>NC_141760.1:66114384-66828924 GCF_982258835.1 Parasteatoda tepidariorum | reverse complement strand
AATAGATATAAAATTGAATACTTATAATAAATAATTATAATAAAGAAGCACGATATACAGTAACAAAATGCCAAAATAATTTTCAAAGTCTTTTACATGATCATGATAAAATAACTAGTTTCTAACAAAGAACTATTTTCTTGATTACATTAGTCATCATAAGAACATAAAGAGATTTTTCAGTTTGATTTCAGAGGGTGGAAAATGAAGCCTGAAATTGAGAATTTCTGGCAAAATGCAGCAGAGTTGCACGTGATAGTGCAAGAATAATTCCCACTAACTCCAGCTCAATATATCAGGGGTGATTGTGAGCCTAAGTCAAAAGTCCGGAAAATTTCTTGAGATTAAAAAAAAAAACAGTTTAAATTGAAAAATCAGAAAAAAATTTAAACAAGTTTTTTTTCCTTTTCTTCAGTATTTCTTAGTTTACTTAAAATATATTTAAAATTTTACACATACCTATACCCAGGGTTGGCAGGTTTTTGACATGTGACAGTTTTTGACAGTTTAAACCATGGTTTAAACCGTCATGTCAAAAACCTCATTGTCAAAAATGTCGAAAATGTCAAAAACCTATATTCATATGTTAAATTTAATTAATACATAAAATTTATATATTTTTTAAAGGATAGTGTTTCTAAATATGTTCTAGAAAAAAAAAATTTAAAATTTTGAAGAAACACTTATATTTTGAATAGCAACCAAAATCTTGTACTTTTGAAAACTCACATCTTTTGTAATATTATGTATTCATTTTCATGTGTTATTGAAAATCTGCAGTGATATTATTAAGAAATTTATTTATAACCAAATTTAGTGTATAGTATAGATCAGTGGTGCGCAAACTAGGGGTCGCCAGAAGTTTTTGGGGGTCGCCAAAATTTTTATGAAATGCATTATCCCTGCATGCTGCATACCATACAGTGTACATATAAAGAGTGAATCGCCATCACTCACTGTTTAATTGCAATTGGATTTCCGAAATGTCACGAAATATCGAGTCAGAAGTCATAAAACGCATACAAAATTCATCTGTATTTGCTTTACAACTGGACGAGACTACCAATATTACTAAAATGTCACAACTAATTATTTACGTTAGGTTTATTTTTAATGAAGATATAACAGAAACGTTTTTATGTTGCAAAAATTTGGAAGGAAAAACAACTGGAGAAAAAATATTCGAAGTAATAAATGAATATTTTGAAACAAAGTCCCTTACCTGGGCAAACTGTGTTGCGGTTTGTACTGATGGTGCTGCAGCATTAACAGGTTCGAATAAAGGGCTCAGAGGCTTAATTCAGAAGGTGGCACCTCATATGGTATTTAATCACTGTATGATTCATCGGAAAGCTCTTGTTGCAAAAGATATGGATGAAGAGTTGCACAACGTATTACAAGACGCTGTTAGTTCAATTAACTACATTAAATGCAACAGCCGTCTCTTTTCAATACTTTGCAATGAGATGGGCTCAACGTATGAGAAATTACTGTTACACATCGAAGTCAGATGGCTTTCACGTGGGAAAATACTACGACGGATATTTGATTTGAGAAATGAAGTGTACATGTTCTAAATCAAAAAGAAACATAGATTGGCAAGTTATTATATCAATGAAGTTTGGCTAGGGAAGCTGAGCTATTTAGTTGATATTTTCGAAAAACTTAACGACTTAAATTTGAGCTTGCAGAGTGGGAATTCAACTATCATAACTACAGCCAGTAAAATTCAAGCTTTTAAGAATAAGTTTAGTCTCTGGCAAACTGAACTGAATAAAAACAACACCAACATGTTCCCTTGCTTTAACGATTTTATCAAGGAAAATAATATAGATGTATTTACATTTAAAAACATCATTTCCAATCACATTGAAAAGTTAAAGAAAATTTTTTCGAGAAGATTCGAGGATTTTCCTGAAAACGATCTTGGTTGGATTCGTGATCCATTTTCCTTTGACATATGCAGTTCAACGCTTCAAATTAGTGAGAAAGAGCAATTGATAGATCTGATTAGTGATTATACTCTTCGAAATCAATTTAAGACTCAGCCTTGCCAAACATTTTGGCTATCCGTGGAAAAACAATATCCCGTTTTATGCAAGAATGCCATCAGAGTGTTAATACAATTTGCATCAACGTATTTATGTGAAACTGGATTTAGCAAACTAGTTTCAATAAAAACTAAATACCACTCGCGTTTAAAACCTGAAGATGATATGCGAATTGCAATTAGCAACATACATCCAAACATCGATGAGATAATTAGAAACTTGCAGCCACATACATCTCATTAAAGGGCAATTTACTGATTTTAGTGTTGTACAAAAAGTATTTTCTTAAAATTATAAATAAAATTAATATGAGTCAAATATGATGATGTTTTTATTCGATGAAACGAAAGAAATGCTCGAAATATACATCGTATTTGTGAACATTTATCTCTAGGGGTCGCCAAAAATTTTCTCTCTACAAAAGGGGTCGCGGTCAAAAAAAGTTTGCGCACCACTGGTATAGATTATACTAAAAATTAGACATTTTTAAAGATAAACATTAGCAGTTTTGTACATTAGACATCTTCTTTTAAAGAAAAATCTTTTTAATATTTTTTTAAATCTTCTTAACATAAGACAATACAAATTTAAGTGCTTTCTGTTAAATACACAGAGTAGTTAGTGTCGATTTACAGTATATTCAGCCTATTCATTTTGCTGAATATGATATAGTTTTGTTGAATATCTAAATATTCAGCTGTTGAATAATTACTTCTTGCTTTCAAGATATGCATTATTTGTATTCTTAATATGAGTGGAGAAAAAAAAATTAAGAGATAAAAATTGTTTTAAAATGATAAGTGTAATAATTATAAATAAATATAATGAACAATATGAATTATATTTATCATTATTCATAAATATAACTACTTTTAAATTCAAATAAACATACTGGATAATAAAGATATTCGGTATAACATTAAAAAAAATTTTTTATACACTTGTATCTTGTATCAAGTTTGTATTTATACAACATAACTTGTAAGTTCCTTATAAATATTAGTTATATGTTCCTTATATGTCAAAAATGCATAGTAATAAACTTTTAATTTTCTTAAGTATTAAAAAGAAAAAAGAAATTTTTAAATATAAATATTTAAACAATTTTTGTGCAAAATTTTTCTGCACATGCATTTGAATATAAATTTCTGAGATTTTAAATCTGTTATTTTACCTTAATTTTAATTAAAAAATATTTTAAAACCTGCTGATTACCTATAGTATAATTAAATTTCAATATTATGCATGGCAACTGTTGGTAGTTTTGAAGTTTATATATTTTCTTGGCAAACTTCAGTTTTTGACATTTTTGACGGGTTTTTGACGGTTTAAACCAGTATTATACCCTTGTCATGTCAAAAACCACTTTTTGACGTCAAAAACCCAACCCTGCCTATACCATTTACACATAACCAATGATGATCTGGAGAAGTAATTAAAATTCACAAATATGTCTTCCTTTCTTGAGTTTATGATTATAACAACTATTTACTGATAAAAAATGAATACTAATCATGAATATAAGCTTATAAAGTATCTTTCCGGCTCGTCCTTAGAAACAAATAAAATAAAGTGTGTTTCTAAGTTCCACCTTTGAAAATTTGATTTTCGGAAACTTCTGTGATCAATGATTTCTTGAAACGTCTGGACCTCCGATCTTCGGAAACTTCCGGATCACTGTTGGCAAAAATTCCAGAAATCCGGAGCACAGTTAGCCCTGGTACATGCACATGCGAACCCACAAGTATAATCACCTTTAAATACTTTTTAAAAAGGTTACACAACCTGGAAAAAATCTGGGGTAACTAAGAGGAAAATTCATACAGGTGTAGGACAAAGATGTCAGCTCATTTAAGCAGATTAGTTGATTGTTGCAGAAGGCTAGTTATGCATATATCTATATTCTTCTTTTCTTTTGAAGAAAAAAGAGGTAAAGTGCTTTTTTTTAAAAAACTGAATTACAGTCAAATTTGTGACACTCAAATCATGCTTTTTAATCCAAAAAAACCATTAGATTTGATACTCATTGATAGGGAACAATTTAAAAAAAAAATAACACATAGGAGGTAACATCAATATAGATATTCCATAAATAAAAAGAGAAATTTACCTTTCTTAACATCGTTTCCATTTTTAGCCATGGCTAGACTAGTATTTCACTACTTTAAACTCATCAGATAACTAGTGAATAAAATAGACAAACTACAAATATTGTATGCATATGATCAACTATCAGCATAAACATTTTTCGCATAAAAGTTGAATGTAAGAAAAAATTACAAATTAAAGTATGAAGAATAGTTTAATTAAAAAAAAAATTAAATAAAAAAAATCTGAATTAGGCAAGAGAGCTTTAAGAAAAATATCAAGGAAGATTAAAAGGAATCTAAAATGTTATTTTTTTTCTTTTCACATAATTTGAGTTTTAAAGGCTTCAGGCTAAAGGCTTTACTTACAGGGAATAACTGCTAACATTAGTAAATTTTAAGAAATGCGATCCCACACTATTTTAAGTTATGCAGGATATCAAGATTTATTAACCCTGCAGAAGTGACAAGTCTTAATTAAACATTCAGGGGGAGAGTTCCGTATCGTGATCTGTAACAGAATAATCGTCAAATCTTGGAAATTTCCGGGTAGTGGCCAGCGAGAAACTAAATAATCGTTACAGAAAGGAACCAACTCGATAGGTATAAATCAAAGCCACCCCCGGGCTAACATCTACATGTTTTTTTTCTTCTTTTTAAATATTCAAGTTTAAAATCTATTTGGCACCTTGGCAAGACAGATCACGATAAGGAAATATCCCCTAAGTAAGGAGGTAATGAAAACATCAAAAACTTGCGATTAAAAAACTTGAAACTAGCCTTTAAATATTCTAAAAATTTATATTGCATTCTTGTTTCAATGACATTTCTTTGATCAACATGTTAGAGATATAAAATATAATCATTTTTAACAATTGAGCGTTGTAAATCTGAATATAATTTTTGGGAAATTGGTGTTTATATTTAAATGATCTGCACCACAAGTCTACAAAAAATTATTTCCTCAGCTTTGCTAAGTACATCAGTTGATTACATTTACAGTAATTAAATAAGAAAATAGGTATAAATGCTTTAAATGATGGATGGTGCGATTATGTACATTGAGATTTACATAAAGTAGTGTGTTAGTAACGGTACGTATACAATGGATACAGTAAATATACTTTTCAAGCTATATAGACATAGCAAATACTGTCGAAAATATTGTAATTAAGTTTATCAGCAATTTTATTAGTCTTAAGAACTACAAAGGAATTATATTTTTTATTCCAATCTGGATAAATACGTTTTCTGTTTTTATTAACAATTGTGAGAGATTTATTCTCAGAGAACTATATTATCTGATAACGTTTTTATTAATAAAGATTTATTTAAATTATTTTTCAAATTGATTAAGAGTTTAAATTAGGCTCACTTTTTACAGTCGACAATAGCAAAGATTTACAAATGTTTGATTTCAGTAATTTTTAAAGTATTTCAAATTTTCAAAAGTTTATAAACACAACTGATTTCTAATCTACTTGACAGTGGCGCTCACCGCTCGCTCTGAGCCGTTTTGTTTTAGTCTGCATACTGCAGTTAAAGTTAACAGAAAGTCTTAGAAGCGAAAGAAAAAAATATTTTACTAATAAAGCTATAAGCAAGTTCAACTTGTGTCTTAAATAAGATACATGATTGTTGTTTGCACAAATTTTTGTGACAGATGAAATTGTTTTCCGACATTTCAATTTCAAGCCCAGGAATTATTTACTTCATTTTTCTGTTTAAATTTTAGCTTGAAAACATAATATAATTATTTCTCATATCACGCTTATCACTTCTTAAGAAATAAGATGAATAAATTAGAAGATATTTTTAAATCCTTATTTAGTTTCAGAAAGATTGACAGAGATCAAGGTGTTAATTATCTTTCTCAATTCTTGAATAATGCTTCGATTGAGGATATTCATTCTCTGGAAGACGTTTTTATTAAACATTTTACGAATATTGATGTAGAATGGGAACTAAAACATGGAGCACTTTTGGGTGCGAAAGCTTTGATAACTCAACTTAAAGGAAAAACTATTGATGACAAAACTGAAACATTTTTAAAAGTGTGTCAAAAATTTTGTTTGGAGAATCTAACAGATACAGAAGTTCGCGTACGACTTGCTGCTGGTTTGTAACATTTATGTGTTATATTATTTCAATATGTGCTTCTTAAATAATCTCAATATGCTTATTTTGTTTGTACTTTTAATTTTTATTTATTTAAAATGTTCTTCTCAATTATAAAATTTTATGTATTTTAATTTATAAGGATATTTCTGTATTGTTTTTTTTATTTTTGGAATTAACTAACAAGGGGATTGCATAACTTTACACTAAATAGTAGACACAACATAAAGTAGAATTCACGCTCACCAAAAATGTAATAATTTAATTATATGAGGATACTTCCGTATCGTGATCTGTTGCGCCAACTACAATCGCCAAAGTGCCAAATAGATTTTAAACGTGCAAATTTTTTTAAAAAAAACATGCATGTTATGGGTGGTTACAAGTTAAATATTTCGAGTTGATCTCTTTCTGTGATCTTTTTATTAAGTTCTCATGGGCTGCTGCCCGGAAGTTGCCAAAATTTGGCAATTATTCTGCCACTTATCAAGATGCAGAAATCTCGACATTTATATTGATCCTAAAAAAGAAATAATTTGATTGAAAGTAATCAGAATACTTATACACCGAATTATTAATTTATTAGGTAAATAAAAATCTTGGCCAAAATTAGTACAGTTCACATTTTACAATTTTCATTAACTTTACACATAAATCAGAGGTGGGTTTTAAATTTGTAATAACTTTAACTTATAAATTATAATTAAATAGTTGGCTCTTAAATTAAAATTAGTGAAATTAATTTAAGATAAATTTTGCTGCAATAAAGAAAAAAAAAATTTATGTCACAACTTTATGCACTGCTTAGAGAAGCAGCAACGTCTTCAAAGCAGAGGAGCTTGGAAAATAAAAGGAGTTTACTTGTTGTACACCCCCCAGCTGCAGTAAAGGTGTTGTCATGGGTCTCTCAGCTGATTGGTTAGCAAACCACTAGACTCAATTAAGGGGGGGAGGATATCTATCTTCTGTAGTGATGGCCCCACCGTTGACTTAGTTTTGAAATTATCGTCTGTTTCAGCCACTGAGGGAAATGGAAAGATTGAGTTTCTGCTAGTTGGTATTTGTGTCGAGAAATGCTTAAAATAAAGTGTGAATTAAATAGATTAAATGCATAAAGTAAAATAAGGGGTTATTAATTAATTCTTGCCATATTACATAAAAGAAACCTAACCCTAATAATTGAAAGGTTAATGAAACTGATTCCATGTCATCATGTTATGTTTTTTTCTGAATTACATTTTAAATTTTGTTCTTAAACGTAGAGAAATGTAGAACTGTTAAATTATATTTTTAAGTTTTATAAGAAACTAAAAAGTATAGTTTAAATTTATTATGTTACTTACAGTATCTTTTTAAATTCATTGAATTTTTTTAAAACTGTCTTTGTGCTGTTCACCAAATATTTTTTTTTTTTTCATTCAACATATCAAAATTTTCCAACATAAAGTCATGATTTTTTTTAAATTTCTTTTTTGGAAAGTGTTAGTAATTTCTTTTAAATGTGTGTTTTTGTTTTTTTCCTTTTTAGGAGAAGTCATAGGAAGCCTTTGTTTTCTTAAAGGACCTGAAATATACAGTGAGTGCCATGATTATGTTCTCCAACTTATAAAAGATAATTTAGAGAGAGATTGTATGGATACTAATGAGGAAGTTTTTGATGCAGCATCTGATGCTGAAACACATAGTGAAACAAGGCGAAGGGTATTTTTAGTTTAATTTTTATTATTTGCTTATTTTGTATGACAAATATGGCAGATGAGATTTCTTGACAAACAATTTTTTATATCATTAGTATTATATATATATTTAATTCATAAATATTTTTATAGCGTCTTAGCTCAGATGCATCACAGATATTTCATGACACAGCTGGTTGGAAATTTCTTGAAACAAGCATGAAGTATGTATTTTGGCATTTTTTTTTTATCAATTGTAATATTATTATAGTAAAATTTCAAAAGCATTATGCAAAAATTGTTTTATTTTAAATATTTATTTAATAAGTATTAACTATGTTACGCTGAGATCAGTGTCATCTCAAAATTCCTACTGCCAAAATAGTACCTGTAGCTTTAAATTAATATATTTTTTAAACATTTAAAAAAGTTTGAATTTTTAATTCTCTAATTGATAAATAGTATTATCGCAAAAAATAATTTTATGTGTTACTATTACATAATTACCATGATGAAACACATTTCATCAAGAAATGAGTTTCAATTTATTATCACATTTTGTCTAACTTGGAAAATATTGTTATACTATGTGAAATTATATGAAATGTGCCTTTGTAAAATTACCTTATAGCCTTGTGACTGTAGCCTTATGCTACAGTCCGTTGTTGACCAAGGGATTATGGAGGTTAAGTCTCTACAATTTTATTGCCATAGTCATGATTGTGGAAATGTGGTCAGCATTGCACATAGGCTGCTTATTATTTCTCAGACAAGCTGGTGCTCTTTGATCCAAAACTGGAACTGTTCAAGCCATTATTGAGAACAGAAACCTAGTTTTTCACTATGACAGATCAGTGCCCTAACTTCTGTGGCATTGCGAACTTCACCTGGAAGCTTGAAATCTATTTTTGTTGAATATTTTACACAATTCTTTAATGTGATGTTAAAAATATATTTTAGATAAAACTATGCTTTTTTATACTAATACCTTCGATTGAGAATCAATTATTCTGAAAAATAGGTGTCAAACTAAACTAAAAATCTTAGGTAGATCGTTGGTCATCTGATTATGTTTAAATTTCAAATTTACTTTAAAGTTTCAAAGTTTCTTTCTTCTTTAATAAATTATATTCTAAGTATTAATTACCTGATTAAATATAAGTACCTAAGTATTAATGAACTTAATTACTAAAATGCTCTTTTTTAGAGGTTTGTGAGTTATCCTTGTTAAGTTTTTTTTCTCCTTATTATGTCTGAGCATAAAGCTTTTTGACATTTCATTATTATTTTTTACTGATCAAAGAGTTGGCTTTATTTAATGTTTACTAGAATTTCGCAGTATAGCTTCTGAAGTACCCAGATTTCTAAAATATTGTCATCTTCCAAAACCAGGCAGTTTTTTTCAATTTTTGAGAAGAAAAATGATGAGTTTGGTCTATTCTAAACCAGAAGCAAGATGCAAAAATGCATGTATCACCAATAGTATTGTGTTAAGCAATAATGTGGAAATATGTGATAATAACTTCTAAAATAGTGGTTGTCAGAACCACTTGCATTTAACTTGAAAGGTTGATGCTAATTAGAGATAATTCATGTGTGCGAGCTATAGTATGATAGTGCATTTATTAAAGATGACAAAATTTTTAAGAAAGTGTTGTAATTATTGTCATAAAAATAATTGATAAGACTGCAATTTTTATTGATTAGGCAATTGATTAGGTATTTCTATGTGTCATTCAAAATTTGCATGTTGTTATACATTAAAAATGAATATCAAGATATTAAAAGCTGTATGAAACTGCAAAGCTTTGCTATTGGAAAATATAATGTTAGTTTTTGTTCAAATTTTCCTGGATGAAAAAAAATCCTATTTTAGTTCATTACTAGAAGTATTGAGGAAAATGAAAATTTTAAAATGCTTGAAATGACCTAAGAATAACCGAATGACTGAATAATGAAATGACCACAATAATGATTTAAAGTTTTGCATTTTTTCTTCAAAACTGTTTACACAAACCAAACAATGAAATTTCTAAAATTTCTTATAAATCTTAAACAATTGATGAGTAATTCAATGCTGGTGAATTCTGAGCCAGATTGTAATATAAAGATAGTTGTGGTCTCCTTGAAGTATTCAAAATAACTTGGACATGTCATTGTTAACCCTTTGTGGCACAGTGTTGCTAATCCGCCACCACTAATTTCAAAAATATTCCAAACCACTAGAAATGTAAAGCTGTTTACTAAAAGTTCGTTGATTGCTTGCAATCGCTATCCTGTAAACAACAAAAACTAAAGCATGTCACTTCTTTTAAAATATTTTTTCAAAGGGTGCAGCTACTAATGTGTTTCCGGACAAAAATTTTCAGTTAAAATTTGTTGTTCCGGGAAGGGCTAATAAAAACCAAAACTCATTTAACTATTAAAACTATTATTTAGTGTATTTTATGTTGACTTTGGGTTCTATTTTATTTATTGCTTAATTTACTTTGCTAACATTTTTATTATTGATAGGTTTATTAAAATTTTTATTGTTGCTTTACTTTTTTGAAAATTGTTTTTAATATTTTTTAAGGTGTCTGCAGTTTATGGTTGATGGATGTGGTGAAAGTTTTAAGCCATTTATCACAAACAGTTTTCTTGAACTTCTTTTTAAAACTTTATCTCATACAAATAGATTTGTTAGAGAAACTGGTTATTATGTTTTGGGATCATTAGTCAGTTGTGGAACTTCTTGCCAAGGTTTGTTCTTTTTTAGAAATTTTGTTTTATTTTATTCTTTTAAAATATTATGAGTTCAAGTATTTTATTTTCAGAGTTGCAATTTGTTATTATCTCTTAATTTATCTAGTCTTAAAATTAGATTCTTTTGTCTGAACATTTTTAAAACTAAATTTTTATCAAGTTCAGAAAACTTAAAAAAATTTTTGAAGTTGGAATATTTATAGAAATATCTATTACCTGTGAAAGAAAATGTCATATAATTAATTATAATATATTAAACCTGTTATGCATATTTTCAACCTAATCCACTATTATGTAATATAATTTGTTACTTTTATTTAGTTTAATGTTATTTATTTGTTTATTATATTATTTTATTAGGTAGTTCTCACAATGCTTTTTCTGCTGAAAATTTTGGTCATCAGATTGCGACTCAATTGGGGGTTGGATTAAGTGATAACTGGAGTCAAGTAAATAATAAAATTATTTTTTCCACCTATTATCTTGTATTTCTAATTTTTATTTCATACTTATTTTATACCAGGCATGTTAAACTTTTGTTTTGTTTTGATAGTGGACCCCAAAAACTAAAACAAATGCCATGTTGGGAGCGAACATGTTAGTGTAAAAAATGTAAGCTATATTCAGAACCCAAATAAAAGTAACATGCTCTTATGTAGTAATTTGTAAAACTTACAAGAAATTACATTTCCATCTAAACACTGAACTTATGACCATAAATATATTTTGAATAACAAAATGTTTACACTCAAGTTCAAGCTTGCACTAAGACATTAAGTACATAAAAATGCAGGATGAACAGTATAATAATGATAATGGTGGGTGCGAGCCTGGTCACAAGTAAAATATCCTCAGAGGTAGACGGATCATGATCTGAAGTCTCCTTGCCATCAGGCTAACTGTGGAAGGTTTTTGTGGTTTTCCTCTACATGTAATGGAAATAGTGGTTAACTGCATCAAAAAGTCCTCCACGAAGGCAAATTTCTCACAATTCTTGATCCAGGAGTTAAAAAAATAACATTTCAAATTAAATTTGCCTTAAATTGACAGTTTTCTAGTACCCATTCTATACTTTTTGAAGAATAAAATGCACGCTGATCTGGAAATTTTAAGATTTTAACCTGGAAAAATCAAAGAAATTTGAGTGACCGTCCTGATGATAAATGAAAATTCCTTACTAATAAAATAGTATTTTTTAATAGAACAGTATATTAAAAAAATTGCTCTGAAATTTTAATATGTTTTATTTAAAAGGCTTTATATATTTTTATTAATATTTTAAGCCATTTAGGGGTTGAGTCACACACTTTGAGGCCCAGTTTTGGTCCTCAAGCCACAGGTTGTGTGTCTCAATTACACAATAGTAGCAAAACATAAGATACAAAAAAATTGAATAAATATGGACTCTTAAGTTGTAGTAGCTCCAGGTATGGCGTGTTTGCCTCCCAGCATTGGATGGGTGATACAAATTCTGCTTCTAGGTTGCTCTGTCCACAGTGCTGGTGTAAAACGATTCTCAGTAGCAGATGGATCATTGTTTAGAAGCCCCTTGCCTTCGGCTAACTGTGGGAGGTTTTTGTGGTTTTCTTCTTCATGTAATATGTCCATGTGTGGTTCTCATCTCCAATTGCTGGTTAGTTCCATCGAAAAGTCCTCCACAAAGGCTAGTTTGCTTGATCCAAGAGTTGCTTTATTTTTCTGGATTTGGTACAAAATTGCAAGGATATGGATTTTAACATTGATAGTAGTAAACTCAGAATTGGACCTGTTCTTCAATGCCGGTAATAAAGTAAAATAAATATAGTCTCTTGCAACATTGTATGTTGAGAAGCCAGACAGTTATTACAAATTAGCAAAATTAATAAGCATTGAGAAGTTATGCACTATAAAATAATTGCCATATTGTTGCAATATTAACATGCCACAATGTCTTGCTCATTTCACAAATGAGCCATTGCTTCACAGCTTGTAAAATAAATTGTTAGTTCTGAAAGGTGTACCTGTAAAATTTGAAGTTAATGTAAATCTTTTATGCCTTAGATGAGGGAAAATTGTTTTTAAATAAAGGTTGAATAAACAGATTGAGTTGACACATTTTTTGGTATCAACTGTTGTAGACCAGTATTTACCAATGTAAACAGTATGCCCCAATGGAAGTACGCTGATTTGTGTGCAAAATAATTTACCATTCAGGTTTCATTCAGTGAATAATTTAATTTTATATTTTCAAACATTATGAGTATATTGAAACACCCAAATTAAGCTTATTACAACGATTAAATAATCCATATAACCATTCATACAAATTTATTAGATTACACAGATTTAAAAAAATAATGAAACTTGTTATTATAGGTTTTGAATTTGGAAAATTTTTTACAATTAGTGTGCAAATCTTTTTTGAAATTTTAAGTACCTGTATGTGCATACCAGCTGAATCCTATCACTATTTAAAATTCTGCATTATTTTTTAGGTCAGGTTGGCTTCCTCTGAATGTACAAGAAGCTTCCTTCTTTCATTCGATGAGGAAAATGATAGAGAAGTGTTTTATCCTCAACTATTGCCAAAAATGTGTTTAAATAGGTGCAGTTGTTATATATGTTTTGTATCTTCGTTTTTATAATTTAACTAGAGTTTATACTATTTCGAATATTTTGAGTTATAGTTATTTTACATCTAAGTTATTTAATTGCAAAAAGATTTGAATATGTTTGATTGCATAGTATTAAATTTAAGATTATATATCTAGTATAACAATTAATTTCATTTGGTGATAGCTTTAAATTTTTCTGAACCTTTTTAAAAAAGTATATCTATTTAAATTACTTGAATATCTCTCTTAGTGGTTGCATAAATTTTAAATTGAACATTTTGTGTTGTGTATTTTGTAAATTAGTGTTAGTCATGATATTTTGGACTAACACATAGTGATAATTTAACATGCCTTTAGGTACTGTATGTTTCTTCGAATAAGAAAACTTACAATGTGTCATAGTAATCTGTGGTGGTATGCCAAGAATACAATAGGAATAAAAAAAAATAATTTTTTATTAGTGATCTAGTCAAATGATTTATTTCTATAAACAGAAGTAACACTCTTGGTCTATGTTAACAATTGGTACACACGTGCTAAAAAATTTTGATGCAGTTAGATATGAATGAAAGCATGATATGAATGACAAATTATAATTCAATCTAAATATATTAATAGAAATCTTGACTATGTACGAAAAGCAGTAATAACAACTACATGAGTTACAATATTATATTATGCAGGTTTAGAATACAATTATTTTTAACAGAAATATTGTCAAATTTTACGAGTCGCACCCAAATTTCAATAATATATGATTTAATAAACAAGGACTGGATTTAAATACAAAAAAGGGTAAATCATGGCACATGTTTAGATTGGATTTAGACAAAAATATATCTAGTGAGAAAAATTTTATTTATATATATTATATTTATTTATAATATATTTATTTATAATATTCATTTATAATTTTATTTATATATATTAAAAATATCTAAGAAATTAAAGATTAATGATTTACATTATAATAAATGTTTCACTCTCAAGAAAAAATGACACAGAAAGAGAAATTAAAAAGGAAAGAGATTAAAAGGAATTAAGGGAAAAAACTCTCTCTTAAAATTATAAAATACAATCATATACAATTAATTATAAAATACAATCAGTTTTGGCTTGTCATGCTTTACTTTTTTATTTAGTTACTTTTTTACTCTTATTTTTTTCTATATAGCATAAATTAAGTATTCAAAAACTGCTCTTGTAGTATTGCAAAGACAAATCTTCTTGTCAAGGGTTATTTATCTAAAATTGATTGTGGTAATATGAATCCTGTATTGATAAATTGTTTTATTTTATAATGGATTTTATTTGAATCATGCAATGATAAAATATTAATACTTTTCATAAAAGCATTATTTCAATAAAAAAAAAATTTTCTTTCTAAATATGTAAGTGTTGGTATTTAATATTTTGGTTTGTTTGATAGTTGATTTCTTGATCAATTTTAAATCAATGTATCAATAAAAAAATAGATAAGGGTATATGTAATATCTAATTAATAATCATCAAAATATTTGTTAGAAATGAATATCATTACTTATAAACTTTCTAAAAGTAAAGTATATTATGAAATCAGGTTTTACCTTGAATGTGTGAATAGTTTTCGATGCATAAATGTTTTTTTTATTTCATACGATCATTTTACTTAATTGGAAAAAATCCTTGAATGGTTTTATTATTTAACTGTGTCTTTTGTATCATGCTGTATTTCTCTTACAATTCTACTTTACACCATATGTGTACTGTGTAAATCAGTGTTCATGTAAAATTATTATTAACAAAAGTAAGCACTTGAAATTTTTTTTCAGTATAATCATTTAGAATCATTTGGTAGAACCAAAACTATAGTACGTCAATTTCCGCAAACCAGTATTTCAAATTTTTTAACTGATATTCAAATTAAAAAATCTATATATTTTTCTATTTTTTCTTGCATTAATTGTAAAAAAAAGCGTTTAGAAGCAGTCAGATATATTAAATTAAAACAGATTTATTGTATACTACTTTAAACTTATACAATGATCCTATAAATGTGCTTATAAATTTAAAAAGTGGATGTTCCTTAACATCGTCTCTCTAAATACAGTAAATGCTTCTGTTATTTTTATCAATTACAACTTATTTATTTTTAATTTCTTTGTTATAAGGTTTTTGCTTCGTTGAGAAATGAATATTGATAATAATGAGCACATAAATATATATTCAAATATTTATAATTTTCTAGGTACTACATTGCCGATGGAGTTCGAATATATTCCCAGGAAAGCTGGAGGAGAATTGTAAAAGAAAATGGACGAATGTTTGTCAAGAAATACATAGATAAATTTGTATGTTTTTATTTGTAACCTTATTATTCCTCTGCAATTGTGAATGAATCGTGTAATATTTTTATTTATAAAAGGGAGAACCCTTATTTTTATCTCATTAATATTATTAATAAAGTTATTTATTTTTGGAGAGTCACTTCATCCTTTCAATTGTAACTAAATATAAAGGGTAGTATATCTCAAGAGTATGAATAAAGTCAGTATAAAATTTGCATGGAAAGAGTACTGCAACAGAAATTGTGTATAGAATTAGTTATTATTCTCCAAAATTAATAATTGCTTTTTATTTTAATTTTCATGCACAAATAATAAAGAAAACTAAGTTGTCAATTTTAGTTTTTTTTCTTATTAAACCTCATACGTTCATACATGGATGTATGAACGTATACATTAAAATATTTTCTTTGATTAAAAGTTTTACTCAATTTGAAAAGTGTTTTTTTTTTTAAGCATATTATTGAAAGAAATTCTATTATGTGAAATTTTAGTTTCAATAAAGACTGTTGAAGCAATTAATTTTACTTTTCAAATTTTGCACCACTATTGCATTTATTTACTTGTGGAAAAGTTACGAAGAAACAAACTAACTTGGAAGCATTTTTAATGTTAATGACTTTTGCATGCTGAAATCATGGAAACCAAGCTGCTTATTGAAGGTAATTAGTGCATGATACATATGTTGGAACAATAATCTGGCATTAAGGAAAGTATATGAAAGATTGAAATAAACATTTGTTAGATTTTTATAGTGTTTAACAATCAGTTTATATTTGTATTATATATGCACAAAAATCTATTTTTAAATTTGTAAATTTTTAGATCACAGTTATTTTTCTGATTTTTTTTATTAAATTAACTAAAACTCAATTTTTATTCTTTAGGTGGAACATTATATTTCTCAAACAAAAGCAGATAACCATGCTGTTAGAGAAGCAGCTTGTGCTTGTGTTGCTGAGTTGGCTTCAAAGGTATTATTTAGACATCTAACTGAAAATAAGCTTGTTTTTACTTTATTATCAAGCACTTTATTTTTATTTGACTGTTTTATGCATCATAAAATATCACATACATCACATAATATGCATCATAAAATATCTTGTATTTAGTTAGTTTTTAAGTTTTCATTTTATGTCTAAAAACTGCCTTTTTCAAATTGGATGATATCTTTACAAAAATTTCAATTAGAAAATATAACTATATGTATATGTATTTATTTTTGTATATTTGTTTGATAATGTTTAATCATATAGTATCAAGTAAAATATTAAGAATTAAGATTCTTCATTTTTAAATATACATAGTTATAGTATTTCTCGCATCACAATGCTTGATTGTTTTGCATCTAATATATTAACTAAACACCCATGTAGGTGTTTTATGCTTTGTTAATTCTCTTAAAGTGCTGGTGTTAGTAAACTATAGTTACTCATTATACACTTTCTTTCTTATATTTCTAAGGTTGATAAGGAAGCAACCCAGTCACATGTTCCCCGTCTGCTTCAAACATTAGTTGATTGTTTTAGTGATGACAGTTGGCCAGTAAGAGATGGTATGTTTTATTTATAAAAATTATTTAAATGTGAACATTAAAATAATTTATATTTTTTTCATTTGTATTTTGAATCCTTAAGTATGATAAGAAAATGTCGAAATATAATGTAATGTTTTATTTTATATTCAATTATAAAACTCATAAATGATGAACATTCAACCACTCGCTGTTTCTCATTAGGTGATTTGAAAATGATACAACGTTAACTTCATACTTTTTTCCTCTAATTTTAATAAACTGCATTTGTAAACAAAATATTTGGCATTACCTAAAAAATTCAGAAACCTCCAAAAACAGGAGCATTTCCTTTTCAAATTGTGATTAGAAAAAAATTTGCTAAATTAATTTTAAACTAAGGGCTAGATGACAAAATTCATACGTCAAATTAATTGAAAAAGAATTTTTAAAAAAACCATGGAAAAATCTATAGCAACAATTAATGAAAAAGCAATTGAAAAAATTATGTTGATTTACAATGAGCTTGTCGAGAATTCAGCTTGTTGAAAAGTGACTGTCTGAATGTGCTACTCATAATTCAATTTGTGTATTATTGCATTAAAAATATTATGGTTTTACAAATCATGTGGAAATCCATAGCAATACTTGTGAGAAAAGTGATTGATAAAAGCATATGGATTTGCAATAAAATATTTACAAATTGAATACATCAAAGTAAAGTAATTATTCATATTCGCCTGTAATACCAGTGTACTGTTGAAAACATCGAGATTCAAAAAACCATAGCAATTAAAAAACGATTGATAAAAGCCTGTCCATTTATGATAGAATATGCTTTAAACAATGATTAGATACAGAATTTGTGCTTCGTTATTTTTTTCAATTCAAACCATTGGGATTTTAGAAACAAAGTTGAAATTGGTACAACATATGCTTAAGAAACAACTGAAAAAGAATATGGATTTGCGATGGTATTGAACACATTTATCTTAATTTTAAGCCCGTAACCTGGACATATCTATGAAATATTTAAATACCATATATTTTCAAATTCCAAACCCCATAGCAGTCCAAATTTTGGATGTTATACTGTAATAGTAAAATTATTACAATATAAAATCCGAAAATTAAGCTTTATTTTTTTTCGTGTGAATTATATTTGTTTATTATCATTTTATTCACTTAAACATAATTATTCCATATTTTTAAGTGAATGCTTTAAGCTTTAAAAGTGTAAATCAAAAAAGCAGCTTGCAATTCAAGTTTTCATAAAAGAAGTATTTTTTGTAACATTAGATTAATGCATATAAAGCTATATAAGGTTTTATTTACCTTTTAACAATTTCTGTTTGTGCATGGTATATTTCTCCTAGATATTTGTATTAAACTCTCTCCTTATTTTGAAATGTTATTTTTAAAAAAAATCATATTTATATACCTAATAAATTTTAGCAAAGGTTTCAAAAATTACTTTTAATGAATTCGTGTTTATTAAAAATATCCCACAGAACAATTGAATAAGTTCTGAATAAAATTCAGAAACTTATCTAATGGCAAATTTCTAAACTTTTGTCCAATTTCATTTACCAATTTTAGATTTTCAAATATTTTTCATATGATTTTGAATAAAATATTACAACATGAGCATGTTATAATATTTTTTCAAATAATATATATTTCTTATACTTTTCTCAAAAAATGCATTTAGCTAGATTTTTGATACTATAAGATTTTAATAGTAATGTATCATAGGTTTTATTTACTAATTTTTTTTAAAAATAAAATAGCTGCAATAATTTTTTTTACAGCTGCTTGCCTTGCATGTGGAAATTTTATATTGTGTTTCCCAAATGAATCAAAGTAAGTATATATATATATATATATTTAAAAAATTATTTAATTCTTTTGGCTTTAAATAAATAATAGTTGTAATAATTTAAAAAGATTTTAAGTTAAAAATTATTGAAACTATGTGAAAATATATTGTTAATTTTGTTTTATTATTAATGACATGCAGTCATTGCACGTTTTCAAAACTTCTTAACCTTAAATATCCACAGAAAGTAAGAAAACAGCACATATATTAATGGGAATATCATTGTTCATTCCAAATAACGTCAGTTGATGAGCTGACTACCTCTGTTTTCTAATGATAATAACTATCATAAATTTTATTTTACATTGTATTCACTGCCTTATTTGCAGAATAAAATGCAAATTAATTAGTTTTGAGATTCTATACATTATTTTTGAAATTTTATAATGTGAAAACTCTGGGGTGATAATAACAGATACTGAAATGGAAAATATTTCCTTATTTCTGAATTTAGGATTTTTCAAATAAATTAATAAATTAATGTCAATTACAATTTTCCCCATGAAGATAAGATATTAGCTGAAGAACATATATGATTCTTGAATTACTGTAATACCTCATTCATTGACTTAATGTTAAACAAAAGCCACAAGTTTTTATTTCTGTTTGTAATTTTATTTTAGCAGAGCAGAAGTCTCATTTTAAAAAAACTTTCCTAGATTATCAAACTGATCCTCTATCAATGTGTCAAAATATTTCTTTTAAGTATTACCACCAAACCAACAACAAAAATATGTAATGCTAAGGATAAGCATTAATTTTAGAATTCTACAAGTCTTAGAAACACAATTTTTTTTGTAATTGTTTTACAATAAGCTCTTCATTTTCATAGTATGAAGAATATAAAGATTATTAACTGACAATTTTATTAAAATAAAATATTCATTAGAGCGAAAAATAAAAGAGCTTCATAAAATTACAAAAATCCAACTTATATTTTTATTTGAGCTAAATTATTTCTATAATTTAGTGCAGTAATCACCCATTTCAAAATTTTTAAAGTAAGTTAAAAACTCATATGGAGTATAAAAATTGAGACTTTAAAAAAAATGCCTTGTTTAAGTGAGTGAAAATGGAAATCAGGTATTAAAATACATTTCATGATGTCTTATATTTATACAACATTACACAGATAAGTCAGTAGTTAAGTTTTCTTGTTTTGCAATGACGATTTGAAGCCCGTCTTAGATTCTGTGAGAGATTTGTTTTGAGAGACTTGAGATGTCTTAAATTGTTTTGTCTCATTTCTTTGTTAAATCTTCCTTCCCTTCTTTATCTGTCTTCTTCCCTGCTTTTTTAAATTTATTTTTATTTTTCCTCAAATTCTCTGTAAGACTGAGATCAATGGGTGAAATGAGTTACTTTAAATTTTTTATTCCATTATCATCCAGCCATTTTGTGCTTTGTTTTGCAGTGTGAGAACTAATATTGCAAGAAAAAACTGTTAGGGTAAATTGTTTCGATAGTAAAAATATTTTCCTTATCAATCAATGTATTTGGATGAATTACTTAGTTACAGTTTACCTAGGCCATTAATTTAGAATACTTGAGTACAGGTTTAGTGCATTGGTCTTTTCATCAAACTGCTAATTTATTGCTATAAAAATTCCCGTTTAAATTTTCATTTTTTGCTCTCTACTGTACTGACATGTTAATACAATTGAAACTGCGATTTTTAAAAATATGAAACTTTTCTATCAAGCGCATGAATATTTAAGCATTTATATTGGTTAATAAGCCTCAGATTGAAATTAAGATTCTATTATTATTTTACTCCTTTTTTTATTTAATAAAATTTTTAAGACAGTTTTAAATATAATAAATTTTTTGATTTTAATACAGTGCAGAACCTCTTATCCGGAAATCAGAAAACCGGAAATTAATTTTCTTCCATTAAAAAAATTGTTTTTTCCGGCAAGATTTTGAGCCCATTTTGTTATTTAGAGCGTACGGCGTATCGAGTTGACGAAAGAACTGATTTAGAGGACGGATCAAAAGCCGTTTGTAGACGAATCTCACATAAGCACAAATAGCTTATATATGTTATTAATGTTAATAATAACGTTAATAACATATATAAGCCTGTATATAATTTTTATTTCATAATTTCTTTCCTTATTTAAACTTAAGTGTATTATTTTTTATCATTTTTTATTATTTCTAAAACTATTTCAAACGAATTTTTTAGTTTTGTTTTATAAACATTAAAAAAACTGCATTTTGTAGCGATTCAGAAAACCGGAAAAATCAGTTATCCGGAATCGCGATGGTCCCGATCGTTTTGGATAATCAGTTCTCTACTGTATTAATTGTTTGAATTTCATTTCTGACTGGTTTTAGGAATAAATCATAAACTAGTTTCACTCTCTGACTATTATGTTCAAGACTTTTGAGCTTAGATATTTACAATGTAGTCTGCTTTTAATAATTCAGTGATTGTTAGTAATACTTGCTAGGCTTCTCATATATATTGTAGAAAAGAAAAAGTTCAGATTATTGTAACAAGATGAAAAAAAATTATATCAATTATTAAGATAGTTAACCAAGTCATTATCAATAAAAAAAAAGGAAAAAAATTAAATTTTTTTAATATTTGATTTAGATTTGCAAAATATAAGTTAAATAAATTTCTAATTTTCTTATTTTGAAATCTAATTATAATGGTGTTTTACGCCAGTTTTTTTTATTACATTGTTATACTTAACAATAAACTTTAAAAATAATAAATTAATTGAAAAAAATTTTCATCCTAGTTGATGTTTTTAATATTGTTTATTTTTGGAGTTCATAATGTTTGAATTATTACATGCCCATTTTTTGTAATAATTCAATGTTTTAAGATTATTTATGGTTGACACATGGTAAATTTCACTAAGGTATTACAAAAAGAGCTTTTTAAAAATAGATTATTCTAAAAAATGTTCTGTTTATAAAAAGAATTAAATACTTGAAATTTTTTATAATGCTTGTGTGTTTTGATATGTTGGATTGTCATTATTATTTTAAAATATATATATTTTTGATATTCAGGAATGTGTTAAACTTGCTTTATCCATTATTTTTCATGAACTTGAAGGATGGTATTCCTTCAGTTCGTCAAGGAGCTGCTGGTGCACTAGCCAATGTTGTTAAAGCTTATGGTAAGCTAAAAAATGGAAAATCATATTAATAATTTTTGAAAAGAAAAATGGAGTTTTTTTTTTAATTTTTATAATTAAAAAAATTTATTAAATCATTTACAAATTTTATGTATCAAATTTAAATAATTTATGTTTAATTTTTTAATAATCTATAAGTAAGAGTTAAGTACTATACCAAACAAACAAAATGTTAGCTTTTTTCTTTTTTTTTTTTCTTTTTTTTGTTATGAATAAAATTTATAAATATATTTTACTGGTATATTGATGTATTCCAAATATAAGTAATTAACAATTATGTAATATATTTGTAGCTTTTAAATTAGATAAATTTACGTAAAATGTTTTTTGCATTAATAAATATTTAAAATATTAAAAAATAACAAATTACTTTTAATTAAACCTACATAAATGTAAAAAATATACAGTAGAGCGCCGATTATCCGAACTATGTCTGAATTCTTCTTCTTCTTCTTTTTTTTTTTTAAAAAAAAAATTTAGAATACTTTTTAACCTATTGACAATTTTTCTAAATTAAGAAGAATAAATAATATCCCCTACATCTGAAGACTTTATTTAATTTACAACCTTTTAGCAGTTTTTTATAGTAGCCATACATACATACATGTATTGTGATACAGTTAAACCTACATACCCCTTTAACCCTTTACAACTGAAAATTATCTTCCAAGAATGCGAGCTTCATTTTGATAGTCTACTATGGTTGGAATGCAGAAGGAGTTTATGAATAGATAAGTGCTGAAGTTCTATAATTGGGGAATGGGTAGTTGTCACTTATGGTTAATGATTAGTGATTACAGTGCTTGGAATCTTAAATTTTGGAATAAAATTCTTAACAGAAAAACAAACAAAACTTAAGTTTCTGAACCAGTAGATCTTTCGGATGAAAATGATAAAATTGTTGCTGAAATTTTGAATGAAAATCGGAACTCCACAGACAAAGAGGAAGAAGTAGGTGATCAAGTTCAAGATAATGGACCTTCTCATATAGAAGCATACAATTCATTAGATTTTGCAATGAATAGACTAGAACGTCGAAATTATGTTGATCCAGTTCAGTTGATTTATTTAAATAGAATGAGGGATATGGCAGCTCAAAAAAGAGCACCTTCTTTGTAACAAAAGTATTTTCTGGATTTCTTTTGCAATGAAAAATCATGAAAAATGTGGTCAAATCAGTAACTGACAAAAAAACTATAAAAAACTGAAATATGATAAAAATAATTCAAAATGAAAAAAAGAGTAAAAGAAAATAATTAATTAAAAATATTTAAAAATTGAAAAAAAAAGAACTTTTAAACACGCCAAAACTATTTTAGATAGTACAGTCAGTCCCAAGCCTACAAAAGGTGCAAAGGGAAGTTAGTGCATAAATAATAATCATTTACACTAGATTTTAAACATCTTTCCAATTATCTGAATTTTTCATTATCCGAACCATCTTCGGTCCCGAGCAGTTCGGATAATCGGCGCTCTACTGTACTTGTTTTCAATTTGTTTCAAATAAACTTATTTAACAACATGAAATTTATCACAAGTATAATGTTATTACTATGGTATTTTTAGTAAAATATAGTATTTAGTAGAGGTTGTTATTTTTTATTAATTTAATTTAATGAAATAATTTTTTCTTGTAATTTAAATCTTATTAGGTGTAGAAGCATACTTAAATATTAAACCACAGATTCTTGATGGTCTGAAAGGAGTTAAAGATCAACCTTCTGAGTCAGAAAAATACAGCCAATTGAGCAAAGGCCCTGCTACATTCAGTGTTGTAAAAAAGCTCAGAGACAATGATATGGAGCTACATAGCAACCAACAGGTAAGCCAAATTGTATTATTAAAAAAAATGTTAACTCATTTATTACATAAATTAATACTGTTATTTTTAATTTTTTAGATGTACTCCTGTGGGTCACTTGCACCGAAAATGGGTCGTGGTGGAGGTTGTGGAGACCGTACATTTCGAAAAGAAGCAGAACCGTGGGAACTTGCTGATGGGTAATTTTATTGCTGATTATCATAACTTTGGTTAAAGCTAATGTAGCTTGAATGTTTTTTGAAATGTCGTATTTATTTAAATCTACCGTTCACCCTGAATTCCCAACTTGCTTTTGTGAAAAATAGAAAATAGTGTTAAAAAATAGATTTTAGACCTTTACGATATTAAAAAAAAAAATTTATGAAAACTTACACGAAGTAAATAATTCATTTGTTTTACCTGTGTTAGATACTTTTAATTACAAACATGAACTTAATTGCTTTAACAGAAAATGATTAATCAATATTACAGCTGACTTTGTAACTGATGCTGGCAACACCATTTTCACCCACAGTGTCATCATCTTTGCCATTCAATGCATTTGTTACGCTATATTTTTTATAAGAATGTATATTCTAATAGGATACTTTTTTCCCCGCAGCAGATATCCATTTATTTCCAATATTTGACCGAGGAATTTGTTTTGAATTCGGTGCTAAGCCGAACCCAATTTTCAGTAGATTTAAAAAAAGTGATACTTTTTATTTTTATAATGCAGTAATTTTGAGAGCTTTATTTATAGAAGTTTATTTAAAATATAGCTATTTTTATTATCCGATATAATAAAAGTTAATCCAATTTTTTATTTATTGTTAGTGTATGCCAGTAATTTTTTATTTAGTGTAAATGCAACTCTTGATTCTATTATTTACTAAATTCGAATGTTTCATAAATATATTATTGGTGATTTTTCAGCTTTGATGAGCTAAATTAAAATCTTATCTCCTATAATATAAAACATTTTCTTTGATTTGTTTATTTTTACACTTAAAAATTATTTTTTTTCCAATAAAAGGAAATTAACACTCACATTTGCTCTCCTTCTTCATCAACTAAAATTATTTTTGCCATTTAAATAAAATTTCTCCAATTAAGGAAAAATGATATAACTATTCACCTTCCTCTCCCTCCTTATCAACAGAAATTAATATTTCATCTGTTCCTTTTTGCAATGTAAAGTTAATTTTTATAATAAAGGGAGATACGAGTGTTTGCTTATACTTCCTCTTTCACCTTGTCAGCAAAGATAATTATTTTTTTTAATCTATTCATTTTTGCATTTTTAAATGATTTTTTCCAATAATTGGAAATAGTGTTTTCACTCATATCTCCTTTCCTTCCTTATAAGCTAAAATGAATTATTTTTGACCTCTTTTTTTAAAAATTTAATTTAAAATTAATTTATCCAATCAAGGAAAATTAGCCTTGACCTTTTCTCCCTCCTTGTTGGCTAAAATAAAAAGTCTATAAGGTGGTGTTATATTTCAAAATTTAAAGATAATAAATAAATTGAATTGGATTTATAACTTTGATTGTAACTGCTAGAATAATTCCATAATCTTATTTGGCAATAGCTAAGAGATTGTCTGTTTATATGTTATTTAATGCATTCTCAATAAGAAAATAGGTAGTTTTCACAAAGCTAAAGTCTAATATAAATTTCATTTATGCCCACTGTCTTCTTGGTTTAAATTGTAATTAAACTATTATTTGCTAATATATGTAAGATGTTTTATGACATTTATATGTTACTAGTTTTTTAGTTTGTCTTGAAAATCAACTTGATATCTAAATTGATATGTGTTGGTTAAAATAATATCAACAAAAAATACATATTTGCTTGACTATTTTATTTAAATTTAATGTTTTTCTCAAATATAGCTTTGTTTATTTGACTGCTGAATTAGCACAAATAAATGAAATCACTTCCCACGTGTGTGAATTATTACCATTGGTACACGAGGCTGCAAGCTGTAAGCATTACACTCATCACGTGGTGTTGTTGGAGTCCCTTTGCAAGCTGGTATTGATTGTTTTTTGCTAATAAAATATTGATTCAAACATTAATAATTTATGGAAAATGAAGCTTTTAGAATGATATTCATTTTTTTTTAAAAAAAATTTCATCTTCGCATCTGAATTACTATTATGCTATTTTTGACTCTTTAATATCACTCCATATAATTTTTTACTATAGTTTCTTATTTTTGAGTTTTAGTTATTTTTACCATACATCTCTTATTTTAGTTTATATATACATACACACACAAAGTGAGTTTAAAGTCACATACATCAAATTTGAGCTGTATATAATTGAGTGTAAATGCTTTGAATTTTGATTTCTTTCTGGTAGAAGGCAATGCAGATTGTTTTTAAAATATATCACTCAATATTGCTAATTGCATCCTCAGAGAAAAAGTTTGTGAAGGTGTTTTGTTGTTCAAGGCGATTTTATCAGGGAAAGTGTTCATGGTATTATTCTTGCTCAAAGATAATGATCCCACATCATTGAAGTGTTTCATAAAAATATCACTGCTCCCCCAGTCACTTTTGTGTTTTGGGGTACATAGCAGTTCCTCAAAACACAACAGTGACTTAATTAGTTCATCGTTTTAAAATAGCTGGATCGGTAACTGTCAAGAAAAAATCCGTCAGTTTCATTTTGGATGATAAAAATTTGAGAAAAGTCAAATCAAATTATTTGTGGTCGCCTAGAAGAAGTACAAAATATCTCTCCATACAATAAAGTGTATAAAAAGTGGTATTTCCAATTTCACAAGAGAAAATAATGTTTTGAGTTTATATAATTGTGTATAGCATAATATAATATGTAATTTAATTTAATGTATAGTTTTAATAAATGTATTATTTAATTAAATATTCAGTAGAATTGTTGAATTGAGTATTAATATATAAATGAGTGGAATTAAGTTTAATACAATTACAACTGAGTTTGACATATGCAGATATTTAACACTTAAAATTAGTTTTCTAATATCTGCAAAATGTACAAGTTTTGGTATTCAGAAAACATGATGACATTTCAAGGATTTATTATAACATCTAAACAGTGTTTTCATCATAGAAAAAAAATGGGTGAGAATTTCTCACCCTTTCTCAAAAACAGGGTGAGATTTCAAAAACTTAAGTGAGATTTCTAAAAACTAAAAAAACACAAAAACTCTAGGAATTTTTTTTTTTTTTTAATTATAATACATTTCTAACGTCTTCTATTTTTTAAAGCATTGAATATTTTTGGTGCATCATCATAGAAGATTTTGCCTTTACATGGTATTTGTCCATCTTACATTAGCACATAAAAAATTTGAACGTCTTACATGAAGAAACCTAACCTACGGTAAACACGTGGTTGCAGAGAAATGTGTTCTGAAAGGGGTTCTGTGGTTGTGTTCTGTTGTTCGAAAAGGTTTTTAACAATACTGGTAAATAGGGAAGCTAGATAACGGGGCAGATGTTGAAAATAATGAAAGATACAGGCAGAAAAGTGAAACGGATTTTATTCTAAATGGCGTAATTCTAAGCTTTGTTCGAAAATGCGAGAAATTCGCGACTTTTTGAAATTGATTTATAGAATGCGCAAATTTCTCGCGGTAATAATTTTTTAATGCGAGAAAAGAAAAAAATATGCGAGATTCTCGCGTTCTCGCGCTGTAGTGAAAACACTGTCTAAAGTTTGTCTGCTAGAAAAAGAAAGAAACAAGCCATAATTTGTACAAATCTCTGTGATCAGCAGTTGCAGTTTAAGAATTTAAATGATACTTTCCTTTAAATTCCTAAACTGCTATTTTTAGGAACGGTTAAACTTTGTGTGTGACTTAAAACTAACCCTGTATTATGTCTTGCTAGACTAGAGAAGGATAAGTTATTTTTAGCTATATTTCATACTAACGTTTCTGCGTAAATAGTAGGAAGGAACTGTTTAAAATAATGGACCATGAAAAGTCATAAAACAAATTAAAGTAATAGACTGTAAATTGCTTTAAGTCTTCTTGCTTTAATATGCTTTCTTGATAAATTTGTTGCCTTTAGAACTGAACAATTTTAAACCCTTGTTATTTATTGAAATTATTATAATTGTGTAAATTTGCATCAATAAGAAGGAATTTCAGATATTTTTGTTTATATTATTCAAAGTATTGTTTTTTCTTCAAATTAATAAAAGGTGTTTTTATGAGCTAAAAATGTGGGAAAATGTACAAAAATTTTGAAAGTCAGTTTTTAAGATATTGAATAGGATTGTATTCTTCATTCAAAATCAAATTGTGTTCTTTCACCAAGCTCTTTGGTTGGCAAACATTAATTTAAAAATTATTTTTAAGATTTTATGAAAATGTTAAATAAATTTATTGGTTTTTGTTCTGACCTGAACTTATTATTTTTCTTTAATGATTAATTAAATCACAGTTTATTTTATATCAGATTTTTTCAGTTTGTGTCAAATTTTTTATTTAAATTAAATGATTCATGTATTTTTGATATTTTTACATTTGTAAGGACACCAAATTTATAGACATAATCATATGCTTTTTTCCCCCTAGTAACTCAACTTCCAATTAAATAATGTCTGCTATTTTGTCACGGTTCACTTTAAAGAAAAACATTGTCGATTTCTCATTTTTTTTCTTTCTATGAAACACAGAATCGATACCAAAATTAAACCACATTATAAATCCATTTAAACTATGCAATCTTAATATTATTTTTTCTACGAATCTCAATTGGCCAATTTTCATACATTTTTATATTCAGATTTGCTTAATATTTATATATTTTTACATTGTTATTGAATTGTATTTTCCTCTAATTAGCTGCCAAATATATGTAAGGGTGTTGGAAAGAAGATCTTCAAACAATATTTAGACATGTTTTTAGAAGATGTTTTTTACAGTTTGGTAAGTAAAGTAAAACACATTTTTTGATCCCTGCATTCATTGAAAACACATTTAATTCCTCAACTTACTTTTTTTTCTTCAGACTTGTGAGAACATTTTAACCTCCAGTGCGGCTAGTCAATGTCTAAGTTTACTCTCATCATCAATTGGGCCAAACATTTTAAGAGCTAGAGTTGAAAACCTAAATCCAAGGTGAGAAGTTCTTTATTCGTGTTTCTAAATTCGTTATAAATTTACTATTTATCAGAAAGACAATGCTTTTTTGCTGAAAATTTAATTTCGTTTAAAATAATAGAAAATATAATTTTGTTTCAGATTTGTACAGCTTCTGGACAGCTCTATGAATATGGAATAATAGTTTATCAAGAACCATATTATGTAGTTTATTTCTGTGGTGTAAAAACTATTTTAAACTGCACTTTGTTTTGTATTATTAAAATATGTTGTTGCAACAGAAAAAAATTTTTCTTAAAATTTTTTTTTTGTGGATGCTAAGTGTCCTGACAGAACTTACTTAATATTTGTTATCTTTTATTATGGCTTTACAGAGTACCACTTGTTCTCTATTTAATTTATAATAAAGTTTTATATAATCTAAAAGGTATTTTGTATGTAAAAAACTGAAACTCGTTTGATTTAACTTCAACATATCATGCTTTTATTATTAATAAATATGTATTGATTGAAATTGAAAATGGTTGCTCAATTTTTGCTATGATGTCTTAAAATGATTTTTAAGTCCATTAAACATGACGTTTGTTTTAATTGACAGTAAAAATCTGCTTTTAATAAATTAAAAAATATTTCATTTAAAGCTGAACAACATTTTGTTTTTCTGTAGCTATAGTTTTGTAAAAAAAACATGCATAATATAGTACTGAAACAGATATCCTTTTGTATGCAGGGCGTACATTTCTAAGTCTTATTCATAGATCATTCTTCAATACAATTTTTATTAGCTGAAATGATAAGTCTTTCAAAAACAGGTGCCAGCTTCTGTATTTGGTTGGTAGATTCAGTTTTTAACAAGATTAACTAAACCTTTATTGCAACAACAAACATGGCAGAAAAAATTACCATTTGCCACCCATCAGTTATTTAGGCAGTTGTTAAAAATAGGACTTCAAATATTTTTGATTTTAATAAAACTTAATATATGTAATTTCTATACTGTTACATGCTAGAAGTCAAATTCACAATGCCATCAAAAAAAAAGAGACTTAAACAAACAGACGCATCAGTATATCTCAGTTTCAATAAAATACTTATAAATCTCTTTCTAAAATGCCCATTCAAGTGAAAACTTGTTTTAAATGTAAGACTTGAGTAAAAAGTCAGATATTTAATATAGTAGGGAATTTCGGTTTTCACAAATTTAGTATATTCTACTTTTTTGTTTTATTTATTTATTTTTGTAGTGTTGAAGTATGATATACCCTACTCACCATTTTGTGGGCTACTAGACTTTTCCGTTGAATTTCAGAAAAACTAAAGAAAATTTTACAAGTTGATCCTTAAATAATTATGCTACATCAAATATCTGTAATTCAGTGAAACTATACACGTTTTTATGACAAATTAATATTTCTTAGCCATTTATCGAGAAACATCTACTGGTCATTTGAATTGTCACTGCATTCAGTGAACAATTTTATGTATGTTTGTCTCTAGGGTTGAATGTCAAATAATTTTTTTAATCTGTAGGGTTGAATTACCAAATAATAGAATAATTTTTTGCCTTTCTGTCATACACATTGCAAAAAAGCAAAAAAAAAGGCAATCTTATTCTTTCTAGATATATATTTGCATTAAATTCTCGTGTCATAAAATTTGAAATGCATTTATATATTGCCTATATAATTTTAATTTGATGTTTGCTGTCAATTGTAAATTTCTTTTTTTTTTTTAATAATTGATGGTGGCATCATATCAATTAAACTTTTTTACTTTAGTTATATTTTGATGGATATGTGCTTCAGATTTCTTAGCAAAACTAATATGCATAATTCACTTAAGTCAAATCATTTGGAAAAGTTATAAATGTTTTTCTGTTTTATTATAGATGGTTGTTATCACAATTATGTATTATATTTTGTTGGTCTCTTAAATATACCAACTTAATCCCCACTAAAAAATGAGTTTATGCATGTCTATTTAATGGTTTTTTATGTCTTTACACTAAACAGGTAAAATCATTTAAACCATTTATTTGCCAAAAACTTTTGTTGCATGTACTTTGTTCAATTGAAATTAAATCTAAAATAATTAAAATAAATAAACTGATTTTAATAAATCATTCTGTATAATTTATTCTTTGAAAAATCTAAAGAGATGAATATTTCTAATTAAAATTATGTCAAAAATAATTTTTTTTAATAAGATAATGAAATAGAATAAAATTGTTCACATACATGGGAATGTTACTTTTAAAGTTCCAAAAGTAATGAGTAAAAGATACAAGTACTAAAGAAAAAACGCAACGATTAAGATGACTTAGAAAAATTGAAAATTTAATGTAATTTGAAGTTTTATTGAAAAGTATAACAATGAAAAATAAAACTTTTACATATTAAAATGTATAACAATTATTTGTTATTTAATATCCCTACTTATTGTGGGAAATAATTGCATTTCAAAATCGTGTAGTTGTATTTATGAAGTATGTAAAATTAACCAAAATCAAAATACATAAACAAATAAAATAAAATTCTATAATTCTCATTTTTTAAAAGAAAAATAATAATTTATGATTTCTATGAAAAATTTAGCTTAATCTTTATATTATGCTTTATTATTTGAGTGCTGAAGAGTTTTCTTATACATATGCTAATAGTGCAGAATGAAATGCTCATTGTATTTTATTTTACTTCTTATATTATTAAAAATCACAATTGAGTAAAATGAATAAAAACTGCCACTGATATGAATTCAACTGCTCTCAATAGATGCGAAAATTGTACTAACCAACAGCAGGTACGATAGCGGTTACGATTGAAATTATAAAAATTCACATTTTTTTGCCAAAAACTTTAGGTTTCGTAATGTTAATTGAATTATCAAAATAATTTGGAAAAAAATTTTTATGTGTACGGGAAAAGTTATTTTCTGAAAAAAATTTTTTTTATGCATTTTAAAAAATATTTTTCCTGATTATCCCGTTTGGAATAATTTCTGCAGGTGCTTTTGGTATGATTGACAATGTAGTAAAACTAAAAATTTTAAGGCATTTAAAAATAAATTAGTTTTCTTTCTTTATTATGATAATAACAATGATATGTGAAGATTAATTTATTCTTTTTATAAAATAGTTCCAGAGTGATTGCATTCATTATTGTAATTTTCAAATGAAATTGTCATTCAATAATATATGGAATCATCCTATATTTAAGATCAGTTTAGTAGAATTTGACAAATAGTAAAAAAAGAGATTTTGTAACATTTGCATTTTTTCAGAAAAAAATAAATGAATGATGAGATTGTTCTTGCAGTTTATAAAATCTTGTAATATAAAAAAGACTTACTCAAATAAGCATAAATTATTGAAAATAATCTTTTTGTGGTATTTAGCAGGTTAATAAAAAAAAAATTTATGTGTGAAATTTAAAGAATTACTATGACTGTAATTTAATTTAGTCATAGTATTACATAGTACAATTAATCCCTACAAAAATTTAGCCCTTGTGCACCCATGGAAAAGCGTTTCCCGTCAGACTCTGAAATTGTTTGCAGCTATGGAAGCAAGAAAAAGGACATTTTAGAAAGCGACTTGTCATAAGTATTCTCACTATTATGAGAACCGCCTATTGTTGCATTCTCCAAAGACGGCGTTCGGAGGTGCGTGATTTCCAAAGAGCGAAAATTGCCATTTACACTGCATGCTAAAAATTCGCATATGCGAATTCAGAGATGCGAACGAGAGCCTGATTTGTGGAATACATTAAGGCTATATGACACGAGGCAACCTAGTTGAAAGCAACTAGCGGTTTCGGTGAAGTTGAAACGTGTCATATGATGGTTGCCCGGTTGCTTTCAACCAGCAACTGAAGTTAAAACCTTTCAACTTTAGTGGAGCAGCCAGATTAGTTGAAACGTGTCATATAGTAGTTTCCAAATACTTTCAACCTTAACAAGCAACCATTTAGTAAACAAAATACACGTGCTGATTCTGACGCATCCTGAATTTTTATCTTTTAAATTTAAACTTGGTTCAATCTTCTAACTATGACTAGTTTTAAATGGAATTCTAGTGATATATGTATTTTTTTTTTTTTTTTTTTTTTGAAATTTTTCAAACGTATCCTTGTTTTTGGGACATAAATAACAAAGATTATGCGAATAAACTAATTTCCTCTGTGGAGATATTAAAAGTTACAAATTATTATTGAATTTTAAAAGTGAATGAAAAAAAACTAGCATATTACTAATTACAAATGTTTAAATATTTGAAAATTCAAAATTATATAGCTTGAACGCTAAGCTTTTTAAACTCATTTTGACAGATTTTGATAGATATTTCTTTGACAGATATTTCCGAGTACTAATGAAATTTTGAAAGCAAACGAAAGAAATTATTTTGTTTTGCTATCAGCTCAACGCCAACTTCAAGCACATCGTCAATAATCGCTTCCATGATAATTAAAAGAGCTTTTAGCAATAAACTTTATTGAAAAATATAAGTTCTGGTATTGGACTATTCAGAGTTTGTTGAACAAGCGAAGGTTGTAACGTGTGATCACAAACGAGAAGCCAAAAACCGGTTTCTTAACTTAGTTGCCTCCACTTGGTTGCCTAGTGTCATCAGCACTTCAACCACGAAAAAGTTCATGCTCGCATTTCCAAATGTTCATGCTCGCATTTCGCGATAGCAAGGAATTATAGGGGGCGTTGTTGTATAAGACGAATACCTGTGTATAGTCATTCAGTTGCTCTCTGGTAACGTCCTTAATGTAGCATTGTAACGGTCCTTCTTTATTGTGGCTTATTAAATGTAAAAAAAAATGTTTGATATAGTTATTGGTTGCAAGTTTGTTGATAATACAAAGGGTAAAAATTATTGAAAAATTTTTCTTCAAATGATTGGCGTGTTCTGTTTCCAAATTGAGCACACAAGTCAGCAAATGTATGTAATCTCAATAAAATAAATCTGTTTCCAAAAGATTTATCATTGTTCTGCGAAGTTTTTTCAAGTTTTTCTGCCTTTTCTTTAAGGAAATTTTGCTTTTTATTTGCTGCTAAGAAAATGGCGTCCGACTCTGCCAATGATTCTGATAGAACTAAATTAAAAATTAACAAATAAAAACCGGAAATAACCTATCCGCTAGAGGGCGTACTGGATCGCTGCGATCGTGAAATGCGATGTCTTGAATGCAGTGTGAAGTTCTGGTAACGCATACACGATAACGCATGTACGAAAATTTGATTCAATGTCATGAAAGAAAGTGTACTTTAAAAGGTTATAAAAAGATTTTTTATTTTGGCAACAAATTATATAAAAAAAGTAAATAAACAACTCTCGTCCCGCAATTTTAAAATGAAGTAGATTATTAATAATGTATTATTATAAATTATTATTGTAATTACAATATTTTATTGTTTCATTCTTTGATTTTAAATTGGGTAAAATGTATAATCAAAAAACTAGTACATCCACTCAATATGACAAACGTGGTGTTAGAAATGATAATAAAAGAAAAGAGTAAGTGTTAATATTAGATATTTGTGAGACATTTTAAGTTCTCAAATTTGTCTCCATTTTAATAAACTTAAATGTCTTTTCTCATAAAGTTTTTAATTGTTATTTTATACTTTTGAAAGCAATGTAAAATTAGGTTTGAATTTTTTGTAAATAGATTTATTCATTATATATTTTCCAAAGTTTTTTTTGTAGAGTTAGTAATAATAGTTAATCAGTTTTCCTTAAATAGTTCAATACAACTATAAGCAATTTGTCTGAAATATTTATCACCGTCGCTTTTTATGCAGCTTCCACTTGCATATTCTCTTTTGCTTGCAAATTACTACATTATAAAATTTAAAATTGGATGGAACCTTTAATAATAATTATCATGTTGTCCAACCTTACTTATGCACAATACAGTCAGCATTTAGTTGTATTTTTAAAACAGAATGATAATCTTCCTACTTAATTTATTTTAGGATTCAACATGATGGAAACGTAAATACCAAGGATGCACATCAAGAATTTCGTCAGTTTTTATCAGATAAACTATTTGAATTTATTGAAAGGTGAGTAAGTTGAAGCTCTCCATAATTTTATTCAGAAAAAATTCACTAACTTTGCTAGTGATGGTCCATAAGATTACGGTTGTAATTTTTTTCATTCTAGCCAAATTGAGGAAGTAGAAGTTCAAGATTCTGACTCCGAATTATTTCATTTTGAAGTCGGTGAGTTTTTTTTAGTTGTATATAAGCATATTTACTGATAGATATTTATATATTTTGGTAGTTAATTTTATGATGAGGTTAAATTATTTTCTAAAAATGTATTAATGAATGTTTTAATTTCCTTTAAACAAGATAATGAATTATATATTATTAATGTTTTTTATGGGAATTAGCTTTAGAATCAATATTTATTTTCTATTCCTTCACTTAACCCTCATTATGAGAAAATAGATCTTTTGGTATTAATGAAGCTGATTTATTTTTTAAAAGGTATTATAATAAGGGTCTTAGCTTTTTATGGGATAATTAAAGAATGTATATTGTTTCAATTTTATTCATAGTAATAACTTCGAAAGCGAATAATGCTTTAAAAATAGTTTATAAATATATTTTTTAAATGCATCTTTAAATGATCATTGTCTCACAATTTTCAGTTTAAATTATAGCTAAAGCTTTCAAGTTGTTTATCAATTAATCATCTTTTAGTTTACTTTTTTTTGAAAAAAATTTATGCTCAGAGATTATTTTTCAGCATGCCTTTAATTATTTTTTATAAACTACAAATTTTTCTCTTATTTTGGTAATGGGTGAGTATTATTTTTTGAAATACACCCAGAAAATAGTATGAGAGGGTAATTTAAAAATTGTTGAGGATAAATTCAGTTATTACATAATATTAGTACACATTTGGTAAATCTGCTAAGTGTTACCTTTTTAAAACTCAAAGTGCCCTTTTCTATGAGAAGTACCTTACCCTTTTTTATTCCTCGGAAGAACTCTGAATAAAATATTTAAATGTATTTCTATCCACTAAAAATATTTGTGTTCTACTGACCAATGGTACCTATAACTATAATTGACGTGAAATCAAAGCCTTAAAATTTTACGATAACCTCATGAAACAGTTGTCACCACTTTCTTATTATTTTGCCACCATGCTTCTCTCGTATCTTATTGCAAAAATTAGAAATTTCTGCCTTTTTTTTGTTGTAGGTATTTCATATACCAATGTATATGCAGTGCACCAAAAAAAAAAGGATTACCCTGAATAACTTTTGATTTAATAATCAGATCTTCACGATCTTGTTCTCTTTCTTAACTGTTCAAAGGGTAAAAAAGTCATAAATTTAAAATTTGATTTTTCAGGAACTATTTAATCGATTTCTCACAAATTTTGTATTTTGCTCTGTAAAATTAGATACTTTAAAGTAATTTTAATTTAAATATCTTATAATTCAAAAATTTTGTGATTGTTAGGTATTCAATGAAAAAAATAAAAAATGGTAAATATTTACTACATTTATTTTTTGTTTGGACTTATATTTGGATAAGCGAATTTTATAATTGTGTGCAAAGAGTTTTCAATTCGCTTTAAAAGTTCTCGAGATATGGCAAAATACACAATAAATAAAATTAACATTAAGGGTCAAAACTTTGGATTGCTCTCTTAACCAAACTATGGGGACCATATTTCTCAGATTATGGCTACCCCCAAATTTTGAGGGTCATAAATCTGAATCTGTTGAAAAAAAAAAGGTATGTTTATTCAGAGGAAGTAAATTTTTGTTTCTGGTTTCTTGACTTCTTAACGTAAAACATCTTATGCACTAATTAATCAGGATATTTGGGGTCACCCTTTTGAACCATTAAGAAATAAGTCCAAGAATGTGTAGCTTCGATCATTAGATCAAAAATTATTTAGAGTAATCTCTTTTTTTTTTGCGGGATACACATGTAATTAGGGATAGAGCGAATATTAAGCCACTATTCGGTATTCAACCGTTTTACCAAATATTCGTTTGGCGAAATGTTTAGCCAAGTATTCGACCAAATGTTATGCAAAGTATGTGGAAAGTATTTTTTTTTTGCCAAAGTTTTTATGTTTTTTTTTTTTTTTTTTAAGGAATAAGAATAGATTTTTTTTAAGGAATTTGAATAGATTTTTTTTTAAGGAATTAGAATAGATTTAATATAGAATAATTTAATTGTATTTTTTTATTATACATTATTAGGAAGCAGATATTTGTTCAGTTCTAAAATTTGTTAATTTATGTTCTTAAAGGCAAATGGCAAAATTTGAAGAATTGAAACTAGATTACTTTATACTGAACCATGAGTTTTGTACTGCTGATTTTTTTAGTTTCATTTGGGCAAGTCAATTTCGTAGTTTTCTCAACACTTTTTGTTTTTAGAAGTTAGAATTTTGTTCTTATTTGTTTCATTATTATTATTTTTTTGTTTTAATTATAACACAGCATCTAAACGTAGTGTTTTTAATAGACTTTATTCTTTCATTGGCCCTTTTTTCCTGTATGTAAGTCAATAACATTTTGTGAAATTGATAGTAACGGAGGTAAATATTCAGCTGAAAAAGAATATTTTTCTATTAGAAACATAGCAAACACGTTGAGAATCCAGATTTTTTGTCCTATTAAAAAATTCTTTTTATCAAAGTTCATGATGTCAAAGTTCGATTGTATGTCTATCAATATATGTGTGGGGGTTTAAAAGACGCCACCTACATGACTTAAAAATGGGCCGAAAAAAGCACCCTGTTTTTAAAGAGGCTGTTATATTAAGACACACACCTAATTCTATGATACAAGCTAGCATGCCACACTTGGTCTTTCAAAGAACAAAATTTATGATAGAAAATTTTAAAATAATATAAAATTATTATTACTGTTATTAATATGTTGGTATCCATTGCATCACTCAATATCTGTCATCTTAACTTACTGATTTAAAAATACTTTATTAAAGCCTTTTCTTTTGTCTATGTAAAATAAATAACGACACAGTTTTTGCAAAATTTTGTGATCAATGAATAATATTTTTATTTACTTAAACTGATCATTTAAAATGTAATAATTGTTGTATGGTCTTTAAGGAGATGTATCTTTATTCCCTGGATCTCCTATTTTAAAGGATGAATTAATTCCACCTTCTGTTTCAAACAAACATCCTCCATCAAAGAAAAAAAAGAAGATAGACAAGTATGTCATTTTAGGTTGTTTTACAGTAATTTATAAAATTGTATGAAAACTGAATATTTATATCTTCTGTAAGAAGTATGTTAACATTAAATTACTAAATAACTGTTTTAAGGTAATTTGCAATCCAAAAATTTTCATAATCCAACCAACCTTAATTTTATAAAAAGCAATAAGAAAAGTTTTTTTTTTTTTTTTTTTTTTTTTTTTTTGAATTTTAATGATTTTACAAAGTTGAAATATTTTTAAATTAAAATTTTTCAAAAATATTTTGCATACACATATTAAATGTTTAAAACACATACATTTATTAAATGTTCAAATTAAACTAGAAAACTATTAAATTCTTCTTAAAAATATTTAGTTTTATTTAGAAAAGTGAAATTTAAAGAATTTGGTGAAATTGCAAGGAAAAAGCATTCTGATAAAGTTTAAAAATATGTCATAATGGATCCTGTGAAGACCTCCTTTTTTCAGACTAATTGATTCAATTGTATTTGCTGAAATAAAAATTAAAAAACGAAGCATTGTCAGAACCGTTCCTATAAACTGGTGTTAGATTTTAATTGCTGGATAATTCAAGAGGATTTTTTGCCACATTCTATATAGTAAATACAGTAGAATCTCGATCCATTATTTCTTGTGAGATTATTCTTTGTGAACGATAGATACAATGAATGCGGATCAACCTAAAATAATATATAATGACTTGAAAATATTCATAAAGTAATAACGAAATAATGGACTTGAAAATTGAGAAATTTATAATAAGTATAAAAAATTATAGTTGGAAAAATTAAGTACTTAATACAAAGATATTTACAATGCAAAAAAAAAAAGGAAACAGAATGAATGCATTTATTTATTTAAAATATTTAGAAATTTTGATGTGAATATATCTTAGCACAAACGATAAATTTTAGACATTTGTAACATATTGAAGCCTTCTGCAAATGTTGGCTCTGGTTGTAGCTCTGCTTTGGTTTCACTTTTGCTCTTCTAAAGGTTTTGCAACCATTTCTTAGACCGACAGTGACCACACGTTTCAATATTTCATCAACTGATTCTGCAAACTGTAATAAATCCTCTTCTTTTTACTCATTAGCATCAGGAGTTTTATTTTTCTTCACCATTTTTAAATGTCCGTATGATTTTTGAACGATTGACATGGTAATTTTCTAGTTTCCTAAATGATCTAAAGGGGGATATTATTGTGATTATAAGAATAGCCTTTGTGACGGGACCGTTACAAGATGATATATACAGAAAAATTAAAGGTGCATGAATGATGGATTGAGGTTTGACTGTAGTGCGAAATTTGAAACTAATTTTACAAAATTTCTCTTGCGAAATGTGGCGGTAAAATTTGCATTTGCATTAAACTTCACAAAACAGTAGGGGAAACTATTTGTATGATATAATAATTGTTTCCAATATTTACTGATTTTTTATTTGAAATAGGGATTTGGAAAAGGAGCGAATAAAGGAAGCTGCTGTGTCTGTGGACTGGATCCGACAACAAGCAAAATTGTTTACGTCTTAATATGTTGTAAAATATTGTAAATATTTTCTTTTGAATAAAATTTATAATTCTGTTTAATTTGGTGCATTTCGTTTTGTTCTGGTTAGTCTTTTGACAAAAATTTATATTTTATTTTTTTAAAAGGAATTTTTATTTATGTGTTTTATACTGTACACCTTTTTTAACTGCAATAGAAAAACAAGCAAATACCTATATTTTATTAATCAAAGCGTGTGAATATTTTTGTTCACGTGCAACCCAATGTCAATGGAATCCCAATAATTTCAGTCTTATCCATATGATATACTTGCATAAAGAAAGAGGGTAAAAGTTTTACAAGTATCTTCAAAATTTTTTAAATAGAACAAAAAATAGTGGAAGAGGTAATTTTGAAAGTATGATTGTTCGTTGCAATTATAACAAGCTTGTTTACATATAATAAAAGCATGGGACTTAATTTAAAAGACTTTAAAAGTACACTCTTAATGCAGAAGTTTTTGCTTTTGTTGAACATCAAAGCTACTAAAAAAATTACATTTTAGTAATGCATGTTTGTAAATATTTTCAGAGTATATAATATCATATATAAGGAGGCCTGAATTTTAAGTTATTTTCTGCGTAGAATGAATGAAAACTAATGTTTTTTTCTTCTTTATGAACAAACTATTAAAAACGTCAGCAAAAAATATTTATAATTGGCTCATTACAGTCAGATTCTCCAGGATGGCGAATAACTTCAGTAAATTTCAAAACTTCACATAAATTTCGGAATTTTACCGTATAATTACGGAATCATATCTCGAATCTCAGGAAAGGCGAAAAATTTGAGATAAATAGGTTTCGAGTTATACAAATACTTTAAAAAAAATTTAATTTAATTAGGAAATTCCATTAAAAGTGCTTTAATTGCTTTTAGTAGAAAAATATAGGTAGATTTGTATATTGATTATACCACATACAATTCTCTTACCTATTTACATAAAAAATTTTTAAACATACATTTAACACTGAAAATAATTTTTCAAAGATTTTTGATGTCTAACCTTCTTTGTTTCGATTATTCTTTTGAGGTTAGAAAGAGAAGCAAATCCCTCATAGCCAACATTTTCCTGGGATTCAAGAATAGTTTGTAAGAGTTCTACGTCTTTTTCTGCCTCTTTTTCTTTCTCTTTTGGTTCATCAATATGATCTTCAGCTTCTTTATCTGATACTCCCTTGACATTATCTATGATTCCCGCATCTGTCAATGTTTCGCACGTTGTTAGGCAGTTGTCCACTTGTAAAAATCTTCAAAATTAATGTCAATAATAAATCCCGATTTTATTACATTCCATTCTTGCAAATTTGGCACTGCATTTCCAGCGTCAACAGTTTCCTCCTCTTTACTGATTCCTTCAACTTCTTGTTCATCATCTTCACAGCTATTCTTAAAACCAGCCTTTTTAAAACCATTTTGGATAGTTTTTAGTGACACATTTCTCCAGGTACAGCAGTCATTCTGATAGTCCAACATCAATAGTTTTTCTCCCTTTAAAACTCTTAATTATCCTTCAATCCATTGGTTGCAATTTTGAGGTGAAAATGAATTTCTATTCCTAGCTTTCTTATCTATGTTGAAAAGCTAACTCCTGGTGGTCACTACTCATCAACCCCTCTCTTACTGCCAGAATCATTGTATTCCTTTCTCGTTAAGGAAGTGCAGGGATAGTAACCGACATTCTAAGAAACATCCCAACCTGTTCATCCTTACTTCCAGTGGGTTCACGAAATTCATCTCTGTCTGCAAGTTCTACTGATAAAGAAAGTTATGTTGTTTGGGAATTTGTGCTTTATTGTTAGAAATTCGAAAAACGGAGGTTTGAAAAAAAAAATTTCGATATAAAAATGGAAAATACATTGATTTTAGACAGCAAATGTAGATAATTTTAGAAATCACGAGATACAGAGGTTTTCGAGATAAACAGGTTCATTTGTATATATATATATATGTATGAAAGGGTAGCAGTCATGGTGAGTGTTGTTAGGCCACGCAGATAGCAGTTGGAAGGCAAAAAATATTTTATTAGCTTCACATAGTATATTTAAGACATTTTCTAGCAAAGGCGGAGCTCAAAATCGCACTCAAAAACTGTGTGCTTAAGGCTTAAGTTTTTATCTTAGGGAAAGTAGCAAAGGAATTTCCCTCTATTTTGTTATATTTGAGGGGAAAAGGGAAGTCCCAAGGATTACTATTGGTTTATGATAGAGATCGAGCGTTTCCCACACAGAGCAAAGGGAAATATGTCCTGCTCTTAATTAAATGCATAGTTGAGCCAAAAATAGATTTAAGAACAGGATGTGGCTTTTAAAAGTGTGAGAAAGAATTTCGAATAGAATAATTAATTAGTAATAAAGTAGGAGTTGTTTTATAGCAAAGAAACTAACATAAAAAGATTAATAGAAGCTTTTTATGTTACACACACACATATATATATATATATATATATATATATATATATATATATATATATATATATATATATATATATATATATATATATATATATATATATATATATATATATATATATATATATATATTGTGTATGTATTATATTTTCAACTCCGTTTTGTGATGATATCGGAGAAAAATTTATTTGAAATTTAAAAGGAGCAAATATTTTGGTCTAAAGTCAATTGCAGAAGCTATATTTTAGTACTTAACAAATTTAATACTTAACCTGTTTAATACTTAAACGAGTGCAATTAGTATAAATAGCGTATAGTAAATTGGTAGATTAGTGTCCAAACAAAGTCAGCCGGGATAATTTTTAATATATTTTAGAGTCTTGGTTTTAAAAGTTCACTTCATTTAACTTTAAACTATTCACTTCATTCATCCTTAAACTTACATTTTACGTTTCCAGTCGTTGGGTATAAAAACAGTTCAGAATTCTTTTGCTGATATGTTATTAAATTAAATAACGGAATTTCGTAAACTTTTAACTAAAAATGTTGTGGAAAATACTGATTACTTTTAGAATAAACTTTTAAAATAATCTTGAAAAGTGTTTAGAATTTTTCAAAAATGTCTCAGCTTTAAAAAGAGCATTCTAGCGAAAAATTACTGTCTTTAACAAACTGGGTCCATGTTTTGGAAATAGAAAAACGTGCAATAAATGAAATATTTATAGCCTATTATTTATCTTATTTCTTTTATGAAATAATACGGAGCAACTTGGATATAGTTTTAATATTTGGCTGTGATTTTTAGTTTCGACTGAAATTATTACTCGGAAAATTTAAATATTCTAGTTTCCTTCTAGATTGAAATATTATGTTTGAGAGAGTCTAGATTGAAATATTATGTTTGAGTTATAGTGATGTTATTTTTGTTGCTCTAGACATCATTTTAAAATGCACTGTTTTAAATTTCTGAGAATGTGTTTTAAGTTTAGAGACGGGAGCCGTGATGGCTGAGTGGTTAAGGCATTAAACTGTGAATGCGAAGGTTCGATCCGCAGCAATGGCTTGAAGTTAAACCCAGCTTCGGATCGATGGGTGCCAGCTAATCTGGAAAGTAAAGGTGGCCCGTGCACAATGCTTGTCACAGTTATGCCATTGGTCACGATATTGTAAAGCCCTTATCTTTATGACCTTCTGCCCCATGACAGGCTGTTGTGGGAATGCTTTATTTTAGTTTTAGAGTTGACATATCCGGTTTAACATAGAGTTTAGAATCTAATTTTCGTACATTGATTTACATGCAATTTAACCATTTTAACTGACTTTTCACTCTAGGTGGTTTTTTTACTTATTTATTTTTAAAAAAAGGAACCAGCAAAACCCATATTTAACTGAGTTTTTTTTAGAAATGTTAAAAAAAGGGAGTTGGTTTGCTAATCATTTTTCTTCTGTTATTACTACAACTGTCATATATTTTTCAGTATTTTTCTCAAAATAATTTACGATTTTTAAGCTAATAATATTGATTACTTTCTAAAAAAATTGTGAATCGAAAATTTTTTACTATATTTTTGAAATTTTCATTATATGGAAATAAAAAATGTAGATTTTATATATATAATAAAAAGTTTAAAGAATAAAAAATATTTTAACATAGCAGAAATGGTACACATTATACTCTTTTTATTTTATCAGACTTTCTTATACCAATTATATCACATAATATCAATTTTTGTAATTTACGTTCTGTAATTAATGATATATAGACGAAGTAAAAATAAAATGAATGTTTCATTTAGTTCTGTAATAGTCTCTTATGGTTCTGATTCGCCCCTTAAATAACTATAAACCTTGACAAGCTTTTTGGATTTTTTGAGTTTTCTCAGTTTGGATCAAACATGTAGAAAACATGCGTTCAATAGCTGTTGAGCTGTCTGGTTTAAGTTCTGAGTTGCTTTTCTAGTTGCAAGTGTGACTGATAAGTAAATGTTAAAGACCATCTTATTTTGTGTCGAATGATAATGATCAAAGCCTCAGGGACTCAAGGGATAGAGTGCTCGCCTCCAAATGAGGCTATCCAGGTTCGTATCCCAGAGATGGCTGGTTGATATAAATTCAGCACTCGGCTCCCAAAGATCACAGTGCTGTTGGAAAATATCCCCAGATGTTGACAGATTATGAGAATCTCTTTGCTGTCAAGCTAAGAGTGAGAGAATTTCGTGGTTTTAATTTCTATGTGACGCATTTTGTCCTCTGGATGATCCCGAAATTGACACTCTATTCGACCCAATAAAATCCACCTTGTCTGAGCTTTAAAAAAAAGCCTAGTATTAAAGTGGTTATTGATAGTACACCCCTGAACTCACATACTGTGATGCTACCATATTTGTATATGCATGAAAAATACGATTTCGCATATCCTTTCCAACATAATTTTAAAATTGAAAAATAATTACCATTTATTCATTGAAACTTTCTTATTAAAAATGTTTCTGTGAATTATTAAAAAATAATTGCTCTTTTACAAGTAAATAGTAAATAAAAATCATGGCTTTAATAGGTGAATAATATAAGGATTTTTAATTTTTTAAACGTAATTTTACCTGTAAGCATTTTTTTTCCTTCGTAATATCAATTTTACTGAAATTTTTCGAACAAATTACGCATTTCGTAAGTTTCCAGCTTTCTTCATAAAGATTTATTTATTTATTTTTTAATTGGAAGAATCCTGCTGTGTTCTTAGTATAGTGCGCACTTTAACAGTTCGCGCAGTCATAAAAAGAAAGTTCTATGTGTTAGTAGGTAATAATGACATTTTTGAGTCGACAGGACTTCTTTTTAATGACAGCAGAGCAACAAGGTCTTTCAACTTGCAACTAAGGTCTTGCAACTAACGTGCATGGAACCACCACTTTTGCTTGTTTTTAATCTTAAAAACACTTTCTAGAGATATCAAACTGTTCATCTGCGTGTTGAACAACTTGTTAATTGTGAAGCTAGCGCATTCCAGAATGTTATGCCGCATTTCATTAATATCATTAAACCTAGATGGGTGATATTATTCATATTATTGTTAAATTAGGGAATAATATTTACTAATTACTAACAAATTTATTGTTGTGTTCAAAAATGTATTATTTTATTGCTTAATATTCAATTTGCGTTATGTTCACTATTCTTGAGTATTAATATTTTTTCCCCTTTCTTTCTGTTTATTTTTATTTATTTACTTATTTGCAGTTTACTGGAAGTGACCTAAAACAATTTTAAAAGTTCATTTTTTAAATTTTTTTTCCAAAAACTATAAGTCCTGAATTTTTTTTCTTTGTTCTGCTTATTTAACGCTCTACTTGCACGTTATTCTAATACTATAGTCAGATGCAGCTCTGTGTTCTGAGCTTCACATTGACTTTAGTTTTAAAGAACATTTAAAGATGTATTAGCTCTTCAGATGATGCAGTTTCGCTTTTAAAGTTTCAGCGAGAAAAAGTAAAAATAAATAAATAAAATAATCTATATATAATATATTTATGTTAATCAATAATAAATTTAAATAAAATAAAATTATACGAATTGTTACCAAGTCAAGTATAACATTTTATTTTATTTTATAGCCAGTATCGAACAGCCGACCCATTTTCAGGTTTATGACTAACAATGTTCAACACTGTAGCCTTGTAATTTTGAATCCAACCCTAAAGAAGAAGGAACTTTTGGATAAACATTAGGACAACCTTGCCTTAATGAAAGACTTTTTAAAGAAACTAACCAGCATTTGAGTTGGATGAAGAGGTAAAGCTCGAAAATCTCCCACGGTCAACCCAACAGCACGAGGAGTCGAAAATATGATTCGTCCACCACTGAAAATATTTTACGTCAGCACTGTGGTAGGAGCAGAATCCGAACTAACCAGATATGACTAGGATTTGAACTTGAGTTGCCTCAGTGGAATTTCAACGACTAAACTATAGTAAAAATTAAATAAAATTATGAAAAGGAAGCTTATTAGAAACCCAATCACGTTGAAGAATTTTGAGATTATCGTGAAAAACGTTTTATTTCAATAAATAAAGAAAAAAAGAACATTTTTATTAATTTTTTATTTAATTTAAATTAATTGTATCCCTAATTAATTTTTACTTAACACTTTATGTATCACCCTTTTGACTTAACACTTCAAGTTGGGAAGTTTAATTTCATGTCATAGATGAGCACTTAAATTATCAAAAGCTAATCGTATTTTTTCAATGCAACAGGATTATAAATACGTATACTCCGTGCTAAAATTATCTGCCTATTATTTGAATCAGACATGAAAATTGAATATCTTAAGGGAATAAAGGTTATTTCAATTTAAAATGAGGAAGGAACTAATATATTCGATTATTTATTACGCTTCTGATATTGATTTATGTACGATACACAAAACATTATCTTTCGTCCATCTATCACTTAATTTTAGATATAACAATATGGATTACAGATTTAACATTGGCGATAAGTGAAAGAGTCAATCAGTAATTTTTCATTTTGTTATTTTGTTTTGTTCATTTTGCTATTTCGTCCATATTATTTTGATAATGAATTTTTACAGATTAGCCCTTTGACGCAGAATTTTTACTAAATATATTTTCGATTTTTTTAAATTATTTTTTGCAAACTTAGGTCAAAATTAGGGGAAAATATTATATTTAGCATTTTAATAATTTATGGAGTACCATGGTCTTTTTCTGCGTTAAGAGTAAAATCTTCCAAGCTGGGCTCACTTCCTAACACAATTTTTCAAACTGACTCTTACGTTCAGTTATGTTAAGATCTAAGAGGCACGGTAATTCGTCATTGAAATTTTTTTTAATTCGCAAAATTAATTATTGATAAATTTTTGATTATGAATGAAAAAGAAATTCTCCTAACTTTTTTTATATTTCATATTTTAGTAAAAATATTTCCCCAATAATCTAACAGATTTTTTTAGTAATTATTAGACGGTTTTTTATAATTAAAAAAAATACTGAAATATATATATATGCTTGCAACTATTGTATATATATATATATATATATATATATATATATATATATATATATATATATATATATATATATATATATATATATATATATATATATATATATTACGTAAATTATTTACCAGTTTTTTTTAATCAATTATCTTATATGATATATAAATAGATATTTACATATTTAGAAAAATAAGTTAAGTATTCGAAAACAAGGTTCTAAGGCCACTAAACTTTACGTTAAATTTAATTAAACAGTTCATGAAGTGGATTGAAGATTGCTAATCTTTAAAATTCTTTAATTTGTATGAATATCTAACGAACTCAATTTCTAACTTACAATCAGTTTCGCTATGATGTTTGAAATTGTTTTTCATTTTTACTGCTTTGAACTTGGACTTAAAGAGTCCACTCTTAAACTTACATTTCTCGCTCTCGTGATTTTACCACATATTATTTGACATATTCTTTTCAGCTTAATTTTAAAGGTGAAAAATAATTAAAATTTAATAACTAAAATTTTTTTCTCGATAATATGAAATCGTAATCGCCACGGTCACTGTTGAGTGAATTCTAACTTCGAGACAAATTCAAAATTGAGAAGCTCATTCGAAGTAAAATACCTTGTTTAAACTTAAAAGCAAAGTTGAGCTGTTGATGGTAAACAGAAGAAAAATTGAATATAAATATAACAAGTCGAAAACAAATAACACTACATAACTTTCTTTTCTCTGTACAATAAATATACATTTGTTTTTCATTGGCAGTGGTTATTTTTTCACAGCTGTTTTCATCACTCATCATTAATTTGCATATAGCTGATTAAATAAAGAAATCGTATATATTAATATATAAAATGAATTATTGAGGTACTATTTATGTAAGAAAAGGCTAAAAAATTAGGATCCATTTAATCACAAAAGAGGATTCTTCATTACCGCAAATTTTTATTTTGTTATAACACCGCCTGTTGCTTAGGAAACAAAATGTAAAATGAAATTTTAATAATAAATTAGAATTTAAAACCAAATTTGTCGAAAATAAAAGGAAGGTTCGTTATTTTTGTGTTGAAAAGAATTAACATCTGTTGTTGCATACTTGAACAACGTTTTTCTGAGAAAACCAGGAAAATTTTTTAAAAAGTTCTCACGAGCACTTTTTAAGTTCAAAAAAAAGTTTTTTTGGGACTGTTAAATAATAGTTAAGTATAAAATGTTCGCAACGTTGCTGGGAAAAGGGACCAGATAAAGTTGCTTTCTTTGCCTTCTTTTTTTAAATCGAAATAAATCAAAAAAGGATTTCAGGAGAAATTTCTTAAACTGGATCGGAACTTAACTGGTTCTGGTTTCTTAACTGGTTCTTAAACTGGTTCAGTTTCAAAAAGACTATTTTGATATTCGGAAAGGAAAGGCTGCAAACTTGTACAGAATTTGTTTCACAACTATCAAATGCATATTGTAGACACAAAACAAAAGTTTTTCGATGAAATTTGAGTACACGTTCCTCAGGTGTCAAACTTAAAGAAGAAACATGTATATTTCTATTACTCTATAAAATTCATGAAATAATTTACGAAATTAATATCAATTTCCTATCTTAAGTATATTGTCATGCACTTTTACTTCTTTATCCTTTAGAACGTTTGCCTAGCCACATTTCTATATTTTTTATTGAATAGTGATTTGTTCTTTATTCTAAATAAATTTGACACTTTTTTATAATTGAATACTTACAAGCAGCGTCACGTGTGGGGCAGAAAATCAGGTTCAAGTTCGAAGCTACACGCGTGACTTCGCTTGCAGGCATCCAATTAAATCTGATTCGAAAATTGATTCCGCGTTATAATAAACCTAAGCCTTAATGTTGTAATGTTAACATGGCATGCACAAGCACGTGATTAGACGCAACCATGTGATTATTTTCAAGTATCCAATTGTTCTATATTCATACTAAAAGTGAAGTAAGCAATTTTGGAAGACGTAATGTAAATCTTAATATAATATAAATATCGGAATCTCAAAGTAGTGCATAAGATGCATCTCAATTTAAATAAATCCATAATTAGTACTTGTTTATTATTTCTTTATTTTTTCTTTGTTTGTTTCTTTGTTCATTCCAACATCAAAAGAAGCCGGAGGAGAGTGACAAATCTTAATTTAATTTTTTAAAGCTTTTTTAAAACAATAAGCTTTTAAAAATTAATTTAAAATAACTGAATCTTGGAGGAAAAAAAAACACCGATAGCTATTAATTGTGCAAATTTGCAATTAATTGCAGTTATGTTTCGAATGAAATGCAGTTATTTTTAATAATGGCTAACAATTTGGTTGCCTCTCAGATATTAATTTAATATTTTAAGATAGAGTTTCCCCGTCGAGAGTGTTATGGACCGGAGATGGACCTTTGATATTTCAACAATTATTCTCGGGAAAAAACTGCGCTTTTTTGCCGGTCCCGATGTTAAATACATGATATTGGAAGGAAATTGATTGCAGGTTTTTAACTTGCGCAATTGAGAGTCATCAAAAAGGGGAGATTAAAAAATATTGCTTTCTCTGAGATATTGCGTTATATCGTCCCTATGAAACATATTGCACTTTAGCTCTAAAAATAATCTTTTGATTTAAATATTGGATATTTAGCACTCTGTGTAAAAAATAAAGATCATCTGCAGTTTAAATTTTGCCTCCTTGTGAGTCGGATGACGATGAGCAATGCAGGTGTGCTATCATCTATGACTGTTTGAGAGATTTTCTGGTTCCTATAGTCCAGGTTTACCAATTGATTACTGTATAAGGTAGAAACTCCTCATTTACATAAGAAGTGGAGGAAATGTAGGATGTTTGCGGTGAAAACAGCCGTTGATGAGCATGATAGCTTTGCCTTCTCAGCTAATGTATATGTTACGGCCAAAGCCCGAAGTCCGGCCACTTTGCGAGTTGGCCGGCCATTTCGCACTTTGACCATACCGGACTTCGGGCTTTGGCCGTAACATATATACCCAGGCTTGAGGAGCTAACTTGCTTTATGAGGCTTCACATAATCTAGTAAAAGTAATCAACAAACTAAACTACCTTAATATCTATGGTATAATTAGTAATGTGCGAAAATGCAATATAAAATTGGGGAAACTAAAATGCATGTCATAAATGTATAAAAATGTTGTCTCACAATTAAAAAAAAACCCTTTTAATTTAGGAAACTTTTCAGGAGGAAAGTTGTTTTTCACAGGTGCAAATCCCATTAAAATATGGAATATTGCTGAAAATAATGTGTAACCGAACGTAACTTTCTTACAGCTTACCATAAATTGATTTTTAGGTTAGCAAATACAGATCCAAACTATAGCAAGAAACAATGTGAATGAAACACAAATGAAAGTGCACAATAGGCATACTTTACTTTCAATATCCTTTCCCGTGTCTAAACACTGGGAAGGATCTTGATGGAATAATAATGGAAGTCATTTGTGTTTTATTTACGTTGGTTTTTGCTTTCAGCAAATACAGAGTGCAAATTACCAATACATAATTTTGATTTTCCGAATTTGTCAACAAAATAAAAAAATATAGTAGATGAAAAAGATGTATAAGTATATTTTAGTATTATAGCCAAGATATGCAAATGCTCTTATTTTTTTCGTGTGAAAAAATTATTGTGCTTGAAATTTCAATCTGAACCTTCATAAACACTTTCGTAATCTGAAACTGATATGAATTTAACTTGGCCTACATTACAGCTGAACTACTTGGAAAAGGAGACACGGAGTTTCGTCACTGATATCTTTTTGTATATTTTTTAACTACTTAAGTTTTAGTTTAAAGTGATATGCTTTTTCAATGATAAATATTTCATCTTAACCAAGGTTAGTTTTCCTTTAAAATAAACCATTTCTTTTAGAGAGTGAAAAAGAAGAGAAAAAGAAAAGAAAAAAAGCTCAGAAACTAAGGATACGATGAAATGTATTTAAAATTCAACCAATTCTAGAATCTAATATCAAAATAGTTCCTACTGGAAAGTGTAGTTTTTTTATTATTTTTTTCTAAGTTTACTTTTTTTTCTAAGTTACTTTTTTTCTAAGTTACTTTTTTGAAAGATTTAAATACACTGCTTTTTTATTTTACCTTTTCGCTCGCTTCACTCTCCAGTCCCTATGATTCTCGTTTTAAAGCATAGGCGTTAGTCTCTTTCTTTTGGTAATGACAAATTCAACTTAGAAAACAATTATTGTCAAAAACACACTCATAAACTTCGAGGAATTCTTTTAGAGGAAAATTAACAAGCTGAGTTAAAAATAATCTCTCATGGATATATTTTTTATATAGTTTTGAAACCTTGTATAAAAGCAAGTATAACGGCAATTTTGCCTTTTACTTCGGAAGTTGTGTTACAAGGAGTAGCAAACCACGAAAATTGGTAAAAACCTTGAAATCATGAACGGCAACAGGCCTCTAACCTTTGAATTTAATTACCACAGAGGATAGTTTTTCGTTAGCAGTGTGGTTTGGAACTACATTTTCATTTTAGTAGCACAAACTTCTGTTTTAACTTTGGAAAAATACAGATGCGTTAAGTTCAACATTTTACTGTTTTCACAAATAGAGTGCAAAATTTTGTTATTTACTTTGCTTTTTTACTAACATTATTTCTTCTTTTCTCAAGAGAGTGTCACAAAAATATGTATTTTTTTGACACTCTCAACTCATTTTAGTCAGTAAACATATATTTATGATGCGAATTGATAAATAGAATATTTTCACCTGCTTATTTTTCGATCGAATTAAATTTTTCAAAAGTGTCATTGATTATTCTGTAAAACTATTATTCCAAAAAAAATGAATTCTATTCTTCTTTAAAATAGTGTTTTTGTCACTTTTAATTATTTTTTGAACCTTTATTTTCGATGCTATTGTTTTGAAAATAAATACGTCTATTATTTATATTCAAAAATGCAATTTGTACAGCAATTACTACCAAACAAAAACTATTTTTTATTTTGCAAAAAGAGATAAAAAATAACATTTATGTAAAAATTGAGCGATTTCATTATTACTTCAACTACAACAAAGAGTAACGATATTATATAAAAATAAGAATCTCGAAATATAAATAAATTTTACTACTTCTCTTAGTAACAAAAGATATATGATCATTGTTTAAGGCAAAGTTACGAAGTTTTTGAGAAAAGTTGTATATATATATTGTGTAGTTAAAAAAAACTTTTTTTTTTGAATAAATACTAATAGTCATTTTAAAAGTGACTGAATGAAAAAGTTAACAGATGCGATTCAATAATTTTTATAAATCAGTTTTTAAATACGAAAAAAAATCATCATTATTCTTTATTACATATTTATTGAAAAAAACTCTTACTTAAATCTTATTATTTTAAATTAATAATAATTTATAATATTTTAAATAATAACCTAAATATCTTTAAAGAATTGAAAACTTATTATATTGTTTTAAAGTGACTGTTTTTGATGTTTATTTATACTTGTTGCGTTAGCAATGCTTTAGTTAGTTACCTTATTTTATTTTGGAAATGAGAATAGAATTCAAACGCTATTTTTTGAATGATGAGTATACTAGTTTTAAAAATATACATAAAAGCGACTCGATTTCTATTGAGAATATATTTTCATAGTAAAATTAACAAAATTAAACAATAATATTTGCAAAATGAGATTCTTTTTTGGAGTCCTTGAACTTTAATCACTTCGAATATACAAAAAAGGTTATTAAGGATTTGATAATCTTAAGTGAGATCCATCATTAGGTTAATAACGTTTGTATATACAAAATTCAGAGGGCTTATCACTTACTTCAGCAATTTTTGCATAACATACCTACTAAACTGTACTGAATGGCTATCAACACGATATCACTTGTATTTATGTAACAGATTATCGTGTTCGGGACAATTCTAAATAATGACGCAATAATGATAAGGAATTACTACACTGAAATCTTTTTTCTAGTAGTAGCTATAAAAAGTTTATAAGGTCATCCAAGACTGTGGTTAAGGTCACGAAGGACATGCTTCACTGAGTCAAAAGGCTAAATATTTGTTTATATATATAACTTTCTACATTTCTATTGGTACACTTAAATGAAATATTAATAAAAAATATCTTAATCGTTGTAGTTCAATGTAATTTTTTAAACTTGAGTGTCCTTGATATGACCATATCAATGGCGTGAGAAGTTTTTAAGCCAGTATTTTAAAAAAATAAAATTTATTTTTCGATGATTAATAAAATTTCATAATATAAAAACATTCCCCATGAAATTAATTGGCGGGGTTTTAAATAATAACAACAATGGCAATAATATTTTCGTTATTATTGTTACTACTATTATTAGTTATACTAATGAAAAAATGAAATTCCATAAGTTTTAAGCACAATTATATGATATGGCCATGACATTATATTCTACGTTTATTGTTTCGGCTAAAAAAAATTTGTATGAAATAAATAAACGAATAGAAAGATAATTAGATAAATAAATGTATAGACAAGCATTTTTTAACTTTTTACAACATTATTGGTTAACATTGCTTTGTAATTTTTTTTTTTTTTTAGTTTTTTCACTCATTTTTATTTGAGTTTTAGGACTCTATTAAGTATGACATAAGGCAGCGCAATATCCTTAAGGTTTTTAATGTATATTTGATGAAGGAGGCTACTTTTATGATTACGTAATTTAATTATTTATGTAAAAGTTTATTTTTGCAGTTTGATTAGTGTATAGTTTCATAATTTTTAGCATAATTTTATTCATAATTTTATGTAAATATGGTAAACATTTACGTATAGGTACTGCTCCTATTTTAACGATTTTTTATGATCCAGCAGAAAACAGGGAAAATGACTAACAAGTGAGGTTTTCTAATTATAAGAAATCGAGATAGAAATAATTGGAAAATAAAAGATATTATATTCAATGAAAGCTGCAAGGTACAGTGCTCAATCCAAGAGGCACATAATTAAACTTTTTAGTCGTAAATATATATTTGTTTGTTGTGTGAATACTCATTATGTTTTTTGTCACAATATAATGATACCGAGCCGCGATGGCTCAGGGGATAGAGAATTCGCCTTCCAATGAGGTGAACCGAGGTTCGATCCAGGCGATGATTCCACTCCTGGCTTGCACAGATCAATGATGGGGTAAAATATAGTCAGTGGTCTACGTATCATGGGTTAGAGGCCCCTTACCGTCAGGGTAGCCGTGGGAGGTCTTCGTGGTTTTCCTCTCCATGCAACGCAAATGCGGGCTAATTCCATCGAAGAGTCTTTATGGAAAAAAAATTCTCCCAATACTTGATCCAGGAGTTCTCTTGTCTTCTGGATTGGGTTAAAAATTACAAGGATACAGAGTTGAACGTTGGTGGTCGTAAACCCAATGTTCAACTCCGTATCGGGTCGGCTGTTCAACAACGGTTATAAGATAAAATATAATGCTACCAGAGCCGTAGTGAATCACAGGATAGAGTTCTCGTCTCCCAGCGAGGAGACCCGGGTTCAAATTCCAGGATAATTGTTTGATACGAATTTCGCACCCGACTCGTCTAGACCGCTGTGCTGGCGAAAAATATCTTCAATTGTAGATGGATCATGGGTTAGAGTCTCCTTGCCGACAGGCAAACTGTGGGAGGTTTCAAGGCTTTCCTCTCCATGTAACACAAATGCGGATTAGTTCCATCAAAAAATCCTTTACGAAGACAGAATTCTCCTAATACTTGATTCAGAAGTTTTCTTGTCTAAATGGATTAGGTTCAAAATTACAAAGCTACGAAGTTGAACATTTGTTGTAGAGGTGAACGACGACAATAATGATATATATATAATGATAAAATATAATGATACTAAAAATTGTTTTTATTTTAAATCGCTAGTGTGTTAGTTACTAATAGGTAATATCCATATACACATTTTGGGGGCGAATAAGGAAATTTACTCTTTTTATTTTTCGTTCCGAAATATATTGGAATTCGTTCCGAAATACATTATTTAATACGAAAATTATGTAATTAATCAATAAATAATATTTGTTTTATTCAAACGTGAGTTCAAAGTAAGATTTTTTGTATTTAATCGTTAATCATTTATTTTTCTTCTTAGTTATTAAGTTTAAAGTACTCAATTCTAATTAAAGTGCTATAAATAATTACGTATAAAATAATATTTCTTTATTCAAACGTGGATGAAATATAAGATTTATGTAGTGAAAATTATTATTAATTTTTTCTGCAAAACTGAAATATATACAAAACAAACAAATAGTAAAAAAAACAAAACCATTGATCCATTAAAAAATACAAGGAAAATTTTTTAAACATTTGAGTTTAATCGAATTGCTTTTGTGAGAAGCAAAAACCTTTATGGCCATTTCAAGTAAAGCTTGAGTTTTACGAAAATAGCATGGATAGCAAACCGAGCTGTAAGTTAGGTACAAATGAAAGTTACAAGCTCGTATGAACAACTGCTTTACATTTTTTAAAAATTAGACCTAGGATTTACGACGGTTCAATAACAATTAAGCGATATATTATATTTTAGTTTCATTAGCACTTTATTATCTCCGTGCAAGAAAAATGTGTTTTACAAACAATAGTCGTCCAGTTAAATTTTTGCTATATAAGAATAAAGAATATGATGTGATTTTAAAAACACGGAAATTTATAATTTCGTACTTAAAAAAACGTAATATTTATAAATTGAATTAATGGCAGTAGTTCTAGAGGTTGAGATGATGCAGTGAATAGGGGATTAGTCTCTATTTGATAGTCAATATAGCTAAAAGCAATCCATAATACACTGGTTATCATAAATTAAGGAAAATTCACAAAAATCGCGATAACTCAAGAAATTACACATGGAATTTTATGAAACTTACCCACAATATACAACACATAGTAAGGTATTAAACAACATAAAAAGAAATTATCAGACATTAATAGTAGTATAGAAATTAGCACATGTATAAAATAAACAAATTGGAAGTATCGGTTTGCAATAGAAAAAGTACCTTTAATATGGAATATGATTGCCTCTAGAAGCAATACAGCACAAACAGCGATGTGTGATGCTTTCAATTATGCGGTCTATCAGTTCAATAGGAAGTGAGAGCCATTGCTCTTGTAAAGCAGTTGCAAGCGTGGCAAGGGTCTGAGGGGGCGGATTGATGGCAGATACACGCCTCCCTAGAGCATCCCAAACGTGCTCGATAGGATTCAAGTCCGGGGATCGAGCTGGCCACTCCATGCGAGTAATTGTTTCCTGTTGAAGATAATCATCAACAATGCGAGCTCTGTGTGGTCTTGCATTATCGTCCTGTAACAGGAAGCAATCACCAATTGCCCCGGCATATGGGCGCACATAAGCATCAAGGATGTTGTCTCGATAAACCTGAGCATTCACGGTTCCCCTTGGAAAGACATGGAGGTATGTGCGCCCTCCTAAGGATATGCCTCCCCAAACACAGACACTGCCTCTTCCGTATGCATCTCTTTCACGGATGTTTGAGGGATGATAACGGGTCCCAGGTTCTCTCCATATCAAATAACGTCTACTGTCACTTTCTAGACTAAACCTGGACTCATCCGTAAAGAGAACAGGCCTCCATTGATCTGACGTCCAGTGGACATGTTGTCGGGCCCACTGCAAACGGTCTCTCCTATGGCGTGATGTGAGCGGCACGCAAATGGCTGGTCGTCTCGCATACAGACCACCTTCGTGGAGCCTTCTGCGCACAGTTGACGTTGACACCAACCTTCCGGTGGCTGCAGCAAGAGAGGATCTAAGATGTGTCGGAGTAGCGGTTCTATTCCTGCGTGCACTTAATGTCAAATATCGGTCATCGGCACTGGTCGTAACAGTTGGCCGTCCTTGACTGAACCTCCTAGATGCCGAATCTGTGGTTTGAAATTGCCTCCAAAGTCTATGAACCACAGATGGACTCACATTTAGCCATCTGGCCACTTCTGATTGACTCTGCCCTGCCTCTAGTCTCCCGATGGCTCTCCATCGTAGTTCTTCAGGCAAATGATGCCTAGAGGTCATTATTACGAATTGGCTATCTCAGATTTTCAATGTCGCAATCACAGTAAAATTTGTGTGCTTTCTCTCAAACTTGGACTTTTATGCTCCAGGCAGATGACGTAAGCCGAGTGCAGCGCCACTAATTTGCATATTGCAATTTTACTCAGCTACTCTTAGTGGACAACATATGCAAATTTTGCACGGTTTGGCTTACTTTTGAAAGAGTTATCGCTATTTTTGTGATTTTTCCTTAATTTATGATAACCAGTGTAGTTGAAGTATTAAAAAAGTGCCATTAATTTCAATATTTCATTCAAACTGATATATATATATATATATTTCAAGCATTATTTGTGTGCTATAATACACACTGTAAGTTTTTCACAATATGCATGGACAATTCCATTCTGTATCTATAGTGTTTAAATTTGTAAGTTTAGCAAAATAATTACTCACTATTTAACATTAATCCACTTCATAGGTTATTGTAATGCAGCGGGCTGAATTCTGTGGCTCAAGGTAATCTCTTGCATGTTAGGCATAACAATGCATTTCATTTTAAATTAGACTGTGGAAAGTTTAGGTTTCATTATAGAATAATGGTTTCAATTATCCACATTGTTTGAATTATAAGAATAGTACCATGCAAACGTGGTATTAGTAATAAAATACAAAAAAATTATAAAAATGAAAATTTAAATTAATAAAGTAATAAATGAATAAAAAAATAAAAATTCATGAAATGAATTTCGCAAACTTAAAAATGATCATGAATCTCATATACTACTAATTCCTTAATCTCTAAGGAAATTTTTGAAAAAATGTTAATACACTTTTCTTTGCTTTTTCTACAACATATACAATGGAAAAAATATCTGTAAAATTTACAAAAAAGAATGTCAACTAATGTGCCGGTATAAAACTGTTTATTTACAGAAAAATACAATTATATAAAAGCAGACTCCTGTTCTTTAAACAGATAAGTACTGTTATTTTATCAAACAAATTTAATTTATTTTAACAAACTCAACGCTGTTATTTAAATAAAAAAATACTATAAAAATAACTTGGTCGGCATTTTAGTTGGTGTGAGCTGAGAGCAGCATATGTTCGACCAACCGATGCTGGGATTCGAACCTGAGCCATTTCACTGGCAGACGAGAGATTTGTCCCTGAGTTACTGCAGCTCAAGGGCCTCAGTATGATGAAAAGTTTAAAGCTGCTATTATCTTAAAAGTTTTATCTATTATACAATATTTAAGTGTAAAAATCATTTAAAAGTATAGTGGCCCACCAGTATGAGAAAGTCTGGCAACTTAACTTACGAAATATTATTTCTAAAAAAAATATAATAATTAATTAGGGTATCAATTTGACAATAAAATCAAACCTCAATTTTATTTATACGATGTTCAATACTCTAAAATAATTTCAGAAACTTATGAACAAGTATAAAAAACAATTGTAAAATGATTTGAAAATGAATTGTTGAATGATTGAGTTATCGTGCGGTAAACAAAACTGTGAAGCAAAAACTATAATTTGACCTGAGGGTTTTAATCAGTAAGTGATTAGGATAAAAAACAGGTGCAAACCGTTATATTAACTAAACAGCTATAAATTGTCAAATATACAGAGAAAGAATGTAAAAAGAACGGGAATTTTTTATCATTAAAACTAAAATGAATGTTTTTCAATTAAATGTATAAGCCTTTGTATTGAGCATTTTTGGAAATGTATTAAATGTATTGAGCATTTTTGGAATAAAATAATTTCCTTGCTGAACGGTCTAAATAAAATTATATAATTTATCATGATTCTTTCTTTTAATGCCATCTATAACATAAAAAATTAATTTATAAATAATAAAACTAAATATACGAAAGTTAAAAATTTCCAAAATTTTGAAAGCTTTGAATATTTGGGTAGGCACGTATATATTGATATATACATAAGTTTTCCACGTATACACATTGGTTATTTGAATATATATATCTCAAAGTGTTAAAGCATGTCTCTACATAAATAACAATTCTTACTGGCATATTTATAGGATAAAACTGGAATTGAAAAGGGGACTTCAGCTCGGGAAGTGAACACCCAAAAGAAATGTGCCTATTTTGAATATTTCATTTGTAAATCCGCGTAAAGAATGCAGCTTCTTTTCAAGCACAAAGTAGCTTAAAAAATAGAATTTTATTTAAATAAGCAAAAATTTTATTTATCGAAAATATTTTCGTTCGTATTTTTCTACTAAATTTTTATGCCCATAGTAATAGTTTTAAAAAACATCTATCATCATTACATGTTAAATTAATCTATTGAAACTTAAACTCATAAAAGACTTAATTTCTTGAATTATATTGAATTAAATTAGTAAACTACGGAAATGGTAAAAACTATAGAACAATAAGTTTACTTCAAACTAGAAGCTTATGACGCATTGTTAAAATTACAGCACTGTAATGACATTTCTGGTTAAAAAAAGAGCCATTAATTCAGGTATTAAAAACAAAAATACAGTATTTAATCCATCCATTTGGTAATTTTTAATTGCTAGGCTAACGGCTTACCGGAAATTCTGGTTTTCGAAATTATAGTTATTATAACTACACATTTAATAAAAATACGAATATGAAATTTAAATTTAACCGAAGAAATGGCTTTTGTGCCATGTTCTACTGCAGTGTTTCCCAAAGTGCGGTGCGCGTACCCTCCGGGGTACGGGAACAGTTTAGCGGGCGTACGCGTTCTTATGCGAAATATCTTGCAACAAGCGAAATTTTCAAACAATTTTATTCAAAAACAAACCTAGCCAAGAAAATTTACGATTACATATTTTTCTATTGGCTATTTTTTGCAGAGTTAACAGTTAATAATTAGTAGTGTCAACAGCCAGTTGTGATTTTTAACTTTTGTGCAATTTTTTACAGTAAAAGTTTGTAATAAATTCTACTTATTTTGATTATTTTTATAAAATGCAATTTTTATCCTTCTTGAGAAATAAACAAGAGGAGGCATCATTCTGGCTGCAAATTCAAAATATGTATCCAGTTTTAACAGAAAAAGTTGTGAAATATATTTTGCCTTTTCCAACTTCATATTTATGTGCAGTCGCTTTTTCATCATTCGTGGACATTAATTGGAAAAAACGAAATAGATTATTGCACGTGGAATCGCATCTCAGACTAAAATTGATCACAAGAGAACCGAATTATGATGAACTGTTATCACAGCAAAAACAATATTATCCTTCTCACTGATGTAAATAAACTTATAAGCAAAGAAAAAAAATAAACATATTTTTAAAAAAATGCATTCATTTTTTTATTAGTGGTACACAGCGTTACGAAAAATTTAGAAGGGGTACACATAAGTCATACGTTTGGGAAACACAGTATCATGATGAAATCGCTAAGTTTTAGTACATTTACCAAATTTTGTCACATATTATAAAACCCTATTTCATTGTCGATTTTACCAAAATCATAACCAAAGATCTCCAGTAAAAATTGCAAGTTTTTTGGTGTTCCCCATAGAACCAGACAGCACAGTAAATTTTCCCAATATTCTGGTAATGCTGACCTACTTTTCTTCACTATAGCTAAGCTAGTAATTTAAAACTTTTATCTTGTGTTTGCTGTAATTTTTGAGAAGAACGCAGGCAAATAAATTTTCAAAAATATAATAATAAAAATTGCTATTTTTATTCATCAAATTTTAAGTGATAAATTTTTGTCTTAAATAGTAAGGTGAAATTTGTTTGAAATCTTTAGGAAAAGTTAGGTTAATCATCCTTGTTACAATTTATATTATGCTATTCTCTTATACCTAAATCAATCTAAAGAAAAAAACTTGAAGTGAAAATTAACGTGTACAACCCGAGTTTTATTCAAATAATGGCCTAAGTTGCTTCTTTTTAAATATATTTGACCTTCGTTATCTCAAAGAGATAATTATTATAGGTATTTGTTACCAGAAGTGTGTAACATGGTGGGTGGAGTAGAACTGTCTCACTTCAATATCAAGTTTAAATTTTCCTCTTCCTTCTTTTATAACAGTTTTTTTGTTGTTAAATATAAGTTGCTTTGACACGAAAGAGCTTTCCCCTTTCGAATTCTCAATTTTTTTTATGAAGTATTTATTTTATGTGTAAGAATTTGATTCTGACAAAATAACTCTTACTTAAAAAAGTAAAAAAAGCCTACTTATTATGTAAAATTACTGAATTCATAAGAATACAAGATTTTTTTAAATCTTGATTTATAAATAATCTAATTTATCAGTTGGTTTTGAATTTCAGTTTCAATTGCCCCAGTTTTAAAAGAATAAAATGCTTTGCTTTCAATTACACTGATTCTATCAAAACTTCTTATCTTACTGTATAATATGGCATTTCTGGAGAAAAAAAAACATCAACATATTTCTGGAAGAAAAAGCCAAAATATAGGGTAATTAGATCATTCATTCGTTAAATGTCCCATTCATATGTTGACGGTTTACCAGAAATTCTGGTTTTTAAAATTATAATTCTCATTGCCACACAAATTAGAAAAAAAAATTAAAAAGCTGAAAAGTAAATTTAGATGAATAAATGTTTTTATTCCATGCTCCAAATTATCATGATAAAATTACTGAATTTTACCACTTTTACCAAATTTTATTGCATATTATAAAGGTATATTTTATTGTTAATTTTACCAAAATCATTAAAAATGCATTTAGGTAAAAATGACCGGGTTTTTTTAGTGTTCCCATAGCGTCAAAAGCACAATAAATTTTACCATATTCTGGTTGGTTTGACTATAAATTTTTTTCCACAGTACACGAATACAATGCTGAAATATGAAGAAAAGGGAATTTATAACTGTTGATTATTGTTTAAGATAAATGCTGCTTTAATATTAAATGTATTTTTAAATTATAAAAAATGTAACTAATGAAGCGCCATTAAATGAAAATAAATAGATATTTTTATTACACATTGAAAGTTTTTAACCATAAAGTAAATAGTAAAGCCAAAAATTAATAATTATGAAAATCGAAAACGAAAATTCTATTTCTTGCTTTTCTTTCAATTATTTTTTAAATTATTGACTCATTTCTAGAAATAATTTTGCCTTACTGAATAACTAGCAACTGTGTTTATTCTTTGTTAAAATTAAAAAAAGGTCTTTTTATTTTGCTTTTATTTAAAAACTTCTGCAAATATTGTTCAATTAAAGCCATTTTGTTTACCATTTCATTCAGGACATTATATGATAAATCTTTCAACTTATTATATAAACTTAAAACGAAATAAAGATATTTTAAATTTGAAGTATAAATAGAAAATGTGATTTAGAATAAGGAAAAAAAGGTGGCGTTTTAATGTAGAAAATGTGCATTGTACCATTTTTGAGATATGATTTTTATCGAAAATAATTTTTATTAAAGTAGTAGTTACTTTAGATCTTGGAAGACATTTTTCCAAATTTTCTAAAAGTTAAAAAGTATTTATTTTTAAGAAAAGTGTTGCATTAAACTTAATAAGGTATAGCTAGTCAAAGATATATTTGAATACTAACGTAATATTCTGAAATATTTTAGCATTTTTGATATTTCTTTAATATATTATAATACATTTATAATTACCAAATATTTTTATTGCATGTGTCTTAAAATAGATAAAGATTAGACAATGCAGACAAAGAAAAACGAAAATGTTACGACTCTTTCTTATTGTATTATATTGCTCTATGTTTTAAAACTAAAAACTAAAGCCCTGAAACGGCAATACAGAATATATTACAGAACTAGTTAAGAAACTGACAATTTCCTTCGCACATTTTTTAGATTTGCACAATGCTTTTGGAGTCCCCAAAAATTTTCGTAAATATCATAAGGTCTCTAGACCAAAAAATTTAAGAAACCCAGGACATCATGACAAAATTAATAAATTTTATAAAATCTACTAAATTTTTTCACGTATACCAAATATAAATTGTAATTTATTTTTAATTTTACCAAAATCCTCACCAGAGCGATAAAAAATAAAATAAATAAACCGAGATTGATAAAAAAAACGATCTTCCTGGTGTTTCCATGGAACCAGTAACACGGTAAATTTTGCCATATTTTGGTAGCTTTGGTCATACTTTTTTGTACTCCTTAGTATTTGTAATAAAAAGTATTAGTACTAAAGAGTAATGAGTACTTGTACTGCATTTGTGATATTTTTAATTTCTGCAATACATTCAGCATCAACCCCCAACGAAAGCAAAGGTTTGTGTATCTCGACCTAACAGATATAACATCGTCATCTTATAACATCTTTTAATAATCAAATTTTATAATTATAATTTTAAAATAATAATTCAATTTTATAGCATCTTGTAATAGTTTCTTATCTTGATCCCATGACAATAAAAACCTGTTTTACAAAACAAAAAGTTTTTACTTCGAAAAATAACTTAGGAATCAATAAATTTATATTTTCTTCAATAAACTAGTTTAAACAAATTTTTAACAAGTTTTTCGAATTCGTCGGAAAATGAAGTCTACTGTCATAAATTTAATAAATATGAATATTTTATTTATTTAAAATATTGTCCACTGAATACATAAAGAGATCTAAATATTTCTCATAAAGTATAGTGCATCATACTATTAGAAATTTCTCTGAAAAATGGCTAAATAACAATTTATTTAATTGTTATTTTATCATATTCAAACTAAACAGTCAAATGACTATAAATAAAATGGTATTTGAACTGTTAATTGTGGGAAAACCATTTATTAACTAGTTTCACCGAATGGTACGATCCCAACTAATGAAGCTACTTAGGTTCTTGCACCATATTATTACCGAGAAAGCAAATCCGTCAATCTCATGACCGAAAGAACGGGGGTTCAAATTCCAGTGTTGGCACCACATTATTTCTGTCAACACATAAAAAATTTCCAGTGCCATGCGCTCCTCAATTTATGACCCTGGACTATTAAAATACAATACTCTCATTCATGCATATGTGGCAGCACCATAAAGCTGCTTAACGCGAAAAAGTACAGTATCTCTAATCTTTTACGAAAGTGAAACAATCAGATAAACTAATAAACCACATTCCACTATTTATTTGGTTAAACACAACTCAATCACAATGTCCATTACCTAATGAAAAGCCTAGCTTCATGTCCAGCTATATTTCTTTTTTACGGTTGTAAAATCATTCTAGTTGTGACTGATTAAGAAACTGTATACTTTTGTATTCATGATATCTTAACCATACTAGTTGAAAACGGTTTGAAAATCGTAAAGGTAAAAAATGTTCTTTACCGTAAACCTTAAAGTTAATTGAATTGATAAACTGCTTCCGGTTATTTTACGGTAATTCAAGATTGAAAATTCCAGCAATGTACCGGGATCTTGGTCATACAGTAGAATATAATTTTAAATTGTTAAATTTTTTTTAGCTTTATGTTTACATTCCAACAAAGCAATTGAAAATTCTACTCTAAGGATTTCCTAATTTTATTATACAGAACTATAATTTAAATTTAGAATTTAAATAAATTCTAAATTGTAGTCATCAATTTCCATAAAATTAAATAATGCCTTAAAATTTCCCCTTTTTAATTCTAAAATAGTGAGATTGATGGAGAATAATCTCTTAAAGTTTCAAGATGATGCAGTACTGTTTTTGTTAAATGCACAAAATTTAAATATTTACAAATAAAATATTCTAAAATATATTTTTCAATCACCAACATGGGTATGGAGGACCATTATATTGAAGAGGACAGTTGATTTATCACTTTTGTATAGTAAAGATCATAGAGATCATGATCTTCCATCTTTTTATCACTCTGTACTGGTTTGGTAGTAAACGTAAAATTTTTTTTATTACTAGAACTAAAAACTTATTTATTATCAGAGTAATAAATTATTTTTAAGAAATAGAACAGAATGGAATAGAATAAAATAGAATTGAATAAAATTGAGTTGAATATTTGCATTAGAAAATACTTCGGCTATAGAACAACTATAGTTGTGTATGAGATAAAAAATTTGTTATTAAAACTACATTGAAACGTGCACGTTATCATATTAAGTTTAATTGATTAGTTTTCTTGAACATTAACTTATAAAAAAACACAAATATGATTCAAGTTTAAAATATGTTTTTCTAGAAAAGATATTAATATTTATACTTTTCAAACATAACATGAGTGAATATAAAAAGCGTATTTAAGGAATTATTTAATATGGATTTATTTTAGAATTTTACGTTCAAAACCTTCCACTCTCGTTACCATACAAAACATCAAATATTGTTCGAAGTTTCGTTAGTTTTCTCGGCTCTTTTATTTATCCAATTTCAGGGTAATTAACTGTTTATATATTAAAATACGTGTAATCTGTCATTACTTTTAAAATTAATATATCATTTCAAAAGTAATTCAAAGACAAAAATAATAAAAAATTTACATTTCATAGCAAATAACTACAAACGCTTGGTTTTGAAAAAAAGGTGTATAATATTTAAGTTAAATAAGGAGGCTGAAATTTTTAGCATCCTTAATTAAATGAATTAGTTTATTTCACATTTTATAAGCATTTTTTTCTTTAAAAAAAACCTCATCAAGAAAATCGCATTTTACTGAACCTTATCACTTTGATATTCAAAGTTTGCACTCACTAATGTTGAGAAGAGTCTTTAAATTGCTTTTTAAAATACAAGTTTTAAGTTATTAAAACATAAAGAAATATCAATGCAGTTTTTACATAAAATTTGCATTGTGCTCCCTATATAAATTGTTTTTCACTAATTATCCAGTTCCTGAGCATATTTCATGTAACAAAAGGAATTTTTTTTTCTAAAACTTTAATGACTGGTATCTCCAGGAGTAAAAAATTTCTAATGAGACTTGAAAAACTTTGGTATCTCCAGTAATATTCGAGCTTAAAAATTTTTTTAAGTACGTCATTAAAAATAGACTAAAAATTTATTTTCGGAGAGCCTCCGTGGTTCTCGTTAGTTCTATGCAGCAAGATGCAAATACGTGTTCTTAATGCTTGACTTTCCCCCTGTAATAATAGATCTCTGCAAAAAGAAAAAAAAGAAAAGAAGAAAAAAAAAACCTTTCCCACACGTGCCTTTTTTATGGCGATTATTTTATGGTTTTTAAATGCTGTTTATTGAGATAATACCTCATAACTTAAAGTTTTTGATAAATTTTATGTCATCTTAAATTATATATATATATATATATATATATATATATATATATATATATATATATATATATATATATATATATATATATATATATATATATATATATATATATATATATATATATATATATATATATATATATATATATATATATATAAATACAAAATGTACAAAAAGAAAAAAAAACATGAAGTTTTATTTTCTGTCTGCGAATAAGCTGCAAGTAAATAGAACTCATGAAATAAGTTCAAAATGTTGAGAAAATATGGAAAAAATTACACACCAATGAAAAAAGGGGAAAAAAGGAAAAATAATAATAAAAATTATAAGAAACCGGAAAAAAAAAATTCCAGAAGATACATGCAATTATTTTCTGGATTTTTATAATTTTTTTGTGCCTTTTTTTCGGAATTTTCTTTCTCCTGATTTCCTCTTATTATTATTATTATTTTTCCTCCCCCCCCTTTTTTCATTGTTCTGTATTTTTTCCATGTTTTTTCTACATTTTGAACTTATATATATATATATATATATATATATATATATATATATATATATATATATATATATATATATATATATATATATATATATATATATATATATATATATATATATATATATATATATATATATATATATATATATATATATATATATATATATATATATATATATATATATATATATATATATATATATATATATATATATATATATATATATATATGATTTGGTTGGTATATTTGGTTTTGTAACGTATTATATAAATTAATAAAAATTACTAGAATATTTCGTGGAGCTCTATACTAATAGAAATTATTACGATTTAGTAAAAAATACCTTATTTACATAATAGAACCAGTCACCATGATAAATTAAAGGAATACCGAGAAAGATATTCTTGTCATTAAATATTTTGAACTGAATAATGTTGAAATAAAGATTTATGGATCAATTTTTGTTATATAAATTAATAATTAATCAATTAAATTAATAATAATATATTGATTTTAATAAATTAATAATTAATAAATTATTATTATTATATAAATTAATGAATTACTGGAATATTTCGTGGAGCTTTATACTAATAGAAATTATTACGATTTAGTAAAAAATACTTTATTTACATAATTGAACTGGTCACCATGATAAATTAAAAGAATCCCGAAGAAGATATTCATGTCATTAGATATTTTTAACTGAATAATGTTGAAATAAAGATTTATGTATCAACCACATTATATATTTTTTCTGGGATCTCCAAAAGCAATAAGTATACGTTATGTTATATCCTTTTTTTTTCGTATTCAAAATTATTCGATACTAAAAAATATGCATTTAGGCTGTAATTATACATTATTCTTTTCAAGAATCTAATCATCTAAGTTCTATGAGCGGCAAGGGAATTTTTTCATTGCCTCACCTAGGAGGGAATTTTTTATTTGATATTATCAAATTTCGATAACTTTTTCCTTATCTGAAATTTTTTTGTAACATTCTTGGTATTGATAGTTTTTGTTGAAAATCGAATTCCAATACTCTTGAAATACTTAGTGGATGGGATTAAATTTGTTTTGAAGATGTAAATTAAATTTAAGTTAGCCATTTAAAAGCTTTCTCATTTTCGTTTGTGAAATTTATGAAAGAGAAATAAAAAAATTAATATCCGAGTTACCGTTATAGGATTTCGTTTTTATAAGTAAAACATTAATGATTTAGAGTCTTATAAATTTTAAGACCGATTTTTGAATTTCAATGTCTGTTTAATTAAAATGAACTGCACTTTTATGTAAAAGTAGTCAAAATGCATCTCCGTATAGATTAGGTAGGAAAATGTGTTATTTTAAGAAGCTATTTTTATTTATAATATTGTAAATACTATTTTTAATATTAATTTTTTCATTGTAATGATATGGATAAATATAAAAGTAATAAAAGCTTGGGAATCTTAATTAGATGTTTCTTTTGATTTAAAATTCTGCTAATTTATCTCCTGGATTGTATTGTGTAACACTGAGAAAATTTGAAAAGCATGTAATTTCTTTTCTTGAACGTGAATAATTAATTTTATCTAATTTATTTGTAAGTTAAAATTATTAGTATTTTAAATATTTCTAAGCTTTTGAGAATTATTTTTTCATACTGTACAGAAAACGCGAGATTATGAATCAACTGTTCTTAAAATACTAAGGTGAGTTTATATGATGTTATTAGATTACTGAAAAACTAAATGCACTTAAAAATAACAATTAGGCAAAATTTTGACTCATGCAAATATAAAATATTTAACATAATTATATTGTTTGATTTTTTTATGATAAATTATTTCTGTCAAAATGTTAAATTTTTTTTGAGTGAAAAAATTGTACTGAATTTTTAGAATACAAAAAGAGTAACTGTAATACACAAGAATTGTTCCCGATGGTATAAATGACATTTCCCAAGAATTCCTGTATTTTTAGGGTATAAAAATATTTATAGAATCAAATAGCAGTTTACTCTTAAAACGAAGTAATTTTTCTCTAACTGTCAATCGGAGCATTTTGAAAGAAAACACAAAATATGAGGTTTATTGGAAAACAATTTGATTTACTAAGATAAAAATATTCCTTTAATAAAGTGAAGCAATTGATTTAGCTTTGTAAGCATGCTCTGGTTTCATTTCTGGTTTTGAATTTTTTTTATGTCTAGTTATTTTCCCACTTCTTTTAAAATTGCTTTTTCAAGTCTATATTTCACGATAAGCGTTTTGTTTAGAAACTGAAAAGCAATATTTGAGATCATACAAATGGAAATTCTTTAATTGGAAAAAATAAATACAAAACGAAATCGAAATTTTCTTCTTTATTACCAAATGCTTTATTTATTTTATTTGACTATCAAATTTTGATTTTGCGCCCATTCATGAAAAGTTATTTAAAACTTTTTAAAATTTAAAGCAGAAAATGCAGTAATTGAGTTTAAGAATGGAATTCTAATTAAAAACAGAAAAAAATTATTTCTGTCATAAAAGTGTTTTTTGGTTATTTGGTTCAAATCTAAATCAAATAGTTGTTGAAATATTAAACGTATCTATAAGTATTTTTCATGTATTTTACTATTATCTATTTATAACTATTATTTCTTGCTATCTTCTATAATATAGCTCTTACTTAGAGTAATTTTAAAAAGAATTTTTTTTCCTTGATTTGGTGAAAATAGGCAAAGCACTAATCTCGATCATTCAATTCATAATACATTCATTCCATGTATATTACAGCAATTTTTTTTTCAATTAAAATTTTATTATATTTTTGTTTTTAAAACTATGCATCACAATATAGTTATTAATAAGATGAAAACGGTTTTTCACAATATTATTTGTAATAATGAAATGTGCCGTAGAACATTACAATCAAAAATTTCTCCATACAGCGTTACTCCATACAACTCAATGCAAATTACTCCAAAAATGAAGTGTGTGTAATAACTAAATTCGAAAAACCGAAAAATGAAAGTCTTCTTATTTTTGTCACAGCTATGTTTTTCGTAATCTTTAGAAACACGTGTTTTAGACTAGCCCTTCAATTCCAAACTGCTTCCTATGGATGGTGCTTGAAATTGTACTTTACATGACAAAATAATAATATACAATAATTATGCAATAAATAATTTTATAGCAAAATCCAATTCGTTTCTTATACCAGTATGAGTTTAAAATTCATTTCATTCAGTGTTGGGTTTTGACATGACGCGTCAAAAATCTGTCGAAAAGTTTCAAAAACTGTCAAAAACCTGGGCATGTTTCTTTTCTGACATTGGAGGCATTTCATTAGATACTAAATCAGCCGAAATACTTACATTAAGTACTACTATAATTATAATTTATACTGTATATATCACATCTTAAAAATGTTGCCAAAATTAATACTTTGACCCATATTCTAACTATTCTGTTTATATTAAAGGTAATGAGTTTTTAATTATTATCTATCTAAATATTGATTTCAATTCTTTAATGCTACAATTTAGGCAGATTTTTTTGATTAAGTAAATTTATAGTGTTCACCAATAACTGTCTGATCTCAACGAATATTTTTTTGTTGATTCTAAATATTTGCTGTTTTTAAACATATTCAGGGAAGCAGAATATGTTTAACTACACGAGCAAAGCTTTGGAGGAAAGTTTTCGGTCTAACCAAATTCCAACGAATTTTTTTCTTAAAAAATATGTCTCTTCGCAAAATTTTTTCTTGCTAAAAAAGCATATGTAAATTTGTTTGAGTTTCTTAAGTTAATAAGTGGTACCTTAAATTTAATTAATTAAATTATTATTATTTCAATATATTATGATTTCTGTTTATTTTATAACACATATGCTTATTTATTCAATAACTGTGTAAAATCAAATGAGTTTTTTTCTTATATAAACTATATTTTCCAAAAATATTTTGAAAAAGTTACTGTACTGAAAAAAAAACTAAAGTTTTGGGAGAAATTTTGATCCAAAAAGAAATTTTCTTCATAAGATATCAGACTCTGAGAATTTTCTGCACTCCTGCTTACATGAGCAGTACACCAAATAAAAAAAATTAACCCCCCTGAATACTTTTTGATCTAATGATCGGATTTTCACTTTTTAGGACTTAAATTTAATGGTTCGAGAGGGTGACCTCAAGTATACTAAATAATTAGTGCAGACGATATTTTTAGTTACGGAAATAGACACAGAAGCGTTCTTTGAATATCTTTTTCATGGATTCGGATTTCTGACCCTTAAAATAAAGGGGTAGCCGCAATCTGGGAAATACGACCCCCATAGTTTGGTCAGGAGAACGATCCAAAGTTTGAACCTCCTGAAGTTAGCTTTACTTTTTGCGTATTTCACCATATTTCAAGAACTTTTTAAGCGAATTTAAAATTTTTTTTTGCACACAATTAGAAAACTCGTTTCTCCAAAGATAATTTCATACAAAAAACCAATTGATACACGAACGTAAGCAAGTGCAAACCGGTTTAAGCCGCGTAAAAACAATAAAGCTGTATAGTATCTCTGGATAATTAAGATTTTACATAGAATCTTACAGTGCGTCTAATAGTTTGGCCAGGGACTGTATGCTTATTTATAAAAACTTCTTTTTTATAATAGTCTAATAATTATATCTAATAATTATCCTTACAGTAAAATTTTAGGTTTTTTAATACTTGTCAAAAACTACGTCAAAAAGGGTTTTTTAACATGACGGATAAAACCATAATTAAGACCTGATAAAACTGTTAATTATATAAAATTTGCCATCACTCATTTCATTGCTTCGAGTTTTTAATATTTTGAAAGATCTTTTATTATTCTTGTTTTTTTTCCATTATAATAATTTGTTTTCTTAAGTAGTCGAGATAAGATTGTCTTACTCATTTTTACTCGGATGTGGCTAACTGTTACAAATGTAATTAATTGAAACTAAGAAAAATTTCAGCGTATGAAATTACAGACAATGCCTTTTAACATAAAAAAATATATCACTAGGGAATACCGGTCAACTAACATTAAACAAATACCGGGGTATTATTTTATCACATTTGCGACTGAACGTAGCCCTTAGTTCGTTGTTCTTTTAAGTGCAAAGGTCATAACCTGGTAGTCCCTTTGAATTAAGATTAAGAGACGTGGTCTGGTATTTCTTATGCCTTCACTTTTCTACTCCATCCCAAAGAGTAAAACTCGTAGCCAACTCCTGCTGGGGTAAAATTAAAAAAGAATATAATTAAATATTTTTCCTACTTCTTAGAGAAAAGGGGTGAATATATAATAATATGAAACAAAATTAAGAATTTACAGAGTGGAATTAATTTAAAGATTCGAAAGGATTCGTTATTAGCATTTGTTATTAGATGAAAAAAAATTTATTTTCGATTTTGAAAATCTGAAATGAAAAATAAATTCTATTTGCAGTGTCTACAACAGAGAAAAATGCAGCCATAATTAAGAAATAAAACAATTCACTACTACAGGGAGGAGATTTGGAATAGAAGGGTTAGTTTAAAAATGGTTCTCCCTTGTGTATAATGCATTTCTTCTAAACACATTTTTTTCAAAAAATAATTATTCTTTTCTGGGACAACTTTTTACGCTTATTTCCTATTTTCGATGTACGGCATTGCTTCGGTATTCCTTTTGTTAACATGACATTCAATTAGGAACTATGCGAAGATGATGTTTAAAAAGATATTAAAGATTTATGAAACTCAATTAGGATAAAATAATTTTAGGATATAAAAATGTTACAATAATTAATATTATAGGATATAATAATTTTAGACTATGAAATAACAGTAAAATGGCAGTTAACTGTAAAATAAAATTTTTTTCAAACTAAATCCTATCTCGCATAATATACAAAAAAAATGTTTTTAACTACTGTAGAACTCTTTTAGTTCTGTGGTTAGCTGCCACATAACTAACTTGCTCTTATAATTTATTAACAGACTATATTATATACTTTCAAGGAAAAATATTAGAAATAATGAATATTCCTCAAAATGGTATTCTTTTTTATCTTAAACACATTTCGTTCCGTTACGCTACTTAAGTATTTCACTCGAAGAGAAATGTTTAAAGTTTTATCTTTAAACCATGCATAAAAACTATGTATAATTGATAAACAAGTTATAGTTTTGCTGCAAAATGCTTTTTTTTCACGTGTAAAAATTGTTCTAAATTACTGCAGGAAGAAAATCTGATCTCAAGTGGTTTACTTACATTAAATTTATTTTTTTATTACGTCACTTAGGTTCGCAAAATAATTTTTTTATTTAGAAGTGTTGACATTCTTTCTTACATTTTATTTTCAAATGTCTAATTGAAATTCGAGAACGTAACGTGAAATTATTAATGAAACACTTACGTGAAATTATTAATATTTATTAATATTAATATTTAGCAGTTTAAAAAAACGACATTTCAAATTTCCCTTGAGCAAAACAATTATACTTTATTTTAAACTAATAAATTGAAGTCACTAAATTTAGAGAATGTAAGCTAACAAAGTTTTCTCATTCATTTCATTTGAATTCTCTATTTACATGAAATAGTTTTAAGGAGCTAAATACTTTTTTGAATCTACCATCTAAAGTTTTAAAAATCTAACTATGGGACTCAGCCCCTGTTACTGTATTCGCTAAACCCCGAAACTACTTTTGCAGTTAATTTCGGATTGATTCGCAATTTTTATTTCAATGTTGAATAAAATACCTATTCATAAAGATGAAATGTACTATTAATCCTTTTAAACTGAAGAATAAAAATTCCGAAAAGCGTTAGTAAAGTAGTTTTTTTCTTTTTTTCTTTGTTTATAATAGAATATAAATAAATGACAGAAACACCTTACTTAAAATAGAATTAAAAATTTGGAATTAGTGAGACATTTTTTTGTCTCCGTATAATGAACAGAATGTAAAAAATTAAATACACTAACATAAATTTACACAATTCTATCTGTATTCAATGATTTTTATTGAAATAAAGCACGAAACAACACAACTTTGAAATTAAGCAAACACACAGAAGTATTTTATTCGCTTATGCATTAAATATTATCACCACTCATGGTAATTCCACAAAAGTAAACAAAAACAAGACAAGCACTACATATGAAATATTATTGTAATGTTAACTACTTAATTCTATAGCATCAATTGTAGTTTCCCTTTTGAGTTGCTAGAGAGACCAAAGCCTCACTCGGTGAGGAAAAACTTTAAGAAAAGCGTCGAGTTGACGTCACAGGGGATAGCCTTTAAATATTATGGTTCATTCCAACGTGAGCGATTAGTTTGTTTTTGTTAGGTAGGTAGCATATTTATGTATTTAAAACTATTTTTTATTTAAAGCAATAAAACAGTTTTTGTTTTAAAAATTCATTAAGTTTTTTGAGTATTTTTTTCAGTAACCAAATGTTGTATTAATAATGCAATGATCAGGAATGTAACATTAGAATTTATAAAAGTACATTAATTCTCAATTAAACAATCCTATTAATGATTTATCACAAAATTGTTTATTTTCCGGGGTTCAAACGATGGTATTCTTTTTGAATAGTTGCCCTTTTGCAAAATAAATTAATAAAAAATATGAAAGGTTAAAACAGTATTTAAATTAAAAAGGAATTAATTATAGTTAATTCATTATAGGATATATTCATTATATACATAATACATACATACATATTAATGAATTTCAATTAAAATCACAAAAATTCTCTTAAGCAATGTTTTATTTCAATGCATTTAATTTTATCTATGTAAAAAAAATTGTTTAAGTATTTACAATATTGAACATTGAAATCTAGTATTTTGTTGACTTAGGATCTAATTATTTCTGGACAAAGATTTCCCTTTTACAATAATTTTCAATACAATATGTATTTTCATATATAATTTTAAGCTTGCATAAAAGAAACTTTTGTTAGAATTCAATGAATTTTTCTAATTATTATATTTATGCATCTATAACTACTTAATCAGTTAATAATAATTTCCTTTTGTAACCATTTTCTCCCGCATCAATATTTTTAAATCATGCCCCGAAGTTAAAATATTTTTATTTTCTTACTAACTATTACTGTAAAATATTTTTTAACAAAGAATGTATTTATGTAGTAGTTAAACAGTCATTTCTAACTTTTTGATCAAGATTAAAATTTATAGTAATTGTACTATTTTATTAATTTTTCTAATGATGCTATTATTTGAGTTCAGTTTTATAAATTTAAATTAAATCCCTATATTTATTTCCCATTTATTAACGATATTTTACAAGTATTTTTCAGTGTAATTTAAACTGTTATCAGATAAGTGATGCTTTTAGATAAGATTTGTACTGCATTGTAATTAACTTTAAGGGTAAAAAAAAAATTTTTGTAGATAAATATTTGTTAGACTGATCTTTTACAGTTCTAATTTCTCCTTGAAAAGTCCTAAAATCTTATATTATAAACAAGATTATCTGAAATGGATGAGGAGAAAGTTTCGATAAATATTAAGTGCTTTCTGGATAAAATATAACAAATTTGTTTATAAAAAATTCTTTCTCAGCTTATATCTTGTTGAATAAAAAGAATTTTCTCGAATGTTTCTTAATGAGGATGTGCTTCAAACATGGAGTAATATGGCTTTTAGCGAATATGATGACTATTGTTGACTGCATCTATTTACAGGGTAAAAAAAGTAACAAAGAAACTATATTTTTATGATTATTATGATATTTACATAACTACTAAGCTTTTTAATAAACTTCAAATCAGTGATACTTGTAACTCTCTTAGAATGTTCAAAGTTACCAGATTTTTAGTCTTAGATTAGTACAAAACCTTGTCTTTAAGATGGTCCAAACAAAAATTGAATAGTTTCAAGTCTGGTAAATAAAATGGACATTTGTGTGCTTAAAAATCTGAAAAATGGGCTTTTCACCATTCTTGAATGCTGCTTTTAACTTTGAGTGCAGAAATAGCATATTAAAAATATATTTAACATAAAATTTCTTATGCATTTAGCATTTTTCTTAAAGCATTTTAGTGTTTAATAAAGTATTTTTCTTATCTCTTTAAGTGTTTATTTTATTTTCTATTTGTTCCTAGTCTTTGTGGTTCCATTTGTCATAAAAAAGTGGTAGCAGAAGTATGTTATTATAAGGATTTATTTTTAAGAAACAATATTGTTCCGTCTCCCATAATGTGATAATAATATAAATGCATATATTTAGATCTGAAGTTAAAAAATAATGCTTTTTTTGAAGCTGAAGTGGTAGATAATCGAAATAAAGTCTAAATGGTATAAACCTATATATGCTGACACTTTTTTTATGTAGGTGTTTTCAAATAGACCCCATTTTATGGCTCTGCAAAAAGGGGTTAAAAATGCAAGTAGTGCTTATACTGTTAAATATTTTGAGTCGCATTGAACCATAATATAGTTTAAATTTGCTGTAATCATATTATTGTGCTAAGTTGAACCATTTTGTTGCAGCTCTAAGTCTAATTACACAATACAATGGTTCAACTTGAAAAAAAAGTATGGGTCAATTTGTCACCTTATTAAGGATGCAACGTTGTAGTATATTTTGGTTCAAAGGATTGATATTTCACAGCTTGTATATGTTAATGTAAGTATAATTAATCGCTTACATCATTATCATTAAAAATAACCAAGTAAGTTGGCTAAAGTGATTAATCTCTTAGAACTTATCTCATTTTCCGGTTATCATTCGAAATTATCATTGAAGTTTGAAGAATTTAGTAATTTTCAACGCAGCTGGCCACCGCGAACTTCGATTTTTGTAAGGAGAAAATTCTGATTTTTCTGATGGAAATTTCTGATGAGACCGGATCATGAAAAGGTTCTTCTTCTTCCTCATTTAATAGATTAGGTTTAAAATGTTCTTGATCACCATATATACCTAATTAATTTAAATACATTAAAATTATCTGGTAATCATTGTTGTAGTTTTAGGTGCTCAAGAAATTTAAGACATTTGAGAGTACAGCTATTGTTACAAGTTTTATTTCACTACGACTAGAAAAAAAACTTCTTAAACACGTGTGAAATCTGAGAAATAAGTCTCTAATTGTCTAATATTGTAACAACAAACGAGTATATAACTGATGTTCATATCAAATTTATTAACTGATAAGGAAATAGATTTGCTATAAGCAAAGTGAAATAATTTTAATGCATAAAAATAAACAGAACTTTTATCACTTCATTTACTTATTATTCGAAAAATGAACAATGAGACATTCAATTCAGCAAGTGTTGCCGAATATTGAATATAAATTTATTGAAATCTTTTAAAATGCATTTATTTGTCAAATTCGAAAAAGCAAGGTAAAAAGCCGTAACCTTTAGAATAAAGTATTAGGTAAATCTTTTAGAATTAAGTATATATAAGGTATTTTCTTTAATAAAAAAATTCTTATGTTACACACATTATGTTAATTTCTCCACCAAACGATTTTACGTTTAATTATACTAACGAATACATAAAATTAATAACAAACCATTTGATAAATGAAAATAAAAATACTATTTCCAGATACAATAAGGACATATGTAAATTTTTTTACTGTTTTCTAAACCGAGTTAAAAGAAAATGTGGTAATTGGCAAATATCTTCGAGTACTGAATAAAAATAGAATATTGAGCCCCCTTATAAAAATAATCCCAGTTACTTTTTGAAATGAAAAATAATAATATTTGGCACCGTTATGTCCAAACGATGTACAAAAAATTTGGTTTTTTAAACCTTCCTATATTGTATAAAAAACTACCAAAAATACAAAAAATTTTACCGTGTTTTTGGCTCTATGGGGCACCGATAAACTCGGCAATTTTCACCGAAGAGCTTTAGTAATGATTTTAGTAAAATTAGTGATGAAATATAGTTTAATAATATGTGATAAAGTTCAGTTAACGTGTAAAAAGTTAGTAATTTTATCGTGATACCTAAGACTAATTGAATAGTTTAAATACTTTGATTTTCATTTCCTGAACTATAATGTTATTTTTTTAACAGAAATTCCCTTATTAAAAAGTACAGTAATTTTAAAATTCAATTACTCTGAAACTAATTCGATTTTTTTTTTAAAGAGAACAGTTCTTTTCTTTCAACAGTCACAAAAATACAAAACGGCAAGAAGTAGTTTTTTAGGGCGATAATATTTTTTGCTCCGATATTTTTTTTTCGTGTTTCCCTATTTGACCTTTTCTGAATTTCGTATAGTATTTTGCCTGGTCGTAGGGGGAGGTTTTGATAGTCGCTTCTAAAGGTTTTCTTCAGCATAACGTCTATGGAAAAACTTCAGTGCCTCCCCAGTCTTCCATGGAGGCTTCATTGTATACATGCATATATAAATACAGTATAAAAGAACTAATTTAATTACTCATATCTTGCGCAGTTTTAAACAAATATTTATCAAATTTTCAAGCAAAAAGTTCGTACTTTATTTTAAATTGCTCCGAAGATTTTGTTTAATTTTATTGAATATATTAAAAGTTAAAAAACATAAAAGAATTTTTTTTATAATAATGTAAATATTTCCATAAATATTTAAGCTAGATTTACAAAATTTTGTGTGTTTTTATTGTATACAATAACCAAAATAATTGTTACAAATTTATTACTACATTTTTGGCATAGGAAGATCAAAAAACATTACTTTCCGTTTGTAGTTTATTGTAGGTCCCTCAGATCTCTAAAAGCTTTAAACTTCAGTGATAAGTATGAAAAATTGCATAACCTAAGCAATTCTAAATTTATAAAATGATTTTATAAGTAAGTAGAAATCAAAAAATTTGTTAGTATAGAAGTATTTCCATAATTTTGTCCAACCCCTGTATACATAATCCAGTTATACACGGTGCAAAATGAAATCTTCGACTCAGACATAAAATTATGCGCATCACTAATATTTTGACACCGGAATGTTCATTTTTATGCTTTGATATCAGATTTAGTTCTCTAAAATGTCCATCCAATAGTTTATGACATTGAAATGCATGCTCGGCGAATATTGAAATAGTGGTGACGGTGATATATATATATATATATATATATATATATATATATATATATATATATATATATATATATATATATATATATATATATATATATATATATATATATATATATATATATATATATATATATATATATATATATATATATATATATATATATATATATATATATATATATATATATATATATGAAGAAGGATTAAAGGAATTTTGTCAGTAACATTAAATAAAATTCAATTATTGTAATTCTTTATTTTATAGCTTTAAAGAATAAGCTTATGATTGTCTATGTCTTTATCAGTGAATAAACACGAAAATAAAAAAATTAAAGAGTTGACAACGTTAGGACGTTTAAAATTTTGATTTCAATAGTTCTTCGGTACAAAATTTGAACTCTTATCACTATTACACTTTAATTAAGATTTTTTTTGGATTTAAAAAATAACTAAATCCAATTTTGCAAGAAACAAAAAACAAAACTCTCATGAGGTCATTTTGTATTCGACATGAAACAAATTGAGTTCGTTATTATTTTAAGATATTTTTCATTGTTGAAAATAATGTTACTTTTTATGCACCTTAAGAAAGTACTGCACTATTAAACTGGTTATAAGAAGAAACAGTCGGTGTTCATTTATTTTAACAGACAAAAAAATAATATCGGTTTATTTTGTGAGCAAAAAAATTTGGAAAACAGACACAAAGTTCAGAATTCTTTTTAAGAAAACATTAGTTAGTCAACTTTTGACACCAAGAAAATTAATATATGAGAAGCAGTTGAAGTGAAAAATATTTTATGCTGAAGTAAGAAGAACAAATGAAATTTATTATGAAATTCATTTTTTTTTCAATTATATTTGCACTATTAAGTTTTTTATCTATCTACTCCGTGCACAAAAAGTGTCTTTCCTCTAATTTAGTAAAATTTTAAGCAAAATATTGTTTTCTATGTACTTCAATGACTAAAATTTACTAAAATTAGTTTTTAAATAATTATCTTTTAAGAAAATGATTAAATTATGAACTTTTTTGAAAAAAATCCTTCATATTTGTAGATATTTTTGAAACATGCATTAATTGGTGTCCAAACGTGGCTTGTTCTATAATATAATTAAAATGAATTCATAATTTAATAAATCCAGAAAATAATGTTGTTAAATAGCATTTTATTGTAGGATATTTAACATTATCGTTTCATAATGAATAATATAAATATTCCAGGAAAATTTTTTGTTGAAACAGAAATAAGATTTTAGTTTGTTTTTAAACTTATGCTCAGAAAAAACCAAAAGCAAATATCTTCCGCAAATACTGACGGAAGAGAAAAAGATGTTTGTAATATATAAAAAAAATCATTTCCAGAGAAAGTTAAGATAATAATTTAAACGCTGTAAAATATAATTTTCTCTGTAGTATTTCAATAAAAAAAAGAGTTCCAAAAAGGTAAAATAAATGTGAATTTTTCTTCATTGAAAGAAAAGAATAATTCTGGTGATTTTCCTGCTGCTTTCGAAAAATACTACTGCACATTCTTGATTTTCTTATGATTTTAAATTAATAATTTTCAAATGACTTGCATTATACAATTACTAATTTATAAGGCTATAGTCAATATATAAATGAAGTTATAATGTAGTAATTACTATATTGTATTTTTTATCTCAAAATTATTACTTTAAAATAAATTGATTAAATGAATAAAGACAGCATCATTAAATCAAACACAGTTTTAAGTATCAACCATTATCTTTAAAGATACTCATTTAAAGCTACTAATAGTATATATTTAGATATAAAGCTGATATTAGTTTATTTGGCTGTAGTTAATGTATTAATGTAGTTTAAAGTGTGATTTATAACCCACGAAATAAAAGTATGATCAAAACTCCCAGAATATTTAACCATATGGTAAATGAATATGGCTAAAATTCAATACATTAACCATATTATTATATTTTAGCCATATTTATTTACCATACTTATAGCTCTAAAGAAACACCAAAAAAGCTCAGCAATTTTTGCTAAAGTTTCTTAGCATTCATTTTTATTTAAATTAACCATAAAATATGGAGTTATAATATGTAATAACATTTATAGTAAATGTGGCAACATTTTCTAATTTTATCATGATTCTTTAGAACATAGCATGAAAATATCATAGCATAACCAGTTTTTCGACTAAATTTACTTTTTAGTTTTGTGTTTTTTACTAAACTAAACATTCTGTAATGAGGACTATAATTCTGGAAATCAGAATTTCCAGTAAATGATTTCCTTTTAATCGAAAAAAATAACAAATGAATAGTTTATAAATGCCATATATTTTTTGGTTCTATTATCAGAACTATATTTTTTTACTAGAAATGTCATTACCATCAGAATTTTTCAGATTTAAAATTTTATCAGATTTTTTTTCTCCGTGAATACTAATAATTTTTTTCTTTCAAAAATTAGTTCATAAAGCTCTAGTTAATGAATTAGTAAAATTTAAATTTGGTCAAAACTATATTGTTATTTTTTTTAAAAATTAATTTCTTAACCCTTTTGAAGGCCGTGGGAAGTATACTTACCACCACTTTTTTACCACTTTTAATTTAGGTTTCCATTTGTTAATAACTTCAGCCTTCTTTAAGTGCGTTTGAATAAGATTGGTAACCATTTGTTAGTTTAAAAAAAACGTATAAAAGTTATAAAATACATAATTCCTCTTGAAGTTTGCTGCATTTATAAAATTTATTTTATAAATAGAGAAAAATAAAAGTCAATAAGTTCCTAATAGGTCGTGTTTAATATGTTTACCACCAAAAAAATGGCATTTTTATAAACTAAATGAGTTTTTTTTTCCTTATATCAATTACTATTCTTAAAGCAATTTCAATTCCGAAAATACTTTAATTTACCTTTACTAGAAATAAACGGCCCATTAAAGGGTTAAAATACAACAACCAAGTGAATAAAAGCATAATTCTTAAACCAAACTCAGTCTGAAATACCAACCATAAATTTTAAAAATGCGTTTATGAAGCTAATATTAGTTTGTAATTAGTTATAAAGCTAATATTCGCTAATATTAGTTTGTAATTAGTTATATTAGTTTGTAATTAGTAATATTAGTTTGTAATTATTAATATTAGTTTGTAATTAGTTATAAAGCTAATATTAGTATGTAATTAGTTATAAAGCTAATATTAGCTAATATTAGTATGTAATTAGTTATAAAGCTAATATTAGCTAATATTAGTATGTAATTAGTTATAAAGCTAATATTAGCTAATATTAGTTTGCAATTAGTAATATTAGTTTGTAATTAGTTATAAAGCTAATATTAGCTAATATTAGTATTAAGTTAGTTATAAAGCTTAAAGCTAATATTAGTTTGTAATTAGTTATAAAGCTAATATTAGTATATAATTAGTTATAAAGCTAATATTAGTATGTAATTAGTTATAAAGATAATATTAGCTAATATTAGTTTGTAATTAGTAATATTAGTTTGCAATTAGTAATATTAGTATGTAATTAGTTATAAAGCTAATATTAGTTTGTAATTAGTTATAAAGCTAATATTAGCTAATATCAGCTTGTAATTAGTTATAAGGCTAATATTAGCTAATATTAGTTTGTAATGAGTTATAAAACTAATATTAGCTAATATTAGTTTGTAATTAGTTATAAAGCTAATATTAGTTAATATTAGTTTGTAATTAGATATAAAGCTTAAAGCTAATATTAGTTTGTAATTAGTTATAAAGCTAATATTAGTTGATAAAGTTAAAATTACAACATTAAGGAAATTTAAGTGTAGTCAATACTTCAATATAATTTTTTCTTTCAAACTTCACTATTTTAAAATATAACGATCAAATGAGTTAAAACACAATTCCTAAATCAAACGCAGTCTCAAGTATCAACCATTAACTTCAAAGATGTCTTAGCCATTCTTATCGTTTGCTCTAGAGATCCCACCACCGTCATTGTAATGGCTGGGTCATTCAAGATCATCTGTAATAAATGATCCTCCCACTACCTATTTTCAGAAGAAGGTGATTTGTCGTCTAATGTCGCATCATTTGCCTCATTCCATCAATCACGAAGACTTTGTATCGTCATCAGATTTACTCGAATAAATTCAGATGATATTACTAAGTCTTTGCTCACACCAAACCAAGGATAGGAAAAGTGACGACATTTTTTTCCAGTTTAGTCTTGATAAATGGCATCATAACAACATAAAACAAGGTTTTTTTTTCACCATTACTTCATAAGAATTTTTCGATAAAATTTGTCTATTTATTAAATTTATATCCCCAAAAGTTATGGAATGTATTGTTTTTTGGAAAATAAATTTCGCCTATGAATATAAAGCTATAAAAGTATGTTTAAAAATTCTATCTATATGAAATTTTTAAAAACAATTGCGAACTGAATAGGGTCCTCTTGAATGATTTCAGACAGTTTTTATCGATGTTTTAGACTCGTTAAAGAATTTTGTATATACCCGTTCGTTTGTATGCATTCCGAAACGAATTGTTTGTATAAAACAAAAATTCATTTTACACTCAAAAACAAAGGTTTTGAAAGAAAGATGTTCAAAAAATTTCGAAATATTTCTGTTTGCTTTATAGTTTTTAATAAACATTTTATAAAGTAAGCTATTCCATTTTCTACCTTTGACAGAAACTAAAAAGAATGTGAAGAAAGAGTACGATAATTAGTCCCAACTGACATCTCCGCAATAAAACTTACTATTTGCTTCTTCTTCTTCTTTTTTTTTTTTAAAAAAAGCTTTAAATACTGTTAAAAATTATTCTTAATGCCGGTATATTTCAAAGTTGAAATTTTTTATTCATGAATGCTTAAAAAATCATCAAATGCATTTTACACCTATAATTAAATGCAAAAATATTTTTTTGATGAAGTCAGAACTAACTAAAGTGATCTTGATCTCTTGTGAAATTGCGTCATAATGCCTTAATGGGTTAATGACAATTAAAGAAAGTCAAATTTTATTAAAAAAATTCCCTTATAGGTAACTTTTTAAAACTATAATTGAAATATAGTGAAAAATTTTCTGAAATGTATTCAGAATTATTATGTGCTTTATGTCATTGCAATTGGGGTCTTATCTTTGATTTTCAGTCAATGAAGATAAAAGTTGAATCAATACAGAAATGACTCTAGTATTAGTTAAACTTCATTCTAATATTATTATTCTAATTCTGATAACTCTAATATCTACTCTAATATCTAATTCTAATAAATGTAAGGTAAACATAGTAACTTGATAATTGAGGACACAATGCATCATGATAAATTTAAATTCTTGCATTCCGATTAAGATAGATTAAGTCTTAAGTGTTATAGTGTAGATAAAGCATTTTTAGATGATTTAACTAACCCTTAAATTAGTTGATGATGGACAAGTGCTAAGTGACACATGAAAGTTTAAAGGCGTTTATAATAGTCGAAGAATGTTGTAAAGATATTGTAGGAAAAAGATATTGTTGTTGCAAAGATATTGTAGGAAAAAGATATTGTTGTTGCAAAGATATTGTTTATGTTTTCTTAAAATGTCTACTTACAATAAGATAAATTGAATGCATACATTGACGAAGTTTATATGTATGTTTTAATTTAAGAATAAGGAAGAACTCATTTTTTGAGAAAATATTAATGTGTTGTTACACTGTGTGGTGATGTGTTCGCCGCTCATCGTAAAATCAAGTTTATTTCATATTGTTATCTGTGTCTTTAATCAATTGTGTTTTTACTTATTTTTTAAGTGAACTGAATTAAGAGTTCTGACGTCATATTCTTAGAATTGTATAAATACCAGCACGCACATGACAGCCTGTCAGTATTTTCTCCCATCACCTGCCGTGATGATGTTTCTTGTCAATCAAACCAACTTGTATATAAATGTAAATATATTCAATAAAATATTAGTATCTCGAAGGAGCTATCTTCACTTACTTCAATGGTGACCCGGACGTTCACTTACTTCAACTGTAAGAAATTTCAGTTCAAATCACAGTAAAAATTACCAGCATTCATGTTGCCGGTACTTCTTTTTTTTTACCGAAATACCCATTTTACCGATACATGTAATGGAACGAAAAAGGTAATGTACCGTAATTTTTACAGTAATAATTACTGTAAAAACGTCGATTAACTCTAATTGGATACATATTACAGTAAAAATTACGGTATAATTATTTACGAATAATGCACTCAAATTGCGGGTACTTTATGCTTTAATTTGATCCAGAATATTTTACAGTGTGGGTTTGAGATATTTTTTAAAGCAAATTATCTGTACATATGCTTATAGTAGTAGTTAAAATATCCTCAAAGCAGTCTAAATAAATTCAGAGACACGCTAGTACTAAAGGAGCAAATCGTCATAATCTATTACCTGAATAAATAAATAAATAAAAAATGTTTGAATCAATATTTTCTGATATGTATTTTAAATATTATATTACATTGACTGAATACATTCATTGAAATTCTTAATGTATAAAAAACTGATATTTATTAATTAGTGTGGTATTTTGTGCCAAATATATTTAAGTAGGTTTTTTTTACATTTAATACAGCCATGATAAAAACAAAGCGTTTTCAGAATTTAAAATTTTTGAATTCCGTTCAAAATGAAAAATTGATTCATGCAGACTAGCAGAATTTATGAATTTTTCATGCAATAAACACTTTGATGTGATTGTTTTTTAAGATAACAACAAATCTATAAAAACTTATTGTCCTTTAACATATTTGCGAAGCAATATTAACTGCCTATCAAGCTCCTAAGCAAAATCTTAAATTATATTAATTTTATGTTACGCTTTCAGGAAAATCAGTTTAATGATGTACAATTATTTCGATACTCTAATGATGTGCAAATTTGCTGCAACCATAATAATTTGCAAAATTGAACCATGATTGAGTTCAAGTTGAACAACAAAACCGTGTTATCAAGTTTAAGAAATAATAATATGGCTCAATTCAGTACATAATAACTATAATAAGGTTAACCTGTGTTCAAAACATTTTATTAGTACAGCTTAAGGTTAAGATTGATTTTAAAGAAATATTTTATAAATATTTATAATATTTTTTGTGTTTTTCAAAAAAGTAGAAAAGAGATGCAGATCCTAACGTTTTTTTTAAACTTGAGAGCAAAATTTAAAAAATTCGATCTTAAAATAAGGTTTTAACGTATCAACACTTAACGAAATTTTCTCACATTTCTAACATTTAATTAATTTCTAAGTAAATTAAATGAACCAATAAAAAAGGTCTAAATTATTCCAATTTTAATACTTTATACACTTTAAACGTAAAAGCGCTAATGTATTTGCGATCGATTGAAACATCATATTTCTTTTCGTTAACACTACAAAAAAAGCGCAAAAGTTATAAGGTATAAATTAAATGCTTTTATTACACTGTAATAATATACTAAAAACGAAAACGTAAAAGTTAATTACTGAAAGAGTAGACAGTTTCCTAATTTTAAAGTTTTATTATGATAAAATTAAGTACACTAATCTTAAAATGTTTTTAGAGCTTTAAAATAAATTTTAAATTGAGTTTCACGAGACTATGCGAGGAAATTTAATTAGATTTGAAAATGAAGTATTTTATGAAAATGATTAAAATAGCATAAACTAAGTTTGAAAAATTTTGTTAAACGTTCTATACATTGAACAAATGAAACTTTAAGTTTTATAAATTTGAACTACTGGTATGCAAAAATAATGTTCTACTGTGTATTTCAATGTTTAAAATTTTGATAATTCTAAGCAACTTATTTTATTATCTGTATAATTTAAAAAGAATTTAACCTACCGCACATGACATATCTTTTGTGCCACAAACATCAGGGTGTATAACTCTCATATAGAATTTGATTCAGGTCTTTTAAAGACTGACTGCCCAAGCTATTAAAAGTGCATAAAAATGTCGTAGATCTTTAAACGGCTTTAATGCTTTAAACATATCTTAACTTTTCTTCCCGATCCACTTCTGAGTTTACGAATATCAATGTTTAACTTCGTAATCTTGTACTTTTGAACCTAAACCAAACGAAAGGTAGCTTTGTGGTCAAGCATTTGGACAAAGTAGCTTTCTGTAAGAAAATTCAGAATCAAATTACGGTATAATGAACAGGTACTTTAGGTGCATTATCTGTAAAGTTTACTTTACCGTTATACCGTAATTTTTCCTGTATTATCTAACTAGAGTAATTCAGTGATTATACAGTGATATTTATTGTAAAAACTATGGTGCATATTTTATGTTCTGTAAAATTTTTCGGTAAGAAATAAAGCACCCTAAGGCGCAGTTTATCGCACTTTAATCTGGAATTTTTTTGCAAGGAGCTTTATCGAAGCAGTTATGACATTTCCAAGACCTTAAATATCCATCCCTGGGAATTATACTGATTTTAATAATATACTCGATGCTTAAGTGTTATATGAATGACCCGTCTCAAAACTATTTATTGGACCTAATTTCTAATTTGCTGATCTTTGCTTAAAACTATACGAAGTGATATCCTGTTTGAAATGATTCATTTCACGAGACGAAAAGTACATAACATGTGTTGAAAATGTGTAACACAATTGAGAAAAAGATTCTTGTCAAATTAAGTTCTAAACTAGATTAGGCTATATATTTCTGTAAAATTTTAGTTGTGTTTCAAGTAAATTCTAAATTCAAATGCATTAAGTATTATTTGAAAGTAAAATATTTTTGAATTGTGCATAGTGTAATTTGTGAATGTATGGAAAAGATTAGAAAATGAACAAATTTTAGACAAAAGAAGGGAAGTAAGTCCCAGGATTACATTCAGTTTTATTTGATTGTGAAATACTACTTTGAAATTATATATCGTGTAATTTGTGAATGTGTGGAAAGGATTAAAAAAAGCAAATTCGAGACAAAAAAAGGGAAGTAAGTCCCAGGTTGGCATTCAGTTTTATTTGAATGTAAAATACTTTGAAATTATGTATCATGTAATTTTGTGAATGAGGGGAAAAGATTAAAAACAAATAAATTTGAGACAAAAAGGGGAAAACGCAACGCTTACTATTTGTGGGATTATAATATATTTGTATCTTTTATAACGTTATAGAAGAAATTTTGAGGAAATCCTTTTATTCGAAAAATGATCCCCTTACAGAAATCCCCTGACAGAAATCCCTTTATAGAAAAAGTTTTTTATTATGAGGAGGTTTTGTTTATCCGTAAGAAAAGAAGATATACGCAAAGCAATCATGGAGTTTCTTGAGCTGACCTTTTTAGTAATTTAAAGTAGAAGGATGAAATGTTCAACATCTATCAAGTTATGGATATTTTTATTCCACGAGACATATAATTCGAATTCTGAAGTCACTTTAGACCAATAAAAGTCTTTTAAATAACTAATAAAAAAACTTTTTTAAAAGTTATATCATCGATAAAAAAGGAAATTTATTTGATCTATTATATTTAGAAATGGAGATTTTTTTAAATATGTATGCATATATTTTAAATTCATTTTGTTTGAAGTTTATTCTAAACTTCTAATTAAAAAGATTTTGTTAAGTAATATGTACTTCATTTTTTGATTTAGTTTCTTTTATGCAATAAAAACTCCCTTATAATAATGCCAATCGTAATATTTTCATGTTATTTATGATCTGGGAACTGCTTTTAAGCAAGTAATGATACGATTATTCTTATAAATACGATTATTCTTATAACGATACGATTATTCTTATAAATAAATAGCGTATATTCAGTGAATGCTGAACAACTCTTAACTGGCAAGAATTTTACATTAAAATCACGGGATCAGTTACTTAAGCTATTCCTTTTTCACAAAAACTTCATAGTTTGAAAATAAGTCCAATTTGAACTTTAAAATGTTCGCATTACACAACTTAAAAAGTCTTTTAATAAATATTTTTTAAATCTACGGGAACTTTTAACTTACATTTTAGTTTCAAAAAATGCTGCATTTAGATATTTATAATGAAATTTTCATTTTTTTTGTTGCTAATTTAGGATAAATTAAATTCTTAACCTGATTATCATGGTTTGAAGAGGTAGATATCTAAGCCATCTTGGTGTTTTCATTAGAAATATTTAAGCATATTTGGGAAGTAAGTATCTTAACGAACATATCTGAACAATTTAACTTCATTTCGTACAAAAAATTCAAAAGTAATTACAATAATCTTTAATTTAGGCTGAAACTGAGTGATCATTCATGAAAGTTATTTCAATGTGTAATAAAGGAAAAAAGTCTTAAATTGTTTACTGTACACTTTAGACATTAATTATATTCTCGTTAACGTCCTTTTCATCAAATTAATCACTCCGTTGAACTTGAGGGCTATAAATCATAAATCTAACAATCATATGGTCATTTTAGAGGGTCATCAATTTCTTAAGTGCAGTTTATAAAATGATTTTAACACTAAGAGTGGTAACTTAAATATTTTCTTCACAATTCACTGCAATGTTCTAACAGATGAACTAACATGTTTGTTTTAACGGTACTTCCTTTCGAAGTTGCAAAAAGTTTTTTGCTGTTAGTGAACATAGTATTTTTAACAACTTATTTCTAGTTATTATAAACGAAGTTATCAGTACTAAATTGAATTGATAAATATTCTAAGTTTTTTAAATTGATAATTATGATACTATCATTGTAATTGATAATAATATTATTAAGAAACGTTTTTTTATTGTTCTAACTGAAAATTGTTATTTTATTATTATAAGTAAATTAAGACGAATGTTATGACTTAATATTAATGATAAACATGTTCATAGATATTTTACGATTTTCTTTATATCTAAAATTCAAAATTTTTTTTTACTTATGCACGGACTACTTGCTTTTACAACTTTAATAAGTATTGATAATTTTAAGTATTTAGTTTTAAAAATGTGGTAAAGAGAATATAAAATTCTCCCTAAAGAAATATTTCATCTTTAAATTGAAAATTTCTTAACTATAGTTCAAAAATTCTTATATCTTCATATCTTAGAGATGATTTATTTTATTATTTCTGCTTTCATATTTGATAAGCATTTGATTTATTTTATTATTTTTTGATTGTATTTCCTTAATCAAACTAGTGCTATGAAAATTATATTGATTTAGAAATGTATTTTCTGTATACGTATCTTAATTAATAATAGCACACTAACTGAAAATTATCCGCATGTAGACAAAATTTAAAAAAAATGAAGACTATAACAAAGATTGTAAAAAATTGTTTAATAGGCAAAAAGTTACTTATGGTCACTTATTCCCATTTCTCTAAAGAATTATTTTTAAGACTTATGTGAGTCTTGCTAATTTGGCATAAAGTTATGCATGGAGTTTAAATTCAAAACGAATACTCAATATGGAGCATTTTATTAAAACTATTCTATCTGAAATGTTTACTACTTCGTAACTTAGAGATGGTTTATTTTATTATTTCTGCTTTCATATTTGATAAACATTTATTTTATTTTATTCTTTTTTGATTGTATTTTATTAATCAAACTCGTACTAAAAATAATATTGATTTAGAAATGTCTTTTCTGTATAGGTATTTTAATTAATAATAGCACATTAACTGAAAATTAACCAAAAGTAGACGAAAAAAATAAAGACTAGCAAAGATTGTAAAAATTTGTTTAATAGGCAAAAATTTATTTATGGTCACTTATTCCCATTTCTCTAAAGTATTGTTTTTAAAACTTATGTGAGTTTGGCTAATTTGGCAAAAATTTTGTATGGAGATATCTACGGTTTAAATTCAAAATGAATAGTCAATATGGAGCATTCCATCTGAAATGTTTACTACTTAAAAATATGCTTAAAAAGCAATATATTCACGATCGATGAGTGAAATGTCACATTTGCATATGAATTAATGACGAAATGACATTTTTTTCTCTTCATTTCATAAGCAGAAAGTGAAAATCAACGACGTTCGAAAGGTATAATTAAACGCTTTCATCGTATTTTAATTACACTTCATATACTCTAAAACACACAGAAGGCGGTAAAGATAATTACTCAGAGAAGGGATGATTATTCCATCCCAGTGAGTGCGAGTTTGATCCGAGGTGTGCAGTGGCGGGAATCCAGTGGCGCGAGATTACGAAAGCCAAGTGAGAAAGAGAGAGAGAAGAGGCAAGGGATTCAGAATAAGCGTCGACCATGGAGAGGAAGGTACTGTTCGGCGTTTTCCTCCTCATTCTGCCCTTCGGCAGTTTCGGTGAGTTTTCATCTTGTTTTCTTGACTTTCATCTCATCTTATCTCATCTCTAGTCATCTTTTGAGTCTTCTCTTTAGTCGAAATAACGGATCGACAAAGATTTAGGGTTTCTACTCGGGAATGTTTACTTAGGAATATTTCCTGAAAATACCGAAATTAAAGACGTGCGGTTGCTAGGAAAATATTTTCAAAGAAAATATGTAAGAGAGAATTAAGATAGAGTAACAATTTCCGTTTCCTGTCATTCTAATTTAGTCTATAGAAATATACTTCTTTGATTTTTATTCAGGATCTAAAAAAAATATCTTTGAAATACAGTGATACTATTCTATGCATTTATTCATCGGAAATATAATAAACTTTAGTATGTTACAATTCTGTAAATTTTTTGCGTTAAAAATGTAATAGTGATAAAAAATAAAATAATTATTAAATATAAAAATTATTTTCGTAACAAAGTACTTTAAATCAAACAAAAGTATAAGAAAATCATGCGGCAATAATTGTCTAGTATTTTAGTATTGAAGCAAAATTAATCTAGTAAAATAGTTTTATCCATTAGGAGTAAAGAAATCGACATTTTTAGTTACCATTTATACAAAATTATGTACCAAAAATTGAAGACCCATGGTTTTGAAGTTAACTGAAACATAATTATGAATTTTAATCTAGCTTTAAAATATTTCAAAGCTTAGTATGATCTTAATGGCAGAAATGAAATAAAATATACAATTAGTTTTTGTAACGAAGTATTCTACAATTCAATATGAGAAAAATACATGTTAAAATCTAAAATATTTTTTATTAACAGCTCATTATGTACTACTAGAGTAAAATAAATACAAATTTTAATTCAAAAAATTAAATAAATCTATTTTGAAAATGTATGCATTTAACTCTTCAAACATAATCAAAATTCATTCAATCATATTAAAATTTATACTATAAATAAATAATTTTATTTGCTTAAAACGAACAAATTAATTTACCGTAGGTTATTAACTTATAGCTTTTAAAACAATTATTTAACTGGTAAATAAAATATAAACAGATTATTTTAAACGCTTTTATTATAAAACATATTGGACAATCTCATATTTAGGTTTCCGAATTTGAGCAATTTTGTTGGGATTGTTATTGAGGAGATTTAGAGATATTTAAGATCTAAATTGCTCATATATAGTCCTAAGACTCACATTGAATTATTTTCAATTTCCTAAAAATCGTTTTTAGTTTTCTTAAGCTAAAAATCCAACACTATGGTATATTTATTTACGAATGTGAAGTAAAAAACTGTTATTTTAACGTTTGCCTCAAAATATAATTATTTTTGCCTTAAAATATAATTATGAATGCTGTAAAGATAAATAGAATGGAAAATGAAATTTGTTTTTAAAGCCATATGTAAATCGTTTTAAAGCGATATGTTAAGCGATGTTAATTGTTTTAATCTAAATTGCTCACATATAGTCCTAAGACTCGCATTGAATTACCTTCAATTTCCTAAAAATCGTTTTTAGTTTTCATAAGCTAAAAAATTCAACACTATGGTATATTTATTTATGGATGTGAAGTAAAAAACTGTTATTTTTACGTTTGCCTCAAAATATAATTATTTTTGCCTTAAAATATAATTATGAATGATGTAAAGATAAATAGAATGGAAAATGAAATTTTTCTTCAAAGAGATGTGATATTTATCTTTAATTAATATACCAAATAGTAAAATATTTCTCAAAAATTCTGATAAAGAGAATCCAAAGTGCAAACTCTTCTTGTTTGTATTGAAGGTATGTTGTCGTTTTAGTTAAATGCAATTTATTGTAAGTCGCCTTCAAACGATTCTGTTTCAAGAACTGATTAAATATATAATCAGTTTATATCAATATCACATCACTATTTTTATTACTTAAATTGTTCTTGGTACAGTTTGAATTCTATATTCCTTTATAGTTACATTCCCTAATTCTATTTCTTTGATTTTTCAACCTTTGATGTAAATCCAACTTTTAATTGAAATTTTCAATTCACTAGTTTTAGCTAATCTTCATCCTGTTTTATTAACTCTTCACTCATTCAATCTATCATTCCCATTATTCGGATAACGAATTGTCAAAAGATTCGAATTTTGCTTTTAAAGATTTATTTAGAAATATGTTCTCCGAGCGTAAATTGAAAAGTGCTTTTATGTAAATTCCTATAAGTTTGACTGTTAAATTCATGTAAAGAGTGTTATAACTAAAAATTATGTTTTTTTTTTCGGTATTATGTTTAATCTTAAATAACTAAAAATAAATGTTTTCGTATTAATGAATTGAGATAATATTGAAAACGAAGTTTAATTAATATGTGTTAGAAACGCATTATAGTTTCCAAGGGTTTTATTTCTTTATATAAATTACTTCATTTCAAAAGAAAATTTTTTAATTTTAATGATTTATTATAAAAATATGATGATTTGATTACACGTTTTGTCCGGTTAGTTTTGTTCAACAAAAATTTATTTTTTAACTTAGTAAGAAAAGATGGAGAAACTCGTCTTTAAAGTGTGAATAATTATTTTATGGTCAAATTATTATTATAAATCAATTATTATCACTTATTTTTTCTTCATTTGTATAATTATCATCAATATTAGTATTATGTTATATTTTTAAGGGGCATTTCTTAATCTATCATTCGGATTTTAACTTATATATCAAATTATTTTCTTGACTATCTCTGAATTGTTTTTTTTCTTTAATGACGTACAAACATTTTAATAATTAAGCAACATCATAACGTAAAGTTTGATGATACATGACTTCTTTTTAAACTCTTATTTGGAGGAAAATACTATAACACTCGATAACATTTCTATCCTATCAATTCATTCAAACATTTTTGCCAACATAGGTAAACAAGGATAATAATTACTAACCACGAAGCATAAAACGTTAAATTTCTGTTTCTAAATAATTTTTGGTTTCTTTTTCCTCAAAATATAATATTTTGATAGAAAAGAAAGGCTTTTTCATTATTTTAGATAAGAAACTTTATATGTTACTGTCAAAATAAAATTCTTTTTAAGAACTGCTTGAAAAATGCTAAAAGTTTCAAATTGTAATAAAAAAAAATTGTAACTTTTTTTCATTTGCAGAGTGCGTTAGTTAAATAAAGTTTTTTTTTACATTTTAACTAATATTAATTTAAAATAAATAATCGTAAATTTGTAAATATTATTTTTTAATGAGCGCTTTGAAGTATTTTTGAGATTATTGTTTCATTTAAAACAGCGATTACTCTTCGAAAAAGATCATATAAATGAAAGAAATGGTTAAAATGCCAGAAATAAAGATATGTGAAAGTGTTAAGTATTTACTTTACAAGTAGCTTAAGGAAATAAAAAAAGCATACTTATTCCTAAAACGTTTAATATAATTGTTGGTAATACTAGTAATGAATAATATTGTTCATGTTAAGCATAACAGTTAACTTATTTCGAGGCAAAGTGTGAATAGAAAACAAATTAAGAAACATGATGTAAATGTTAAAAGAAATAAGAAAAGACCATGCATATTCTTAATATTTGTAATAGCATTTAAATACTGTTAATAGTAGTAATGAATAATATTGTTAATGTTAGGAAAAATGGTTAACTTATTTCGAGACAAGTGTGCATAGAAAACCAAAAAAGGAGCATGAAAAATGTTAAGACCAAATAATGAAGAATAAAAGCTTATAAGAGATATCGAGAATATTTTAAATAATTTTACTCCTCATGTGATCTACTTTTTTTACTTAGCACGTATTTTAAGTTATATAACTTATATTTGAAAATTTTTCGCTTATATGCTTCGTGTTTATTATATTCCTGAAATTTATGCGCAAAGTCTCATTCAAATTCATCCTTCGGGACTTTCCGTGAGATTTTATCTTGTTTATTTCGTTATTTCTTGCGCAGTTTTCTTTATTTACATAGAAAAATATTGTATAGTTAGTGGAATGAAAGTAACAATGAAAGTAACAATGAAAATGTTAGCAAATTTTTTAACATATATTCAAATTGAACAAAGTGGTAAAAAATATTCCAGAAAAAATCTTCGGTGGAATTTTACTTTGTTCTTACTTTTGATAAGATGGAATTGTAGTTATTTTATAAAAACAAATGCAAGTAATAGAAGTACCAAACTATAATAACAATTTTTGCAGACATCTTTTTAAGCAAATCTGTTAATAGATCAATTTAATTTATATAAGTATGGTCCGCAAGAAAAAAGAACAAAGAAAAAAACAGAGAAAATTTAAGATCAAACACCCTTTATAACATTTGATTTAATGATCAAATTTACTCAATCTTAAAAGTTCGTGAGACGAATCTTAAATATTCTAATTAATTTGTGCTTGGGATATTTTATGTTAAGTAACCAAAAGCGATCTTTGCTCTTTTTCTTAATATGCAATTTACTTTCTTCGATGGATGCGGATTCTTGACTTTGAAAATGTGGTGAGTAACTGCAATCTGGAAAATGTAGCCCTAAGCTTTCTTGCCAATAGTTTTGGCAGGATAGTGGTGGATTGGACTCTTATATGTTTATTTCATTCTTTGCATGCTAAGTTATCTAAAAGAAGTCGCATTTTTAAATTCATATTTCTTAAGAGCTAATTGACCGATTACATCGAAATTTTAGATTTTGTCATTTTAAACTATTTAGATTAGCATTGTGTGAGAATTGGCAAGCATTAAAATTAATTTTTTTGGATTATCATTACAATAAATAATGTTCATTAATAATATTTTATCATAAATAGCTATTTTTTTCTTATAAATATTTTTGAAAAAGCATGTTTTAAAATAAATGAAAAATGATTGATAAGCTTTATTAGTTAGGAAGGTATGGCGTTATGCGTAAAATGTTAGATAAGCATTATGAGGTTCAAACTTTCAAGATAAGCATTATGAGGCATTAGATCAGCATTATGAGGTCCAAACTTTCAGTCGTTTGCTTAAACTAATGGGACAGTATTTTCCAGATTCTGGCTACCCACTTCTATTTTATGGGTAAAAAGAAAGAATCTCCGAAAAAAAAGAAGGTTTGCGCAGGAAATTTTTTAGGTTGTAAGTTAAAATATCATCTACCCCAGATTACTTAGTATTATTTAAGGTTAGATTCTCGAACCCTTAAGATTTAGTAGTGGTAATCTTGGTCATCTTGAAAATCCGATGCTTAGATCAAAAGTAATTCAGTGTGTCCACTTCTGTTTGAACATTGTATATTAACTGTATAAATATAATATAATATTTATACAATATTATAATAATATAATGACTTTAAAGTTTATTTTTACAAATAGGCTCTTTTTAGCCCTTTACGAACAACGTGATGCAAATTTATCATTTACCAATTTTTTGAAGGATTACATTTCCATTAAAAGCATTTTAATGATTTTATAAAATAATTTTTTAATTCATTTAGGAGTGTTCTTAAGACGAATTTATTTAAACAGTAAACAAAAACACGTTAATGAAATTTCTTAATTAAGTCTGACGAGAAATGGGAACGCAATTAAAATATGGGAATATACTCTACTCTTCCAACATCTCATAAATGCGCATTGCATAAAAGCAATAATTATATTAAAGCGATATCTTTTGTAAGTTTTAAAACCTGCATAATAATCTTATTCAATTTAAAAATACATTAATTTGCATGTTTTAATTTGGAAATATTTTTTCGCAATTCTATACAAAATTTTATGATTTAATTATCTCAAAATCTCATAAGAATTCAAAAATTGATAATGTTTAAATTTTAATTGAATTGTAGCGTTTCAAGAAAATAAATTATGTTTAAAAATGTTGTTAAATGTTAAGATTTAAATTATTGTTTTTGTTCCTATTTGAGTTTTATTGATGACATTTTGGAGTTAACACATTTTCAAAGTTGAAGCGTTGCAAAAAATATTGAGCTTAGGTCTTATGTTCTAACTCTTTATTTATTAATTCAAATAAACAGAATTATAATGCAAATGATGATAATAAGGTTTTATTTTTTATTCAAGTATCATCATGCACTGGAACTGTAATTCAGTTCTCTCAAATGATAAATAATATTATTGTATCGTTTTCAAAGCTGAATTTAAAAGTATTTATTTGATCTCATTTTAATATATATAATAAAATAAGTTAGTGTTAAATATTTATTCTTAAGCACAGCAGTAAAGTATGTTTACGAATTAAGTTTTATAAATTATATCTGGATAAATATTTCTGCAGAAGATTTATACAACATAATTTGTTGTGTCAATTTTCATTTCCTTTTAAGTGCAAAATTTTAAAATATTTTTCTAATCCTGACTAATACTATCATTCTCAAAAACTGGAAAATACTTTTTCCATTTTCAAAAACGTTACTTGAATACAAATTAAAAGATTATACGAAACATCTTCTACAATTTTCCAGTTAGGTAAAACTAAAAAAAGAATATGTTAGAATCAAATAGTAGGAGAATAAATGCTGAAACCTTCTGTTAAATAATGCTAAACTTTTCAAGAGAACGCAACTTAATTCTTTAAATTAAATAAGTCGACATTTGGTATTCAAATTTAAAGAATTAAGCCTCATTAAGTAAACAGAAGTGAAGCTTAAGATACAGAATTTCTGCAAAATTAAATATATGTGAAATAGATATTCGTCTTCGACCAAAATCTTCATTAAATAACTATTTTTATTCCGTTGAACATTCTTTTTTTTAAACATGAAAGATACGATTTATTTTTTCGACGAAATATCACAAATCAACATATTATTTATCTTTTTCAAACAATGTCAGTAATTTTATTTAAATAAGGAAATAAGTCTGTCTCGGATAAAAATTTTTTTAAGTTTCTCGCTAAGTACATAGTAAATAATTCTAGATCAAATTACGGTATAAAGTACCAGCACTTTAAGTGCAACATCCGTAAAATCCATTTTTACCGTAGAATATTGTACCGTAATTTTTAGAATAATGCATATTTAATTTGAGCAATTCGGTGATTTTACAGAAAATAGTATGAGAAGAAATGCTTATATAATCTGTTAATTAATACTGAACTTTACAAGAAAACGCAAGTTAATTCCTTAAATTAAATAAATCAACATTTGATTATCAAGTTTAAAGAATTAAGCCTCATTAAGTAAACAGAAGTGGAGGTTAGAACAAAATTTCTGCAAAACATTATGATTGAAATAGATATGGCATGTGACACTTTCAGCGAAAGAATAGGGGAAAAAATCTCCTCCTCAGTTAAGAGACAGGATCAAGTTACAGTGGGATTTGTTTTATTGTTTTAGTCACTACGAGAGGTCTCACCTTTTTAAGTTAAGGGGAGAAAAGTTTTTTTACATTTCCCACCTACCTTCAAACATCTATTCCAAGTTCGGGTACATTTTTGTTTGTCTGTCGTTTTCTTAGGTCTTTTTTAGTCAGTTTCATTATTGCTATTTTTTTGTACAAATTTTTTCGTTCTAGTTGTGAGTTATATTTTGAATAAATTAATTTCTTTATTACAAATATAATTTAAGGAATATTTTCAATTGTATGTAAAAGATATGGAATAATCAGAATCGAAAAGCGCTCTTTTAAGTAAATTAAATCAAATTGAAATGAAATATCAAAGCAATATATTTTACATAAACTCAAATAAATAGTTTTTTTTTTAGGTTATGTTTTAAATTCGTGTTATTAATATAGTTATTGGAATTTTGAAATTTTGCTTATAATTCCTGCAGTTAAAAAAAATTTTCTTACATGATTTTAAATAAATATCTGCATTTCCGAAGAAAAATATATAAACTTAATACTACGTAAGAGTATTTACACTTTTGGATACATAAATATTTTAAATGTCACATTTATAAATATATAATTTATAATTACTAATGTATTTTCTATGTTTATGAAATTGAAATCATAAACGCTATTTTTAACTTTCTTAAGAAAACCATTTTCCTTTTGTGGCAATTTTCATTTTTCTTTCCTTCTTTCTACACACAGTATAACTTTTAGTTATAGTTCCTAGAAATTATTTTAATATCTCAGTTTTGTATCTTTTTATAAGATTGAAGCTAAATTTTTGAACAATAAAATTCTACAAATCTCTTACATGAGTAAGTTGAAGTCAATTGTGAATGACTATGTTTTTCAAAAAAAATGTAAAAATGCTAGGGAAAAAAATTATATATGCTATGCAGTTTCTATAAAGTGCTTACTTTTCATGATATTTGCAGCAAAATAAAAGAAATGAGCCCGATTGTTATATGTTAATCATTTGCAACTGAAGCACATTAACTGAAATATTTATGAGTTTTCGCATTTTTGGAACTATTTTAAAAAGACATAAAGGAAGTTGAAGAAAAATTTTGTTTGAAATTTAGAACGCATATTAGATTCTAACTAAGAGTTAAAGGGATAAATGTGCTAAGGATCGTGTTTTAAATTTAGAGTTCGGTAAACGCATAAGATATTTCTTAAAGGAATGATATAAACTATTATAAACTATTTTGAAAATTAATTCAAAAATTTTTTAATGTTTATTTTTAAATAATTAACAAAGTTATTATAGTTTATAATTTTTTAAGAAATCTTAAAAATTTATAAAATAAGAAGAATTTATTTGATAACATAATTTTCAATCGAAATGACCTTACTTTCTTAACAAGAGAGGATCTTTCAAATTAGCCGGGAGTTAGGGCAAAATTATCCTCATTTACCTTGCTATCTTATTTCATTATTATTATCAATAATAATAATAACAATAATAAATAAATCATTCTGCTGAATAAAGAGAAAAAATATTTATCATTTATTGAAATGACCGGTATTTTTCATAAGTCGATAGCTCAAAAAGATGAAAATAAAATAATTCAGTCAAAGAGTTAATACCAAATTAAATTTCCTATATTTTCTTTTCCATTGGCTATGACTTAAATCCATTCACTAATAACTCAGACTGAAGAGACCTGTCTACAAAAATATGACATTACAATTATTTATGTTCTTTCCTAAGATTTAGTATCTTTAGATAAGATAATTTAAATTTTCAGCAATGTTACAAATATTTATAAATTAAAATATTGATATTTATACTGTATAATATAGATATTTATAATTAAATGAATTAAGACCACGAAAAAAAACTCTTCATGCATATAAAAATTGATTCAAAGAAAAGTCGATTTTACTCGCAAACAAAAGGGTTTTTCCGCATTATGACCCGATTTCACGGCATGATAACTCTCAGGAAGAACTGATTTCACACTTAAAACATATATATCCCCATACATATATAAATCCCCAAAATGCAAGACAGGAAGATCTGTCCATTATTTACTTGAAAAATGGATATGGACCAAGCTTTTCCCTTTGGTCCTCAAAATTTCCGACGTTTTTTAACTCAATAAAAGAGTGTTTATTATCACTGTGCACCTCATTAGTTTGCTTATTTTTTGCGGAAACATGTAAATAAACCAATCGTTTTAATATGGCATCAAAGAGCTTATAAAAAAATCGATATAACTTTAATAACTGATTTAAATAACGCCAGCGATACCAAACTGAAATTTTCAAAAACTGAGTTACCCGTTGAAATAATATTCCAAAGAACAAAGTTTTTTTTAACTATTCTTCAAATGTGTTATAATACTTCTACATTTTTAACAGTAAAGTGTTTAAATGTTTCAAAATACGTTGAAAGTATTAATGTAAAGCAATGACACACTACAATGACACTAATTTTAAAGTAAATATATGATGAAAAATATTTGATAGAACGAAAAAAAAACTTTTTAAACAACCTTTAATAGTAATCAAACGTGAGAAAGATAAAAGATTCAATAAAATTATTTTCATGATGGAGATTTTAATTGTTAATATAGTTTAAAATAGGTATTGACATTGTAATTTATAATTTTCTTTTTTATTTGTCCTATATGTATATATATATATATATATATATATATATATATATATATATATATATATATATATATATATATATATATATATATATATATATATATATATATATATATATATATATATATATATATATATATATATATATATATATTGATTGTGTGTGTGCATGCATAATACTTTTGTAGTCAGCTTAATGAATAGTTTTTCGGAACTATGGTTAGGATTATGTGTTGTTTATAGAATTTAAAACAATAAAATGAGGAAATTGTGACACACCGTAATAATTCTGAATGTTTGTAAAACACTATAAATAGTCGATATGTGACATTCGGAATGTAGTTTTTTACCCTGAATCCTATAAAACCACCAAAGAAGTTTTCCCGCGCTTTTTCAGTTGTCAACAAAAAACTGGAATCCACCCCCAGTGGTATTTCTATTATCCCGAACTGCGGTGGTGTAAAAGATAGCAAATGGCGTTTAGAATAACAGAGGGAGAATAAAACTCTCGGGGATGTTTAACACTCATCACTTGACTTGTTTTAGGGATTAGCGGCTCTCTTTCTTGAATTCATCCCCCAGTCTCAAAAAGAGCCCACCAGAGGATCTCGATTTGCTATTTTTCCGCCCACGTGAAAAGGTTAAAACATGAATGGTGTCTCTTTTGTGATGAAAAATCACAAATCAACAAATTATTAATTTTTTCAAAAAATGTCAATGGGTTTCTTTAAATAAACCAATAAGTCTACCTTTTATTTAATCAATTTTGACCGTAAAAATTATACCATAATTTTATTTATTTAATTAAAGTTGTTGTTGTTGCTAATCTCGGAATCGTCTAGCAGTGCTAGACGATTCCCATGAAACCGAACAACTCCAAAAAGTCCATAAAAAGACTGGAGCAGGACCTCATCTTTACCAAACCCTAAACAAGTCATAATATGCTCAGGGGAGGCCATGTCTGTTGAGCACCAATGACATTCAGGATAAGTTTTCTGGCCCCGGTTGAAAGTAAGGGATCTAGTGTGGTCACTCACGAAGCGTGGAAAGGCAGTTTGGTGAGCTCTCTGTCTAAGATTGAAAGAGTCTCCCGGTTTTTTTGCAAAATACCAAGAGTGGTTGGGAGGAGTTCTTATGGTCTTGTTTAATTTCATTTTAGACAGGGAAGAAATTTCACTAAAGGTAAGCTTCCCACTATGATCAGTGTCTTCTTCGGCAGCGGATTTGGCCAGGAAGTCAGCCCTCTCATTACTATCAACCCCAACATGTGAGGGAATCCACTGGAAGTGTATAGAATGGTTGGATGAAAGCCTGTCAATTAGGTCTAAAATATCAAGGTTGGTCTCATCTCCGATAATATCCCAATTAGAGATATGCTGGATTGAGGCACGACTATCAGTCAATATCCAAATATCTTGAAAATGATCTGCCCGAGCAGCAAATTGCAAGCCTATTCTGATATCAATAAGCTCAGACCTAAAAACTGAACTGTTGTTGGGATTTTTAATCTTGTATTCAATAGCACCAGTAGGAGTTGGAATATACACTCCACTACCGGAAATTCCCCCCTCACCTCTGCTGCCATCAGTGTATATTTTTAGGCAAGCACGGGGAATATTCTGGATAGTCTCCATGGTCAGGCCTCTGAAGAGGTCTGGGAGCTCAGAATTTTTCGCCACACTAGTCAAGAGTTCCTCGTGAAAGTGCATTCCATACAGTCCGAGTCCTCCACTATGGTTGCTCAAAGAATGGGACTCCTCATCAGAAGAAAGCAAGTCCAGAGATTTCACAAAGGAGAAGTCCAACTCAGAAGATAGATGGAGGTTCTATGCTGCTCGCCAAAACTGTAAAGCTTATTATAATATTTTGTTAAAAGATAAGTTCTTCTCATTGAAAGGGATGGTAAGTTGCTCTCAAAAAGCACTATGTCATTTGGACAGCAATGCCTAAGACCGGTAATAATTCTAGCAGCACTATGCTGCACGCCTTCAAGTTTACAAAGATTAGAGTTGGAAGCACAGGAGAAAATCTGGAAGCCATACTCCAGAATCGGTCTGACAAGGGAAATATGTGTAGTTCGCAGTGTACTGGCTTCAGCTCCCCAGTCTCTACCAGTCCCCAGCCAGTTGATTAGAGTGATTCAGTAACTGTACTGTAATTATTACTATAAAAATTAAGGTTCAATAGATATTTAGTTCCGTAATTTAAAAAGGAATTTAACAGTAAAATGTACCAGTACCCTGAGTGTTGGTATTCCTTACAGTAATTGAATCCGGAATTTTTTACAGTATTTGTAAGGAAAAAATTTCATGTGAAAAAAACCTGTTTTCTAAAATAAATTTGATTTAATAAAAAGTAAGTGCAACTCTCAAAAAAATATTAAATGTAATCAAAAATAACTGATCCAATGATTAGATTTTGAAGTACCAGTACTAAATCTTGATGGTTCGAGAACATAATCTTAAATAGTAAATTAAATTTATTGAAACGATGTTTTACGTTGCAGAAATTTTTTTTTCCTGAACAAACCTACCTTTTTTTGACAGATTTGAATTTTTTACCGTCAAAATAGAAAAAGAGAGGTAACCACAAACTAGAAAATATTGTTCAGTTAAGCGGTGATTCAGTAACTTTGCGGTCATTATTAGTTTAAAAATTACTGTAAATCAGATTTTTTGTTCCGTAATATGTTCCTATAAAAATAGATTTTACATTGAAGAATAGTGCCCTGGGTGCCGGTACTTTTTGTCGTAATTTGATCTGGGAATTTTTACTATGTACAAAAAGTCATTTATTTGCGATTTTCGTCCAGATTAAAAAAGCAAGAAAATAAAACTATTTACATTTTAACTTGAGACATGTAAACAAAGCAATATTTTACATAATGTAATAATAAAATAGACTTGAATACGTCATGTTTAAAATAAAAATAAGGCTGTTTTGCATAATAAGGGATAATTAGTTTTTCTATTTTTTTAATGTATATACAGTAGCTGTATGCATTGCTTCTGACATGTTGAGAGCTTGAGATATCAATTATAATTGTTTACACGGGAAGATAAATCTCTCAAACCCTGTCGAAGCGTCTTAACTCTTTCTATCGTTTCCTTTCTAGATAAAAAATGGCCTGTAAATTTTGCTTCCGATATGATATGATTTTCCTTTCAAGAAATATTTACTGATGCCAAAAAAAGAAGCTTCTTTAGTTTTGAAAGCATAGATGTTTGAAATACATGAAGAATAGAGAAAACATTTTTGAAGGAATTTAATTGGTAAATTAAGTCACTAATTATGAAATTTTTTTATTTCGTATATAAATTTCATTCATTAAAAAACTTTAATTTTACTGTCTACAAATATTTGCATAGGATTTCGCAGCTCAACTTTGGAAAGAAAAGAATTGAGAAAATGCATAGATATTTTTTAATTAGGTTAAAAAAATTGTAATGAAAAGAAAAATCAGTGATAAATAGGAAACTAATTTAGAATAAAACCTGCAAAATGTTTCCAGACTAGATATACGCATTTATCATGTATTTATTTGTGTTGGTGTCTTTAGAAATGAAATTATTTTTCAAATCAGAATTGTTCGGGGAAATATGCATTTGCTTTTGGCCCAAGGCAATTTTACTTTGAAATTTGACGAAAAAGTTTAATTCAAGACCATTTTTAGTAATATTAGGTTGCCTTGAAATTTCACTAAAAAAATTCATAATTGGGTTAAAATTGGAAATTTTTATGGATTGGAACATTAAAATGTGATTGAATTTCAATTTTCTTTGCTTAAATAGACCATTAATTTAAAAATGCGTTTCTTTTCTTAGAGACACGGGAATACCTTTATTTTTATACCTATAATGAACTAAATGATTTAGTTATTCTATTGGTAAATTTTAATAGCTCGTTTTGAAATTTAAATATTTTTGTATTGTTTATATTTTACAACATTAAATTATCATTTGGTTTGTTATTAATTTTACCAGATTTTTTCTATTAAAGGCTCATAAATTATCAGATAAAAAAGTTATTAATAATTTACAAGCTAAATACTAATTATGGAAACTTACATAACGTACTTACTCATAAAATGTTTTCGGTAAAATTACTGTACTGTATGAAAAGGAAATTTACGGTAAAAAAAAGCATAATTTTGCTTAATAAAATCAAAATATTCTTCATTTATCATAAACCATTCATTTTGTAATTTCATTTGGTAACGGTTTTCCAAAAATTTTGGTTTTTAAAATTATAGTTCTCATTACAACGCATTTCGTGAAAAAGAAATTTATATTCCGGTAATTTTATCCTATTTTTCTCTCTGTGTCGATTGAAATTTTACCATTAATAGAGAAATTCAGTACTAAATATAATAATTTTGTATATAATATTAAAAATAAGAGTCAAGTTTTAATCACATTACTAGTTTATTGCTATTTAATTCCAAAATAAATATATGATAATCAATTGCAACCATAATTATATTCACCCAGTTAAAGAAACGGTAATTTGATGGATTAATTTAAGCCTCAGATAGCACAGTTAGAATATTATTTATACCTTTAAAATTAAATTATCTGAAGTCAAGCACAAAATTACCAAAAAAAAAACCTGCTTGAAATCTTTTTGTTTTATTTTAAAAAGTCAAAAAGTTCATAAATTTTTTTAAAAGAAAGCAATCCGTTCCATAAAACTAAAAAAAAATTAAATCTATTTAATCTAATTAAAAAAAAACTTGTTTAATCGAATTCAATACAAAATGCCAATTACTGATTTTGATAATCATGAATTACTGAGAAAATATGAAAATTTATAGAGAATTTAATAACAGGGAAACTAAGATAATTTTTATAATATTTTATGTTTAGTTACATAAAATTCTAAAAAAGAGAATTTTTCTTTTATTTTCTAAAATAATTGCTTAATGTAAAGATATAAATTTATAAATACTTATACAAACAAGCATTGCTTTAATGGCCAGAATTTGATTATTTTAAATTAGAAAAAACTCGATTTGCTTTTAAAAAAAATCAAGCTCAAATTTATGTCAAAAGAATAATAATTTTGATCAGCATATGAAGAATTTACTTACCATGCATGTTGTAATTTAAACGGCGTATTTATTCATACATCTATTTTTGAATTGTCCTCTTTCATTTATCTTTTGTTTTCCTAGAAAAATGAAATAGTGATAAATTTTTATTTTAAACTTTTTGAAGAATAGCATTAAAAAAATATTTTTAAAGAATCTATTCTCCATTATACATTATTCTAATAAATACGATAGCTCTCAACGTTGATAATATAAATAATAGAATCAAAATTTCAATGGGAATATTCTTTATTTTATTTCAAATACAATAATAGATTAATAAAAATACAAATACAATTTAAGTAAATTTCTTTTTTCTAAATGCCTACTAAGCATTTTTTTCTAAATAATCAAGGTTAAAAGAAAAATAGTAAAACCATTTTTAAGTATTTTATAGTTCATTTCTGTGCATTTAACTTTGTTAAAGAACGCTTCTTTGAGAATTTTGAAACATTTTATTTTTGCCCATTAATATGAATAAGTGATATTGATGCGCAGAATTCAACTAATGTTTTCCTGAAATTCTAAATGATGAATTGAAATGACACAACAAAAATATTTCTCTCAATAAGAATAAGAATGAAGCATTCTTTATCTCTCCTTTTTAGCCTCTTCACAGACGTTCCTGACAGGATATTTAAGAGAAACAATTTTTATCCATTATTATTTGAGTTATTATCTCGAGTGTCGCATGTAAATAAAGATGTGGCTTTTTGTTGTGACCGCTAAACAATATCAGATAAATGTTGGTTTCACATTTGTTAAAAAAAAAATAGATTAAAGAACATCACTACTGACTACTGCTCAAAATGATATATTTGAGAAACGAGACAAATAATGTTTCTGTGAGAAAAATAAAAGTTGTGAAACCATGATTACATATTGATTACATATTTATGTAACTGCATAATAGGAGTAGAAAATATTTCCTAAACATCATCACAAAACTAATTTTACCACTTCATTTAGCACAATGGTGGCTCGCACAAAATAAAAATTTGATGGATAAAATAACAGCTGTGTGAAATGAAAAAAATATTTGAAAGGAAAAAATCCGATTTTTTTTTTAAAATAAAAATTTTGGAAACTCCTATATCAGAAAACTATGGAAGGAAAAACTCTGATATCAGAAATAATATTTGTGTAAGCCGGAAAAAAAATTCTGACATCTGAAATAATAACTGTGAAATAACAAAAATCTGATAATTGAAATATTCACTATGCAGTTTTTGAAGTAATAATTGTGCAAAATGGAAAATATCTGACATTGAAATAATAACTTCATTGTAAAAAATTCCGGATCTAATAGCGGTAAAAAGTATAGCCACCTTGCGTGCAGCATCCGTGAAATCTATTTTTACCGTAAAATCTTATACCGTAATTTTTATTATAATATTTATTTAATTTCATATTTTCATTTAACCAAATCTGTGTTCGCCAATAACAGTGACTCAATAACTTTATATTAAATATAGCTGTAAAAATTACGGTTAGTCTAATTTTTTCTTTTGTAAAATTTTACAATAAGAATGTATTTTCCGGTAAAAAGTGCTGGTACCCTGAGTGTCGGTAATTTTTATTATAATTTGATCTGGAATTTGTTACAATAGGTGCTGAATGAAAAATATGGTATCTGAAAGAGCAGCTATGTAAAAAGGAAGAAAAAAGCGGAAGTCTGAAAGAATAACAAAGCGAAATTAAAAATAATAATAATTACATAACATAGTGAAATAAACATTATGGAAAAGTAATGACCTCATGTGTTTAATTTACGTACTGAAAAGACAATTTATCTGTTGTTGTTTTAGGATATTTAATTGCAATTTTGCTTCTTTTTTTAAATTCATTTATCAGGCTGAGATAGCCTGGTTGGCAGGGTGCTGACTTATGTTTGTGAGAACGGGAGTTCAAATCTAACCGGCCGAAGACTCTCCGTGTAGTAAATGTTGGCTGGTGCACGTTAAATCAGTCGAGTCACAAAGTCCTCCAGGTTCCTATAGCAAATCAATACCTCTGGGGTACTAAATTGGAGATTGATCGTTCTCTGGTTGAGCTCAAAATTACGATCTGTGGATGAATGATTGGATGTTAAAATAGGTTCTCCCTATAAATGGGTGTGACGTATGAGTGTGATCGAAGTCGAATTCTTGCCCATAGATGGCGCCACTGAAAAACAAGAACAATCGCAACCCCACTGCCTTAATGGCCAACGACAATTGATTTATCATGTATCATTTAAGTAATAAATTTCACTTAATTTTCAAAGCTTCAAACATTCTTCCCCACCAAACCATACATGTTGTTTTGTACCGTTTAGTGTGCATAGTACACAATTGATTTCTCAATTAGTTTAATTGATACTTAATAATTGTTATGCTAATGTTAATTCTTATAAAATAATCAGAACACTAATTTAAACAATATTGCACGCATTTTCCCTAATTAAATTCGCTATCTTGAATTTTATCCTCAGATCAGATTCATAATAATAGTGATATCAAAAGTCATACACGGAGAAAAAAAATTCCTGTAAATTTACAACACTGTTTGGTAATGACATTTTTTATATAAAAAAAATAAATAAATAAAAACTCTGATTCTGGTTAATAAAACTAAAATATAAGGTATTTAAACCATTCATTAGGTAATTTTTCCATTCATATTGTAACGGTTTACCGGAAATTCTGGCTTTCAAAATTATAATTTTTATTACCACACATTTAGTAAACATTACATAGCTGAAAATAAATAAATGGTTTTTATGCCAGGATTTAAGGTATCATGATAAAACTGCCAAATTTTACCACACTTACCAAATTTTATCATATTCCATATACCATATCTTAGTTTTTAGTTTTACCAATATCATTACTAAAGCACTTCGTTAAAAACTGCCGAACTTTTTGATGTTTTCACTGAGCCAGAAACATGGTTAATTTTACTATATCCTCGTAGTTTTTACCATATTGTTTTCCTCAATGATGGAGCTTATTATTATTCTCTACATTATATCACAAAAGACACGTAAAATTTTCAAAAGTTTAAAAGAACTAAATGCCATGATACTAGTTATAAATCAAGAATAGGCATTTTTGTATTTATGTTTTCTTATGTTTTCGAACTTAAATTTTAAACATGTAGTTAAAACTCTAAAAAAGTCGAATATATTTGAATATATTAAAAAGTTGAATATAGTTGAAAGTTGATTATATTTTTTAAAAAAATAATATGTATCAGAAACGGTTGAATTACATGCTTTGGGTAATTTCATATTATTTTAGTCGGAACAAAAAAAGGCTGCGTTTTATAAAGAAATTATTATAATCAGGATTCCTGAATAGTAAGCATTTATACATAAATTTTGCATTTAGTTTTTGCATTAGAAAAACCTTTCCAAATTTGAACTACAAAAAGCAGTTTTAATTAAGAGATCTTAATTACTGTTTTACCTTAAGACTTAAAATTCACTGTCAGATTCTTTTAAATTAAATAATTTTGTGAAAGGAAATTAGTTACGAAAGAAGTAACTTAATTTTCATAGAATTATAAAAAAAAAATAATATAAAAAAATTTTAAAACATAAAAACAAATTAATTGTTTGCCAAAAATAGTTTTTGGTATATTTTTAAATGAAAATTTGTTTCCCTTTTTAAAACTATACTACGCTTTTCTTATAAAAGTCAGTAAAAAATAGTTTAAAAACCTTTCAATCTCTGATAAATTTTAAGGATAGTTACTACGATTACCGCGGACTTATATTATTAACTCTCTCAACACACATGTTACTTTGCTTCGATTGAGGTTGATTGTATTCAGTTAAAATGCCTCTCTATGAATTAATTTCATAATTCCATAAATATTTCAAACCCTATTCATGAATTTGAACATTGAATTATAATGCTAATGATGATGAAGAAATGAGCAGTATGTTAGTTGTTAATCCACAATAATATAATCAATATAACTATACAATTTTTCCTAAATGCATATTATGAAAAATGTAAAATATTCAAAAAATCACCTCAAAATATAAAATAGGCATAAAAAATACTCATGAAGTTTTTTTAAGCATTGCTTTTCGAATTTTTTCCACCAATGGAAACTAATGGAATAAAAATCAAGATTATGCTTCAGTTTCTTCGTCTGATAAAGCAAAAACAAATTCTCTGAACTATAATTTGGAATTGAAAAAAACTTTCCTTTAATGAAAAATATTCAATATTCATTGATTTTTATACGAAAATAATTATCGTTCAGGCGAACATTAAAGAAAATAAAAGTCATTCTTAAGTGGATGATTAAAAAAAATGCTGATAAAAAAATTATTTCATAAAAAGATTTTTTCAGGTATGCCCCGCTATTCATAGCTTTGTTTATAACTTTTTACAAAGCTTTATTCATCATGGAATTAATTTTTATGGGCGCGAAAATATCTTTTGTGTCTTCCGCTCGAATTAATTTACGTTATGCTACTGGCAAACTAATTGTTTCCTTAAAATAAAGAACATGTTTCTGAACTTTTTGCATGAATTATTCTGTCGCATGACTAAATTATAATTTAATAAACTTACTTCAATAATGAATGCATTTTGGCATTTAGAAATAAACGTAGACTACGTTTTTATAAAACTTAATTTCCAAAAATGTGGTAAAATAACTTTGATAAGTTTATTTGAAATTATTTTCGTTATGGATGCATTTTATCTAAGGGTAAAAATTTAGCTTATACAAGTAAAATGGAATGTAAATGGAAATTATTTTGAGTGAAAACTTTAAACTTTTCAACATTCAAATTTATTTTATCCGAAACAAAAATAATTTAGTTTAAAACATGTTAATTATTCAGTTAAAATATATTTTTTAAAACAAAAAATGCTTTTTAAAAAATACATTCCAACGAATAAAGCAGCGACTTATAATTGTCTATAAATCATCTGAGATTTACTAGTAAAAATATGTATAGCCAATTCTTTAATATAAAGTTGACAAAAAAGCCTCCTTTCGTTAAAAATTAAGCAAAGTTTGAAAACAAGGTAACATACAAAAGGCATTCTTATAAATTTTGAGATTCCTTTTGCGAATTTTTGACTCTTTCAACTATTTGTTGAGTCAACTAAATTCAGAGTTTGATTTTAAATTTCAGAGACGAAATGCAAATAAATTTATTCACCTTTTAGAGTTGGTTATAAAAGAATTTGGTTCCTGGAATTCATAAAACATAACATACATAAAAGTTTATTTGATTCATAAGTTATCAAAAACTAATATAAATATCTTATTCCTTTACGAAAATCTGACAAAAAATTTTATTTTCACACGCCTTATGCACTAAACTATTTTAAAACTATAGCTTAAATAGCTTTTGTAGCTATAGTTTTAAAATAGTTTAGTTAATAGTTTAGATTTATTAAACTTAAACTCTTTTTAATATGTTAGTAATATGAAATATAAATAAAAAATAATTTAGAATTTGTAACACTAAAAATCGAGAAATAGTCTTACCTTGAAAACATAAATAAAAGTCATAAATCAATGCAAAGCAAAAGAAAAACTATATAAATAAAATTTCAAACGGAGAAATAAATGTTCGTGAGATTATCATTTTTCTTAATATGGGAAAAGTTTGCTAATTTTTACTCCCAAATTTTAAAAATAAACATTTTAACTTGCTTTGAATAAATGTTAAGTTACATTGTTTCTAGCAACAACAGCACAATCGTATCAATATTTGTGCTGTGCAGTTTAAAATAATGATTATCTTCACAAAGTGTAATCATGATCCTCTTTAAAATGGTATTAGAACACAATTTAAAATGTAATTAAGTGCAGCATCTTAAAAATATATTTCTCAATTACAGTTGCGTTAAATAAATTAAAGCGGCAAAGTCTAAAAGCATATATAAAGTAATCGAAACGAAAATTTAGTCATTTCGGTAGCATCACATGTACTTTTATTAATGGCGTGAAACAAAATAAAAAGAAAACAACAGAAATTCTGCAGAAAGAACCGAGTAACTACCCGAATTTTAAAAAAAAGTGACAAATAAAGAGGTTGAATCAAGACAGGTAAAATTATAACCTTTTCTAAAAGGGTGTTAAGATAAGGAGGCAGAGAAAGAGATAAATGTAGAGCTTTGAAAAATAATAGAGAGATTTTGCAGAGAGCTTTTACGTAAACTGTAACTTTATTTTCTACTCCTTGATGAGTGTATGATTTGCAGAGAAATTTTTGCACATGCGTTGTTAAATTCAAATAGTTACGGGAAATCATAACGCTATATTAAATAACTTTACTTATAAAAATTTAAAAAAAAAAAAGATTTTAAAAAGGGTGGATATTGAAAGACACTTAAAACGTTTCTAATTCATTCATTAGTATTTTTTTGGAATATGGAACGATTTCCAGAAATCTAATCTTGCTGCTATTTTCTTTTCTTTTCTAAGTGTTAGAACTAGTTATAATAGTTTTATAAAAACAAATGTCAGAATTTTTAACTATATTATTTGTGCTGCTATACGTGCTTGATCTACATTATTACAATAAAATGATACCATTTATTTTATGACTTTCACAGCTAAAATTATCATTTATGATGTAGCAAAACTTTTTCTCATCATCAAAGAAAAAAGTAGATTTTATTAAATAATAAATATTTTTGAAAAATTGAAAAATTACTTTAAATTTTTTTTGTAAATCAATTTCATTTTAGACTTGTATATTCTTAAATTAACACCACAGCGAATCTTTAAAAAACGCTTATAAGTTATGTTTATTTGAAGTTAATTAAAAAAATGCTTTATGTAGTTTTTAAAATTAATTATTGTTATTGAAAATAAAAACATTATTAGAATTTATAATTGTACTCAGAATTTGTGTCATACAGAATTTCTTTAGCTTACCATTTAAAGGAATATTGATAAGAAAAAAAGTAAATTTGCCTATATATTTGTTATAAGAATCATGGTCATTGTTTTTAAAAAAAATTGTATTATTATTTATATTATAACTGTTTCCAAACGCTGTTCAAATTTTTCATTACAAATTAATGGTAATTTTTTTTTCAATATTTACTTTCGTTTCTTTAACATTAGAAATTATTGGAATTTTCTTTTATTTACATTGATTAAATGTATATAAAGTATCACACTTAAATAATACACTATTTATTTCCCCATTTAAAAAAATTCAAAATAATGGATTCAATCAATAAACGCTACTTTGTTTTACTATTTATTTTAATAAAAAAAATCAGTTGTTATTTCCGTTAAACTTAATTTCTGCATGATAATTATAATATTTTATGAAATCATTAGATTTAAAAAGACATAAAACAATGTGACTGCTTTATTGCACATAAAAATATTATTTTCAACCTTTATGAGCATTTTTTTTCGTTTTACATTCAAAAAAAAATCTATCGCGAGCAATATCGGACCTTTTCATAATTATTTTTTACACCATTAACTTCCGTATTTTTTTTTCTTTTTAGGTCATTTACAAAATGGATTTCTGAAAAATATAACAGAAATTAATTTTGAATAGCTCTAATTTTTTCCAGAGTTACGAATATTACCAAACGCGGAAAATTTGACTCATAAAATGTACCTTTGCAAAATAATAAGTGTTTCCTTCTAAAAAAATTAACAAAATTCATCATTCGCGTGAAACAGGTGAAATGGAATTAGTTCGCTGTTCGGAAAAGACAATTTGAGTTTAGAATTCCTTGTCTTAGATGGAGAAGAGATCCTTCCTTTCTTTTGTTGTCTAAAGAAATTTAAATTTAGAAGCCCCTCACTTCGCGTTCTTAAAATAAATTGGGAATCAGAAAGGGTTTTAACAGCATTGTTCTGCAGAGCAGCATAAATGAAGCCTTTTGTTCTAGAAGTTAAAAAGCTTATAATGAAAGTTTTTTTCAGATAAAATGTACCATGGCTTCTTTATGTGCACGTGTGAGCGTTTATTTCTTTAATATGTAAAACAGTTCTAATAATAAAAGCTGGTTACGAAAATTTAATACTTCAGCGTTTCTAAACTTGGGGCAATTTGTATGAAATACATTTTTTTTATGTGTTCCATTTTAAGTTTAAGCTATATTAAATTATATAATTTGATGTTTTTTAAATTGATACATTTAATTAACATAATTTAGTAAATAAAATACTGGAAAACTTTTTGATTAAAACTAACTTACAATTTAAATAGTGCAATCCGTCAAATAAAATAACAAAAGTTAAGAAAATTATTATTTTTCCCGAAATTATCATTAGATTAATATTATTTATAATAGCGTGGGATGTTTCCTAATAATATAAATAGTTTTGCAGAATAGTAGTTTGTTAAATGTAGAATTACTAGTTTTTTTCACCCTTATGAAGCTGCACATAAAAATTTATTTACGAAAAGAGAAAAAAAAATCGCTTTGATATAAATTATGTAATAAATTAATATGGATGATTTGAAACTCATAGTTAAAAACTACACCGATAAAAAATAACCTTTTTTAAATTTTTAATTGCTAAAAATGATTATAATTTTGTAAAACGAAAACTCTTAACTGCCCTATCTAAAAATTGGTTTAAATTATCCAAATTAAAAGTCAAAAAAATTACCAAATTAACGATCACAATCTCAAATTAAGTAGTAATGAAATTTCTGTATGCATTTTTTTTTACCTTTCAGTCATAACAGGTTAATAAACGACAAATTTCAAGTTAAAAAAAATATCCACTGCTGCTTTATTTTATTTTCTTAACGAAATTATTATTAAACATTTAAAACTAAGAACTGCATAGCAGAAATTTGAAAGCGGGAGAAAAAATGAATTTTTTAAAAATTATCCTTATCATTAAAGAAATAGGACTAAGTTACGAAATATGACACAAAAATGTATGTTCTCTGAACATCTCTCTTTTTTTGTTGGTAAATTTGGATTCTTTACCCATGAAATATAGAGTTTAGCTGCAATTTGAAAAACATAGTGGCAATAGCTTAAGTAGGAGAGCTGTCAGAAGAGATTTTATGAAAACAATTGTAAAACTCCTTTATTCGAAAAGAATTCAACCTTAAAAATTACTTATTTTTTATTTTACTAAAGTTAATTATGGCTGAAAAGCTATTAAGATATTCCATCTTCCATTTTGCTCACTGTATTATAATCAAACCCTAGCTAATTTCTCTGCATTTTTAATTAAGAGTTATTAATTATTATTGAATAGTAATTTTCTAATTAAGAAAACCATTTTAGGTAAACATAAAAATAAAACCTGGCATTTTTCAGACAGAGTAATTTATGCTTATATTCAGCAATATTTACTTTTAAATTGAGATATTTTGCAAGACTTAATTTTTCTCACTAATATTTATATATTTTACTTGGAAATAAAAAAAAATTTTGAGAAAAAAATGAGTGGTTTGAAACGCACGTTCAGCTTAAGTAATCCAAGAAAATTAATCGCTTTTTCCTTCTCTTATCTCAACTTTTTTAAATAAATAAAGAAAGAATAGTAATTATGCAAATTTTCAAATGTGGTGTGCTTATAGGTTTCAAACAATTTCAACTAATTCTGGCTGAACAGAAAAAGTTATCAGCAAAGTTTGTAGATTTAAACTAATCTAGATATTTACGTTTCATTTAAATGTTTTTCCATTTCCTTATTTCTAAACATTAGTAAATGAAGGCAGATTTTTTAAAAAAAAATCTTAATTAAAGGAGTTACTCCTGGAAGATAATCATTAGTATCTAATCGCAGTATTTTGGTGAATTAACTTGTGAGGATACACCCATATTTTTAAAAAAAAATAAATTACGTATTTGATGTTTAATTCCAACTAACTCCTTATACTGTAGGAATTTATGATTTATGTATCAATAGTAATAATACTAATAAATAATTAATAATAGTACTTATACAAATACTAATACTAATTCGAAAAATAGTAATAAATAGTTTAGGTATGGTATTTGATTTATAAAAAATTATTATTTGATATTTTTTAAAGTGGTTTATGAATTATTACCTTAATTTGTTTTATTAATCAAAATCTGGTAGAATTGCGTTAAAAATTAAGGTAATTAGTTTTAATTAAGATTAAGGTTAATTAATTAAAATAAAGATAAAATTGCTCGATATATTTATAGTTTTTTAGCTTGGAAAATCATTTTCACTGAGTATATGTTTGAATTAAAACTGCCTATGATAAACAGTTTTATGAATCGTTGAGTTTCAGAAATTTTAATGATAATATGCATATATTTTGAAGTAAACGTAGTGTTTATTATCACCATAATGGAAAAGTTAGTATTGAGTGTTATGGATCATGAAGTTCCGTTAATTTTAAAAAGTGATAATCAAACACAAAACAACTGTGGCTTATAAATTTTTATGAATCAAAATTATTAAACCAGCAGAAGGTTAGAATTAAATGTTCAATAGATAGTGACACAATCACTAAAATATAATCCAAACGTGTATCTTATACTATAATACGAGGAATGGTTGCCAAGTCGAAAATCGCCCCAGAATTAATAAACTCCGGTAAACTTGGGGGTCTGGGGTTTTTGGCCACGAGGAATCGATTGGCGCCGGTTTTGAAGCGCTACGGTCGAGCAGTTCGGAGTTACAGATAGGATATTTTCAAACTTTATTAGTTTGCCATAATGGCTATAGATACTTTTCTCCACTCTTATAAATGTATTCTAATGCGAACCTTACAATTGAAATATTAATTTTCGACAACTTAAACCAATAATATACGAAGGAATTAATAATTTAATTGTAAGGTTCGCATTAGTTTACATTTATCAAAGTGGAGAAAAGTTTAACTTTTGTGTTAAAATCATCGTCAACAAAGTCCGACATTTCAACCAACATTCGACCTCAAACCTTCGACATTCAAACCTCGCAACGCTTACAACCACCAAGATGACGCGTCTTCCTGCGGAGTTTACATCGTCTTTTATGCTCGACAATACCTCTCTCATCGACGCTTTTTCCTGGACAAGAATTTTCAAGAAGCGGATGAACGGAAGCAAATTTACGAATTCGTTGTGAACAGTGACCAATTGAACATGTCGGGACCATCTGAAGCCGCATCTTTCACATCTTCGACCAATATGCACGCTTTGAATATCCAAGACCCGATGATAACGCCGTTGTGCCCGACAAGAGCAGTCAAGCAGCGTAGCAAGGAACGAATCTCGGATATATTGATGGAACTTAATGCATCTCAACGAGTAAAATACCGCGATTATGAAAGACGCAGACGAAAAAACGAAACAATGAGGGGCCGCAACATTCGCCTAGAGGAATAACGCCGCCGTAATGAAAGACTCCGTAGAGCTGCGAAATCTCGGCCTGCGTCAACCTACAAAAATACTACAACTTCCGACGTGGAATATCAAAGTCTTGGTCCATTTAACGTCGCTTGCATCCACGATGGCGCTTTGCATTTCCCAGAAGAAAGAGTGAAGAACAAAATACACGTAGATTCATTTGGCGACTGCTGCTTACATGGAAGAATCAAACTACCAATGCCCGAATTTCCAAACGAATTAGCGCTTCTATTTGCACCACAACACCGCCTGTCAGAAGAATTCCACAGAAGGATCCGCAACATCGACGCCTGCTTTGCACTTGCCTCATTCAAAGTCGACGACGACAGAACCGTCAATCAACATGGAATCTACGCGTTTATCGCCGGCGGTCAAGTCCATCACAAGATCAACCTGGCAACGCGCCCGACTCAAGACCCGCAAGGTGGATTTGAACAGCCGAAGTTTGCCCAAATGTACTTCATGGACCCGGACGAGGCTACAGCTGCACGATCTGAGCTCAACCGAGAGTTAAGCCAAGAACTATTGCAACTACTCGAGGAGATCATGCGCTTTAACAACCCGTTCGCCCAATCGTTTATGATGATGAGAGAAGTGATCGAAGAAACCAACCAACGCGCAATCGCAGCCGGAGTACAACCGCCCAATGTCCACCTCGTCTTTACAAACCGTGAAGGCGACGATCCTCGACGATTCAACGCACCAGTTGTAAACGAAATAGCCGCAGTCTTGACTCTCAACGCCGATCAAAGCATCCCAGAGAATGAAATGGTCATGCGAGAACGCGGAAAAAAATCACGCAGCTAAGCAACATCAATGGTCGCGTCGAGCCTTTTACCTACCCGCTTTTCTACCCGAGAGGAACTTTTGGATTCTATGTTGGAATGCCGCTGCACACGCCTTATCCATCAAGAAATCATGTTACACGCGCAGAATTAGCCTGTTACCGACTCGCCTACCGTCCGAATTATGCCAAGCCACTCCCGATCGATTGCACAAATGCAGGAATAGATCAACGATTGGTCGAGTTTAATGCACTTCACTTTGGCGGACGCTTACTCCAGCAATACGTGGTCGACATTTACATTCGCGTCGAAAGAGATCGCATACAGTGGATAAAGAGCCATCAGCGTGAAATTCAAGCCGAGAAATACGCCGGAGTTCACAACATGCTCAGAAGCTTGGCTGCGCAAAAAGATGCTGCAATTGGCGAAACAACCATCTTACCGTCATCTTTTCCCGGATCAACGCGCTGGTACGCCGAGAATTTCGAAGACTCCATGGCATTAGTGCGAAGATTTGGATCGCCCGAATTTTTTATCACCGTTACATGCAATCCGCAGTGGACAGAACTCCTGTCAGCGATACGCAATGAATTCAACGCCGCAATTCCGGAAAGCCTGTTGGCTCTAACCCGTCCAGACATCGTTGCAAGAGTCGCACGTCTCAAGTTCCGCCAAATCGTCGAAGACATCATGACGCATCAAATCTTTGGAGGGGCATCCGCGTACGTCTTCACCATCGAGTTCCAAAAGCGAGGTTTACCGCACATGCACCTATTAGTGATTATGTCGCCAGCGGACAAGATTCACAGCGCTGACCAACTTGACGATTTTATCTCGGCGGAAATTCCAGAAGATGATCCGGAACTCAAGGAACTGATCTCGAAATGGATGATCCATAACCCGTGTGGTGATATGAACCCAAGCGCTCCGTGCATGGTCAGCAAACATGGAAGAGACCAGTGCAGATGGGGATTTCCAATGGAACATCAAGACATGACATCGCTGGTGGACGATGAAAAGCCGAGGTATCGCCGACGCTACAATCCGTTGTTTGATCCAATGAACCCAGAATTCTCGCATGAGCAAGCCATCTACAGGAAAGACTGCAACGGCCAGCGCGTCACCACAGACAACCGCCACGTCGTCCCCTACAACGCCTACCTGCTCAAGAAGTATCAATGCCACATCAATGTCGAATTCGTAGACAGCATTGGACCGGTGAAATACCTCTACAAGTACAAGGGCCATGATTGTGCTACGATAAAGGCCGTCGAAAACCAGCAGACGATCATCTACAACGAGCCGGAGAAGTACGTGGAAGCTCGCTATATCTCACCAGTTGAAGCATGTTGGCGCCTATTCAAGGATTTCGAGATCCAAGCGAAAAGCCACACCGTCGATCGACTTGACATTCACCTACCCGGACAAGATGGCGTTAACTTGGACCAAACGCCAGTTGACCTTGCCGATATTGGACAGAAGGCATCGACCTTAAGGGCTTACTTCCGCCATAACACCGCGCTGAAAGAAGACGAAGCGAACGGAAAGGCAGTCACCTAACACTATTACCATGAAATGCCGGAGCACTACCGATGGATTGGCCAGACGAGCACTTGGCAGAAGAACGTGAATGCTTGCAGCAGAATTGGTCGCGTACATCCAGTCAACTTCGTTTCCCAGCCAGAACTTTTCTTCCTGCGCACGCTTTTGTTCCACGTCAAAGAACCAACGAACTTCAGAGATATCTACATTGTCGACGGTGTCCAGCACGCAACCTACAAGCAAGCCTGTCTAGCCAGAGGCCTCACATACGCCGACCAACAGTACGTAGAAGGACTCCGCGAATCTGCTTCATCAAAAATGCCAAGTGTTATGCGCATACTCTTCGCTCAAATCCTGATACTTGGTGCGAAAGAAAACCCGAAGAGATTATGGGAACTGTTCAAAGAGGACCTCGCGGAAGATTTCATTCGAGAAGCAAGACGCACTGGTGGTTCCATAGAAGAAGCGATAAAGCGTGCCTACCGAATCATCGCGCATAAGCTGAACACCGAAGCTACCGATGGCCGCAACTTCCGATACTGGGTGCAGACATATGGCATGGAAGACATCGACAACTATAAGCGAGATTTGGAACACGATATGATCGACGTCGACGAATCAACAGCAATCGGAGATCGCATGTACCAGCAACTCAACGAAAAGCAGCGTGAAATCGTCGACACCATAATCCAAGCACTTGAAGACCCGACTCCTGCTGCGAAATACTTCTTCATAGATGGACCAGGAGGAACCTGGAAGACATTCGTCTACAGCACGCTGTATCGCATCGTTACCGGAAGGCTTAAGAAAGTAAAATGCATGGCTTACACCGGGATAGCAGCGATTCTTCTACCGAGTGGTCAAACAACGCACCGAACCTTTGGCTTGAAAGTCCCGCTTACATCCGACTCAAGATCATCCATCAAACCAGGATCACCGAAGGCGAACGCACTCAAAGGAGCCCACATGTGTCTGATGGACGAAGCTCCGATGATGTCAAAATACGGCTTGCACAACATCGACGAACTCCTACGCGCGATTTGCAACAACATTCCGTTTGGAGGCAAAGTCATGGTGCTTGGTGGCGACTTCCGACAGTGCTGTCCAGTTCAACAACTTGCCAAGAAAAGCGAAATACTCGACCTTTTGATCAAGAGAAGCCATCTGTGGCAACACTTCAAGACTTATTCGCTCGAAAAGAACATGCGCGTTGATCCCGAAGAAGAATTCGCGAAATACCTGCTAAAGCTCGGCGACGGGGAACTCGAAGTGAATGATCTCGGCGAAATAGAAGTCCTAGAAGAAATTCGCTCTGGTGGTAACCTCATCGATGAAATCTTCGGACCATGCCTCAGAAGTGGGAACTACGAAGCAATGAAGAATCGCGCTATTCTTGCACCATTGAACGACGATAAGGACAAGATCAACGAGCAGATTATCGCTATGCATCCAGGCGAAGAGAAGACATACACAAGTTTCGACTCGGTAAAGGATCAACATGAAGGGGGAATTCAATTCGCGCCTGAATTCCTGAACTCGATCAACATCGCCGACTTGCCTCCACACAATCTGAATCTCAAGAAGAACGCCATCATCATGCTTCTCCGAAACTTGGACGTCTCTGAAGGAATGTGCAACGGAACACGATTGATTGTCACCGAACTTTGCAACAACATCATCAAGGCTAAGATCATCACCGGTGAACACGCAGGCCGACAAGTACACCTTCCAAGGATCGCGCTCGACTCCAGCAAATCACAGCTTGGCGCAACTATGCAACGGCATCAATTCCCAGTTACTCCAGTATTCGCCATTACGATACACAAGTCACAAGGCCAAACATTCGAATTCGTCGGCGTGCTTCTCCTCACGACGGTCTTCGTGCACGGAATGCTCTACGTCGCGTTTTCAAGAGTCAAGCGTCAAAGTGCGTTGAAGGTCCTGCTGCCTCCTGAGAATCCAACCCACACCCGAAACGTCGTATGGAAGGAAGTCCTGAACAAGAGAAACTCACCAGCCGCACCTGCCTCTCCGACAAGAAACTACCTGGACAACATGGAAGACTTCGCAATCGATGATTAATGTTTATTATGCTTATGCTGTTATAGGTTTATAATATGTTTCTTATGTATGTATATATGTTTGGTTTTTCTAAATAAATTTGTCAAAAATATTGAACTTCAACACACTTCAATCTTTACACTGCTCACTTTGTACCATTTCTTTAATTGTATAATTTTTTGTTATCAATTACATTTAATTTCCTATGACTTTTCAAACTTTACCTTTGTATAGAATAGTTCCCTTTCCAAACTCTGTTTAGATAGTTTACAATGGTGTGCACTTTAACCGGTTATCTTTTCACCAATGGTTTCACAAATTTTCTTTTGACATGTATTGTTTTGATAAATCACAATTGAAAATTTAAATCTTCGAGTTAGCTTCGATACCTGTTTTCTCCGAGCGGAGCTCGGTCACCCGCTGGTTATTATAAATCATTTAAATTTTTTTCATTGATCTCAAAACGTTCAGCTGTAATTAAATTCTTTATGTATTACTTCTTTCAAAACTTGAATGCTGAATTTTCGACATTTTCATTTGTCTCACAAAAAGGTGTTAAACCTAAAAAGTTGTTTCAAAACATAACAAAATTAAAATGTTCTAAATTATGTTACATACCTCATGTATAGTTTATTTATACTTAGGTTTATGTTCTAGAATAATCTCTCTTGAAATAGAATTATGTCATCATTAGTATTATTTATATATTTTAACTTATTTAAATGTTCAGAACTAATACAAATGTTGGGAGAATTTAAAATTTAGTATATTACTTTAATTTAATACTATTTCTTGTTTAAATAAAGAAAATTTAATGTATGGCGATCCTATAGTTACGGATAGAAAATCTCATCAAACACTCACAGCTTCATTGTTTTAAATACACACGTGAAAGCTATCTATTTACTGTGAAATATTCCCATATAATAAGAGTTTACGAGTGCACTGAAATTCGTTAAATTAATCAACATCAATATTCTCTGTCGTTTATTTGACTTATCATTTGACATATGAGTGCTCTGGCTAAACCAATAAGGATTTGAGAGAAAATTGACACTATTCTCACAGTTCAAAATTATGAGGAATTTTAAAATTAAATTTAATATGTATATCAAGCATTAACTTGTTGTCTTATAACAGATAAGAAATCTGTGAAATTATGAGATATCAGAATATTAATGTATACATGAGAAATCAGTATAATTATTCTTCAAATAAATTTCTTAACTTAACAGTTGAATACAAACTTTAAGCATAAAAAAGCTTAAGTATATAAATATAATATGTGATGACACGCTATGAGTTACTTATAATCAACGAATTTGAATTTTTTTAAATGTTTTAAATTTTTAAAAGAGTAACTTTTATTTTAAGCCAGTAAAACAGAAAGCAAATGGTCCAAGGTGAATGCTGCTTCCATGAATGGCAAAAGGCTCTGCAGTGCGTTCCGTTTTTTAGCTAAAGGGGACCACGGAACCTTAGAAGATAAAATTACCTGCCTTAAGATCGCCTTGATAAACCCGTTTTAATAAATGGATTGATGAAATCAAAAATAGACAGGCGAAGAGCTGCCAGCAGCTAGTCAGTCAGATGTAATGATAATGATGCTGTCATCTAATACGTTAAAGAATGGAAATGCTACCTCCTATTTTGTCGGATAGTCAGAGGAATATATGATCAGGGCTACCATTTAATTATACAGAAGCAAAAAAAAATAAGGCTGTCATCTAGTAAGAGATCAGTAAGACTGCCATTTAGTATGTCAGATGTAATGATAAGGCTGCCATTCAAAAAATTAAAGAGTGACAATGCGGCAATCTAATAAATTAGAGAATGATAATGCTACCTCCTAGTTAGTCAGATGGTAAGATGATACCATCTAGTGATACAGAAGCAAAGTAAAATAATGCTGTCATCTAGTAAGTCGGTCTGGTAAGAGATCACTAACTCTACCATCTAATAAGTCAGATGTAATAATAACACTACCATCTAACAAGTTAGAGAATGACAATGCGGCAATCTAATAAGTTAGAGAATGATAATGCTACCTCCTACTTAGACAAATGAAAAGATGATCGGGTCTACCATCCAGTTATACAGAGGCATAGAAAAATAAGACTGTCATCTAGTAAGTCGGAGAGAGATTCATGGTGTCATCTAGTAAGGTTAGATTCTGTCATTAAAATAATATAAGCTTAAGATTTCTAGAGCGGGAAAGAACACTTTTCACACGTAAGTTAGTGGTCACAAAATGAGGAGGTATTAGAAGCGATATGACCACAACAACTCAACAACTGATCCGCAGAGCAGTGCAATCTCAGCTAAAATTACTAAATTTCTCAGCTAAAGTTGCTGACAGAGCCTTGAAAGACAATACAATCTCATCAAACGTCGTTGCACTCTCCTTTTTGTATACATCACCTAACAAATTTCAAAAAAATCAATTTTTGTGTTGTCAAACAGACCAAAAAAGATCCCATGTCTATCCATTTTGGTAAACCATTTGTTTACATTTAGGCGTATTTTGGCATTTTGAATCTGTTTTTCTTTAGTTTTATATTGTTTATGCATATAAAAAAAGTCAATGTTTTTATGGGCTACAAATCTTATGACACTATTTCACTTACGACTATTATTACAAATTATGCATCAGCAGGTTTATATTTTCAAATGAATACTTGAAGAATGACATTCCAATAAGTTAAGCAAAGTTGGAATACCATTTTTGTTACTTTAAGGACATGATGAACTATATTAATGCTTTTATTTAAATCATCCTTAAATATAGAAAACGCATAAGCCATTGACTACAAATATTCTGACTTAATGTAACTAGTTCATTAGCCTTAATAAGATCTTATCTGACTAAATTCAACCTATATATCTAGAGGTAAATCATCTTAGTGCCAGAGAATTATTACTAATTTGTGTATTCAAGATGACTATGTGTTCCATTTCGACGGCATTGCTCAAAGCCTTTTCTGCATATTGTTTTGTAATAACTATAAGTTTAACGGGTAAAACGTAGGCAATAAACTTAAAATTGTTGCAAACCTGCATATGATACAAAATTTAATAATAGAATTGGGAAATTCGATAATACAATTAAGAAATTTAATAATACAATTAAGAAATTTAATAATACAATTAAGAAATTTAATAATACAATTAAGAAATGTAATAATATAATTACAAAAATTTAATAATGCAATTATGAATTTCGTTATGCTACAAACTACTTGATGGCATTGAGATGTAATTATCTAACATAATCTACATTATTATCTAACCTTATTATCCAACATATATCAGATATGATTATCTAACCTTATTATCTAACATTATATATTATCTAACATTTTATATTATCTAACATTTTATATTATCTAACATTTTATATTATCTAACATATATGAGATATGATTATCTGACATTGAGATCTAACCTTAGAGATTATTGCATTCTGAGTATTCGTTTCTAAGAAGCAGTTAGGAATTATATGATAACGCAAACCGAACGCTACTCAAACTCACGCTGCTCCTTTTTTCTCATTGGATGAAATTAATCAGACAAAAAGAACTTTATAAGAAAGTGACGTTCTTTAATAAATAATTTGTTCGAATTTAATGGTAAATAAGAGGTGTGACTATTAAAAACAAGATTTAGTTTCGCTTGACTTTCCTTTCGGTTTTTAATGAATGAGCTCCATTGTAAATTTTTTATTTCCATTATCCCATATGTAATTTGGTTAAGAAGAACACTAGTTTGATCTTAGTATTAGACATTTGTTAGGAAAGGTGCCTATTTCCGAAGCCTTTTATTTATATCAAATAGGTTTATTTAAGGTTCTGCGTTAAACTTGGTAAAACTGTTACTAGAATTTAAACAAAAGTTTTCACATATCCTTCATCAGTAAAATCTATGGAATTATACACAACATGGAATTAATAAAACTTCACTGCTTGTAGAATTAAAAATAAAGAAAAAAAATCAAGGGATAAGTTTATAGAATCAAGATAAACTTCATCTTTCATCACAGCAATTTAGAGATCAATAATGAAAAAAATTTAATATTTACGATTAACTATATTATTTATAGCCAATATTATTATTTAATAGCCAAACCTCGTATAACAAACTAACAATGGGGGAGATTTATCTTACCTACGCTGTAAACAAAATCCTTAAAAATTACGGTAAAAAATACCGGCAATCAAGGTGCTAGTATTTTTTATGGTAAAATCTAATTTTACAGTAAAATTTTTCGGTACAAGAATCTGATACATAGTAATTTTTACAGCAATATTTATTGAATTACTGTAATCAGAAATATTACTTTTAAAAATTAGGGTATCAAATTTACGGTCAAAATGGGTATTATGCAAAAAAATACAAGCATCTGAGTGCCAATACTTTTTTACGTGATTTTTCAGGAATTTCCTTACAGTGTAGTATTATTTAAGTATTATTTTTTCTAATTTTAATCCCATAATACCAACAAAGAAACAAAATTTTTATTACATTTGATAGCATTTGTTTAACCCTATTCAAAACTGCGTTACTGACTGATACTATTTACCAATTAATTATTTCTTATCTAGAAAGCACTACTCGAGATATATCAAATACTGTACTTAAAATGAGCTAAATAAAGACTCTCGAAATTGAAACATTTTTTTTCTTTACAGAGATATTTAAGCTAAAGAAAATATAAATCTAATAAGCAAACTAAGTTCTTTCATATTTCAGTTGACAGATCCGGAACTATCCAGGGTTTTAAGAATACGCCTGTTTCTTATCTGGCAAAAGCGAAAGCTTTCACCCGTCGAATTACATTCAAATTTTGAATAAAGCCTCCTCTTAGCAGAAGCTTTCGAAAAGCAACGAAGCTCATTAATTTAAATAGATAAGCTTATGGACAGTGAAAAATGGCTGTTTAGTTTATTTATTGATCTCAGTAGGAATATGGATGCGAGTTAGTAAGAGGAAATTCCAGATGAATGTTTAATCATAATCTTCTTATTGTTCTTATGCATACTGTTCCATAAATGATGAAATTACTATCAGTTTTCGTCATTAACGGAAATATTTATTTCTCTTGTGCTACTTGTACTTTTTACGTTAAAAATAAATCTAATAAACTTAGGAATATGCATTTTATATTATTGCAAACTATTGTAGCTACTAATAAAGAGATAATTGCTAATAATGTGTACTAAATACCGTTTGTATCTTTTTTTTAATAATAATATTTACCAAAAAACGTTTTTTCGAGTCCATCAATTTTTTCATGAAATAAAATGAAATTAAAAAAGTATGTATTTGAAGGTATTTACTACAAATTTTATTATTTCTCTTTTTTCTATGGCACTAAAAAAATACATAAAGACTAGAAAATATACTAGACTAGTCTACAGGCTAGAAAAGGGCTGCAAGTAGTAACTCTAAATCAATTAAATAAGTTTTTTTAAACTACCACTAAGCAAAACAACGCGTTGGAACAGATTTAATGGGTGATTAAGAATCAAACATATTTTAACTCAGTGCAACAAATTTGAATTTCTAAGATAACGATGCCTTTATCCAACTTAATAGTTGGTCATAACTTCTTTATAATACACTGGTTATAACATCATAACCATTTAAGTAATTGAACATAAACCTCATGATAATCTTTCCCTTTACCTAAAGCATATTAGATTTTTACCTCAATTTAGAAAATTAAGTATTATTTAAACCAAAGAATCTACTAGTTTAGCCAGGCATATCATGTTATTCGAACCAAGTTTATGGCCCTTTGTACCCGTTTCTGGATCTTGTCCCAAAAATGATAAACTAATTAATTAACATTTCTTAATTTACACGATGGTTTTTAGCTTAAATACGTATGTTTTGAAGAAAAATCAGATTACAAGCAAAAAAGTTACATTAACTTTCACTGCATTTAAATCAAAATGATAACATGGATGGAGTGAGGATTCTTTTGCTTGTTATTTATTTGTTATTACACTTATTGTCTTGTTTTCTGTTGTATGAGATTTTTCAACGGATCTTATACATTTTCGTGTCACTAAATTAAAATCTGTAATTGGTTTTCTCTTCAAGCCACAGTTGTCATGCAATTTAATAATATATACTTAATTAATATTTTTTATATATATATATAAATGTATATACTCCTGATATTTCCAATTTCTATATCTCGAAAACCTTGTTAAGTGGAATATTTTTCGAAATAGAGCAGGAATATTTTGTTAAAAAAATAACAATGTAAGTTTATTGTAAACTTATTATTTTCTTTTTAATACATAATTATTTTTGACTTACTTTCAAAAATTAAATTATCATAACTGTATTTAGACTAATTATCATCGATCATTCCATACATATTTATTATTTATTAATTATATTATTATTAATATTATTATATATTGTTAATATATTATGTGTTATTTATATTAATTTAAAGTTATAAATTGGAGTAGTGATTGCACAGTTGAAACTTTTAATTTTTTATTTCAAATTATATTTAAATTAAAAGTCTTCTTCCAAATAAAATATATGTTCTTAGTAGAATCAGATGTTATGGATGAATATTGTGAGCATTTTGTGGTGTTGAATATAGTATGAATAAAATTATCGAATCGATACGCTTTCTGATTATTATCTTTTTAATTATAAATTTACGGTGGTTTGAATTGCCATACATTTTTATAAAAATGGACGAATATAGTTTCAAGCGTTTTTTCGCTTACATATGATTTCAATAAGTCAGATTTTTAAGATAAAGACAGCTTAAAGTTTTCTTCATAACCAAACACTTGAACTGCCGAGTCTCACGGGACAGAGCGTTCGCCTAACGATCAGGATTCGAATCTCGGCATTGACTGGTCATACGGATTCTGCTCTCGACTCGCAACGACGATAATGCTGACATAGATATTTGAGACTTTTTTTCTTTTTCTTTGTTAAAACAGTGAGGTTTTTTGTTAAAATAACAGTATTTTTTTCTAAAATAAGCGAATTTATGCTAGCACACTAGCTGATATCCCCCCCCCCCCCCCGTAAATTTGACAGATTTTTTTAGTGCATCCCAATTCATGTTAAAATCACTATCTCGTTGCAATTGGCAAATCGTTAAAATTACCTGCTTTTTCTCAAAAAATACTGAATCAACCTACGAAATTTTTTTATTCTGGCTCTCTTGATGCACATTTGGATTCAAAAACTCTATTAAGAAAAATCTCATTAAATTTTTTTTAATTTTAAAATATATTTGCATGAAACAAAATTTTTTAAATTTTACTATATTCTGTATCAAAGTTCATAAAATTTAAAAAAGTACATATGCCATTCAAATAAAATTAAAATAGTCTCCCTCAAGCTGTTTTTGTAGCAACGGTCTTATTCCCCTTTTACTAACACAGAGAATGGTCGAAAAACAATATCAGTACTAAAAATATCCTCTCACCTTAAATACACCTTCAGCTGACTAGACAAATCGTGAGTCAAGTTCCTAGATTTTTAGTTTACTGTTTTTTTTTAAACTATTGCATCGTTTACTGAAAGGATTTCCTGAGTTTTTTTTCAACTGAAGTTAGGTGATAGTTTAGATTTTATTTTCATACAAAATATCAAAATCAGTGTTATATCAAAGACGTTTTTAAATTACAAACAATAAAAAAATAACTTTACAAAATTTAAAAAGATTTTGATAATTTTTTAGATAATTGAATATCACTATTAACAGAATTAAATGTTATTTCTCTAAACTACCTATGTCTTAATTTGAATATACATTATGTTTTTAAGTATGTTAAGAGGATTCTTCCAACTGCTTTTTTTTTATCGTTCACTTTCTGTTACTTTTTGCTATCCTCCACCCCACCCCCCAAGTTTAAATTTTAAACATTTATAATTCCACAACTAAATCCATATAGACAAAACATATTTATTATTTCTCAAACTAAAGGATTAAGCGTATTAAAAATACTAAGCATATAAAAAAATTTCAGTGAGTAATATCCGAGTATTTTACTTTCTAATCTTCATTTTAAAATTCAATCTAAAAGTCAAAACATTTGCAAGCAAATTTATGAAAATATGTTTTAACTTTCACTCTTTTTCTATGGCATGACCTTTTTTTCCACTTTAATTTCTATTTATTTTCTGATCAAAGGGCAAAAGAATAATTTAAAAACAATATAGCTCAACAGAGAAACAAAAGAAGTTTTATTTGTATTTCCTTTAAAGAAAAAATAAAAGGCTTTTTTTTATTTTGGAAAAAAAACTCCTCAAAATTGAGGTACTTTAATCAAAATCGAGAGATAAAATCGATTTAGATGAAAATATAATAAGACTGAATCAGTTTTCCTTACGCCAGGAAGCAGTTAACCAACGATATCGTTTTCTATGTCCCATCTTGGACGAAGTAGCTAATCGATTGAAGAATCCTGCAGAGTTCCATATATGGAAAAAGAAATAAAAAAAAGAGCAAAGAAGCGTATTCGTAAATATTCTCTCAGGATTCCCTGTCGTATACTTTTTTTTCCATTCCCTTGTTGTATGCGGCTTCCATCAGACCTTCTCTTACAAGTTTGTGGTTGCGTATCTTCAGGAAATTTATGGTTAAATAACTCTAGGAAGAAAGTTCCACCCTCGAGAAAATAATATGTCAGGAAAGTTTATTTTTATATCACAGCATAGTATGTGCGATGCAATTAACTGATGGCTGTGATGGCATATTTGTTTAAAAAAAATTGACGCTCAAATAACTTTAGCGTAAACAGTAAGATATTTCCTTTGGAGTTGTAGAACACTTTAATTTTAAGCTTATGCCATATTAAGATGGAAAAATTCTATACTCGCATTTTTTCTATTAGAAATTTGTTGATTTTTCTTTGCGTAATTTACAAGTTATTGCTACAAATTTGCAAAAATTGTCTATATTTCACTTTAAATGGTAGAACAGTTTCATTTAAAGCTTACGCAATATGTTGAGAATAAGAAAAATTCTACACTCGCATTTTCTATTAGAAATTTGTTGACATTTGCTTTGAGCAACTTACAATTTATTGCTAACAAATTACCCAAAAATTTTCCAACTTTTTTTATAAATTTATATATATAATATAATTGTTATATGTTTTTTTAATTTTTAATACAAAATGTCCTCAACATATACATTGTAAGAACTTCATTGTAAAAATTTAGTTATTTTGGTTAATTTGTTAAATCCTAAAAATGGTGGAAACTACTTTAAATCGAAGTGGTGTGTATATGCATTTATTTTTTTATAGAACTCATGGTCTTGCTTCAAAATAAAGTACTTCGTATGAAAGAAAAATTTACTATAAGAAAAGAACAAATAATTAGCAACTTAAAATGATTTACACTTAATAAAATATTTTAATATGAAATTTAATATTACTGTATTAGTAAAAATAGGTGAGTTGTGCCACACGAATCTTTTGGAACCAGCTCCAAGTTATATAACAATCATTAACTATAATTAAGCAATCGCCTGATAGCTGACTTTTCAAACGATCCGTTTAATAGTTTCCTCGTGACGTCATTATTCCTTATTAATCGTTTGTTTAGGAAAAAAAAGAGAAGTAAGGAATGTCTCCACTCATCTCTTAAGCCTAAAACTGAATAACTTTTTCTCTATTTCGAGCGGCATCCTGGAGCGAGCTCCAAAAACTCCAATTCGAAGAACTCCCCCAAGATATATGAAAAAAAATAATTATCTCCTTATTTTATCAACTGCTCCAGTACTGCATTTTATGTATTCTTACATTTAGTAAATTTCCCAATTCTGCGCCTTACGAACCTGTGTAAAATGGGGTAAATTGTTCGAACAATTCATTCAATTTCTATAACTCAAAGCATTTGACTTCAATGGAATTGAAGTTAATCGCTTAAAAGATCTATGTAATTAAGAAAGAAAGTATCACTGTTGTTAAAAACACAGGTAAATGTTAATTAATATATTTCTGACATGGAATCATAATAAGCAATCTGAGAATCAACTGTTCCGCATATTAATCTTATACTTTTACTTTCACATCTATTTATTTTGCATTATTTTTAAATTTTCAACTTAACGTCTCCAAACTATAATCCTAGAACTGTTTGACTGAAATAAAATGCGATCAAATACTGTCTAGAACATTTTTTTTCTAGAAAAAAGCTCTTCATTATTAGCATGATTTTTTTCCCAACCCATTTTTTTAAAGAAGTGTCAAGAATATTGATTTTTTTTTCACTCTTTCATTCATTAGTTTTATTTTATTTTGTTGGAAGAGCCCATTTTTTTTCTTTTTCACATTCTGATTAAATTTTATTTTTGAGAGCCGTGGCAATTTTATTTCTTTCTTTGCACAGAATTAATCAAGAGTTAGTTTACTACAAAACTTTAATCGAAAATTATTTCAGTTTTCGAAATCAATTAATCTTAAAAATAAAAAGTGAAAAAAAATCATTTCAGAGTCTTCCAAAAGTTTTGATAGATTTCACAGTAAGTGTGAAACATAGTCCGTTTTAAATATATTCCTTTGCTCCTCTATTTTTTTACTTTACTGAATTAAAACTAAAATATTTGATTTAGTCGTGATAAAAAATAAAAATAATAATAATCCCTTTTATTTTAGTAATTGCAATGCAATTGTACAATTTGTGTTTCGAAAGATAATTATAATAAAATTAGTTGGCTAGTTTGTAAAAAACACCGAATTCATAGTTTATATTCATTTTTTACGACATCGTTTAGCACAGATTAAAAATACTTGCATAATGAAATATTTTAAAAATATCTCTTTTTCAACTATTTCTGGTTTGGAATAATTTTGGATTGAATGGATTGATATTGTATGCATTAGAGATTGATGGTGCTCTGGTTCAGGTCAAAATAACGATTTTCGGATGGATGGATGTTGTGCCTGAATGTGTCCTCCTTGTAAAACGGACTGTGACGTATGTGTGTGCCAGAAGTAAAATTCTTGGCCATAAAGGGCGCCAGATAAAATTATAGTAATAGGTACTGGAACCTTGACTGCCGGTATTTTTAGCCATTAAATCCACTTGGATAATTTATTGCCCTCAAACTACCACTATCTAAATGACAGGGGTCCGCACTGAATAATTCTCAGTTCTGACCGTTAGCTCTTGAAAAGGTTCCATCAACTAAAAAGCTTGAGAATTCCTGTTATAACTGAATCGAACAAGAAATTTTCTGGCTTTCAATCTTAAATAATGCACTGTAAAAAATTCCAAATAAAATAACGGTTAAAAGTACTAGCACCCTGAGTGCCAGTACTTGTTATCGCTAAATCTATTTTTACTGTAAAATTTTATGGAACAAAAAAAAAAATGATACTCCGTAATTTTTACAATATTATTTACTGAATCACTTCAATTGAATAAATATTTCTGTCAGAATTACAGCATAAAATTTTACGGTAGAAATGAATTTTACTGTTGCTGCACTCAGGGTGCCAGTATTTTTAATGTTAATTTTTTATTGTGTAAGATGAACACTTTGCAGGACGGAAAATTCTGATATTCAGTTTTAAGAACAATATTTATTCAACATAAATTATCTTTATTATTGTTTCCTAAAAGTTCTCTCTTTATTTATCACCTTTCAAACTTTCATCATTATTTAATTCGTTAAAAGAAGTATCTCTTTACGAGAATTCCGGAATTGATAAAAATCATTTCTACCGTTTTTTTGGTACTGTTAAATCCATTTTTCCGTAAAATTTTACGGGCAGAAAAATCTCATATACCATAAATTTTACAGTAATATTCACTGAATCACTATAAGAGAAACAGTTACTGTGAAAATAACGGTGCGGAATTATACGGTGAGAATGGATTTTACAGTTGCTGCACTCAGGATGTCAGGTCTTTTTACGGTAATATTATCCGGAATTTTTTACAGTGTAAGACCAAAACTTTGGAAGTTGAGGAAAATTTCACTGTGTAGTAATATTCAGTTTCAAAAACAATATTTATTCAACATAAATTATCTTTATTATTGTTTTCTAAAAGTTCTCTTTTTGTTTATCACCCTCATAACTTTCCTCGTTATTTAATTCGTTAAAGAAGTATCTCTTTACGAGAATTTTGGAATTCGAGAATCAGTGAAGAAAAATCAACAGGGCGTTTTTCCAAAAGAAAAGCAATAAAAGTTGACTAGAGGAAAGCCAGCTGAGGTAACTAGAGATTATCATTTGCCTCTCTATAATTTATGTTATAAAGACAAGAGGCAGTTTCGGTTCATTAGCTTTTAAATGAATAAATCTTTGGTAAATCTTTATATTTACTTCTACGGAGGTATTTGACGCCGAAATGTTTAGTAAGTAATAAAAAGGGAGAAATATTGAACTATGAAACTTTTAATAAAAGATTCAGAATATTTAAGAATAAGAATATTTAAGCTGTTGTAGATCTTAACGCATATGGTTTGAAACATTAGTTTAATTCTTTATCGTTTGGGAATAAAAAGAAGGCACCATATTTTATTCTTTTACTTCAAGACTGTCAGCAATTCTAGATCTTTTTAACGTAGAATAAACCAAAAAAACCTAAAAAGAAGTTTTTATAACGGAAAAAAATCTTTTTTGATTTTTCAAATTACTGCAATTTCATATTTTTTTAAACCTTTTTTTAATTATTAAACGTAGCCTTGTTTTACATTTAAACTTAGCTTATTTTCATTTTCTGGTGTTTTTAATTTGTACATTTCTATGAAATTCCTTCATTATATTGCGGATCCTACATTCACATTCTTAATTTTCATTACAAGCCAATTAAATTGAGAAAAAAATTATGATCTGAATAAACTATCAGAATATGGTAAACATGTTTTTGGCTCAATGGGAGCACCAAAGAACTCGGTAGATTTTACCGAAGGACTTTGGTAATAATTTTAGTAACAGTAATAATAAAATATGGTTTTATAATACGTGTTAAATTTTAGTAAATAAGGAAAAATTTGGTAATTTCATCATGATACTTTGGAGCATGGCGTAAAAACCATTTATGCGGTTAAATTTAGTTTTCAGTTTTGTCTTTTTTACTAAAAGTGTGGTAATAAGAACTATAATGTTGCAAAATCAAATTTTCGGTAAACCGTTACCATATGAACGAAAAAATTACCATATAAATGGAAAAAATTACCATATGAATGGTTTAAATACCGTATATTATGGTTCTATTACCAGAATTATGGTTCCTTTTAGCGAAAATGTCATTTCAGTACTGTAAATACAGCTGAATTTTTTTCTCTATGCAATATTTCTCAAGCAACAAGACTATAAACATTTCCCGTTGTTTTTGCATCACCAATTCACATTTCTAATGTAATCAATGCTGCTTAAATTCAATTACAAAGTGATTTTTACCTGTTCAAAAAATTAAATCAACAAATCTAAATATCATATTTTGCAAATTATTTATCCTTGTACCATAAGAGTTAAAATATGTTTTTGCATCAAAATATAGATGCAAATTATAAATTAAGTGGCTAAAAAAGTTATAACTAGTTCATTGCTTGTGGGGTTTTGATAAGTATGTTACTTCATTTTGTGCTAACACAACAATAACGGTATTTCAGTGAAATAACCATCATAAAAGTTAAGTAAAATAAGTTATTGAATGGGTTATAATTAGTTCATTGCTTGTGGGGTTTTGATATGCATGTTACTTTAATTTTGTGCTAACTCAACGATAACAGTAACTCAGTGAAATAATCATCAAAAGTTAACTAACGATTATAAATGATTTATTCCTTTATCGATCTCTGATTTCAATCAAGCAGAAGAAAGTAATTGCACCTGAGGAAATTAACTTAACTACCGTATCGAATCAAAGATATTTTTCGACAGATCAATTCGTTCTATTCTTAACGATTTGTCTGCTTGATTTATTTGCAACGTCAAATACGTTGACGAAAAACGATCGCCGTATGCTTTTGGAAAGAGCTATTTTTATTCATTTAATCGTATTTTTGTATGGGAGAAATTTAAAAATGAAATTGATTCGAAATGTTATTTTAATGTTACATTGAAATCATATAGGTTTCGAAATAGAGATTTACATCGAAATTTTGATCGAGAACAAGTACTTTAAAAATAAAATTGCAATAGAAGAAAAATATTATTAGACATCGGTTTTTATTTAGCAAACATATTTAAATTAGAAAAATGAAGAACTTAATTGCTAAAAATTCTGTGTAACAGACATTGCATCTGATCATAGAGTTCACGGATTAAATGAATTAAAAATTTCTTATTTTTAGTTGATATTAATTTTTTAAATTAGTTTTAAATCCAAACTTTTAGTCCTATTTAAGAAAGGATAGAAGAAGGTCTTAGTTTATAGAAATAAAATTATAGTATGTTAATTTATGAGCAGTGCGCCAAAAAACGGACCACCCGGAATAATTTTTTATCTAATGATTGGATCTTCACGTTCTAGGACTCCATGTTAATGGTTCGAGGGGATGACTTTAAATATGGTAATTATGTAGTGCAGACGATATTGTAAGTTTCAAAATCAGACACAATAACGTACATTCTCTAAATAGACGTAATTTTTTTGACGGATTCGGATTTCTGATCTCCAAAATATGGGGACAGTTTCGATACTTATTATATTTTTAATGAATTTAATAAAATAAATCAAATGTTTACTGCAAAAAACGTGGCCAAAATACTCTCGGAAAGTGTATTATGAAGTAAATTTAAACGCAAGTTAAAAATACTCATTATGTCTTCTTATGAATTAAAAAGTGTTAGAAATTAAATGTTTACTGCAAGAAACACGGCCAAAATACTCACGGAAAGTGTATTATGAAGGGTATTTATAGTATCAAATAATATCCTGCTTGTGGTGCCCATTTCGTTTACCACGACAGTAAACACCCGCTTTGTATTTTCTAAACTTACAGACAATTTCTGCACTTTCATTTTATATTCTATTTTGCATTCTTTTCCGTTATATTACTTTAATTACGAATGCAATACTATTTTATGGAATAATGGAATAAAAAAATGGAAAAATGGAATAAAAAAATCCATCTTGAAACATGCAGTCACCATACATTTACTCTTTATAGAAAATCAAATTATTTAGAGAAAAAAAAACAATCATTCAAGACTAATTGTGACCATGAAATTCCATTTCCAAAGAAAAAAAAAGCTGTGATTAGAAATCAGAACGGTATCGATTAGCGAAAAAAGATAAATGATCTAAAGCGTTACGCGGAAGGAGATGTCAGAAGAAAAAGAAAGGGGAAGTGGCCCTGAAATTAATAGGACAATTTTATCCATCAGATATCCACAAAGAGAAAGGCATGATGTCTGTCACAGAAAAGTACACGACGGGTGTCGAACTCTATTCTAGGCAGGTGCATTCATATTGGTGACATGGCAGCAAAACGGATACTTTACCGTTTTTGTCAAGGGCATGCAATATTATTTAATCTTGACCGTTTTTGTTATATAATCACACTATTTATTGTTCCAAAAGCTGGAATGTTTTTTCCAAAAGACTTCGGTTCGTTTAATACTAACTTTTTTGTATTGTGAAATGAAGCGTAACTTTGTTTATTATATTTGTTTATTATTAAATGATAAGAGGAGATCAAATTGATAATTAATACTAAGATGATACAACATTAATTTTTGAGAATACCATGAGATAGGAGTGATATTTAATGACAAGATGAGGTAATAGTATTTAACGATAAAATTACAGTAACGTTTAAAGATATATTGAGGATAATAATAAAATGGAAGTACAATGTGCAGTTACATATTGAAATGCATACTCTGAGAGGCCAAAATCCTTAAATTGTTAAGTTTGGTATTATCATTAGAAATTAGAAAGATTATACGACAGTAATTGATGGCATAGCTTGATATGTTGCATATAATTGGACACATTCTCAAACTATATAATGAAATGCACAGATGTCTGGGATAATATCTTCAGAAGCATATCGATATGGAGATGAAGACTGGATTCCATAATACAGATAGTAATTCAAAAACCATTTATGCCCTCTAAGGGAACTTTGGGGTCAAGCACTGGGACAAATTTGCCTTTATCGAGAAATTAAGAAAACTAACCCACATTTGCGTTGCATGAATAGGAAAACCATGAAATCCTCGCTCGTTTAACCCAACGTGAAGCGTTAACCCAACATGAACGCGTTTACCATTGTGCGAATGGACTTTCAGCGGTATTGGGAATTCGCGTTGAAGTTCTAAATAGTTTTTGTTTTATCCTATTTTTTAATTTAATCATTTGAGAATTTAGTGGCATTTACGGTCTTTATTTCACTTTGTTTGCAGTTTTGAAGAGTCGATTCATTTCGGATTTTCTGCTGTATATGATCAACTCCATAACTTTATAATTTTTAACCCTAAGCACAAGAATAGAAACTCTTGAATAAATCATTGAGTCACGCTCGGACTTTCTGATGAAAGTAGTTCGAATTTACATTATATTGTGAGGGAAATCACAAAGACATATGGTTAGCCTGATGGCGAGGAAATTATAACCTATGAATTGCTTATCTCTGGGAACATTTTATGGCACACTACGGGAGCAGTATACGCACCTGGCTCATCTTGGCTCTGATATTTAATTTGTTTCAGGCTAAAGCTCAAAATTATTTATGTGACTCTTGGGTATCGACCTACAAAAGTGAACCTCAATATTAAGCATGATTAGCTATTACTTAATATCCAGTTTTGTTTCTGCACATGGCATTGATTTTTTAAAGGCCTTAAAATTCCTTGCATTGTTCCATTATTCTTCAATACTTTTACAAATGTTTTGTGAAAGAAAAAGAATTTTATATTCTTTCTGAAATCTAAGAACAAATCATTGAAGTAAATCTATTTCACGTCCTTTCATATAAAAATAGGGATGCTTTCAGGAAAATAACAAAACGTATTCACACACTTCAAGTTTCCTCAAAACTGTTTATTCAGTATTTCATTAAATATCTCTAAAAGTTCTTCTCGCTTTTATTCTGTGGTAAATGTCGTTTCGTTTTTGATATGCAAATGTGGAAGAAAATCCAGATTGCATCTTGGAATCTTTGCTCTAGAGAATCTGCAAAATAAAGAAAACATTTTGCTGGTTGAAATAAAAAATAACACTGATAATAACCTGGAGTAAAAGAAATAAATTTTAAATATAATTGAAAAATATTTCTGATTCATATTTATTAATACAATTATATAGCGTTTAAAAATTGATGGTGGGATTTTATTTTTAATAGTTGAGAATAATTTTCAAATAGTGTTCACAGAAACTACTACTATTACTATTACTAGTATTATTATTTTTACAACAAAAACGAACGCTTTACAGCAGTATTAGAAGCATTAAATTTTAAAAAATTAATTAAAGTTTTAACTTTATAATTTTAAAATTTAATTCATTGAAAAATTTTAAAAATTCAAGCTTATTTGAGATATATTATTTATCTTTTTGATTTTTAGAGTTGTATTTAATTTTAAACTGCCATATTTTAAGTTATACTAAGTATCATATAAAAGGACGACGTTTTGAATATGCAATTTTAAAAGAACAAAAAGCTATGAAATGTATGATTTAGGGACATAAACATTTTCTCAACACTTTTGGGAATATTGGTCAGCGTTAAACTATAATATCACTACCTTAAACCCCAATACAGTGCAAATTTTCAGCAACGTTGCAAAAAATTGAAATGAACCATGCTTCCGTTTAAGTTTAACCATTGACCCATGAAATCAACTTAATACTATACATAATTTGTTTCAACTTAGTACACTATTACATCTGTAGCAAACTTGAGAGATATTATGGTTCAACTCACTCAAAAATTTCTCACCATGTATACAATGGTAAAGTTGAGATTTGTATTCAGGAGATAATATGTTGAACCATAGTACCATGAAAACGACTTAAAGAAATTTAATTTGGTTCAACTTAGATATTATGGTTGCAAGAAACTTAAACCATATTATGTTACAATTAACTACAAAATTTCCAACAGCGTATACAATGATAAAGTTAAGATTTATATTTTAGATATTGTTGAACTATAGTATCATGTAATCAATTTCAAGAAATACCATAATTTGATTCAATTAAGCACCATATTATGGTTAAAGCATAATATGGTAGAACTAGCTCGAAAGTTTGTAACCATGTACACAATAAAGTTGAGATTTAAATTCATATACCTAATAACTTTAAAATAATCTTTAAAATGTCATAAGTTCGTTAATATAGAATCATTCCGAAGCATCAAAGTAGAAAATATACTAGATAAGTACCTCTCACGTTTTATTGCTCTTAATTACATCCCCATCTATTCCAATTTAAAATCGATTAACTTTTATAAAAAGTTTTCTAATGGGATGAAAGTTACTGTAAAATTCATGAAGTGTCAGCTGACTTAAAAATAAATAAGATTAAAAATTCAACCACCAAACTAATACTACTTAAGTAAACTTTTTGAAAGTCTTAAAATATTTATTCTCTGCAGTTTCTTAAATGGCTGCATTTTTTAGTACTTTTTATTTAAAGTAAAAGTTTGGTAGTTTTGGAGGAGAAAAAAAAGCTGAAAAATAGTATTGTTTTGTTCTATTTTTTTTTTATGCATTCAAATTTTTATTTATGATTTTATTTTTCCTTAGAATGAATTAAGAATTATTAAATAATTCTTTAAATACTTTAATTTCAATTCATACAAAATTAGGAAAATATTTCAAGATTTCATAAAGATAAATCAAAATGTACGCTTTTTGTTAAATGTTATCAAACGTTATTTTAGCATTTACTTTCGTTTGAAAGCAATAATCGAAATAAAACTTAAAATACTAATCATTTAATTTGGCAGATATAATTCGAAACGATATAATAAATTATCATAACAACTAAAGTAAAAATAACACAATCCAATACCAGGTAAATTTAATGTGGGAAATGAATTTGAAAACGTGCATCTTTAAAATTATTATACTATTATTAAAAAGAAGCGTTAGTTAATTAATGAACAAAAAATTTTTAATAATGAATAAGCTAAATATGTAATCCCAAGAAAAGGAAGCGATAAGATATTATTTAATTAAAATCTTCATTTGCTTCAAAAATATACGAATTATAAATAACTGTTGACACATCAAGAGCTCAGAAATAGGCACCTATTATCAAGACTTGCCAAACATGAATGAAATTTCGAAGTCTTGCTCTCTATCATCCCTGACAAGTCTTGAAAATAGGCGTCAATTTTTACCTCTTGAAACAGGAAAATACGAGAAAGTTTTTTAATGAAGTAATGAACCTGTTACTAACTTTTTTTAAATTTAATTGAATATTAATAAATGTTTTTCTCTACATGATTACCTTTTTACCATTAAATTTTTCCCGGGTTATGCATGATATTATGGAAATAACCGAAGCAAAGTGATACTTACAAACTCTCGTTATTTATAAAAATTTCTAATATTATAATATTCTTTTAAATTTGAATTTTATGATCATTATACAAGTTGAAGATTTCTTCTTAATTAAACTAATAGCCTTCGTCTTGAAAAAATTAAATAATGAAACATTTTGTGTTTCCTTCAAGTAATTAAACATTACTTTTAAGTACGTCGTTCACGTCGCCATTTGGAATAACATTATTTACCTCTGAGCTATAATGAGTCTCTAGACTTTTTTTAATTGTGTTCCGAAAAATGTACTAGTTTAAATTACTTAATTTCTTAAGTTATTAATATTTTTTTTAAAAAAACATTCCTTGAAAAAAATACAGTTATTTAATTATAGCTTCTTCAGATAAATATTGCAAAAAATGAAAAATGTGTGTGAAGACGTAAATATTTTAAATAGGCGTAAATGAAATTTTTTTGTTTTCTTCTAAAAGTTATCTTGTTTGATTAACTTTCTCATATATAGTGTCGCATAATTCAATTATTATTATATTTACACATAAAGCTGCTTATTGAGATCATGAATAAAAAAAACTTATAAATAGGAAATTTATCACTGGAATTTTTCTATTTTATTTTATAACTATATAACGTTTTATGTTTTACAATCGAACCATTTTGAAGCAGGCAACTATTCATTTTATTTTATTTTATAACCGTCGCTAGACAGTCTCCCCAGTTTTTTGGACTTACGACTACTAATGTTCAGATCTATATCCTTGTAATGTTGAACCTTATCCAGAAAACATGAGAATTCCCGGATAAAGTACTGGGAGAAATTTACTTTTGTGGAAGACTTTCTAATGGAACTCTCCGGCATTTGCTTTACATGGAGAAGAAAACCACGAAAACCTATCTCGCTTAGCCTGACGGAAAGGGGTCTCTAACCCATGATCCATCTACCACTGAAGATATTTTATGTCAGCACTGTGGTCAATGCAAGTCGGATGCGGAATTCATATCGACCAGCCATCGCTGGGATTCGAACACAGTTAACCTCATTGGAATGCGAACTCTCAATCCCCTGAGCCATCACGGCTCTTGCAACTATCTATGTTCAAATCAGCAAACTCGTAATTTTGAACGAAATCTAGAAAACAAAGGAACTCGTGGATAAAGCATTGGGATAAATTAGTGCTCGCGGAAGGCTTTTTGATGAAACTAGCCTATATTTATATTACATGTAGAGAAAAATCACGACAACTTCTCACGGTTATCCCGATGGCAAGGGACTTCTACCCCATGCTCTGTCTACCATAAAGGATATTTTGCGACAGCACTGTAATTTGTACAAGCCGAGAGCAGAATTCGTATTGACCGATTGATTCGAAGTCTCCACAATATGAGGCGAGGACATCCCCTCAGCCACTATGGCTCTATTAATGGAATTTAGCTGCATTATCAAACGAAAGTGGTGGCTTGAAAAAAATAACATTTTTTAAGTTATACTGTAAGGGATGCACCGTAATAAATACCTTTATTGTGTATTTTTAGGACTCTTGCCAAAAACAAAGTCAAAAAGGTATGCATATTGAAGATCTAAAATTATTGATTAAAGCATTCTAGCACCATCGCCAGGAGATAATGGGGGTAATAGCTTCACAATTTCGTACCCAACAGTATGATTACAGTATTGAGCCCAGACCGCTTTTACTACCCAGACAAGCTGATATCCACTAATCTGAAGTCAGGTGGTCTTTAAGCCGCTAATGAGTATCGAACCTGTTCTTCCCTTAAACAGTCTAGTGCTTTAGCTACTAAGCCATCGTGGCACCAAATAAATATTTAAGAGATGAAAAAAATCATCAAGTTTTTAATCTAATTTGCTCGTATCAAAAAACTTATCAAAATCTGACGAATCACTATTGAGACTGACAAAATACAGTTTTGATAACTGGAAGAAAATAGAGGAGTTGAAAAAAATTAGAAATATTTTTATGTGTTAGAAAATGAAAAAGGTTTAATGTTTCTAATTCCACATTCCTCAGAAAGCTTTCCATAGATATCGATGGAGTTTTTTTTTTCTCGTTTAATTAATATCTCTTTACATCATGATTTTGACAAGGATTTTAAAATTTTAAAACTATTTTAAGAACAAAATTAAATTGAAATATATTTTACTAACTTCATTGTACCTGAACTAATGATAAGAAGTGGTGCTGATGTAATTTGTGAATAGAGTTTAGTTCGTTTGACTTATGCTTGATAAAAAAAATTCATCTCTTAATGGTTAGACGTCCGTTTACATTCAAGTTTTTTCAGAGAAAGTAGTTGATGCCTAAAATAAATCAAATATTACTATGAATAATATAAATTTACAGTAAAAGGCCTATTTTTAAGCGACACACTTTATTTAACTGTAATGAATGCATTCTTAGTAAGAAAGTGACTTTTCTTGAGTTTCATTAAAGTTCCTTTATTAAACAAATGAATATTTGAAAAACATTTTTCAGAAAACGTGAGAATAAGTGCAAAATCGAAAAATAAGGAAATTACGTTGAATTTGTTTTTAACTTCTAAATTAATTATAAAGCTTTTAAAAATTGCATATGAGTAGGAAGTTTTTCTTTTCCTTGAAATAAATATACTTTTATAATTTTTTTTTTAAAGTAATCATTTTCCATTTATTCAAATTTTATGATTATAATGATGGTGATATTCAAATGCGATTAAAAATAAGGAATAATATTTCAATTTAATTTTTATTTGAACTTAATCAAATCATGTTGAATATGGAAACTTATTATCCCCCAGGTTTGCTATCTTCTTTATCTATCTAATTTACATTTCGTTTTTATAAATTGATGCTCGTTAAATTGAATGAAATCCAAGCAGCTGTTTTTCTTTTTTTCCTTTGAAAATTAAGTTTAAAATTTGCGGCAAAATATTAATATTTTGTTTCCATAAAGTATTTTCGTCCGGAAACATAGCAAAAAGAGACCGATAGAAGTTTTTTTTTTTTGTTTTTTTTCTTTTATTGCGATGCATTTATTTTGTATGAAACTCACAAATCAATTTTAAACGTTAGACAAATTAAAAAATAAAAGTAGCCTTTCCTTAACTGTTACATGAATTATATTACTAAATAAAGAAACTCGGTGTTTCCATAACAATAACCATAATTTCTTCTTTTAAGAGAAATTATGATTTATAGTTGAATTTTTGCGATGAGCAATAAAAATCGAATAGTGTTAGCTGGAAGCCGCGTTTGATCTGAGGTAGCGCTCGCCTCCCACTAAGATTACCCAGGTTCGAGTCCCAGTGATGACAGATTGATACGAATTCTGCTCCTGGCTGAAACTGAGAGCAGTGCTGACATGAAAGATCCTCAGTGATTAACGGATCCTGTGTTAGAATCTTCTTGCCATCGGGCTAACCGTGGGAGGTTTACTTGGTTTTCCTTTCTATGTAATATAAATGCAGGTTAGTTACATCAAAAAGTCCTCTACAAAGGTTAGTTTGTCTCAATGCTTGATTCAGGAGTTCCCTTGTCTTCTGGGTTAGATACAAAATGCAAGGCTAAAAAGTTAAACTCTAATGGTCCTAAACACAAAAATGGGTAGGTTGTTCAACAACGGTAATAAAAACAAAAACAAAAATCGTGTTTGCAGGAAAAGCGTAAAGCTATGCAAAATCTCTCTTAGTAGAATTATAATTGTTAAAGCTTAAGTTAAAATTATTATTAAAAAGTAATGTAAGCATATGAAAAGTGTTATTAGTAATCATTTGTTTCACTATATATATTTTTATTCAATATAAATAGTTTGTAATTGAGTACTTCATTTATGTAATTTTTTTACTCATTTGTAACACCATTATTAAACTTATTTTCACCGCAGAGATATTTTTATCTTCTTTAGCGTATACTTACCGACATTACTTAAAAAATCTTTCATAAATATCTAAAAAGTCTTTTAAATAAAATTAAAATTGAATTCAATTTTAAAACTGTATTCAGTGATCAAATTTAGATTTTGTTTTTGTAAAAAACTTATATACTTTGATACTTTATCATGTTTGTATGATAAAGTATTTTGGTTTGATTTATTTTGTACTTTAACAAAATAAAATCGTAAGTTAAAACTGAGTTTGAAATGTTTTCACACACACTTTGTGATTGATGAAAAATTACTTCGAAAGTTTTCTCTGAACAGGAATCTTTCAATCTAATAGATTTGTTAGTTCAATAATAATTCACTTATTTTATTATTGAAATCACTATTTCTCGTGAGAAATATATTCCGGCATTAGCCAAAAAGCGTAATAAAATATTCCGGTTTTAAGAAATCTAATTCTTGAGAAAAGATTTACTAGATGACGTTCCATCGTAAAAAAAGATCTATATTTCCTACAAAGATGAAACATCGTAAATTTCGATGTTTTATCCTGGACATTATAGTGAGTGATCGATAATAAAAAAAAATTGTTTGATTGATGTTTTTGGTTGAAATATTTATTTTCCATGTAGTACAGTTTATTTCATGAAAATATACTTCATATTCTTATTAAATGTGTCACATATTAAAATAACAATGAAATGTAAAAATACTTTTTGGAGAAAAGCTTAATACTTAGAGCAGTTCTAAGGAAATTTAACTTAGAGTTTTTTATTCGAAATATTTTTTAAAATCAATGTAAATCGTAAAACACATTGTCTCGCAATTCGTGAAATTGATCCCCACCGCAAAGTTATTCAGATCGATAGATTCCAAAATTGGATTACTATTTAACGTAATAGTAAAAATGAAATTTTGAAAAACTCTGTTTAAAATTTCAAAATACGTCTCATCATTTCGCAATGGAAGAAGAATTACGTAAAAAGAGTAGAGCAAGTACTTTTTTGAAAACTGTGAAGAGACTTGTTGAAATATTTATTTTCTATGCAATACAGTTGTTTTTATAAAATTATACTTTATATTCTTATTAAATTTGCCACATGCGAAAATAACAGTGTATTATAAAAATACTTTTTCGAGAATTATTTAATACGTAATGCAGTTCATGAAAAATGGAAAAAAAGAAACTTAGAATCTTTTATTCAAAATACTTCTTTTAAAAAATCAATATAAGAAATCAGTATCAGTATAATAGTTGCATATCTTTTCTAATAATGCGAAAAATTGATCCCTGTTAAAAATATTCCTATTCAATACATTCCAAAATTGAAGTACCATTTAACTTAATAGTCAAAGTGACATTTTAGGAAACTCTGTTTAAAATTTCAAAATATATTTCACATTTCTCAAGGGAAGAATTACGTAAAAGAAGATCGATTATGTGACAGGAATTTTTAAAAATAGTAAATTCGAAAAAAAAAACTTTTTTTGAAAAATATGAAGAGACTTTCTGACACATTTTCAATTGATAAATTGCATGTTTTGGGAAAGAAAGTTTGAAATGCAAGAATAAAAATACAGTTCGTATTACTCTATCAGGCATTTAATATCTTTAATATTCTCATGGGACGAATTTTTTTTAAATCAATGAATATAGAATATGTTATATTCTAAATAAAAAATGCCTACAAAGAAAGCTCTTTTCTTATATACTGTTCAGTTTTATTTATTCAAATATAATGATTTTGTTACATATCGTTTGGCGCAATATTTACAAAAAAGGGATGTATGGTGCGGGACATGTATTGTTAAGGAAAATTACTTAAACTGATTTCTGATGTTATTTTTTGTATTATAAAAGAATTGTGGTTTTAGAAATAAAAACAAATTTTGCTTGAAATTCAAAAAGATGAACTAGAAAATAACAATACAATATCATAAAAAAGTGTTGAATATATCGGATCGATTTAGTTTCAAATTAATAAAACATTACGATAACCTTAAAAATCAAAAATAATAAATATTTTTCTATGCAAAAAATATTCTTTTGAACTTCAATGCATACATAATAAAACAGAAATATAATAGAAAAATGTAATGTAAAGGAACGTTGATGTAAAATTAGCATGATAAAGTACTTCATAGGTCATCAGTAAATCGGCGAAATCAAAAATAAACTTTCCTTGTAAACACTAATTAGAATTGTGTGAAAAAAGAATAAAAAAAACAGGTTATAAATAGAGGACTTGCTATGTGGCGTGCTCAGAAAATATATATCATTTTTTAAATACTATTAATCAAAACTATAACAAAAGACAGAAAAGGGGATAAAGATACTAGAACTTCCTATGAAAATTATTTTAGATTCATATTTTTTATTAAATTTATACAAAACTGTGGCATTTACGTACTTTGAAAAATCAGTTTCCCGCTGAACTATAATATAGGTACTTTAAACTGTAATCTGATTGCTTCCTAAATAAACTGTTAAATTGAACCATGTCTCTGTTCAAATTAAACCATAGTATGACAACAAAGATATGGTTCATCTTGACATCATAATCAGAAAATATCCTAAGACCAAAAGAAGCAAAGTTCTAATTAAGTTACGCGATATTAACAATAATATAACTAAATTAGTGTGATTGCGTATTTAGAAACTTAATTCGATTAGAATTGAAAAAAAATGTGAGTACGATATTTTTAAATTCATTAGAATAACGAAATGTTATAAATTTCCAACAATATGAAATTTAATGAAATAATAATGCGTCTGTTCTAAATAACCGTAAGATTGATTGTTCAAAACCACGGTTTATGATACACCACCACCACTGTAGTTTATGATTAATCTTTAATGTTTCTTATTGAGTTTTGAACCACCTAAATGTCCGAAAATTTAATACTTACAATTTATATGCTCTCAAACTTTAATATAATTCATTGTGTAAACTTTATTCTCCCCCACTCTCTTGCTGCTGATCGGTAATCTATCAGTGTTGATCTATCAGTGTTGATCTATCTGTCCAATGAGTCTACCTTTCTGTCAGTGATGAAGTTTTCTCTAAACTTATTTGATCCAAACACCTATCCAAACTAGTATTTGATACAAGTGCCTATAATTTTTATGAACGTTCAGCCCTACCTTTTCGTCCTTCATTTTATTTTATCTACCCTATTTTTTTATTTAATTAAATGTCTAGCACTTTTTCGTGATTTGGTTTTAAAATTATATTTAAAGCAATTCATAAAATTAAATTAAATTAAATCAAACCAAAAAACTTTTTTTAGTGATTTATCAAACATACTTGTAGAACAAGGAAAACTAAATAATTTCCTGCTGTTGTTGTTATTCATTCCAGAGCTGTACAATGGGCTATTGGCGACGGTCAGGGAAACATCCCTGAGGATGATCCGAAGACATGTCATCACAATTTTGATCCTCTGCAGAGGGGATGGCACCCCCGCTTCGGTAGCCCAACGACCTGCACGCGAAGTCGAGCACTTTAAGGTAGCACAGTTTAACGAGGACCAACACCGCACACCCTCGGTCCCAACGCAGACTGATCCAAGAGGGTCACCCACCCTCACACTGACCGCAGCTAGTGATGCTTGACTTCGGTGATCTGATGGGAACCGTGTCTTAACGATCAGTCCACTGCGAGACAAGTTATAAAAGTTAATTCTTTTCTACTCTTCCTGCAGTTAATAAAGTTAATTCTTTTCTAGCTATATGAAAATAGACGCAATGACAATAGAATGATTTTCTTAAAATATTACGAAAACTCATTTGATAAAGTAATATTTATTCAATCTTACAATTAAATATCGAAATATTTCTGTTATTTTTATTTAAAATTAAAAAAAAACACCTTTTACCTACTGCCGCATATATTCATGTATATACTTTTCCAATGCAATCATCAATTTTTGTTCCTTTTCATACATTTTTGTCAATTGTGTGTTCTGAAGAAAATTACGTCCCTTGCTTGTTTAAAACAGAAGTAATCTACTTTGAGTGTTGATATGATATCACATTTTTTTAATTAAGTATATTCATGTCACTAAAACTCGAATAATCATACTATTTATTGAAAATTTTGCACCTTCCTTGCTTAAAACCATGTATTTTAGACCCAGAAAATTTTAGTTATTAAAATCTTAATTAAATATTTGGATTCCGATTATTAATTGATTGAATTGTTATAATTGAGAATATATCATAATGCCAACTCTTTGATACGCTTTGTTGTTCTAACTTTATGTAACGCAAGGGCTTTTTATTTTGATTTTAATACTTTAATAATAACAAATATTTATAATTATTTATCTATTTTTTAATTTTAATGCTTTGTCAATAATAACTAATAGAAATTTTTGTAAGTTAACAACATATTCTTAATTTTTTATTGTCCTATGAAATATTTTCCATTGCGAAATTAATGAACTTGGAATATATATGTTAACTAGGTTGACGTTTTGTAGAAACTATAACTTTCATATGTAATTAATATTACTTAGTTTAATTAAAACGTTTACATTTTAATTAATGAATATATCAAATCACCTATCATCCTTATTGCTTTTAAACACCTATTCTTAAACATTTGGAGGTAGACAGAATGATTTCAAGTTAAATATTATGCAAAAGTCTTCTTTTCCTATATATTTTTTTCATTATTTATCTTTAAATCTTTTTTTAATAACGGTTGGTTAGGTCACTCACACAGCTGGTTGGAAAACTGGAGGTAGTGAGTTCGATTCTATCAGTCAATACAACATCCAGAATGTATACGTAGCAATATACACGATAAATCTGTTGTTGCTAATCGTTCTCATTGGCCATGTTTGAAAATTTGGAGAGAGGAGTATTAGCTCAGGCACTGTTCACGTCATCTAACCGGGGCCAAAATTATGTGGCATTTATGCCATGGATGCTAAAAGAAAACCATTATAAAAAAGGCTAGGTGCTTAGTCATGGTTGGGTGATGTGTGTGTTTCTCTTTAAATATCTTTAACGAATATTTTTAACATATTAAATTCCTAATTCTAGTATAAAATATATTGAATTAAAAATTCAATGCCTCATTGAATATAATCGAACACAATATGAATAAAAGTAAGCAGATTCATTCTTTTCACTCCGGAAAAAGAATGTTAGCCTCTCTTAGTTTTCATTTATACCGTGCAAAAAGGCAGTAAACAAACCCGATTCTTCGAACTAAATAAGAGTTCAGCGGGATGCTTAAATTTATTTATTTTTTATATAAATATAGCTACGCATTCTCTTTCTTCCTGTTCATTTCCCATTCTTTTGTAAGCAGCGAGAGAGTGAGGTAAAAGAGCTGATTTAAAAGTCCTATCCACTTTCGGGAGCAAACGATAAAATAGCGAAAGTGGCTGAGAATAAGAGACTGCTAAAGTGGGATGAGTTGAGTAAAATGCATTGTCGATTACTATCCGTTTGACTCTTGTCCGTTGAGGTTATGCAATATATAAGATGTCCTTTATCTCGACGAATTTTCAAGCGAAGGGCGAAAGCATTTGTGAAAATGATTGGAACGCTTTCTAAAAACCTGTGAGGCGTGTAAGGACTTGAATTGACTGCCAAAAAGGAATAAAATGAGTTTCTGGAGTATTGTGCAGAATAACTCAAGGGCAAATAGTTTATAGCGAATAACCTTCATTTTTAAGAATGGAGATCCACTGAAATATTCATTTTCTTTTTTCGGATTTTGTATAAAATATTTAAATATCCTAATATGAGGCTCATATCAGAGCAAATAAAATTTGCATTCGAAATGCTTCTTGTTCAAATAGAAAATTTTGTTTTGTTCAAGTAGTTTAAAAATATTCATTTGAAAGAGCTTTTAAATTAATACAGGACTAAGCATACGTTCTTAAAAGAAATTTAACATTTAAATCACGCTCAGTTTTCTAAATAAAATTTTTATATTTTATTTCTTAGGTTAAAGTTTTAACTGTACCACCTTTAAAAAAATGCCATAAGTGTACAATTCATCACAAACTACCATAAAATTGAAATCAATAAATTACATTCAAAATCATTAACAATGTATATAAGTGCTTTTTAATAACTACTAAATGATTATATTTAATATCTAAAACGTTGACACACTCGCATTTTTAAAACCAGCATTAAAATCTTCAATTTAAGTTTCAGAAATGTATCGCATATATTGCAGAAATACATCAAATGGTCTCAAGTGCTATGAAACAAAAATGTATCTGTCATCTGTTCGTTGGAGATCAAACTATCAATTTAATCGATTTGAAAATAAGAATTAAGAATTCTTACAAGGGAAAAATCATGATCAAATTACGTTCCGCTTGTAAAAGTCTTTCTAACAACTAAAGAGATTAGTCTAGGGTATCCCAAAGTTTGAATCATGAAATTTTAGTTTTTTCGCAATTAAGGCTAGTATTAATAAGATTAAGACAAGTTAAGATTTAATAATAATCTATTACTTAGCGAGAGCTTTGAATGAACTATAAGTTTTCGTTTCTTTTGTTGCTTCATAATAGTGCTCGAAGCTGTATTCAGAAGTTGATGTTCTTAACAGAGAATTGCGCTCAAAAATAAATTCGCAGTCGTTTTTTAAACTAGATTTATAGCCCCGTATAGAAAAGTTTCATTATGAACTCCACTTCTACTTTGAGTTTGTTTCTTTGCCTTTATTTCATACTAGCCGCCTAAGGCGGCCAGCTGTCCGCCACGCTGAAGGTTTTCACAAATAAAGTTTTTTAAAACGTAGCAGGAAATCTGAAGATTAGTGGACAATTAAAGTGTTCTTGTCCTGCAATTTTGTCTTCATATCCAGTTCTGCTGCAGATGTTTTATAGCTCTTGAGGATGTTTGAAATTATATAGCTACAACGCTTAAGAAAAAAAAAACTAAAATGCTAAATACATGAAAAGAACACGAAAACGAATAAATTTTTTATGGTATCAATTTCTATTTCTATATAATTTTTTATGGTATCAAATTCTATTTCTATATCTGTTACGTCAAGCACTCAGGTATTATAATTTGATCTAGTTGTGCTTGTATAATTTTGATCTAGTTGCGCTTTCTACGTCATTTTGTTAACATCGTTTGGTTTGTTTTTTAACATCGTTTGGTTTGTTATTTCTAAGTTAACTTTCAAAAAATTGGCTGGCATCAGCATTTTTATTCTTTAAGTTGCTTATTTTTTCTTTTGGAATTCGTTCCTTTTTAGCAAAATGTTTTTCAACCTAATCGAATTCTTTGCCGACTGTTCTCTGTATATATAAAGAAAATAAAGTAAATATTTTTAAAGTGTTGTGAAAAGAATTTTTAGTTGTACAAAGTACTACAATATCGCTACAAAAATTATCGTCTTCGCTTAAGAAAAAAAAAATAGAGCGTGGAAAGAAGAAGAAAAACTTATTATAACAATTATGAACAGCGACAAATATATCAAAGCGAAGCGTTCTATTTACGTATCGAATATGTTGCCACATTTTTAATACAAAAGTTAAACTTTTCTCCACTTTAATAAATGTAAACTAATGCGAACTTTACAATTAAATTATTAATTCCTTCGTATATCATTGGTTTAAGTTGTCGAAAATTAATATTTCAATTGTAAGGTTCGCATTAGCATACATTTATAAGAGTGGGGAAAAGTATATGCATTTTTTAATAGTTTTTTGAATATGGCTCTTTGAAGACGAAAAAGCAGACGAAAAGCATAGACTTACAAAATGACTGATAACTAAATACAAAATGACTGATAACTAAATAACTAATCCAAATTTTTAAAAAAGAAAAAAAATACTTCTTCATTATGTCAAAACTCAATTATGTGCCGAGTTTCGTGCCTGGGCGAGGCTTCTGGGGCGATATATTGTGATTACAGACACACACACAGCCGCTTTTATTATTATGTATAGATGTAATACCCTTGAAAAGCTTTCTCACCCAAATATTTTTCATTTAATCTAGACAAAATTATAACATGACGAAATTGTACTTTTTCAAACTTGTTTCACGAATGCACAGTAATATTCATGGACTACACTGTAAAAAATTTAGGATCAAATGACTGTAAAAAGTAATGACACCCTAAGAGCAGTATTCGTAAAATTTACTTTACCATAAAATCCATTTTTACCCTAAAATTTTATACATTACATTTTACAGTAACGTTTATTTAATTGCAGTGATTCAGTGATTTTTTAATAAGTATTACTAAAAAACTTACAATATATCAGATCTTTTGTCCCATGAAATATTATTGTAAAAAGGGATATTACAGTAAAAAGTACCGCCAACCTGTGTGCTAGTATTTTTTTAACGGAATTTTATCCGGAATTTTTTCATAGAATAGTTTAAAAGCTCTGCTTTAATTTATTAAAAAATATTATTACATTAAGAAAGAGCACAATTTCAATGATACGAGGGCTCTCACGCTCTTGAAAATGATAGAAATCTGAGTAATAAAATGTCATATTTCATAAATTGCAATTTTTGTGCAAAAAACAGTCAAAATAGCTCTTTGAGTAATAAAATTTGATGCTTCATAGATTGCAAATATTTGCACAACAAATAGTCGAATTAATTTTCTGGATAATAAAAATATGAGACTTCGTAGACTACAAGTTTTTTAAAACAATAAGTTGAGAAAAATTTGGAAGCAAATTTAAAGACATTCTTTATAACTTTAAAACTTATATACTTAAAGTCTAACACTAAACTCCACATAAAGTTACGGAAAATGCTTTCAGACTGTTGTTATAATTCTGACAATAAGTATTTGAACAGATATTTTAGGAATATCTTGTTAGTTCAAGTGGGGTGTTTACGAAACTAGAAATTTCCCAAAGGACTGCATTTAAATCTTCCTTGATTGCTTTCCAAGAAAACGTTATATCCTCAACTAACGAAAACAGTTAATGAGACAAACTTATAAAAGAGCTTAATATTTTGTAGATAATTACACTAGCAGTCATTATTTAATGCTGCTGTTACACTTTTGAATTCAAATCTTGGTTTGAAAGTATATAAAGCTGTAGCTAAAATAGGAAGAAATAAGAAAAAATAGTTTAATCCACTTTAAATTTCTGCTTTTGAATCAAATTTTGCTATAATTTTATTAATTATAATTTTTAATGAATTATTTTTTTGCATAGCAATACGAAATCTAAACGCGTGTAGTAAAATACTACTAAAAACATGTGAATTTAATTTCAGTACTTTTTTAATTTAATTGAACTGAAAATAAAAGTAATAAAATGTTTTTTTCTTAACTCTGGTAAAGATGATTTAATAAATGTAAGCCATTCTCAAAATATATTGTTCTTTAAAACCCAACGAATATTTTCAGAAATGTTTTATTGAGCACAAATACCGGAGAATTTAATCACTTTAATACAAAATAATTTTTTACTGAAAACTGATTTAAATTGAGAAAAGGAACAAAACTATTGAAAAATAGTCTAACTTATAAAACCATTGAAAAATAATTGCTCTATTTGTTTTTAAACCTTTTGTCTAGAACATTGATACCCCGTGTTAATAACTTGCTCGATATTAAACGCGAATCATTTCAGTTATAATTTCTAACAATCCGTACTGTTAAGAATTCCACAAATTTTGTTTCCCAATTAGAACATCTTTCTCCCTCCAACAAAACTATATTCTTTCTAAATGTTGTTTCTTTTTTCACTAATGTCCCCATTTCTATTGCTATTTATTGTTTAAAACTACTGTTGCAAGAATTTCACTACTCTCTTATTGAAATTATAGAAATGATCTCCGTTGTCAATTCCAATATTCAGCAAATTGCTTTTCAATTCAATGGCAATTTCTATAAAACAATTGAAGGTTTAGCTATTAGCGACCCCTCTCTTTCCCATACTTTGTGTCCTATTCTTGATTCATTTTAAAGAAAAAAGTTTTTAAATTGTTTAAAATCTCGTGATGGAAAAGATATGTTGGTGATACGTTTATCGTATAGACAGTGATACTTATTTTCAAGAGCTATTTTCAGTTGTCGCCTGGGTTAACCCCAACATTTAGTTTACTTTAATTGAGGAAATTAATTTTCCTTTTTTTATTGAAAAATAAGTTAATTTATAATGAAAATACTGAAGTAAAATATTTTTTTCAAAATTAAACATTATCTGAAACTGTTAAAATGAAAAAAATTATCTTTTAAATGCGGTAGTTGTGTTTTTATTAAATGATGAAACATAATAAAACAGAATTAATCAGAATTAAACAAAACAGAATTAAAGGCAGTGTTATGCTTTGGGACATAAGAGCATAAAGTATAGTTATATTTCGCTGTTTTTATTGCATTTACTATTTATATTTGGCAAATATTTATCCACAAGAATTTAATCGACTATATTGTTTTAATTAAACTGATAAACTAGTGTTAATAAGTTGAATTTTCTATTAATGATGGGAAAGGAAACTATTTTAGAGAGAAGAAAATGCATAAAAGTACTGAAAAATGTCGCATTTTTGAAACAATTATCGCTATTTTTACACTCAAAAAATACTTTAATTAGTAAAAATAATTATATGAATGTAAATAAGCACAAACTGAAGATAAGACGACATTTAAACCTTAATTTTTAATATTAGCTAAGAAACATCTTTATAAATTTATGTTTAGGTTAACTAAAATAAGAAAAGAATATATTTCAGCAATTTGAATTTTCCACATTAAAGTATACCATTGACGTATATTATAGACAAAACCAGTATGTAAGCACGAAAGCTAGAAGAATAGTTAGACTGTCATATTCGTGCTCAGGGTCAAGAATGCACAAACGAAAACTATTATTAATATTGTAGTTTTAACATATTCGCATGTTATTTCCAAATAACAATCTTAAAATAAACAGCAAAAAAAATTGAAAAACGCAAAAATTCTCATTATTATTGAAATCCGAATACTATTTTCCAATTTAAAAACATCACATGATATAAGGAATTGGCCATCTTTCGGCAAAAAGATTTCCTTGACTTTCTTTTTCTCACTTTTCTCAGACTAAAAGCTTTCGCCGAAAATTTGGAAAATGTCCAAGGTACAACTTTATTTTATCGGGTGTCTATCTAGGTAGCTTAATATATAATAAATATTTAAAATAAGTTAATAGATTTGTTACGGTTTCTAATTTCCGATATGAATATTGATTAAATAAAAAAAACATTGTAATGTATATCGAGAAAAATATAAGAAAGTATGTCTTAGCTTTGTTTCTATTGAAGAAACTGTTCAAACACAGCAATATATATAATTTCTCAATATATAGCAGGAATAAATTTAATTTAATTTTGAGACATGACCTTAATCTTTCGTCAAATGAAAACTAGAAAAAAGAGCTAAAATTAATCAATACTCGTTTTTTTTTAATCAGATAACACTTTTACTCAGATGGGACACTGCTGTCCCTATTATATATTTTTTCTGACGCTGTAACTACATGCAAAAATAAATTAATATTTTTTAATTGTAAAATGCAGTCTGATAAATAATTTTAACATATCTGTTTGATTATTGGTATAATAGTTTTTTTGAAATATGAAATCCGAACAAAGTAGTTGGGAATTTTTTTTTCATTCATATTCAAAAATGTATCAATAATTGCTTTTGTAAATTAAATAAATTTTAATGATGAATAACTATTTTTATTAGCTCTAAATAAATGCAAATATACTATGTTTCACTTTTTTGACCAAAATTAATACAAATTAATGAAAAAAGTTAGAAAAATATGTTTAATAAAAATTCTGCGTCAAATGGTTAATTAGTAATACAATTGTTACGTGTACGATACAATAATACAATTGTTATGTGCATAAAAAGTTATATTTAAATAGTTTCTTTCAAGCATTCAAAATCTATATTGTTGACAGTCACTATTAATAAACTTATAAAAAAATTTAATTTTTTTTTCAATCTTCAATTTTTAATTTCAGTCTTTCTTAATAACAGTTTTTTTGCTAATAAAATCAACTCATGTCAAAAGCTTTTTCGTAAAATTGTGAAATACATAAAATATTTTAAAAGCATTATTTCTGTTATAATTTAATCTTATATTACAGTAAAAAGTAAAATATTTCAGAAATGCTATTCCTCTGGATATAATTAATAAAAGCTGAATTTTGTGCAGAATAATTTTTTAAAAAAAGAAGCCATGGACAAAAGATTTACATTCATTATTTTTCCATTACGTATTGCGCAATAATATCCACTGTAATACATCCGCTCTTATTTATAATTGCCTTTAATCTCTTATTTCCTTATTTTAAAATTTTATTTATTTTGTTTTCTTTCTTTTTCTGTTGACAAATTTCATTCTAGACCAAAGGAAAATTTCTAAACTATTCATTGTCTCATGCTTTTCTATATATCGTAAGAATTATTTTTGAAAATACCATTCTAATGACTTTAATTTCAGAATATTTATAAAAATCTAGGTTCTCTTCAACTTCATTAAAAATGTTTTCTAACCCTACTTTTCCTCGCTTATTATCTTTTATGTGATATCATATTGTACAAAGAGAATCTTCAGATTTTGAGTGTCATACTTTATTTATCAAATTGTCAAGAACATTATTAATAATTCTAAAATCATCTATTCATGAAAAATAATTTTAGCACGAAATGGTTCAGTGCAGTTTTATAATTTTACATAAAATATTTGTGAAAACAAGAAAGTGTTTTTTTTTTGTTTTTAACAAAAAGTTGTGCCTTTTGTATTAATTTATACGGTCAACACAATGATATTGAATACTTCTTTAAAGTATAAATAAAAATTACAATTCAAAATTTTTCTTCGTTGCGCAGAAGTTTGCTGCAGGAATCAAAAAACCTTTCATAAATCAATTGAAATAAAATTCAGACAAATCATTCTATCTTACTTTAGTTGTAATTTATTTTATTATTGTCCATGTTTATATTTATATCTAACCATACAAGATATATGATTTTAAAAAGGAATCTGCTTAATGCATATATGTTTTGATGCTCGCATTCTACTTAAAGTTGCAACAGTGTGATATGTAATCTTTATTTAGAATTGTAGTTGTTTAATTAAAATCTTTATTGAAAAGTTTTGTTTGATGAATGAAAAAGTATTTTTTGAAACACAGTTTTTTTTCGACTCTAAATAAACAAAGTTAAAATACAATAATTTAATAATTTATATTATTATTAATCCTGATAAGTTTGCACTTGTAAATCGTAAAGTTGATAAATATTATTTCCGACGAACTCGTTTATCGTTTCAATATTAATTGTTTCTTCTTCGAAACGTCTCATATAAGTTAACAAATTATTTCTTTACGATAAATATGTTTAATATTTAAAATACAAAACTGCATGTACATTGTATAATACTTGTAATGTATAAAGTATAAAATCGTAATAGTTTTATAAATATTTCTTGTTGATTTGATATCACAAGAAGGTCTATTTATTAAAAGGGAATTTCATTCAATAACATCTACAATTAAGCACATTTAAGTGATATTTCAGGTAATGTTTTGCATGTTAAGTGTTATATATTATCCGTAATTTATATTATATGAAAGTAGTAATAGTAATACATAATATACAAAATGAAATAAATGATACTTTTTGATTTGAAATTATTATAAAGCCTAGTTATTAAAAAGAAACTTTATTTAAAAGCATTTCCTAAAAAAGTTTGTTCCAGAAATTTCCTTATAATATTTCCTTTATCAGATATTATATTAAATTTTTTAAACTGAAATATAATAGCTAAGTGTTGTAACTCTAAAATTATGAAGTAATGTTAACTCTTCAGTGTTATAGCGTTTTGATAAACAATTGATAAATTTTATAATTTGATGAATATTTATGTATTATGAATGAATCTATGCAATTCTCAACGTATGATGCATTCAAAATCAGTTAGAAAAGAGTATAATTATTTGAATCGTTGCTATATTCAGAAATGATTGCTGCTGTATAAAACGGGTATAATTAAGCAATAAGAAAGTATTTCCTCCTTTCTACCAACATTTCCAATTTACGAGACAACCGAGAATAATCATTTCACTTCCTGGAAAGTATAATCTCGTCTCGTAAAACTAGATTAGATAGGATGTCTCTTAATGAAAATTCATTTCGACACTCTTTCTTGCGCATAACTAGTAAATTGCTTGTAAATTCTTTTTCAATCAATATGCTTATTAAAGCTTAGTATATCGAAGGAATCTCTACAAATGCTAACAAAAAAAGATGATATGCATGCATTAATATTCATAACTTTTTGGGGATTAATGTTATATTATTAAACTTTTATGCAAACCTTATTAGCTGTTTAATCAATAATATATGTGCTCCTTATCACTAATTTAAATTTTAAGCTACTTAACTAAGTTTTTTTTTTCAAAATTTAAATTTAATTTACACATACACACACACACACACACACACATATATATATATATATATATATATATATATATATATATATATATATATATATATATATATATATATATATATATATATATATATATATATATATATATATATTATAACAGATAGTTGATTAGAAATGTAATAAATAATGTATAATTTTATTCCTAAGCATTCTCAATATCTTATCAACCAGAAAGCAAAGTTAGCGCTTTGAGAGTCATTTTAAATCAAATGCAATTTTCATATCAGTTGGGTATTTGATTTTCATGAAGCAATTTTCTTACATCTAAGAATTAGTTGAAAATACAATTTTAGCAAATAAGCATAAGTTTTGCATTTTATTTACGGAAATCATGATTTTAACTTTACTTTAATATTGACATTTATTTTTGAAGAATTAGTTTCTACAAGACAAAGAGAAATATTCAACTTAGCTGAGTATAAAGATTTAAATTTAATCCGAATAAGATTACATTTTTCATTAAATTGCAAGAAAAGTAAAAAAATTATGAAATCAAGTGCAATATATATGTTGGCTTGACTAAATAAAATGGAAATCATCTCTACAAAAAAAAAAATTAAATAAACCCGCATAGAAAGGTTAAAATGCTTTTCACACGTTGACCAAAAACTTTTGTCCGCTAGTGTACATATATATATATTAATTCTCCCTAATTGGCCTCATTCTAACTAGTTCAAAATTCTGGTAGGATACTTTATCTAAATAAAGTCTAAATATCCAAAAAAAAGTCTTTTATCTAAATAAATAATAAAGTTTGACTTTTCAAATATTTTTATTTAATAATGAGTTAAACAAATTTACTCATACTGCTAAACTTTTTTAAAACAAATCCAAGACAATTTGCAGAAATTATTGCCACTAGAGGGCCAGGACGTCGCAGTTAATTGACGATTGTTAAAAGCTTGTCTCCATCGCCAATTAAAACTATCGTCATCCTTCTCAAGTAAAATCTGCTATCCTACATACGCCACACATTTTGAATCTTTCCTTCAAGAATGCATGCACGGTTATGAACATGTTGGTGATATTGTACCCTTCAATAAATATACGAGGCGTTTTAAAAAAAGGAAATATTTTTAAAAAAAGGAATGCTTCTAATTTTTGATATATTTGAAAATATTGTATATACATAATATTTATAAAGAAGTAGTTTCATAGCATAATAAATATTTTTTAAATAATATAATAGTGTAATAGTAATAGTATAACATACATATTTTCTAATATATATATTTTAAAAGAAATATCTTTAATTTTAATAAAAAATTTCCCAGACATACATTTACTTTTAACTCTTTAAAAGTTTTAAAACAATTTTATAATTCAAAATTAAAAATTACATATTTTTCCTTAGATAATTTTTTAAAAGTTAAGGAAAAATAAATAAATTAATTAATTTTTTTTTAAATGGGAGTTAAATGACTAAGGGTTTTTCAATTTTGGGGTATGTTTTTAGATATATCATGTTATGTATGAAAAAGTTATAGTATAAACAAGCGTCTTCAGCATCACTTGAAGATCAATATAAGAAAGCAACGAAAAACCAAGTGTTATCTCGCGCTCTAATTGATCTAAACTTTTCAACATTTGAAAAATAATTAATTCTACTATTTCTTATGAAAAAAAAAATTCGAATATCTCGGTGCCTCTTAACCTGTCTTTAGAAAGAAAATTGACACAGTTGTTGATAAAACTATTTAATCTTTTTAATAATTTCTTTTCACTATCGAAAATCGAGTCAAAATGCGGAGAAACTATAATATCAACCTATGTTATATTGGTATAGTATTGCTTGATGATGTTATAGCTAACTATAATCAAATTATTATGCAATCTAAAAACTAATTTAAGTGAAAACCTTATTCGGAATTTTTTTTTGAAGTTATTTTCTTATTTACTAACCGTAAACAATGTCCTTTTTTTCTTCATTTTTTCCATACTTTTTCTATACTTTCTTCAAATAAATACTTTTTGCTGACAAGTTAAAAATTCACTTCATAACGCAAACAACAGTTTCGCGATCTTCTTCAAACCAGTTTGTTTCGAAAACAACAAGTATCAAGTTTAAAAATTTTGAGATGGAAGAGTACAAAACTAATTAAATAAATAAAGGATGGAAAATATAAATGAGTGAAAAAAGATGAGTTTGAAATTTTCATTTGCTTATCGTAATTATATTTTTTTTCATTCTTAAACACATTAGCTAGTTGTTTGTAGTTGCTAATCTAGTTGTGATTCATAAAAAGCCGCAGGAGACCGAACGCATTACCGAATTTGATTTAATAATCTTGCTTCTAATTAATTATTCTTAGAACCGAAAAAATGAATTTAGTGATAAAGGAAAAATAGGATTTTAACTTAATCCCTTTCATAATTAAATTAATGCTTCCTCAGAAGAAGATAAATATCTTTTAGAAAACTTGAATGCAAAGTTTTATTGCAGAAAATGCAGTTTCTTTCTGTGTTTTAGTTGACTTTAAAGCTAGCTCTCTTAAAATAAAAAGAATTTCTGTGTTCTACAAAATTATTCTGTTTATTTTATTAAAAATAATTTCAAGAATAAAGTGCATCCTTTTATTAAAAGAAAAAAAATGAGAAATAGAATCTTATTGAAATTAGAATAATTTATTTTTGTTATAATAATTATAAAGACCAATATTATATTCAGGACTGAAAATACTTTTTATTTGACCCACTTTTGTCATCGCAACAACTGGAAAACAAAATTGACCAAAGTGATTGGGAAAATTATGAGCGATTAAAACACTTACGAGAAATGACATGTGGAAAGCATAGCGATGACTCATTTATCTGACAGAACCTAAATTGTTCTATTGATGTGACCGTTATACCAGTATATTCCTCATTTTTTCAATGCACACCAATTTAAACAGTTATATTTCTCCGTTTTTCTCCATGCAATTCAGAACAACTCAACTACCAAAACTTATGTTCATAATAATAATATTTTTGTTATGGTTCGTATTACATGAACTAATAAACCGATTTATATTTACTATCTGTAACAGTGTATTAGACATTTAATTATTGTTGTAGGCCTTATTAACTCTTGAAACTATCGCTAATCAAATATTTTTCTTAGTTGCTCAAACCACCCTCAAGTAGAGAGCTATAATCCAGTTTGAACACTCTTGAAAAATCATTAATAAACAAAAGTATTTCGTAATTTAATTAAAAAATAGGACTGGGAAACAAAGTTTTTGTTGATGTGCGTATTTCAAATCTGAAATCAGTTTTGCTTCTAAAGCTACAGATATTAAATACATTTTTTTGGTCTATTTTTCGTAAAAATGTGCAAGTTAAAAAACCTTATGTATCGTGGAAGCGTAAATGTCACAATTAACTTCTAGAAAAATTAGTTAGAGTAAGTTAGTTATTTATCATGAGGATTAAAATTGCATAGGAACTCATGCCCGGCAATGTCGTCAAACGCCGCTAGGGGCGCTTCCCCTTATTATTGTCTGTTTCTTCATGTGCTTCTGAACAGATCATGATACAGAAGTGCATCTTTCCACGCACGACAACATTTCTGGGCAAGGGTTCCTAGGCTATTTTAATCCTGATGACGGGTTCTAACTTCCGAAGAAGCTTGTCGCAACATTTATGCCATACACAGTCATATATAACATTTTCAAACTTTTCGACAAAAAGTGTCATTTACAGAAACTTGTAGCTTGGATAGAGAAACTAATTACAGATTTAAAAACAGCCATCGAAAAATATCCAAGATCAGTTTATTTAAAAAAAAAGCCATGCAACATGAAACGAAAACAACCCCCCCCCCCGTAATTAATTAAACAATTGGTAAACACTCCAAATTGTTGAAAAATATAAACTTAAAAATGTTATTATATAAAAATAAAAAAAATGTAAAAATATATTTTTGTAGAAAGCGATCAACCCTTCCATATTTCCTCTACACATTGCAGCAAATACTACATAAAAACGTTCAAAAATACTAATTTATTTGAAACACTTCGTCTTCAAGCATAGGTCTTGTTATCCATTCTTCTTTGTCTTAGTTCTTAATTGGAATTAAAGAGAGAGTTAATAATCTTCAATTCAAAATTGCTATTCATCATTAAGTAAGAAAAAAAAACCGGTAATGCATTCATTCATCTCTTAATCTGCTGACGTAGGTTTCAAGCTCAGCGTTCTAATATTCGTTGAATTAATTATGCTTTTTTTTAATCATCAAGATCATCAGAAGCCTAATGTGTTTAGAATTAGAGATCATCGTTGCACTTGTTCCAAGTTTATAGCTATTTCAAATTTGCCATTTACTTCATTTCTCGAGCATTTACTTTCTCGTGCATTTACTTTTAAAGTAAGAAAAACAAACCTTATAAAATCTAATTTATAGCTGTTTTACTTTAAGTTAGAACTTGTAGATTTAATTCAATTATTCCATACACGTATAGTTGCTTAAACTATTAAATTAAATGCGAAAATAACTGAGAATATCAATTTTATTTGAAAGAACTAATACGCTTTCATACAATTTTATAACTACTTTTAATTTTCACGCATTGTTTATATGTATTAAGAAAGAAAACATTATATCGTAAAAATAGTAGATTTTATTTAAAATACGGAAAAAACCATTCGAAATAAATCAAATTATCTTGATTGTTGTGTTGTGTTGTTTTATTGAATACTATTTCATTTCGCGTATTTCAAGAAATGTTTCGTAAATTAAGTTCAAAAATAAAAACGAAGATTTTACATTACTTTTAAAAGCAGCAATGCTGAAAGTCTCTGTTTTATTGTGAAGAAAGTATTAACTATAAAATTCTTTAGGTAATAAATTTTTGGAAAGAAGTTTTATATTGAGTTACTGCATAAAATGAAAAACATTTTCTTCTAAAAATTGTATTACTCTTAATTTAATATTTTTCTGTCGATATTTCTTTTTATTCCTATTTTTGAAAATTTATTTTCACACTTCCTATGCTATCTAAAAACTAAATACATTTTATTTTTTAAAAAAGAATTTAATTGATTACCTCATTTCCAAAATTATAAACGATTTCCTTAATAAATATGAAGTAATTACACGAAAAAGATTATACTTTATCTTTCTTTTTTTTATCCTTTCATATTTTTAATCCTTCCATGGTGCATATACAATGATTTTTGCTATCAAAATTAACGATGAATATAATTTTGGTAATAAGTTATGACTTGCAAAGGATTTGATTTAAATTTTCAATTAAGAATCTGTACCATAGCAAAACATTTTACCTTAGCAACTCTGAAATAAAATTATATTTTTCTGAGGCATTTGACAATTATCGGCCAACGTGCCATGTTTTCTTTTTAATCATGTAAGCACATCAGGCTATCAAGCCAGGTAATAGTACCTACGAAATATATTTATCTTCGAAAAAAATTAACTTAAATTATAATAATCGAAACAAACTCGAATTCAGGTATTTAATTTCGTCGTTCAGCTTAATCGTATTTAGTTAGTCCATATATTGACGCAGGTAGGGAAAAAAAGGAAAATTGTGATTTGTTTATGTGATTATGCCAATTTTATTTGAAACAAAAATATTAAAACTAAATACAAGGAATTTATAAATTATGAAATTACTAAAAATAATGTCTTAATATGCACCACTTTCCTCTTACCACCTAAATATTAACAACTTCTTGTATAAATTTCTATAACTATACATCTTTTAATTTTTACTTTTATACACATGTATTTTAGATTGTTTTCTTTAAGGTCCTACATTTTTTAATTACTCAAAGAAACAAAATTTCTTGTAGAATTTTATCAAATATCTGAACTTGCCTAATTATTATGAGAGGATTTCGAATATAAAATTAGTTTATTTCCTAAAGTTAGAGATTTTTTTTTAAAATTACATTTTCTGTCTACTATGCAAATTTAAAAAAGCTATATATAGCAGGAGACACAAATATTGAGACAAATTTTAAGAGGAGTTAGAGCGCATTAGGTACACCAGAATTAAAATTTGAATTGGAACGCATCTCCGTAAATGTCGTCGTAGTGCGTGACTAGGGGCGCTTTCCTACAATGACGTGGTCAGAAGCCCGCGAAGAAACAGTTCATAATTAGAAAAAGCGTATGATGATAGTTTCGACCGTGAGGGACTCATGTTCGAAAATACATCAACAAGTCAAGTAAGCAATACAAGTAAGTCCCAATGCAATTTTATCCTGATGATGAGCCATTAACTCCCCTTGAAGTTTGTCGCAACATTTATTCATCCCCTGTTGTGTATAGCCCTTTAAAACTTGTACATTACCACAAAAAAGGAACTAAAAATGTCATTTAAAAGAAATAGTAACTTGGCGAGAAAAAACTTGTACATTAATACAAAAAAAAGACTGAAAATGTCATTTAAAAGAAATAGTAGCTTGGCGAGATAAAACTTGTACATTATTCCAAAAGAAGAGACTGAAAATGTCATTTAAAAGAAATAGTAGCTCGGCGAGATAAAACTTTTACATTAATACAAAAAAAAGACTGAAAATGTCATTTAAAAGAAATAGTAGCTTGGCGAGATAAACTGATTGCAGATTTAAAATAAGCGATGGGTAAATATTCAAATTCTTTTATATAATATCATGCAACAAATGAAAAATTTAAAAATATTTGCTATCCAGTGTTATTAAATGAAGTTCTAAATATTTTTCTGCGGAAAAAAAAGCTTTTTTTTGCTTAAGATTCCTAAAATAGTACAAGTTTTTTTACTATTTTATTTTTTATTTGATACAAAAAGAAACATAGTTTTGCTTGTGTAAGAGAAATAAAGTATCATTTGCTCTATGTAAACAAGAAGTATCGATATTTCTTTTATTTCTACACTATTTTCACAAAAAAATTCTTAGTCCCATATTTATTAACGTTACCTTATTTATCAAAATTTTTCTACCTTTCTTACAAAACAGTATAAATTTTAAACATTACAAAAGAACTCAGATTTTTTTTCTGTTATGATTCTCTGAAATCTATTATATCTAACCATTGGCAAAATAAAACTTTAATGTTGCAAGATAAAGAAAGAATTCGTTCCATTTCTCTAAATATAAACTAAGTCTATAAAATTGCTGTCTTCTGGGATATAGATTTTACACGTGACTTAGAGCTTCCTCATAAAGATAGAGCAAATAGAGGATGGCTAGAAACTTTTTCTTTTGGTCCGAACATTTTTTTTCTCCAAGGGAATCGAATATTCTATTTGATGTTACAGTCAGGAAGTAACCTTTTCTGTTACAGCAGCAATAAAAAAAATCAGCAATTTATTTGATGTCGTTTTAAAGATTACAGATAATGGAGAAGACAAAAGAATTACTTGAACATTTCTTTCCAAATAGAAGGGCTTGATGTTTGCTTCAAGAGAGTATTTATTTTGTATGTAATTTGAAATCAAAACGAACATAACGGTACTGTATGAAACAAAAACAACTATAATATTGACTTTAGAAAAATCGTTTAAATTTAAATTGTTCTGTGCATAATTTCGTATTTTTGATGCATGATTTGAAATTATTTTTATATTCGAAGCAATTTTATTTTATTTATTTGCTTTTTTAATGCAATCAATTTGCTTTTTTTTAATTTAGAGGCGCATTTTTTAATTCTTACTTTTGATGATTTTGAATCGGTTCTTATTTTGATTTTAGTTCACGGAGATAAAAGTTCTGTCGAAATTAACGTTAATATTTTGTTAACGTAAACGTTTTAATTAACGTTTTGTAATGACATTTTTAAATCAAACATAATTTTAGTTGCAAAAATCGAAATATACGATATTTAAACCATTCTTTTGGTAATTTTTCCGTTCATAAGTTAAAGGCTCACCGAAAATTCCTGCTTTCAAAATTATCGTACTTATTATCAAACAAAATTATGAACTTATTATCATTTAATAAAAATTACAAAACTGAATTGTAAATTTAACTGAATAAATGTTTTTTATGCCATGCTCTATAGCATTATGACAAAGTTTTACCAAATTTAATCACATATTATAAAACCATATTTGATTATTAATTTTACTCTAATCTATACCAAAGTGATTCGATACAAATTACTGAACATTTTGGTGTTCTCATAGAGTAGATAAATTTTACCTTATTTTGGTATTTTTGACTATACATTTTTTTCTTAGCGTTCATTTAGAAGTATTTCTATACTTGAGGAATAAAAGTTTTTGTGTCCTTATTTTGCATTACTGTATTTGAAAAAGTTGTACTTTAAATTGTACTTTTCAACACGAAAATAATCATTTTTTTAAACTACTATTCAAATATGATTAAAATATAGTATGTTTATTTCTTATAACATTCAGATCAATTTAAGCTTAGTTCACAAATTTATTCATAACTATTTTATCATTATATTTTTTTCCATTTTTCTACTTGTAGCTAAATTAAAACTTAAAAAAATATGGTACTAGAAAATAAATACACTTAATCTGAGTCTACATGTATTTAAATTTTTACATAAATTATTTCTTAAAAATTATGCTTTCTAATGTCACATGTAAAAAGATTCTGCTTCAAAATGATCCTTTATATAACAAAACCTTTTCGTATATTGTACTTTTATTTATTTTCTTTATATTCTAACAGTATTTTTTTTACATTCTAACAGCTTTTTCTTCATATTCTAGCGTTATTTTCTTAATTTATTTCATTATGTTCTTAGGTTTAAATAATTAACATATTGAGAGTCTATACGAACAGTCGAAAACTTTATTTTTGAATTTGTAAGAGCATTATTTTGATTATTATTAAAGATATCATTAAATCTGTTCTAAATCAAATTATATTAACTCAGTTTTGGAATGAAAACAATTTTCTTTTAAACTAATATTTTTACGAAATCATTTAAGTAAGAATTTTAAAAATAAGCTGCGTAATGTAATGAAATTTTAATATGTTCCAAAAAAATAATTGCATTTATTTTGTTTAAAAATTCAAAGGTGACGTTTTCATTTTTAGAAGATTATTTTACTAAGAATCACAAATTTAAAAATCTATCGCTTGTGTCAAAGAAACTCATTTTTAACCTCTCTCAATTTTAACTTCCATTATAAGCTGTACAATTTAATAAAGCGAAAAAAGAAAGGATCGAACATATACAAACAAGACATTTCACGAATACGCTCTTTTAATAAGAGAGAAAATAAGTTTCGATAAAATTTCAAGTATTCTCTGTTTCGAAAACTTTAATTATGCTCTGTTGACTTAATTTATTCCACATCAATTTCAAGCACAGCTCCCTTTCAAACAATGATTTTCAAATGTGCACTTATTTGCAGTTACAAAATCAATTATTTTTAAAATCAATGATTGATAAATTTTTGAACACGAATTTTAAAAAATTGAACTTACTTTTTATAAGATTTTATATTTTAGTACAAATAAAATTTCAATAATCTACCTGATTTTCCTTAGTAACTATTAGTCTGTTTTTTATAATTAAAAAATTATTTTTTGACTGTAATTAGAGAGTTAGAAAAAAAGTAAATTTAAAAAGAACACCAAAGTCCCATCTGTATCTAAGAGTTAGTTCCAGAATAAATAATTTGTTTCTAATTTATTTACTATTATAAGGGTACATTGAACATTTCTGATTATAAATTTGATTATCAAAATCATTTCTGATTATCAAAATCAACTTCTTACAATAGTATTTTTCTCGCGTGTTAACTAATTAAATAACATCGAAACTGAATATTAATTTTCATATGAAATTCTCTTTTTGATATTTAATGATATTTATAATCAGAAAGAAAATCAGTTTTCTTTTATTAGTTCTGGACTAAGTAGTTTATACTTAATCAATTTATATAATGAAAGAACATAGAACGTTTACTGTTATAAAAGAAAAGTACCTGTTACTTTAATTTATTTTTTACTAATGGGAAAATAGCTTAAGTCAAAATTTCTTTACTAGTCAAACAAAAAGGAAGCATTCAATCGAAAATACGTGATGTCGTTAACATGGAGAAAATAGATTGATTCCATTTCACTGATTTGCTCAAAAAAAATTCGATTTTATTTCTTTTGTATTTTGAGGAATAAAATAACCGAGAACCTAAAGATCTAATTTGGGAGGAATAGATTGAGCCATCAAATATCAAAAGAACTTAGTATAAGGATCAATTTAAAAGGATCAAAAGTATTGCAGACGATAAATCTTTTAATCTGATACGCTTAGAAGAAAACATCAGAAATTTGTACATTCATATTTTTTTTAAAAATACGTAAAATCGGTTTTAATAATTAATTTATTTTATAATCTATTCTAAAAAACTAATTTGAAATCCAAGCAATGTCTTCAAATATTTAATTTCATTCAAAATAAAAAATTCTAAGTCAAAAAAAAATTTTTTTTTTTTTTGAAACTGACGATAGTAAAAATGACTGGTAGAATCATTTTTTGTGTCGATGTTTTTAAAAAAGTGCAAAAGAGGCTTTTTAAAATTTGTAAAAATTGTTTTGTAAAATTATTTTTATTTAATGAAAAAATATATAAAAAATATTTTTCATATTAAGCTAATTATGGAATATATAAATGTCTTTTCTTCAAAAACATTTTCATGTCGAATCGCAACATATCAAAATATTATGTTTTGAATTTGATTTATTTAAATTATCTTATAAAAAGCAAAAATAACTGTTAAAGCAAATGTTTTGCAAATTTGGTTACAGAAAGGAGTTTTTGTTTCATTTTATAACCGTTGCTGAACAGCAGACCCAATTTTTCGGATTTACAACTACCAATGTTCAAGTCCGTATCCTTGTAATTTTGAACCCAATCCAGAAGACAAGGGAACTCCTGGATCAAGTTCTGGAGAAATTTGCCTTCATGGAGGTCTTTTTGATGGAACTAACTCGCATTTGTGTTACATAGAGAGGAAAAGCACGAAAACCTCGCATGGTTAGGCTGACGGCAAGAGGTCTGAGCCATGATTCGTCTACCACTGAGTTTTTGTTTTCAAAATGGCAACACTTCCTGTCCTAGCGTAAAAACCGCCTAAGCATTTAACGCGTATAAGAATTAAACGATTTTTTTGTCATTTTCTTTTATGATTTATTATTATTTATATTACAATTCGTAGAATTCGCCGTAATTTGGCTATCTGTTTCGTTTAAAAAGCTCGGATACTTTGTAAAGGAGGTCGAGCAAGTTTCAAAGCATGTTCTTTTACCCGTCTTTTTTAAAAGCAAAAACTTGCTATAGATTCTAAAAAAAAAACTTACCAAGACGCTGCTGCGCAAGGGATAGAGCGTTCGCCTCCCAATGAGGTGGCCCAAGTTTGAATCCGTGCTATAGGTGGTTGATTCAAAATCTGCTCCTCAATCGTATCAACCACAGTACTGACGTTAAATATCTCAGTGACAGACGGATCACGGGTTAAGATCCCCTTGTCATCGGGCTAACCGTATGAAGTTTTCGTGATTTTCCTCTTCTTCTCACGCAAATACGTATTAGTTCCATCAAAAAAATCCTCCATTAAAGCTTATTTATCACATTAGATCCAATGAGTTCTGGATTGGTTCAAAACTGCAAAACTGCGAATCTTTACAATAATAAACGTGAACTTAAAAATGGGTGGGTGGTTAGATGCCGGTTATAAATTAAAATGTAACTAATAAAAACATTTATAAGCGCGTTGCTATACAGTCACAGAAAGTTTCCCCAAATGCTTCATGCAGAGTGTCGATAACATCGATTGTGCACTAATTCCGGATCCAAAACTACTAGATAGTATAAACTACTAGAATAACTACTACTTGACCAAAACTACCAAATATAAATTATTGCTAGATAAACTAATAGACCAAATAGACGCAACCTTTTTAAAGCAGTGAGAAAGAGCTAAGCGGTCTTGTGACCCAAGAATCAATTTTAAAAAAAATTAACATTGTCTAATAAATATCGATTCTTACTTAGAATACAACAAAAATTTGAAGATTCGGAATGAAAAAACACAGTGGTAAATATTTACATCTTTTTTCACGTGTTTAAAACAAAAATTTTTTTTCAAGATTTTTTGTTTTAAATAGTTTTTTTTTAGTTTAATATTTTAAGGAGCATTAACAATTTTGTAGTCCTTCCACGATCGATACCCTCACTGAGAAAAAAAAGTATGGTCAAAACTACCAGAATATGGTAAATATTATAGTGTTCCTGGTTCCACGGGAAGACCAAAAAGCTTGGTAATTTTTAACCGAAGCGCTTTGGCAATGATTTTGATAAAATTAACATTAAAATATAGTTTTATAATATGTAATGAAATTCGATAATTTTGTTAAAATTTGACAAATTTATCGCGATACCTTATAGCATAGCATGAGAGAAATTCCCTTTAAATTTACTTTTTAATTTTACATTTTTTATAAGTAATATTGAATTTACATAAGTTTTACATGTAAAATAGAACAGTAACAAGAACTATAAACTTAGAATAGAACAGTAATAGAACAGTAAAAAGAACTATAAGCTTAAAAACTAAAATTTCCGGTAAACCGTTACCATATGAATGGAAAGATTACCTAATCAATAGCTTAAATACCGTATAATGTGGCTTTATTAACAAAAACTATGGGTATATTTTACCAGAAATTTCAATACCATATAGTACGATAAATTTACCAGAAATTTTTCTTCCGTGCATTATTTTAGAATACATGGGTTAAAAAATGATCTTAATTCTCGCTTTCTTAGTAACTCTCAAGAAACATGGAATCGACATAGGAAATCACTGGTCTGGAACAAATGTAATAAAATAGAATATAAATAAACATGAACAATACTAATGATTTTTCATGCTACGCAGCAGTTATTACAGTTTGACGAAAAGGAATTTAGCCCAATAAAATAATTAATTAGCGTTAATTCATATCAAATGATCATAATCTACACAGCAAATATTTTAAGTAGGAAAATAAATCCAAATACAATGCATTATTTAACAAAAAAAACCTACTGTGATTACGTTAATTAGATTTTTTCCCCTCAAGAATGTCTCATCATTAAGTAAATGAGCTTACCACTTCAGTTAGAAGCAAATATATTTTAAGACCAAAATCAATGAATTCTTTCTTAAAAATAGAATGATGAAGTTTAATAAAGGAATTAAGATAATTAGTGCATTTTTCAAACAAAATATCATTACGATAATTTATTTTATAGCACATTATATGAATGACTTATTTTTACTTAAATTCTTAATTCCATTTACGTCATAAGGAAATCAATTAATTTATTTAATATCTTATTACTCATTTATGCTGGTTATTGATACCAACGCTTTACAAACGCAGTTGATAATATAAAAATTGCAGATTGTTGCAAATACCATAGTTGGTTAAATGCATAATAAATGTGATTCGAAGTAAAAAAATAAATTTAACAATTTAACAATGCAGTTTTTAAAAGAATAAATAGAATGTGATAAAAATTCTTTTGGTACTTTACAGAAAAATCTGATAATTCTTAATATTAGTGCTCTCCACCCCTACTCGCTAATGCTCACCTATTCCAAAGATGCAGTCATATTTATTAAATTTTTGAATCATAATTATTTGCTTTTTCATCTTTTAGTATAGTATTTTACCAATTTTAGCAGACACAAAATAAAATTAGTTTGATTAAAAAAAAGTTTTAGTCATTATTTTCAATATTACTCGACTTATTATTAAGCTTTTTTATGTTTGATAATAAAACTGCGTCTCATAATCATGATGAAAGAGGGAATACGAAAATGAAATTTTTAAGTAGAATAAATTGAAAAACTTTTGCAATTGAATTTTTATTACTATTAAAAAGATATATTACTTTTACATCAATAAAAGAAAATTACGGCGTAATTGTTTGAGAAAAATTTATTTCCTACTGGCTTTGAAAGACTTTTCTTAATTTATTTTTAGTAGTTTTAAAAATATTAGCTCTTTATGACTTTTCTTTCTCTTTTTAATATATCCGAGACGTATTACTGACTTTAATCTTCTCTGAGGTTTGGAAAGGAATAAAATTTTATATATTCTTGAATTTCATACCGAGAATAGTTTTCAAATTATTTGATGTATTCTTTTTCAATGGGAAAAGTTTGAACAGCTAAAAATTCGAAGCGTAGATTTTATTCTAACTTTCTGAAGTCTTTATGAAATATTGGCTGGATTATAATAAATTTGAAAATCAAACTTTATAAAAAACTGCATAATTAGCTTGGTAGTTATAGTTGAAAAATGTTTTGTATTGATTACGATATGTTGGAGCATTGAAGAAGATGATTTGAAATGATATTTCAATTTAGCTTTAAACTTAAATCTTCATACTGAATTTATAAGTAAGTAAGTGTATGTAAACAGAGGTTTAAGTTAGTGCTTGAAACAACAATGTGAAATCGGAAAAATTTGAAAATTGCCTTTGAAATATTTAACAATTCGACATATTACATATATTTTATCCAAAACAGTTTGCTACACATATTATGTTTGTTGTTTATGTTGCACTGACTAAATATGACTAAAATAAAGAAAATCAATATTTAAGAGTTATTGAAGAAAATTCTGACAATTATGGAGAAACTGATGTTCAAGGAAATTTTAAAAGCTCAAAATTAATACAATTTTATATTTTCTGATTGTAAACTAATTATTTTGAATATTTAAATACTCATACACAGCTTGCTGGTTTCTTATAAGTTCAAAACAAACATTTTAAAAAAAGAAAGAAAGGAAAAGAAAAAATCTACAAAAACAAACACCAAAAATTTAGATGATTTCTTAATTCAATTCTAAACATCCATTATCCTTATTTTAAGTTGCAGAGAAATGAAAGTAGCAAATTATGTACTTTGGGAAACAAAAATATAGTTACTTAGCTCGTTATTTCGTGGCAATCATTACATGAATTTCGATCACAATTTTCTTTGAATTTCGGATTGTATTTTATGATCCAAAATTTAATACGCGCATTAAGACTTTCAATATCTTGTAAACCTGATAAGCTAACCCTAACCTATGATAGCTAAATAATTTTTCAAACTATTTGGGTAACATTTATCATATTGGTACAAGATTCCTTTATTTTAAATTAAAACAGGAAAAGTTTTCATTCTAAAACGGTAAGTTTTTTAGCGCGATTTTCTAACTTAATATTAACACTAATTTCTCCTTTCAAAAGTTGAAAATGTTTTTTCATACGTAAATATCCACTCAGATACATAATTTTTTAATATGTTACTTTCCCTTTTTTTTCACTTGTTTTTCTTTTTTAATATATTTATTTACTTCTAATTCTGAAGCATTTTTATCATTTTTCAACTCAACAGTGTTTTAAATACCGATACTAATTGGGGTTTGTTTTAATTTCATTATAGTAAATTATAAATTGTTGTTGCAATAAATAATTTTGACAAATTATAAATCGTTTGAATATTCTTTTTATGATTAATGAAATGAAATCATTTAAGTAAATCACACTGATTTTTAAATCTGAAAAGATAAATTTTTCGCAGGAATTAAATTTTGTTCTGACACTTTTCTTGCCTTCACTTTTTCTGTCATCATCGGCGATATGTGACGCTATTTTATCTGGATTTCACTTTTTCATTTCTCTGATACTTCACTTCAGTTCCGAAAAATATGGAGAAATCATTTTTAAGGAAATTGAAGGAGTTTAGAAAAAATAATCTGAAATATTAGGCAAGAAAGAAATCTTTGAAGTATTCATCGTGTAATTGTTAAAAAAAAAAATTCATTTCCTAACGCGTTTTTGAAGACCTTTCGATGTTTATTTTTATGGAAATAAAAAAAGGGAATTCTTTATAATGTTAACTTTTTGAAAAAATCTAGTCATCATCTCAATACTTTTATTTTTAACAATCTGTAAAAATTGAATCTGAGTATATTATTAAATAAATTAAATTATCTACTATACATTTTATTAAAAGTTTTTGAAAAATTTACGAATGATCTGAATGGTATTTAAGGTATTTAGGATAGTTTAAACTTCTTGCAAATTCGTTGAATTGCTTTTTAAAAAAATAGTTTTCAAGGAAATAGTTCAAAAAAGTAATCTGAAACATTAGGCAAGGGAGAAAACTTGAAATATTCATCATTTAATTGTTCAAGAAAAATTCATTTCCGAACACGTTTTTGAAAATTTTTTGATATTAACTTTTATGGAAATGAGAAAGATTCCCAAATTTTACTCCCTAATCAAGTTTTTTTCTCTTTGAAAAACTTAGACATCATCTCAACGCTTCTATTTTTAAAATTCTGTAAAAATTAAATCTGGGTATATCATTAAATAAATTAAATTATCTATTATACACTTTATGAAAAGTTTTTTGACAAATTTACGAATCAACTGAATAATATTTAAAGTATTTAGGAATGTTTAAATTTTTTACAAAGTTATTTACTAGACTTTTAAAAAAAATGCTTTCAAAGAAGTTAAAGGAGTTCAGAAAAAATAATCTGCAACATTTGACTAGGAAGAAACACTTGTATATATTCAGGAAATATTGCGGAATATATAAAGAGAAATATTCCGGAATGTGGAAAAGAAATTCAGTTTCTAACGCATTTTGTGTAGATATTTTGATGTTTATTTTTTATGGAAACACGAAAATATATTCAAAAACTTATATTTTTTTTAAACTTTAATGGTTGTCTCTAGATTTATTTTAATACCACGTGAGAATCAACGGAAATGTAAATATGTCATTAAATAAATGATTCACATTATTAAACATTTTTGACAAATTTATAAATGATCTGAATATTTATTTGTCGATAAATAAATTTAAGGTTGTTTAAAATATTTACAAATTAATAGAATAATTTAAATTTTAACATAATATTTACATACATTTTGTTATTGTTTTGATATTACCAACAAAATGACTATTTTTTCTTAACTAAAAATTACAATATGCTGGTGAAAAGATGTATTTTAAAATGAGTGTTTTTAGCCATTGAAGAGCTTTAAGAAGTCGGTGCAAAACTCATAAATATGAAAATTTTTCAGAAGCCCTCAGGTGAACCACGAAAAAAAACTAATATCTCATAACTTAAGAGTAAATAAATTTCGAGATAGGATGTTGATAATAAATTGCTATATAAACTTTGAAGAAAAGTTTTAATATTCTAATAATCTCGCAAAGTTTTCGACAAACATTTGGCAAGGAGATTTAATATCTTCTTTTATTAAGAAAAATGTATTTATTATTTTGCAACATATTAATTTTTGCGTATAAAGTTGTAAAATTCCAACAACTCAGTTATCGGTTCTATTTACGTTTTTTTTTATCGTTTTTAGAAATTTTTAATTCAATAATTAAAAAAATGTTTAATATTGAAATTTCTGTTTTCATTAGGTATATTTAAGGAATGCACTGCTTTAAAACTTTTAATAATAAGATTAAGATGCTATTTTTTGAAAAAATATCTATGCTAAATAGTTACACTAAAAAGAATGTAACCGTAAGGAATAAAGAGAAATGTTTTCAACAATTCAATTACAGTTTTACAATTCAATTCACCGTTAGAAATTTCAGTGAGCATTAAAACATAATCTCTCACAAACTTTCTGCGAGCTTGATATAATATTAGGGGGGTTGCTTACAAGATGCAACATAATCTCTTGCAAGCTTTTTGCATCCTTGATATAGTAATAAGGTTGGTTACAAGATACAATGTTCAAATTTTAAGAAAAATTGCTGAATTTAATACCTTATTAAAGTTATAGCTTATTTGTATAATATTATGGTTCAATGGTTCAACATAGAATCGAATTTTTTGTAAGTGTACCAGGATGCTCAAAGGATCTCCGAACAAATAAGCTCTGATTTCATTAATAGTGTTATATGCTAGGAATGCATTCGTGAAAAGTCATTCCTCTCCTTTTAGTTATTATAAAAAAACTTTTAAAATTTTAAAATTTCACCAGAAAAATAATTTTAAAAAATGCACCGAGTTTTCATCAAATTAGTATTAATTGAGTAGTTTTCAAATGTGCGGCAAAAGAAGTAACAAGATAAGCAATAAAAATCATTGGTTAAAAATTCGTATGGAATGAAAAAAATTGCGGATCAAATTACGGTATAAAGTACTGGCACTTTATGTGCATCATCCATAAGATCCGTTTTATCGAAAAATCCATTCTTCCCATACAATATTATACCATAATTTTTGCAGTAATGTTTATTTAATTCGAGTAATTCGATGATTTTACCGTAATTGCTACTGTAAAAATTACGGTTTACCAGTTTTTTTTGTTCCATAACATGTTCCAGTGAAAATAGATTTTTCTGTAAAATACACCGACATCCTAAGTGCCGATACTTTTTTTCCGGAATTTTTTACAGTGTAGGCTTCTGTAAGTCTTTGAAATGCATAAGTAGACATTTTTCCCAACAAACTTTTAAGTAAAATAATATCCTTCAAATCCCAATAAACTTTTTTTTCTCTGAAACTAAAATAAATAACCTATTTTCAGAATGTATACTTATTCGGAACAGGTAAAGAATATAAATTTAACCAAAAAAACTGTACTTCATTATAAGAATGCGTGTTTTTTCTGCCTAAGATGAGTAAATCCATCCCAATCGAAAGTGAGGAAGGAATGCTTAAGACGTTTCTTTTTTTCTTATTTTTCTTTTTTCTTCTTGTCACTCTTAGTTGGCTGCTAACCAAAAACTAGATTGTTTCGTTGTTTAAAGACTCGGCAGGGGACTACTTCTTCAGTAAACTATTGTATATTTAGTGCTGAAATTATCTAACTGCACCTTCTTGACATCTAACAGACATAGATAGAATGTATTTGAAAGAAAGAGAATCCGAGTAAAAAATAAACTCAAATGTTTCATTCTGTGTAAAGGAAACTTTATCAGTGATTTTCATTATTATTATTATTGCTTTAATTAATGTAAATGAAAGAACGATGCCAACATTTTTATTTGGTCAAGTGAAGCTTAACCGAATTAAATACAATAATTTTTCTTTCATAAAGTTTTCTCAAACCCTATATACGTAGATTAATAAGATATTTTAAAATTATATTTGTAACTGTAAGTAATTTGAACTCAGGAAGAATATTTTAAAAACAAGAGGGGAAAATTCAATAAAAAATAATTAAAAATAATATTAACACTAATTTGAGTCATAACAAAATTTTCAATTCCGAATATTTTTAATTTTAGCAGCAATATTTATCATAACAACTTTGCAAGGAAATATTAAATATTTGTGGTTGTGTTAATTACCAGCATACTACAGCACAAAGTTGTTAGTAAGCATAGATTTGTTAAATAAACTAAATAAATTAATTAACATTTAACATATTTATTCACTTATGATAATTTCTTTATAAATCTAATTTTTTCAGTAAAAGTACTAAATTAGTTCTACATAGTTTGAAATCTGATTAAGCATTATTCATTTTAACTATTTATTGAGCTAAACTTCTAAGTTTAAGTTTATTATTACAATTAATTTATTTCATAATTCTTTAATTTAATAATTTAATTTTCTACATTTGATTATGAAGATTTTAGAAAATTTAAAAGTTGCTTTAAACAGCATATACTGACAACAGAACTCATAAACAGCATATATTCATAAACGTTTTTCTACACTCTATAACAAAAAAATCGTCGCACCAAGAAAGAGTTGTCCGATTGAAACGAAAGTTGGTGGATAGGAAGACAATGTACAGAATAGTAAATGATTAAAATTTCAGAACAATTGAATAATTTATTGCAGAGTTACAGTAACAAGTTCAATAAGGTGTTGACCCACCTCCAAACTGGATACAAGCTGCCACACGGCGTGGCATAGACCGATAAAGCTCCCGGATGGTCTCTTGCGGTATTTCCTGCCAAATTCGATCCAATTGTCGAACGAATTCATCAACATTCCGTGCCAGATGCAATCGCCTTCCCATCATATCCCAGACATGCTCGATGGGAGAGACACCTGGTGATCTGGCAGGCCAAGGAAGAGTTTGACAAGCTTGCAGACAGTTCATAGCAACACGTGCCGTATGTGGTCTGGCATTGTCCTGCTGAAAAACCAGCCCAGGACGCTGCAAAAGGAACGGTAGCAAAACAGGTCTTAGGATGTCGTCAACGTACCGCTGTGCAGTAAGTGTACCTCTAATGACGACCAAAGGGGTCCGGCTGTCAAAGGAAATGGCACCCCAGACCATAATGCCTTGTTGAGGGCCGGTGTGGTGTGCAATAGTGAAGGCAGGATCCCCCTTCTGCCCTGTGCGTCTCCAAATACGTCTTCGATGATCGTCAGGACACAGTTGGAAGCGGGATTCGTCGCTAAAGACTATGCGTCCCCAGTCGCCATCATTCCAGCCATATCTGTTTAAAACATTCATGCATACGAAATTTCAAAGCAATCGGATGATTGCTTCTTGGTGCGTCAATTTTTTTGTGTATTGTTCAATATTAAAGGCCTCCTTTTTCTGCTTCTCTTCTATTACAAACCCCCATGATTCCTTTGTAGTAATTTTTGTTTCTTAACAGTAACAGATTTTTACATCAAAATTAAAAATTATTTTATTAAACTATCTGAATCTTCATTACATAAATACAGATTTAGCTTCCAATGCTATTTAGACAAAATTTAAACCCAATAATTTTTTTGATTTTCCGTTGCAACTTCATCCACAAATTTCTTTTTCAAATTCTTAAGGAATTTTTGATTGCGAGAAAAACACGTTAAGTATTTTTTGCCAAAGGGATTATTTTGCAATACTGCTAAAAGTTAATATTACTTTCGAATTTCAATATTTTTTATACATTATTTAAACTGCATTGATTAAACACAGTTTTAGAAAAAAATGTTTTGCTAAAGTAAATGTAACGCTTAAAAAAGTCAATATAACGTTTTAAAACGGTGACTAAATATTATTACACACTAATGTAGTATCAAAGGGTTACTTCATAATTCAAAAAAGAAACAATACTTTTAGTTTAAATGCCTTTTGTTTTGAAAAATTATCAAACTCTGAAATGTAATCATAATGAAGAATAATATGAATAAGGGATGGTAAATAAATAATACTAGTACAAGCATTTAATAAGGTATTAATAAATAATTTACAGTTAAAAATTTAGTTGTAAATGCTATTAACTTTATACTGATGACAGAAAACTATATCTGAATTTTTTATGCTTATTGATGATCATATCACGTGATTTTCCAATCCAACGAGAATACCCTAAACGGTGCATGACAAATGTCTTTTTATGATATAATTATTATTTTTTTATCTTTTTATGCGACTTGGAGTAAGTCCGATTGCTTATAAAATATACTTTGACTAAACTTTCTAAGTTTATATAAAAACATTTTTATGGCTGATTGTCGAATAAAACTTATATTATACGCAAACAAATTAAGCAATAAATAAATAAATTTTATATTTATGTTCATTATTGCTTCCTAATATTTAAGGATTATAAGTGAGTGTAATAAAATAAACAAATATGGAACATATGTTGGATATTTTATCAGTAGTTGTTTCACTTAATTTTTTCAAGCAAATTTTTTCTTCGTTTCATTATTGAAGTGATCCCGCAGAATTTTAAATCGATGGTTTCCTTTTAGTTTCAGCCTCATTGATTTTCATAAATTTATTGGAAAAGAAGACTTTTCTTGTTATGGAAAATTCGTCTTTTACGTAGCTCGGTTTTATATTTTACATCATAAGCTCATAACGTTTTCCAATAACGACAACTTCCTCATATTATGAATAAGTTTTGCATAATCAACAGTAAAAATAACTTAGCTTATAAACCATTCAATATGCTTAACTTGGCCAATATGAATTCAGCCAATAAATTTAAACTATTCTTATTAAATAATATTATTGTTATAAATTGTAGAAACATTCAGAACTGCACTTAAAATGTTCTAAAAATTAGTTATTGCATTTTTTCAGATTCGATAAAAGGTGTTTTTCTTATTTAAAAAAAATGCACCTGAAAATTATTAAATTAACTTTCCATCAAAGCAAAGCTTATAATAATAGTTTTGTGTTAAACAAACATGCTAATATACATTGTTGACCAAAAGTTAACACATTTTCACATTTATAAATTATGCTTAACTTTTGGAAATCAGGTACAATTAAAAATTATAATCTTCTAATTCTATTTTTAGGGTTGGTAAAATTTTACCTTAGCATTTACAAAAATACCATAAAAAGTGCTGATTTGAACCGTTTCAGTTCAATTCAGTTCAAGTTATCGATAAACCTTCCTTAGTGGAGATGAAACAAATTATAAAAAATTGCGTTTAATATTATCTAAGTCTGTAACATCATAATAATGGAATCAAAACTTTTTTAGAATGTAATGTTTTTTTTAAATAAATTCAAACAACAACCTAAAGGAGTATATATATAATATATCTAACACAGACAGACACTTGTTTTGTTATAATAACAAATTACCATCATTAGTGTAGAGACACAAACTTTTCATGGTATTGCTCAGGATACTTGCTACATTATCGAAATTAGTATTTTGTCGACTATATTTTTTCGGTGCTTCTAAGTTGTTATCTCTCTATCTCAGCACCAATGATAGTATTTGTTATACTTACAAAACAGGCGTCTGCCTCTATCAACCACATTATTTATGATCATATTCGTTACTTTATAGTTTCGGCACTTATGTAGTTTCTTCTTAAAGTTACGAAGCAAACGTCTATCTCTATTGAACACATTATTTATGATCATATACGTTACTTTTTACTTTTGGGACTGATAATATTACTTATTATAGTTGCAAAACAAATATTTCTCGATTAACAATATAATTTATGATCATAATCGTTACTTTTTATTTTGGTACTGATAATAGTTCTTAGTTGCGAAACAATATGTCTTTATCAACCATATTATTTATGATCATATACATTACTGTTTATTTTTGTACTGATAATGGTACTTATTATAATTACGAAACAAATATGCCTCCATTAACCATCTTTATAGTTACTTTTATCGTTACGTTGTTATTATTTTTCACTTTTGGTACTGATAATGGTACTTATTATAGTTACAAAACAGACGACTATCTCCATTAACTACATTATTTATATTTATAAAAGTTACAGTTTACTTTCAGTCCTGAAGATGGTACTTATTATAGTTATAAAATAAGCGTATGTTTCTATTAACCTCATTATTTATGCCCCTATAAGTTACTTCTTATTTTCGGTATTAAAGATGATACTCAAGTGTCTGTCTCAATCAACCGCCATATTTATGCCTTCATACGTTACTTTTTACTTTCTATACTGATAACAGTACTTACATTATAGTTACGAAATAAGCATCTAGTTCTATTAATCACTTTATTTATGCTCATCTACGTTACTAATTGTTATACTCACATACGTTTTTAATTATTTATTTATACATTATTTATGCTCATATACATTTTTACTTTCGGTACTGATTATAGTACTTATTTCAGTTCCAAAATAAGCGTCTGCCTCTATCAACCGCATTATTTATGCTTGTATATATTCATTTTTGCTCGCGGTATAAATGTTATAGTTACAAAACAAACACCGGTTTCAATTAATCCCATTATTTATGATCAAATACATTATTTTTTTACTTTATTTAAAATGGCAGTACAAATGTTTAAGTGGCCAAATTATTTAAAATGTTTTTTTTCACATGATTAGCAAAGAGAAAATCTGCAATTGACTGCCATGGTTGCATGGTTTTTTCACGTTAGGGCAGAGCCTGCAAGTGATACTGTCAACTGCATGATTAATTTTATAACAATCATTCATTTTTCCTTGTAACAACAGAAGGAAACTGCCAGTTTAATGATTGACAAATTAATGTACACCCCTGCTACATAAATAAGGATAATTAAACGCTACTAAAAGAAACAAAGTTTCAAACGCTCATACCGTGACCCATAAGTGCTCCGTGTCACTCTCTGACCTTAAAAATCTGCATTCGTTGTATCAAAGGGTTTAGGTTGGTGCCCTTTAACGGTGTACAATAAAGTTTAGCCGAGCGAAACCAATGCCATTTTTCATCATCAATAAACCGGGTTTGTGGTTAGAAAGCGAAAAGCACTGTAGCGTGTAAATAGAATGATGTTTTGTTGACGACAATTTTTCTAATAAGTACAACTGATAAACATGCTCGAGTAGACATTGTCATCTAAAATGCGTTTATTATTTTCTTATCTAGCAGTCTTCACTTTTGAAAACGCTTTTGCCTTACAGCTGCTTCTTCGAATGTTTTACCGTTATAAGATTTAACGCCTTTTAACAAACAATGTTTTTTGTCCTTTACTATTATGAGTTCGCAATTGCTATTCATTACTATTAGGTCAAGTTTTATTCATCCCTAATCTGCACCATTGCATTCTGATTATGAAAAAGGCGCAGATGGGAATATTTATAAAAACCACAATTCTTTTGGAAATGAAAAGCATTTGTGATAAAATCTTTTAATAAATAAAAAGTTCATTACTTCGGCTCAAAAGAAATCGTACGTTATTGAAAATTACTCATACGTTTTGATAATTCTCATGAAGGAAAGAAAATATCGCCCAATTAGTGAATTTTAAAAAAAAAAAAAAAAACAAAAAAACTATGTAAGCTATTTGTCTGTCTTGGATGGTCGGAAAATCTTTTCCCCCAAGGTAGTATAGCTTAAAAGTAAAGCCTTGACGGTAGTTTAGTAAACTCAAAATGTGGCTTTTCTGTTTTTCTTGGTGATAGAGCGTTAAATAGCATCCTTAAGAGCATTTCTCAGAAATAATAATTGGTTCATTGGAATATTTTTAGGATGTATTTATGAGAGTATAATTTTGCCACTTTAGCAAAGTAGTTTTAATCGATACGTTTTATATCGAACAATCTTATTTAACAATCTCTTATTTAATAAAATACTTTGACATTCCCGCTGCCGATCTAGTGCCAAAGCATGATATTTTCTATAGTAACATCCCGCACTGGTGAGAGATCGGTTAAAAAAGTGAAGGTGGAACGTCATGCTAAAATTTTCTAAAAAGTTTTTTTAAAAGGTAATAAGCTGCCCTTGTAATAAATAAAAATAAATAAATTTATTTTTAAATCATTGAAAATATCGTCAAGATACTGAAAATACTATCATTCCAAGATATCAAAATACTGAATTATGTTCTCGAATACGCATGCTGTCGAATCATGTAAAAGTAAATAATTAAAAAGCACCTAAAAACTATAAGCGGTAGTCAAAAGTTAATAATATTCCGAAAATGCTAAAATGTACACCGAAGAGCCATTACATTATGACCACCCTCAATCTATAACAATGGGCTCGCCCAGGTTTTCATGGTTTCTCGCCCAGGAACAATGTTTTCATGGGGCACATTAGGACCCATAATCCTCATAGAACAATCCCTGATGTCTGTAAGCTACTTGAATATACAGTAGAGTCCCGATTATCCGAGTTAATGTGGACCACGACTAACTCGGATAACTGAAAAACTCGGTTAAAACGAAGAGTATAAAAAAAGAAAGAAAAAGAGTTGGTATAAATGTAATATATTTAAGAAATATAAAATTTATACGAGTATATCACATACCATTCCTATTATTATTAAAAAGGTTACTTGAAAAAACTTAAAAAGTATACTTTGCGAGAATTAAAGTGTTTTTACTTTAAAAAAAGTCCTTAATCGTTTTTTGTTTTACGTAACTTTGGTGCTTTTCGGCAGCAATGTTTCGCCATTTTTTAGGGATAACAGGAAGGCTGGTGTCGCCTCTTTTTGTTGTTCTATGTATTCAATAGCATTTTCGACAGCTTTAAGTTCATCTATGTGAGAGATTTTTATATGTTGATTTTTATCATCACTGTCTTCATCATCTTCGCTAGGTTCATTTTCATTATTGACGATATTAACGATCATTTCATGGGACCAAGTTGTTAGATTTTGTTTTCCCGAGTGTTTGGAAGATAAAATTCAGATTTATTTTTCGGCGGTATTTTTAAAAGTAAAAAATAAACTAGAACAAAAAAATCCTTAAAATATTTGATAGCTCGGTTAAAGCGGAAACTCGGATAACCGGGGCTCGGATTATCGGGACTCTACTGTAGTTGCAGAACAGGTTCACCCATTCATGGCAACAGTTTTTCCTGCGGGGAATGGTGTTTATCAACAGGATAATGCACCATGTCATAAGGGTCGATCGTCGAGGAACATTCCAGTGACTTTCAAGTCATGTCCTGGCCCCCAAATTCACCTGACCTTAATCCAATAGAGCATTTGTGGTCCTACTTGGAAAACCAAATTCGTGCTGCCCCGCTACCCCCTTGCAATGTGAGGGAATTGCAGGACCAGTTGGTGAGCGCTTGGTACCAGATACCTCAGACTACCTATCAGCACCTTGTGGAATCAATGCCACGGCGGGTGCTAGCAGTTTTGAGGGTTAAAGGTGGTCCTACATGTTATTAGCAGGGTGGTCATAATGTAATGGCTCTTCGGTGTATAATATTATGCTAACGATTGGGCAGCAGTATGATATCTAGTATTAACTAATGGACCTCTGCAAGTGAATTCATCGTAGGTTAAACGTGGCATATGTCGATTCAGAAGCCAATCAAATTCGACACGCACGCGTGACGTTGCTTTCAGGTATCCAATTAAATCTGATTTAAATAACATAGAGCGACATAATCACTTCACTTCTTCTAGTGTTGCAAGTATCCACATTTAAATTACACATATATTTATTGAAACTTCATAATTTGGTAAAAGAACACCATTTTTTATCTTTAAGCATATAAATTCGTAAAAGATTGTTACGATTATTGGAGTATAGATCTCTTTTTATGTCTTTTCTATCTCATAACAATGCACCAGCAACAGTGAGAAACCACTTCAGACCATTTCTCTTTTTGTGTTATAAGTAAAACAGAAAGTAAACATATTCTGTTTATTTTTTCTGAATTAATTTTGTGTTTATTTCAAACAATAAAACAAAACTAATTTCGTTAGTTTTATGGATGACCATTTAATTATTTTCAAAGAAGAAATATAATGAAATAAATATGCGCAAAATTTTTACAAATTGAAAAACATGCAATTTAAAACAAATTAGGAAAACTCTTCTCACCATGTTTCTTATCTCAAATAATCGAAAGTATTTATATAAATTGAAACTGTTTGATTCATTTCACCCTAGGAAATATGATCTCAGCGCGAAAACTCAACGTCAGAAAAAGAAAAAGTTCTTTAATCATAAAGTAACTAAACAACTACCCGGAGGGCTCGAATAACATCGACTTAATAATGTTTAACGAAAAAAAAAAGAAAAAAGAACTTGTTTGCTGTTAGTTTGCTTCATGTTTTCTACCTTCAAAAAAACATGATTTCCATTTGCAGCAAATAATAGATTTTTTAAGGCAATCGAAATATTCTTTTGCGTTAATAGTATTTTAGTTTCGTAAAATATTCTGAAACTTATTTCAAAAATAATATAGCTTTTTTTCTCTTTTTCTTTCAAAAAAAAAGTATTATTTCCTTCCGGTTTATTTTCCAATAGCTTTTTTTCGCTTTAAAGATTTTTTTTAGTTTGTTTCCTTTGTTCTAATAACCGTAAAAAAATTAAGCTTCTGTATTTAACAATTAAATTATTAAAGGAACAATGAAATTACTGTTCGTTAAATCTGTTATTCAACTTGTTTTCTATTGATTATGAACGCTTAAAAAAAATCACGAAGAAAACGAGTGCATATTAACTGTTTCCTTATTACTAAGTCTCGCTTAAGTTTTACGGACGAGTTTTAAACTGATAAGTATTTGTTCATCATAGAAAACACTTTCCAATTGAAAAAGAAAAGTGTTTGTGCAGCTGTTTCTTAAGTGAGAATTCTTTCAACGCAATTCCGAAAATTGACACCAAGAACCTCAAATAACAGTTCTAAGAATCGTTTTCTTTGATTCTTTCATTTCCTTGATGCGGATTGATTAAGCATGTCGGCAATCAATAAAAGAATTATTGAAATAATCTTCTCGAAAACTCGTTAACAAAATACTTAATAAAAATATTCCAAATACTTTAATTAAGCTTTTATTGAAATAAGGCTCCTTTGTTTCGAATTCTTAGCAGAAAAATTTTTTGGAACCAAAGTATCTGTTAGAATTATTGTAACAATAGTAGTTACAATTAATATACTATTGCAATTGAAATTATTGTATTGTAGCATATTATTATACACTATTTTAAATTGTGAAGCGGGATAAACCCATTTAATTTAATGGGATTAAAAAGATGCTGTAAACTTGTATAAAGCGCAAAGTTGAACCATATTATCTTATTTCTTAAACTTCATTACACTATTATTATGATCCAACATGAATGAAAACTGTTCGAATTAGAATCTTAATTTGACTTCCAGAAAATTTGCCCTGTTTTTATAGTTCAAGTTTGGGATATTAGGACAATTAATTATTATTTTTTTAGATCGTTTTACACTCATTATATTGGTTTGTTTTCAAATCGCTAATCATTATTAAGCTTGTAAGAAGATCGTGAACAAAAATCTTAAAAATATCCAAAATCGAGAACTAGTTGAGTTGAGAACTAATTAAAGTGAAACTACTTAGTTTCAAATACGCTAACCGAAAAATAACTGGCCCAGAAATTAGCAACTGAACTCATATCTTCAGATGTGCCTATGTCTATAACTATTTTGAAAATTTGCACCGTTTTTATGGTTTAAGATAGTGGCCCAACGTTAAACGTTATTGAAGTCATATCTACCTAGTTGCCAACGCCTGTAATTATTCTATTCAAATTACCTATGTCTGTAAACAGTACGTCAACAAATCCAGTACGCCCGGTTACCATGGTGCAGAAACGAACCGAAGCCAAACAACCAGTGTCTTAGCAAAATTTAGCGTATAAGAAAAAATAGTCTAATTTTTTCTACCACTTTCCATTCCATAGCATGCTGGATCCTAAAATTTGGTCCTATTTCCAAGAAATTTTGCATTTTTATTGATTCCTGCTCTGTAAAAAATGATTTTCAAAAATTGAGTAAAAATTTGTCGGAATAACTCTAAAATAAATATAGTAAAATTTAAAAAGCCCACGTACTCATTATTAAGAATAGTGATATACTCAAATATGCTTGTTGATTCATATGTATATGCTGTTTCAATTTTGAGCATGGTACTATACTCAATAATGAGTAAATGGAGTTTTCAGATTCGACAATATTTGTTTTAGAGCTGTTTAGACAATTTTTTCATGATTTTGAGAAACTCTTTTTTTTACAGTGCGTCTATAACTATTTCATCCGATATGTCTCCCCTATAACGATTATATCCTATTTGTCTTGGCCTTAATATATCTATGATTTTTTAATTTTTTTTAATTTTTTTAAAGTTAAATCACGCATACTTACACAAATATTATTTTAATGAGTATAATGTATGCAATTTATTTCATAAAAAAATTTTCTTCTTTTTTATCTATCAAATTAGTGTCAAAATAACTTGAAACAAACTTTGAAAAATCACGTTGACCATGAATATGGAGTTGTTTAATTTCAATTTCTTTTAAAAATAAAAATCGAAAAACAATTTCAATTTTTTTTTTTTTACTTTCGCAGGTAAAATTCAATGTGAAGGTGAGTGAAAAAGTGAAGGTAAAATTCAATGATGTAGAAAAACCTATTGTTACAGTTGTGTAAAATTTAAAAACTGATTTGCTTCAATATCACGGAAAACACCGTGTTTCTTTGTCACTTTGTCACTCCGAGAACATAAAGAAAAAGAGAAGCCAAATTTCGCACGAAATTCCGTAAAACAGATTAAAATCAGGTTTTGTGACAATGCTTATTCACAAATAAGCTTTGAATAATATTCCGAGAAAAAAAATAACTTTCCGTATCAGTGATTTCGTTTATCTTTTTCTTGAAAAAATACATAGAAAACAATATAATGTCGCCAATAGTCATCGCCATAAATTGTTTTCATGCTTCAATTGGAGCTGTGTAGCATTCATTTTATTTTTGAATGAAACTTAATATGTTACACGATTTAACATTTATGTTAACATATGGAAATTTTGTGTAAGATGGAAAAAAGTCTTCGTATTCGTGTAATATAATGAAACGAACCGAAATAAAATTAACCTTAAATACAGAAAGCATTTCTTTTTATTAATGCCTGTGATAAATCCTATTTCATTTTATTAACCTCAAACATACTTGGTGAAATAAATAATATAATTAAAATTAAATTATATAATTATATAATTAAGTGACTTTAAAGTGATAGGCTGTTAATGTAGAACAAAGTATTGAAAAACTTACGCTTTTATTTATCATTCTCTACTCAATGACATTGGATTAAATCAGGATACTTTTTCCTTTGACTATATGGTTATAAAATAAATAATACTAAACAATAATAATACTAAAAAAATTAAATGAATTAAAAAAATTTTGTTTTTTATTAACATGAATTTTTTTTTAATATTTTGCAGTTTGATATTATTTTATACTCCAATCTTAACATCCGTTGGCTTTAAATTCATATTTGTGGCCTATTAACACTATTCTAAATGAACTAAAATTATTTCTTTTGCAAATCATTATTTTTTATTAAGCTGCCGATTAATTCCTTTTTTAGGGGGAATTCAAATTACTTCAGAGAAAGAAAAGAATTAATGTAAAAAAATTACCATGGTTAATAAATTAGATTAAGTCAAATTTTACCTCTCAGACTATAATGAGATGAGCTTTAATGCATTTTTTGCAGAAATCCCAAGAAACTATAAAACACGCTCCCAAGTTAATTACAGAAAATAATAGAATTTGATTTCCGATTTGCTCCATAAAATGTTTACTTATCGAAAAAAAAGGCTAACAGATTTACTGCATGCAAGAATATTTTTTTAATAAAAAATAGAAAAAGTTTATCTTAAAAGACATCAAATTTAAGTTATCTAGCAAAAGAAAACCTATAAAAATAAATAAAGAAAAGAAATATAATAAAGAACACGATTCATTTAAGTAATTATTAAACTTTTTTTATCCCCTTTTTTTTAATCGAGTTTATCATGAAATAAAACTGCTGGAAGCTTCAAAATATTGTTGCATTAGTGTTAAAATTTAACTATGTAAAAAGAGAACTTTTCTAATTTACAACAATTTAATCTTTAATGGAAAGGCACAATTCAAATAAGCAAAAACTAAATTAAAATGGTATAATCGAATTTCTTAGATTCAAGCAATTTGACTATTTTTTGAAAAGTGAAATAAGTTTAATTTCCAAAAAATTTTTTTATTCAATACCCATTTAATAACTATAAACATTGAGTATATGTAAGATTTGTGACAATAAAATGATTAACCATACGTATTTTCAAATCGTTTAGGAGGCGACAAGCATTTGAATCACTGCGATGGCAGGTTGATTTGAATGCTGCCCGGCACACGTGGACGCAGTGCTGACGTAAAATATCTTCAGTGGCAGACGGATCCCTTTGGCATTGGACTAATCCAGGGTGGTTTTTATGGTTTTCCTAGCCACGTAACGCAAATACGTATGAATTCCATGAAGATAGCTTTTTCAAATGCTTAATCCAAGAGTTTTCTTGTCTTCTGGGTTCGGTTTAAAATTACACGGTTATGGATATGAATATCAATAGTCGTAAACCCACAAGTTACTCTACTGTTCAACGCTACTACTGTTCAACAATATATATATATATATATATATATATATATATATATATATATATATATATATATATATATATATATATATATATATATATATATATATATATATATATATATATATATATATATATATATATATATATATATATATATATATATATATATATATATATATATATATATATATATATATATATATATATATCAACAACCCGGACATGAGAATAAAATTTCTGACATTTTCACTCTTTCATTGTGTCTGCTGCGATAGAGACAATTTAAAAGAGCTCAGTTACTTTTCACATTCAACAAATCGGCATTGAAGAATGTAAATGTCCCTCAAGAATTGAACATAAGTCTAACATCGTCTTAAGAAGAGCAAATTACCAGACAAAGAAGTGTGCATGAAACTACCTGGTCACGGTTGATTACCGTGGCATTGTATACTAAAAGATGAAGCACTTTTATACTCAAGTTAAGACAGACCTTCTTAACATCCGTCTTTTGTTATCTATTTCGAAATCTTTTATATTTTAGTTATGCGAAGATTAAAAGAGTCGTTACATGATGTTTAGTTTAAGTTGCTCGGTTAAATAAGCTTTATTTAACTATGAATTGGTTTAAAACCATGTTTAATGCAGATCAATTCATTAGAGATTTTTTTTCCGTATAATTTAGTGCCTATAAATTCTAGTTTATTTCCCGATTTTAGAAATGTATATACTAGAAATTTCGATTATTTTCTTAAAATTATGCTGGAACTAGAATTATGAATGAATACTAAGAAAATATTTGAATGCATGACATAAATTTATTTCCATCCTTTTTAAAATTTACAAATTTTTTATAAGTTAGTATTATATCGAATAGTAATACAATCTAAAAATTATTCCCCTTAAACAGGAAAGGAATAGGACTTTTTTTAAAAAATAATAAGCCCAAAGGTTACTAATAGTCTATAGAAATATTATTCTTAACTATTCTTTGCATCTTTTAACATAGCTACTGATTTCATCTTGAAATTTGCTGCAACTCAATAATATAGTGCAATAATTGTTCAATTTTGCTGCAACTTTAAAACGGTGAAAGTTAAACCAATATCGCTCTTCTTAGACTTGATGTCAAGATACCATTGTTCTACTTGAACACAAAAATGATTCATTTAACATCTCATTAAAAACAATTAATTACTACAACAGCTCATTGTAGAAGTGGGAGATCAGTATGGTTAAGGCTCCACAGTTTCCTAACCAATAACATGATCATGGCAATGGGTTTAGCATTGCGCACCGACTACCTTTACTTCTCAGACACCCTGGTACTCATCGATAACCAGTGACTTCAAACCTCCACCGGGGGAGGGGGTCGGTATCCAGTTCTTCATGATAGTAGTACCTTAACCACTGAGATATCGTGGCTGTAATAAAATATTGAGGTTAGAGTCAATTTGCATCGTATTAGGGTTCTACGTACTTTTATAGTTCTGCTTTGAATTTTTTTTGTACCCGACATGATACAAAAAAAATATAATATATGATAATATTTATTATATTTTTTGAATGTATGGTGATAATATTTGATAATAAAATATGGTAATTATAATAATAATGATATATAATAACTATAATTACAATAATATATGATAATATATGATAATTATAATGATATCTCTTATTATTATTTTATTGTTATTCTGATAATTCTTCTAAGGTGCAATCGATGTTTCGGTTTACTTGTGCGCCGATTTTCCCTAGAGTGTAATTACAATCTTGGGACATTTAAAATGCCACGTAACAGGCCCTTTTAACAAGTTTCAATCGAAATATAAAATCATTTTCTGAAGTATTGTTCGAAATCAAATGCTAAATAATTAAAAACTTTTAAAAAGACACTTTTTAATAATTTGACAAGACTTAAACATTTAAAACAAGATAACCTCCGAAACTCCTTTAATTTTAATACGATATAAATGCTTTTTTTTCTAAAAATTACATCGAAAATTTGCTTGAGCAACTTTCCATCATATGGCTCAGTCCTTCAATATTCAGTGTAATTTTTGTTGGTCACCAAATTCAATTCAACTGTACGCACTTATCATATAACTTTAGCTTAGCACAAATGCTTAATTACCAGTAAAATAGTTTTAAAAAAACAGTACAGTAATTACTATGGATTTTTCTGCGTGATACAATCCCAAAGAAACCATCTACTAAATATATAACCTTAGTTGAACCATAATGTCAAACACATTTACTGAAACCTTATTAAAGTGCTAAGTTAAGCATGTTTCTGTTCAACTTCAACAATAATACACGGAGAAAAAAAATTCTGATGAAACTACCGTGCTGTATAATAAAGACATTACTAGAATAAGAAAATGTTCTAGTAATAATACCAGAATATAAGATATTTAAACCTCTCATTTTTTTAAAAAAATTATAGTCCAAATTACCACACATTTTAGTAACAAATACAATATTGATAAGTAAATTTAACTGAATAAACGAAACACACTTTAAAGTATCAGATAAATTTACCGAATTCTACCACATTTCCCGAATTTCAACACAAATTATAAAACAATATTTAATTATTAATTTTACCAAAATCATTACCAAAACGCTCCGGTTAAAATTACGTGCTTTTTGGTGTTTCCATAGAGCCAGAAGCTCATTAAATTTTACCATAGTCAAGTAGTTTTGACCTTCCTTTTTTTTTCAGTGTATAAAGCAATCGAAATTTAGATGGATAATATTACGCAATGATATGGTTCAACTTTGTACCTTTTTACTGCTGCAGTTGTTTTAATTTGATCGATATTAGTACCATCCGAAATTTCGTACAGATTATGTTTGCCTTTTTTTTATCTTCGTTATATTTCTTCTTTACATCTTTTAAAAACGTGAACTATTTTAAAATCACGCCTATGAATTGCAAAAACCAGACGCCTTGAACTGCCTGACAATTCAAATTCAAGAACCGTGTAATTATGCTTTGTAATTTTTTGATAATATAACGCTTTTCCTTCTTTTTTAATTATAGTATTTACAAATGTTTCCAACATTTTTGAATTGCTTCTGTTACTTTTATGCTTGATTTAACTATATTTACCATTGTTTATGTATAAACACTTTTTTATTACAATAATAATAATAAACGTCAAAATGACTTGAGGTAATGACTTATGACTGACAACTTATCAACAATCAATTTTCTTGAAAACAAATGAATCATATAATGGTAGTTGTTACAACATCATGAAGAACACTTCAAGACTACATTTTGTTTAGATACAAATACTTTCATTCCTTTTGGAATGAAATAAAATCTAATTTATTTCGTGCCAACGCTGCTATTCTTGACTTATTTTCAGTTCTATTTCTCAAGTGCATAGAAAACTATGCAGTCTCTGGCCAAATTATTAGACGCACTATAAGATTCTGTGTAAAATCTTAAATATCAGTTGAAACTATACAGCTTTATTGCTTTTATGTGACTGAAACCGATTTGCACTTGTTTACGTTCGTCTATCAATTGGATAAATTAGACGATTTATTATATAAGCATCTATATTATATAAAACGCTAATACGTACGTATGTATCAATAAAACCGATGATATTTCTTTTCTCGCATTGGCAACAGTTTTCATATTTAATTGTAAACGTTTTGTACAAATCTCTAAACTTTTTTTCGTATTTATCCACATAATCAAGAAGTTATGAACTCATTACATAAACACATTAACATTTGTCTTCGATTCTCACCGAATTCTAACTGTTTGCAATTTCAAATTAATATTGAAATGTACAGGTTTAGAATTTTCCGCAGTGAAAAGTTTTCGGAACTTCAGTATTCAAAAAAGTATACAAAAGCTAGGCTTTAAGAACGTATCCAATGAGCGAGCAAATCGAGCATCGGATTGCAATCCGAAATGAACTGCGGAAGCAGTTCCGGGAGTTGGCGAGCGCCAGCGAGCAGGGTGCGAAGCCTCCTTGTAGAATATTTATTATATCAGATATTATATTAGTATATTATAATAATTAGACCAAATTATTATGAGCACTGTAGTCTTTTATTAATGACATGTTTTGCACGAGTTTACATGCAATACTTTTAAAGTTAAACACGCATGTAATGGGTTTTTATTCAGGGGATTTTTATGTACTTCCTTTTTGTATTTATTTTTAACGTATTGCATTACAATGTTCACAAATTGATACAAAAAACTAAACAAATGCAAACCAGTTTCAGCGGCGTGATAACCATAAAGGTGTTTAGTGTCACCTAATAATTAAGATTTTACATAGAATCTTAAAATGCGTCTAATAAAAAAAAAAACAAATATAACTTTATTGAGAACAAAAACACATAAATACAAAGAATATATATTCGTCGTCAAGAGGAAAATCTTGTCCAGGCGACAAAGAAAAGTAATACAATAAATTTAAAACAGAAAAAAAAAAGGGGGGGTATTACAATCATAAATTATTTTGCTCATCATAAGACGTCATATGTTGTTGAACACTGTAATAATAGAAAACAAAAAAAATGCATAAAACTATATATATAAAATAAATAAATAAATAAATAAATAAATAAAAAATAGCAAAGGTAACATAAGAAATTCATTTGGATTGGCACAAGACTGGTATAAAAAATCAAATGCTTCCTTTAAAGTGAAAAATAGAGATCTAAATCGTCAATGTTCATCACAAATTGAAATAAAGCACGCTTAAAAGAAGAATATATTTTGATGTTTTGCAACTGAAATGGTAATTTATTATATAATTTAGGTGCTAAGTAAAAAAACTGTTTTCGTGAAATTTCTTTTGTAAAGAGGGGAATCTCATACATTTCAGTTGGTCTCCTTTCAGACACATTAGTTTTTAATTTGCATATTAATTTATTGTATATTAATTTGGCAACTGTATATTATTTTTACCTTGAATTAGAAGTAAATATGTCAAACATTAATCTTATTTTATTAGGAAATAAGATGCTTTATTAGATTTATTAGAAATAGTATTTTATTAGAAATATATGCTTTACTTTTCCATTAATTTAAGATAAGAGCTAAAATTCAGTTAAATAAAGACTTCCTGCATTCAGGTTTTATGATTCATATTGAAAGTAAAGCACCCACCAACTCTCAAAAAGGTCATCACTTTTTTACTGGTAGCTGTATTGACATAAGGTTGGGTTCCAAACTAAAGCTTTAGTCAAAGTCAAGTTCAAATGCATAGTTTCATGTTATTCACCTTCTTTTTGGTAGCTGCGTCATAAAATGCATTTAAATATCAGAATCGATATTTTCACCCTAATAACCATTATTAAATCATTTTCCCGTGACATAATTACATACAATAAAATAGCTATTATTTATTTATGCTAAACATTATTTTATATTCATTGCTAACAATAACTAATATTTATTAATTTGTTACTAATATTAATTAGTAAATTTCATTAACTACTTATAATTAATTTATAATAATTTAATTTAGTATTATTGTTTTTGAATTATAGTTTATAAATTATTATTTATAAATTGAGCATTACTGTTCATTAATTAGTTATAAACAAATTATATTTATAGCAAAATTATTATAACTTAAATTTATTGTCATTTCTTTAAAAATATATTTATTAACAACATTTATGTAATATTATTCTTATTATTTACAAATTCTCACTAAAACAGCTATGAAGGTATTTAAAAAAAATAGTAAACTAACTTAAATAACTTTAAAAAAATTCGTAAACAAATTTTCTATACAATACTTCGCATAAGATTTTAAAAGTCACGAGCAGTTAACAGAAAAAGAAATCATTATACAATCTGGTAAGGATGGTATTTAGCAGTTACTTAAAAGTAGTAAATAGTTAAACATTTTATCTATACAATTAAATAATAGTGAAAGATTTTTTATTTGTAAGTATTTACAACAAGTATATGTAACAGAGATATTTAAAAATGTTAAAAAAAAAAATTTTTTTAGTTAGAAGGAAAAAAAGGATGGTATTTTTTAAACTATTTCTTACAAATCAATCATAAGTAAGAGTTTCTCCTCCTTGAAGCAGCCGAATACAAATATTCATAATTGTGTTGCAGTCATTTATTGCTTTTTTTTAGATAAATAACTTTATAAATCAAAATCAAAATTTATTCAATTAAACAATATTAAAATATTTTATTCCATTCATACATACTTTGTTTCCCTTATTTAGTATTCGATTCAGTTAGGATAAAATTTAAACCTAAATATTTTGTTCTATTACCATTACAATTCATTCCCCAAATCTGTTTCCGAAATTTTGATTTAATTTTTAGTTACCATAAGAACTCGTCATTTACTCGTTGTTTGCCCGTTACTCGTTTTTTACTCATTGCTCGTTTATTTTTCTCCAAAAAAATTAATTTAGCACTAGAATATTTCAAATATTTCTTTGCAATTTTTAAAAAATTACATCGTAATTATTATTTCTATTACATGTGTTGACTGAACATAGCATGACTTATTTGCCGTTTAATCATTGTAAGGAAATAACTCAATATTTTTATCATGAAATGTTGCGTAATAAGGTAATTCCATATTTACTTTATAGTATTATAATAAAACACCACATTTAGATTCAATTCTTTGATTTATTTGAAAAAAGATTGCCACGATTATTACTTTACAATTTAATAAAAATAAAAATAAATGACAAAAAAATTTTATTCTAATTAGTATAATGGTTCAAAGATAACTTTAACAAATGTGTTCTAAATTTATCTATAATCAAAATAGAATAGTGTGAAAAAAAACTTTAAGAGAAAACTAAATTTACAGGTAAGCAACTTTTATTAATTTTATGTTGGTGGTAGTAAAAAATTATTGGTTCTTTTTTGTCAATTTAGAATCCAATCTATAAATTTTTCTATTCAATAACAATGCACCGAGAACGGTGGGAAACGGTTTTAAACTATTTTCTTTTCCGAGTTATATTGAGATATTCATTAAATTTTCCACATCAGAATTTATTCTTGCGTAATATTATAATGTACACTGACGAGAATATACAAGAGTGAAATTAGGTTCTTTAGTATTATCCCGACGACCTGCCAACTCTCGCCGATACCTATGGCGCTAGTTTTTAGGTTTGGCACTAGTTTTTACAAAATAATTTCGCATCCCTTTACATTGCACAGCCATTGCTTATCAGTTTTGATATACAACGCCATATCGTGGCCATTAATGCACATTTTCTTAGAAGAAATAATTCCATACTCTTGAAAATATGCCACTGCACACTCTTCGGTGCTAGGCAAATCCGAAATTCGAATCATTTTGCAGCGGAGTGAAAAAAAACAGTATATTTCAACAAGCTAAAGAAAACTAACTCGCGTATTCAAGGTCGCATGATGTTGACTATAGTTTGTCTAACGTAAGAACTCCCCTTGACATTCGTCTGGAACCGTGGCGGTGACTTTGGAAACGAGGTATAACTATTTCAAGTGAGGGTGTCGGGTCATTGCTTAGGACAGGTTTTGTGTCGGGGCAGCGAGAAAAATGGAATCTTTTTCTTCCGTCTACTGTGCTAGCCCTAAATTACCCTCCCTGAAATGCTCTATTCTTGTTTCCATAGCAGCAGACGGCCTCAGACTTTGTAGTGGGGGGATTTCTGACCGTAGACAAACTGTAGATACGTCACGGTTACTGGCGCAGAAGTTACCTTTTGGCGATAATATCGGGTTTGGATAAAATGGTTGACGGAATAATCCCAAAGTGTCTCATTCCTCTTAGGGATTATTCCGGCCACCTGCCAACACTCGCCAAATCCCGTGGTAATCGTAAATCCCTTCTCAAACAGATAAATTGAGACAATACAGGATGACAAGATTAACAAGGGGGCAAGAAAATACATAATTTTTAGTAGTAGAAATGAAATCCTACAGTAGTAAAAGGGCAATCAGAAACATTTCAAAAATGAAAATATTAGATTTTTAGATCTACAGGATGACATGCAGAAGATTATAAGAGATAAGATTAAATGAGATGATTTTAAGAATATTCGTAAATTGAAGAATTGTAAAATATGTTGAAAGTTGTTTAAGTGTGCTTTTATTACGTAAACGTACATTATTACTTGAACATTTAAAATTCTTATTTTAGGAGCTGGTTTACATGAACTCGTAAAGCGAGGAGCTGATGATGACCATAAATGGGGGTATGAAGATAACAATGGTAAGTTTATATTTGCTATCTAAATTTATTTTAAGTCAAAACTCCTTCATTAAATATATGCTGAAAATGTTATTCTAAGCAGAAATTGTTGGGAACAGTATATTTTTAATTACATGGAGAAAGATATGTCACTTGCATTTTTGTTTGGGAAGCACTAAAGAAAAGAAAAAGAAATTTTAGTTGAGATAAGATATAATTTAACTTTTTTTTTTTCAATTCTGTCAAATTTGAAGAATATGTATTCAAAATAATTACTAAATATTTTTTTGTAAATATATCCTAACATACAGTTCCTTAACAAATTATTCGACGCACTATAGATATCGACGAATATATCGACGCACTATAGATTCTATGTAAAATCTTAATTATCAGGGGATACTATACAGCTTTACTGTTTTTACGCTACTGAAACCGATTTGCACTTGTTCGCGTTCGTGTATCAATTTGTTAAATTAAACGATATATAATATAAATTCAACGATTGGGTAAATTGGACAATATATTACATAAATATAGAATATTTATTATATCAGGTATTATCTATATATATATTTCTCTTACACGGAGACAAAAAAAAGCCTCATTACAACTCCCCGAATGGCAACGCTAGAAATTCGACCAATGAATGCCGCTAAAAATGTCACATGCCAAATCTAGCTGAGGTGGATCAACATATACCGCTTTTAAAAATGGAAACTGAAATTTAAATTTATTTTAATGACTTAGTATTTACTAAAAAGATGTAATTTTTAAAAAAAAAAATTGTTATATGGATTTGAATGATTGTTTTGAATTCTTGGAATTTTTTGCATTTGCAATGTTCCTAAGTTAGTAGCGAGCAAAGCGAGCTTGGTTTGCGAATCAAACCATATGAGATTGCGTACCAATTTTCGGGGGTTGGCGAGCGTTAGCGAGCAGGGGGCGCAGCCCACTAGTATTAGTATAATATAATAATTAGACCAAATTATATTATATATGCATTACTTTTATTATATATTATATATGCATTATTATATATGCATTACTTTTATATTTAAGCATACCTGCAACGGGTCTTTATTCAAGAGATTTTGTATATACTTTCCACTTGTATTTATTTTTAACGTATCGCATTACAATGTAAACCAATTGATACACGAATGTAAACAAGTGCAAACCGGTTTCAGTGGCGAAAAACAATAAAGCTGTGTAGTATCACCTGATAATTAAGATTTTACATAGAATCTTACAGTGCGTCGAATAATTTGGACAGGGATTGTATATACTAAGATCGAATTCATTCATTGTGACTTATGAAATGATTCATCATGTCATGGAACAGTTTAACATGGGTTCGAGAACCATTTTAGCATTACCGAAAAACTAATCTCAGTTTAATCAAATGAGAAAGGGGCGAAATTTTCAATCAACAAAATTATTCAAATATATACCGGTAGTAAGTACAACTGACACTGATTAGGTTTCAATTCCTAATGCAGTTTTTATGCATTGCTTTGTTTTAAGTTGTTAGTATTAACTACAAACTAGAAACTTTCTCCAGTCATCGCAGTTCCTTGTCAGTTTGAAAATACAGTTAAAAAAACAAATCTCCTTGTGCGAATTAGGAAACATTATTTTGAATGATCTCCACACAGTAAAACTAATAATGGTTTTAAATTAGCATTGATAGTGAAAGAATACCCATAGAAACTATTTGCTTTGCAACTTATGATTTTTGTTGTTGTAAGCAATGCACTATTCAAATCATAATTCCAACATCAAAAATATGTTATCCATACTTCATTGTTTTCAGAGTATCTAGACCTCTGTAGTAACTATAAATGGCCACTTTTTCCACTTGTCGCCATATTTTTAAAATAGAATTGTGTCACCTCTTAATTCATATTGTCACGTAGAATGAATATGAATCTGTCCAGAAAGTTGAAGAGATTTATTGAAAACCTTCAAACGTACAAGGAACAAAGTAACTTGAAACACCTGGTCTTTTATAGGAATAAATAACGGAACGGGAAATGATAAATTAGAACATTCTAGAAACTTCTAGAAGATACAGAAATAGTAAATTAAAGCTTATGTTACATCTATAGGGTTTTTCATTTTCTTCGAGTTCTGAAGATCGAACTCGGTGCCTTGTCCCTCCGGGACGACAATATAACATAGTGATAGCAATCATGGTGACTATTTTGCTCGGTGTGGTGAAAGTACTTTAAAATTATGGGAGCTTGTAGGTTTGGCTAGTTTGATCGTCGCGACAGCCATACTGTAATCGACACATGAAAGAAACTGAAAATTTAATTTTAACTAAAGTGAATCTGACTTTATTTGGAAAGTAAAAGAAGTTTTTATGGAAGTAGATACTCAGATAGCAAGATTGTAAAATCATTACATTAAAACACACTATTTGATTAATAAATTTAGAGGAATTGAAGCGACATTTTAAAAAAAAAGCTTTTAAGCTTTGTTCTTTTGTTTCTTTTAATTGCTTAAAATATAAAGTTGATTTGAAGGCGAGCCATAATGTATGTTCCTTGGGGCAGGCAGCGATGTACTGTGCGTCAAAAAAAAAAGCAGACAGACCCTGAATAACTTTTGATTTAATAATTGGATCCTCACGTTCAAGGACTCATTCTTAATGGTTCGAAGAGGTAACCTCAAATATGCAAACTAATTTGAGCAAACGATATTTTAAGTCACGGAATTAAACCCCAAAACACACTTTCTCTGAATAAACATACCTTTTTTTCAACGGATTTAGATTTCTGATTCCAAAAATATAGGGGACAGCCGCAATCTGGGAAATGTGGTGTCAATAGTTTGGTTAAGAGAATGTATCTCGAGAACTTTTCACGCGAGTAGAAAAAATTTTGTACACTTTCATAAAATTCGTTATCTAAAGATAATTCCATTAGAAAAATAAGTATTAGTAAATAGTTAGTATTTTTTATTATTTTATTAAGTAATAGTCGAAAAAATTTAAATTTGAAGGTACGAAATTTTTTACATCATGTAAATGTAATTATGTAATTTTACATGGAAAAATACAAAATTTGAGCGAAATCAGTGGAACAATTCCTGAGAAATCGAAATTTAAAGAAGTCGAGAAGTAAAGAATTTCTCATGAATTATTCAACTGATTTTGCTCAAATTTTGTATTTTGCCCTGTGAAATGACGTATTTCTCATATTTTAAAATGACGTAAATTATGTACCCTAAAACACAAAAATATTAAATATCTATTAAATGTTATTTTTTGTGCGGTATTATCTTTGGATAAACGAATTTCATAGCTGTGTGCAAAACTTTTTCGCTTAAGAAGTTCACGAGATATGGTGAAACACACAAAAAGTAAAATTAACATTAAGAGGTCCAAACTTTGGGTCTCTCTCCTGACCAAACTTGTGATACCATCTTTCGCAGATTGTGGCCATCCTCTATATTTTTGGGATCTGAAATCTATTGAAAAAAGATATGTTTATTCAGAGAAGGTACGTTTTTGTGTGTGAATTCGCAATTTAAAATATCGTCTTCACCTTATTAATTTGCATATTTGTGGTTATCCTCTCGAACCATTAAGAATGAGTCCTAGAATGTGAAGATTCCTGGCGCACTGTACATCTCTTAGTTGTCAGGAAAATAAATATCGAAAACTTAACTTTTTCTTCCAGACCGATAACAGCTTCCTGCAGTTGCTATATTTTCCATTACTGATGTTTTTAAACGCTTAAATTTAACTGGAACCTTCTTTCTCTAAGATTTTCAATTATATTCTCTCTCATGTTTTTTTCTAAATTATAAATTTATACTCAAAAATATTAGCAATTAATAGTATATTTAGATACCTTTATCTGATGAGAAATTACTCAGAATTAAACGTTATACTCCTCACAGTTCCTTCCAGACTCATTAATGTTACAATTCTCGTTGGGCATGATGAGGCATCATACTCGTGGCATGCATAAATCAGGCTTATTCAAATCTGCTTCACGCTTCTACCTTTTCCAGTAGCTATTTACATTAGCCACATACGCTTTAACTGCTTCGATAATAAGAACACATTCATAATGCATTAAGTGTTGCTTTTGTTTTCAACACTTTTTATTATAGTTAGATATTTTTCCAACTTTTTTCAACTTTATTTTTAATACTACTGCTTTAAAATTACTTTATTATTCATGACTTCAAATTTGAAGGAAGGAGATCCGCAAATAGTCAAAGTTTGTGTTTGAAAAAATTGTCTTAAAGTTATAAATTGAAATTCATGTAAATAAGAAAGCTACTGCACTTTTTGTATCTTTGCATGCATGCATAAAATAAACTTTCTTAAATTTTTAATCGGAATTTTTCGAAATAAAATTTTTCTTCTCTTTTGCGTGAAAACTTCTAAATTTTGCAACTGACTGAGGTAAAAATAAAATAGCATTTATTTTATTAATTCAGTTTTTTTTTCTCCTGCAATATTTTTTTCATTGTACATAGCTTTTGTTGATTTTAATTTTGTCATTCAGTTCTTCAAAAATTCCTAACAGAACAAAAACAACATTCAAGTAAAAGATGCTTGAAAACCTTATTTTATTTAGTTGATAACTGAAAAAACTATGGTGTTCTTTTTTACTTTTTGAGAGAGAGAAAGGTAGAGGTCAATTAATTAGAAAATCTTATTACGCATCGATGAAAAACATTCTGTTTTACAAGAGTCTCAACTTAGAAGTACCTTAAGAACGATGGCCACATGTCAAAATTAGTTATAGTAACAATCAAGCCTCGAAAAAACTCTGAAATTTTACCCGTCCCCAAGGACTGCTTGTCCAACAATGTACCCGTCCTCCTTTGAAACTAACCCGTCGCTTCTAAATAAATAAAAAATATAATTTTCTCTCATTTATTACAAGCATTTATATAAATTGCACAATGAATTAGTAGTTACTAGGATTACAAGTACCAGGATTGCATTATACAGTAATAAAAGAAATACTAGGTTACTAATAGTAAAACCTAGTATTTCTATTATGAAATAATTTATTTCTTTGATGAAATAATTTAAATAACAAAGGTTAAGTTATCTGTCAATTATCATGTCAATTTATCTGATGGTACTGCTTTTTTTAAATGAATCAAATATGATGTTTGCCAGTTCTACAATCAAGCCAAGGATTTATAGAGGTTTCTGCACAGAAATCTGAAAGAGGTTTTCCATTTAGGGAGATGTTCATAAATCCGTTTAACGCTTCTTGTTTAAGACCAGTAAGTAATGTGTTTTTATGTAAGTTTACTGCTGAAAAGCCCATTTCAACCGCTGCAGGACTCCCAGACAGAGAAAACACCAATTCCACCATGCGCAGTATGTTGCTGTATTTCGAGATTAGGGGGTCATTTTAGAAGTGAGGCGCTAGACTCTTGTAAGATAACAAAAATTGAAAATGTATCACGAACATTAACGGAAAAATGGCCGTCCGCGCGGACGCTGGATTCGAGAAATTTGTTGTCCGCGGAGAATTTTTGACCGCCGAGGACGGGCGGTTTTTCGAGCCCTGGTAACAATGCTTATTTCATACATTTCTGTGACCACCATTAAATATTATTTAGTTAAAAAAAAAACATGCATATTCGGCCCGTATCCAAATTAGACACCTAAATGCTCAAGTTACATCTTAAAAAAGGAAATTCCTTTTTGCGTTAAAGTGAGTTTAATACGAATATTAAATTTTCATAAGATTCGCGAGAGCTTTGTTAAAATTTGCATAATCATAGCAGTCATGAGGCTATTGTGAATACGTCTACGCTAGCCTCTTGGGGGCATTTGTTTGATTAAGTTTATCATCGGTTAATTGAAGAAAAAAAGCGAATCAAAAGTGCTTACTTAACTATGTAAGAAATCATATTCATTCATGACATAATGTATCATATTACAAACAATGATTACAAATAGTCTGAAGTTGCAATTATAAAATGAATTAAGAATTTATTCATCTAGCTTAAAAACCTTGTTTTTTAGTTTGCAACTTTATAATCCCTATTTTTTTCGTGCTGTAGTAGCACTTTCTTTACGTTGCACAAGAGCTGCTCAGATTGGACATTGCCAACAGTCTGGGAAACATCCCTGAAGATTATCTGTATACATGCCATCACAATTTTGATTCTTGGTAGAGGGGATGACTCCCCCGCTTTTGTAGTCCCACCCACAAAATTGAGCACTTTTCGTTTGAACATAAAACGAAGGCTAATTTGTCATGCAACTGGAGATGAAAACGTAACATAGTTTCCACAAACTGCGAAAATTTACTGAGAAGGTGGTATATATACAATGGTTATCATAAATTATGGAAAAAATTATAGAAATAGCGATAACTCTCCCAAAAATAAGACAATCCCGATACAATTTGAATATGTTGTCAAATAAGAGTTTTTAATTAAAACTGCGATATATAAATTAGCGTGATATATAAATTAGTCAGTATAAATTACTGCAATGGAAGGACGTCATCTGCAATGAGAATAAAATTGCACATTTGATCGCAAGCCGGCAAATTTCACTGTGTTTCTAAACTTAGAAGTTCGAGATAGTCAATTTGTAGCAATAACCTCCACCCATCAATTCTCTGAAGAACTGAGATAGTGATCTATTGGAAGACTAAAGGCAGGACAAAGTCAAATACAGAAGCTGTCAAATGGCTCAATGTGAGTCCTTCTGTGGTTCAGAGACTCTGGTTTCATTTTCCAACCACAGGTTCGTCATTCAGAAGGTTCCTCCAAAGATGGCTAAATGTTGATGACCGATATTTATCATTTTGTGCACGAAGGAATAGAACCACGAGTCAGTTCAAATCCTCTCTTAGTGCAGCAACCGGAAAATTGATGTCAACGTCTTCTATGCGTAGAAAGCTTCACGAACGTGGTACGTAAGCTAGGCGACTAGCCATTTGCGGGCCAATTTCGTCATGCCATAGAAGGGAACATTTGAGGTGAATGTAGAAACATGTCCACCGGACCAATGGAGGGTTGCTCTCTCCACATATGAGTTCAGATTTAGCCTCCAAAAAGATAGTAGGCGTTGTTTGACTTGGAGAAAACCTGGAACCCGATTTCATCCATTAAACATTCGTGAAAAAGATGCATAGAAAGGAGGTAGAACATGCGTGTGGGTGGTATCTCTTCGGGTGAACGCACAGACCTGCATGTCTTTCCACGTGGAACCGTGAACGCTCACAAGTATAGAGATGACATTCTTGATGTTCATGATGCCTACCCTTATGCAGTGCTCCGCGCAGGGCTCGTATCGTGGATGGTTGTCTTCAGCAGCAAACAATTCAGCTCGTGAAGTGGCCTGTCAAGCATATTTAGGTTGCTTTAGAAAAATGCCAAGCGGTTCTCAATCCTCCTCCTCGGACCCTTTCCACGCTTTCATTTTTCAAGAAAAATAGCTCACACTTCCAACTGAACTGGTAGACCGCATAATTGAAAGTATCACACATCGCTGTATGGCACTGTATTGCTGCCAGAGGTGATGTGAAGATACTTTTTCGATTCCAAACTGATACGACTGATTTATTTATTTCATACATATGCTAACTTCTGTATCACCATAATTGTCTGGTTAACAACTTTATACATTATTATGTGCACTATAATGTAATGTGTATGTATATATATATATATATATATATATATATATATATATATATATATATATATATATATATATATATATATATATATATATATATATATATATATATATATATATATATATATATATGTAACATAAAAAGCCTTTTATTAATCTTTTTATGTTAGTTTCTTTGCTATAAAACAACTCCTACTTTATTACTAATTAATTATTCTATTTGAAATACTTTCTCACACTTTTAAAAGCCACATCCTGTTTCTAAATCTATTTTTAGCCAAAGTATGCATACATTTAAATAAAGATCTTTTTTCCCTTTTAAGCCGTGGGAATCACTCGAGCAAGTTCATTAACCAATTGTAAGTTCTGAGATTTCCCTCTTTTCCCTAAATAGAGACATTTTAGGATTTTTTGCAAGATTTTCCCTACCAGAAAGACTGTTTTCTGATGGAGTAAACATCACTTCTTCGCTCTCACTCAACTAAGAATGTTCAAATAAAAGTTACTCTGATTTAATTAAAATCCTGTGTCTGTTTTCCTGCTCGGTCCGACTGCATCATTTTACAAGCCGAGCAGGATTATAAGAACTGATGAAACGGGCGCAGGATAATATAAAATGCTTCTTCAAAATATAATTCAAAAGTGAAAATAAAAATACAATTGGCTGAATCATAAAATTGCTGCTGAACTGACATTGTTCGTGAAACACATATTATTCTTTTGAAACATGACTAAGGAAATTTGATGCCAAAAATAATTAAAAGAAGATTTTTGGGACTTCTCTTTCAAGTATCCATTGGAGTGGTCTCAACTGTATTTTAACAGTGCCTGACGTCTTCGTTTCCGTTATAACCATTACAGAAATGGATCTCAACGCTGCCTGATTTGATTCTCACCCACTTGAATGCTAGAAGCACTTTCTCTTTTGACGGAATCCCATTTGTGTATACCAACTTGATGGAAATGTCATCATATAAAATAATAATAAAAAGAAAATGATTTTACGATAGGTTTGTGCAACGCGATGCGTCGTCAGAGGTCAGATAGTCTGTCAGCTGATATGTTCAAAAACGAAACCTTGAATGGTTTTCAACACCCGTTAACAAAATCCTCAACTGTTGGTGCTATGTGTTCAGTGTGAGAACTTTAGTGGATCGTGCTTAGTGATGAAAACTTGTGAACAAAAATAGATGAATGCTATGAAAATCTTCTTTGGGGGGATTAATATTTTACACATTTTATATCAATTATACTTACTTGACAAATCGTGCTCTCATATTTTTGATGATTGATATTAATGATGAAATTTTTAATTGATTTTTAATGGTGAAATTTTTAAACGTGAATGCTTTCTAATCATTCACGCTCATATCTCGAAATTAAAACAAACAAATTTATGGCTATTTATATTTTGATAATATTTCAATTTATTGATATTATTATTCAATGGTTTACCATATTATTTGTTTAAATTAAATAATATTAAAATTTAGTATTACCATCATATTTTTTTTCTCACTTTTGATTCAGTATGATTATAATTTTAATTATTTAAGGAATCACTCTTTTTATTGCATTATATATCACAGTGTATATTATATTAATTGTAGAAGAGAAATTTAAATTTTTATTTTATTATGGTGTTTAAAAAAGCAAAAGATGTGCTATTCATATACTTAAGTTTTTTTTTTCCCCTTCTAAATGTTATATTTAATTATTGAAATTTGATTATTATTTGAATGCCCTTACGGAGTGGCAAAAACTACAATTTTAACATGGATGAAAACGCTAAAAGCAATACAGATAATTCTGAAACAGAATTGAGTGATAATTTACAAAAATTAAGTATGGATCAAAGTGTACAGGATAAACCAGACATACTAGTCTTTGAGCCTGACATTGGTGTTTAATTCACATCCTGGCTCAAACATTTTGAAAAACAAACTCTAGATGCTAAATGTAATGACGAATGGAAAATTAGAAATTTTCAAAAATTCATTAAAGGTTCAGCTTTGAAATTGTATATTAATAACTGTCTTAATTGTAATTCATATCAAGAAATAGTTGAAATTTTTAGAGAGCATTATTTTTCACCTCCCTTTGGCTTTAATGATTTTCAAAATTTAAAATTTTCTGGCCAAGCTAAAGACCTAAATTCATATTTTACCGAAAAGGTAGAGTTGGGTCGAAAAATAAATTTAAGTAATGATCACATAATTGAGGGTCTATCTATTGGTTTGCCCCACCAAATCAAAACACTTTTGGCTTTAAAAGAACCTAACACCCCAATTGAATGGCTCACTATTGTTTCAAAAATAATTCATGATGTACCTACGGTTTTACCCCAAACTGAAACTAAACAAAAATTACCAGAATACAAATTTAATGGGTATAGACCACAAAATCAAGGCTGGGCACCAAGACGGCCATTCTTTAACAACTCAAGTAATCCAAATTATAATCCTCGACAAAATCAAAATTTTTCCCGGCCTAGTCAAAGTTATAACCAACAATCCCAATTTAGACCTAGAATTCAAAATGAAAAGTTTCAAAGAAATAATCAACAAACTAGTCATTTCGCCCAGGCTTCCCAGGAGTTGCCGCCTAAGCCATGTAAATACTGTGATAAGCTTGGTATAACCAATGCTTATCATTGGGGCCAAAATTGTATAAACAAACCTAATTCTTTTATGGCTGAGAATCAAACCCAGCATAAACAAGAAAGTAAACAACCACAAAATTGACAATTAATAGTATCCGGATACATACAAAATAAAAATGAAAACTATGAAAGTGACAAATACCCGATTTTGACAAATAAAACTATCCTGTTAAATATTGATACAGGTAGTACTTTAAATATCATCCCAACTAAACTTTTTGAAAAACTAAATGTCCGAAAAGAAAGAAAGAACTTTGTTAATGTAAAACAAACAAAAGGTATTTTGCAACTTAACCACACTTGTACTTTAAATTTAAAAATTGGAAATATAGCTAGGTCAGTGGAATTTTACATTTTAAATACTGATCTACCTTATGCCATATTGGGTTTAAAGGAATGTAGTGGGTTTAAATTTGTGATAGATTGTGTTGAACGAGTTGTAATGCAAAATCAGAGAAAACTGATCACTTTTTCGGATTATAAAAGCAACTTGTCTTTACACATTTCTCCTGAAATCCAGGTTAATGATTGCAACAAAAATATCAATAAAGAAAATAAAGCTAAGAATAAAAATAAGGAAAGTAGAAATAAAAGAAACAATGTTAAATCAATTAAAAATAAACAAAGTGAAATGATTATGGAAAATAAAATTTTGGATATGAAAGTAAACAAAAATAAAAATGTAAACAAAGAGAATTTAAAGAAGAATAAAATAAAAAATAGACTTAAAAATAAAGATTTAAATAGCAAAACTGAAAATAATCTTGAGTTTTCAAATGTTCTTGAGACTAAACGTGATAATGGTGCGCAACATTGTCAAAATCATGTTGACGGAATTATGCAAATTCAAGATGATGAAAAAAGTTTCCAACTTCAGGAAATTTTAGAAAATTTTTCAGATATATTTGCTAAAGATAAATATGATGTAGGGACAATAAGAATTGAACCTCAAAGGGTAAGATTAACATCAGACTTACCAGTATCCTTACGAGCATACAAAACTTCACCAAAACAACAAGAGGAAATAGATAAACAAATTGAAGAATTGTTAAAGCATAATATAATTAAAGAAAGCTCTTCTCCCTATTCGGCTCCAGTAACTTTAGTTTATAAAAAAGATGAAAATAAAAAAAGTAGATTGTGTATAGACTTTAGAAAATTAAATCAAATTACTAAATCAGATGCAGAACCGTTGCCTCTTATAGAAACACTTATAGATAAATTAGAGAACAGTGTTTATTTTAGTAGACTTGATATGGTAAGTGGTTATTGGCAAATTCCAATCAACCATGAGGACACTGAAAAACTTGCTTTTGTCACCAATAGTGGGTTATATGAATGGTTAAGATTGCCATTTGGGTGGAAGAACGCCCCTAGTATTTTTCAAAGAACAATACGTAGAATACTCACTAAACATAAAGTTTCATTTGCAGCTAATTATTTTGATGATATCATAATTTATTCTAATAATTTTGAAGAACATTTAAATCATCTAAAGGAAATTTTTGAAATATGTAGATTTGAAAATTTAAAATTAAAAGCTTCTAAATGTTCTTTTTTGCAAACTAAAATTCAATTTTTGGGTTACGAAATATGCAATGGTATAGTAACTCCTGATAACAACAACATTGAAGCAATTAAAAACTTGAAACCTCCAACTAATGTTAAGTCTCTTCAACGATTTTTAGGTTCAATAAATGTGTATAACAAATTTATAAACAATTATGCTAAAATTAGAGCACCTTTAAATAATCTCTTAAAGAAAAATACAACCTGGTGTTGGACTCCCAAATGTCAAGAAGCATTCGAAATTTTAAAGAATGCTTTAGTTTGTAAACCAATTTTGAAAATATTTAACCCTAAATTACCATGTCATATTTTTGTTGATGCAAGTCAAAGTGGTGTTGGAGCAATTTTGAAACAGCCAGATGTTTCAGGTGTCTTACATCCAATAGCATTCCATTCTCGTTCTCTTAGAGACTATGAGAAAAATTATGCAATCACAGAACTGGAATGTCTTGCTATTGTTGATGCATTAAACAAATTTTATCACTATTTATTTGGAAATAAATTTACCATACATACAGATCATGCGGCTTTAGTTTGGTTAAAAAATGTTAAAAATCTGAAAGGTAGATTGTTCCGCTGGTCTTTACTATTGAGTATGTATGATTATGATATAAAATACACAAAAGGCACCTTAAACTTTGAAGCTGACATGTTATCCCGAGATATTCCTGACAATATTGAACACAATAGTAATGTTAATTTAAATAATGTAAGCCATTTTTCACATCTTTTGCAATTAGATGAAATTCGCGAAGCCCAACAAAATGATAATTTAACTGGGAATTTTATTAAAATAGATAATGTTTTGTGTATACGTAAAAAGGGTTTTACCAAAATTGTTGTTCCATTTTCTTTAAGGCATAAATTACTTGAAATTACTCATAAAAAATTTGGCCATCCGGGAATTCAAAAAACTATTAATTTACTTACTCCTGTTTACTATTGGGAAAATATTACTTTGGATATTACAAGTTTTAACAAACACTGTCATACTTGTCAAATTAATAAAAAACCTAGACAGAAAAGATTTGGGTTACTTCAGGAAATGCCCCCAGTTGACAAACCTTTTGAAATAATTGCAATCGATAGTGTAGGTGGTTTTAATTATTATAATTCTACCAAAAAATATTTAACTTTAGTAATTGATCATCACACTCGATATATGTGGTCTTTTGCTTCGAAATCAATAACTACGGAAACCTATGAAAATTTTTTGCACCAAATTTTTCAAATTCAACCCCCTAAAAGTATTTTGAGTGATAGAAATGCCGCGTTTACTTCTTCCCATTTTAAAAAATTCCTCAAACATAGCAAAATCAAACAATTGTTAACTACAGCCCATAGACCCGAAACTAATGGAAAAGTTGAACGTTTAGGACAAACCATTGTAACACGTTTAAAATGCAAAATTAATGATTCTTCTAAAAAAGTGCCTTGGCCTAAATTATTAAAAGAAGTAACTGAAGAATATAATTTAACTCCACATTCAGTAACTAAATTCCCACCAGCTTATTTAATGTTTGGCACTCTCCCATTTAATCATCCTTTATCTGAAGAAATTTTTCCACCAATAGAAGAAGCAAGGAAAATTGCAGTTGAAAGAACTAAACAATATCATGAAAAAAATAAAAGTTATTATGTAAAATAAAAGTTATTCACTCATATTGAATTTTCCCCAAATGATACTGTAATGTATGAAGATTTTAAATACCCCAATACTAGGAAACTTACCCCCACTTTTTCCGGTCCATATATAATTCTTGAAAAAATTTCTGATGTTAATTATAAAATAAATAAAAAGAATATTCATAATAAAGAAAATACAGAAATAGTTCATATATCAAAATTGCGAAGGTACCACCCACCTGACAAACTTAAATTATGTCACGAATAAAAAACATGTAATTATTTAAATGGAATTGACTATATTTTATATTAAATTTAATGATTTTTCATTGTTAAAATAAATTAAAAACACCGAATATGACAACATTACACATGGTTCAATGAACATGTGGTCCCCTTTTTTCTGGAAGATCCGACCTTTCAAATTTTCTTCTTCAAGTTCAATGTTTACCCAATCTAAAAGGATATGGGGCGATGGTAGTTTCTCTCTGTGGTGAAAACCAAAAAAATTTAAACTTAAGCATCTATTGAAACTAGGATCTTCCAGCACATCATTGTTGAGACTAGGGACTGTTTTCCTCCATTTGGGGAATACAGCCCCTAATCCAGCAAAAATTTTCCCTTAACAACACTGAAATCCTAAATTTCAGATTAAAGACCATTGTGTCAAATTTTTTTTACATTTTATATTGAAATTTTTTTTGATAAAAAGTGTCAATTTGTATTTTTATATCTCATATCACTTGCATTTTCATATTTTTTTTTATCTTTCATGTTGTTGAATGTGAATATTTACATCTTTTAGAAAATTTTTATAGATTTTCTTGTCTTAAGTGAAAAGTTTATTTTAATTGTATTAGTATGAATAATAACTTTATTTACTGTGATTATCAAGAAAGACTGAAAAAACTTAATCACAAAAAATTATTGAAAATGGAGATCTAACACTTCATTTTGATAGTAGTGTGTGTTTTTTTTTTATGATTCATGTTACTTTATATCTTGTTGATATTACAAATATTATTATTATTTTTTTATTTTAATTGTGTCATCATAGGGAAAGTTTTGCAAAGGGATAATTTAAAAAAATTTTAGATATTAGTCAAAATTTTTCGGCGAGGGGGGATGTAACATAAAAAGCCTTTTATTAATCTTTTTATGTTAGTTTCTTTGCTATAAAACAACTCCTACTTTATTACTAATTAATTATTCTATTTGAAATACTTTCTCACACTTTTAAAAGCCACATCCTGTTTCTAAATCTATTTTTAGCCAAAGTATGCATACATTTAAATAAAGATCTTTTTTCCCTTTTAAGCCGTGGGAATCACTCGAGCAAGTTCATTAACCAATTGTAAGTTCTGAGATTTCCCTCTTTTCCCTAAATAGAGACATTTTAGGATTTTTTGCAAGATTTTCCCTACCAGAAAGACTGTTTGCTGATGGAGTAAACATCACTTCTTCGCTCTCACTCAACTAAGAATGTTCAAATAAAAGTTACTCTGATTTAATTAAAATCCTGTGTCTGTTTTCCTGCTCGGTCCGACTGCATCATTTTACTATATATATATATATAACTCTTCCCAAAAAATCGAATGCCAAGGGATGAAACAGTCAAAGGTATATTTTAAAATAAAAATGCAATACATTAGTAAATACACCAATGGATTCATGATTGTTTCCCTAAGGGCAGAAATTTTTCATGCTCGAAAATATGTCAATTTTTATTTGACAAAATAATTTTATCGAAAATGAATGAAATTGAAATTCACTTGATCTGATGAGTTAGAATAGCTTAAATAAATCGTAGCAATAAATTTAGCTACATTCCATGCTCACACAAAAATGCTGATTTACAATATTTTGCATGCCCCCTATCAGAATGTTCAGAAAATTGCTATCGTTTATTCAACCTGAGCAGCTCTTTAAGAACTACTATTTTCCCTACTTTATATCTGGTGAAGGGAAAAAGCAATAAAGAAAGCTATTTGTAGAGAAGGTAATGATGGTGAATATGAGGAAATTAATGGAAAAGAAAGAAATGCAATTGATTGCAAGAATTTAGCTTTTGATGGCAGTGCAACAGGATATTACACTTAAGGCATTCTTCGCTTTTATTTAAATTTCGAATAGAATGAAAGATTGATTCTTAATTTGTTAATAAAGTTTATTTTATGCTAAATCTCCAACCAACTTTTAATGTATACACACACTTACCTATATTATATATATATATATATATTTAAAAAGCTTCAATTAATCTTTTTATGTTGTTTTTTTCTGTAAATCCTTTCCTTAATTTATTATTATAATCAAAACACTTTCACACTTTTAAATTCACATCCTGTCCTTAAATCTATTTTTGGTTCAAGCATGCATTAATTAAAAGTAAGACATTTTTCCCTTTTCTCTTTGTGGGAATCGCGTGACCTATTTAATAAACCAATTAGAATTACTAAGATTTCCCTTTTTCCCTAGATCGAAGCATTTTACGGATTTTCCTTGCAAGATTTTCCCTAACATTTAGGCTGGAGCACGATGAAATTGCGGCTCCTTTTCTCTCTGGTCATTCATTTGAAAATGATTAAATAAATTTAAGTTGCTTAATTTTGAAATCCTGTGCCTGCTTTTCTGCTCGGCCGACTGCCTTCTTTACATATATATATTTAAAGTTGGTTGGAGATTGAGCATAAAATAAGCAAGTAAAACTTGATTAACAAATCATTCCTTCTAAAACCTTTTAAGAATTATTTACACGCAAAGGTCGAAAAGGTGATATCCCTTAAAATAAATTACACTTCTAAAATTGGTTCAAATTTCAAAAAATGTTTAAAAAAAAGAAAAAATTATTGGCAGTGTATAAATGTATAAAATTTGTAAAGATGTATCGAAGCATAGAAACATAAGTTGACCTCAAAGTTTGTACGCCATAAAAAGTTGCTAAAATCTGCTTTTATCGTGAGAAAATTATAGTTTTTATTTTTAAATGTTCATCGGGTAAAACGAGGAGAAATTAAGAGATTCTAAAGATAATATAAAGAATGAAAATCCAAATTTTTCAAATTGCTTAGATGTGCATTGAAAAACAATACAATTTCCGTGTAAAAAATGTTTCCGTGTACTATGTTGTAGAAATTTCAGAAATCTCTGAAGTACTTACCTGGAAACAATACTAAGAAACAGTTAAGTGTATAATAAAAAAAGAATCATTTCAGAACATTTAAGCTTAGTTCTATATTGTCTAAAATATCTTCAAATTTTTTGCTTCCCAACTAGTGTAACTGAAGTAGCTGCCAGACTACATAAAAATTTTTCTTTCTCCCATGTTTGGATGAAGCGCTTCTAAAAAAAATAAAATTCAAACAAATGCGTTAGCAAGAATCTACTCCCGTATTCTAAAAGCAAATATGGACTTAATAATATCCATTTATAACTTATAAATATTTACTAGTATGGTTTCATTAGCGCTGAAACGCTAATAAAACCATTAGCATGGTTTTATTAATAATTTATAAAGCCCCAGCTATTTATCGGGAAACTTAAAATCAATTTATCAATCATAATTGGTTTCTAGATTTAAAGTTTCATTTTATCCTCGCAAATTTTACTTCATTTTCATCATCACTCTTTATAAGTATGTTGCACGGACGTATTTTTTTTTTAACATTAATTAAATTTTTATGAAGTGATATGTTTTTATTGATCACGCATTTTCATTTTAATTTTTGGAAATACTCATTTTCATTCATTTATATTTGTACTCCAAAACTGTGGACTTATTTTACTATTTAACTTTTTAATCGTTTTAGGACCAAAGTCTTGGCCGAAACACTTCAAAGAATGTGGGGGCGTGAGACAGTCTCCAATAAATATTAATACATCTACAGTAGACCTAAATGATGATTTAAACGAATTCGAATTTGATAATTTCGAAGACAATTTTGAGGATGCAGAAATTACAAACAATGGACATACAAGTAAGTACATTCAATATCAAATTTAAGTAACTCACACAATAACAATTCATAATCTTTCAAATACTTACATTAATTTTGCTGTGAAATTCTGCACTGCGAAAAAAGTATGGTCAAAATTACCAGAATACGATAAAATTTGCCCTGTTTCTGGCTCTATGGGAACAGCAAAAAGCATGGTAATTTTTACTAAAGAGCTTTGGTAGTGACTTTTGATAAAATTAACAATAAAATATGATTTTAAGGTATGTCATGAAATTTGATGATTTTTTTCCTGATACCTAGTTGCACTGCATATATACCCTTATTTGGTTAAATTAACTTTTCAGTTCTGTATTTTTTACTAAATGTGAGGTAATAAGAATCAAAATTTTGAAAACCAGAATTTCCGGTGAACTGCTATCATATGAACCGGAAACAATACCAAATAAATGGTTTGAAAACCGTATGTAATTGTTGTTGTTCTTTTCAAAAGAATTATGGGTTTTTTTTAAAACCAAAAATGTCTTTACCATACTGTACGGTAATTTTACTAGAATTTATCTCTCTGTGTTACTGTTAATTGTAAATTTAAATGGAAATTAATACAAACTGTTAGGATAAAATTATTAATTATGTACAATTAGAACAATTCTATTAGTTTTGCAGCAAGAATTCTGAAAATACCGTTTATCTATGAAAACAACATTAGAGCAACCAGAAGAAACCGTGTTATTTGAGAACTACATATAAATTTCATAAAAATAGAAGTTTTTTGAAAATCTGAAAGCTTGAATATTTATTTTTCAAGTGAGAACAATTAAAAAAAAGTAATAAATTATTTCACTTCCAAGAAATCTAACGTTTTTGTACTAAAATCATAGCCAATTTCTTTCTCGAATTGACTTGCAATTTATTTAGAAAAATGGCAAATTTGCTTCGAAACATTGCACTCTCATATTAAATCTCACTGCTTAACTAATTAGTTAAAATTAATTATAATCAAGAAAGGCATTTAGAGTTTTTTTAATGCTAGCATAATCATAATTTTTAAAAGCTGTATTTGAACGTTCAGATAGATAGGCAAGCAATATATTATTTTGAACATTCCATGTCAGGAAGTAATTAAAAACAAAAACAAAATTGTCGTGCTTGGCATGGCATTTTAAAAACCTTCCTTCTGTTAGAACCAATTGTGACAAATATTGTTGAATTTGAACACCCCTTGCCTGTTGGCCTCTTGTCTGCCTAACCAATATATACAGTTTTCTTTTTGAGGATACCTTGAGTTTTCCGAGGGATAAAACGTTTTAAAGCATTTTCTTAAAAAGAAAACTGAGACTGTTGTTCAAAATATAAATTTCATATGCAAGGTGTTCCATAAAGACCCCTCTTAATATATATTTCAGAAGCCTTTTAGATAATAAAGAACAAAAACTACGCACATAAGGAGCGCCACAAATAAATATTTAAGTGAGAAATAACTGAAAACGGTTTCTAAACTATGACAGATTATTATGATGTGAAATAAAAGCAAACAAGGGATTAAAATCATCTCAAAATCATCCATTTCATTGAAGGATAAAGCTTAAAGGCGGCTTCTTACAAAAAGTAAGCGTATTCCAGTCTTTCTGGAAAAAGGAACTTGTTTTTGATTATAACAACCTCGCTCTTCTTGACCTTAATAAAGATGGGTCATAGTTTAGAAACGTGTTTCATTATTATTATTATTACTTCAATTTATTCATATTATTATCATTTCTTTTATTTATTTTTATTATTATTTATCGTCACTTTTCATTATTATTTATTTTAAAAAGTAAATACTAGTTATTTTCTCTCATATTACGCAAAGTTCTCTCCTGGACTTTTTATAAAAAAATTCCAAACATAATAATTGAGGGTGTCCATGACAGAGCACCCTGTGTAAATCCAGCATCACTTGACGCCCTTGTTCAATATTTTGCACCTTATACACATATTTTCAAATATTTTTTGGGAAGAAAATTTGATAACCCTTATGAATAATGGAATTCATAAATTAGTAATAGGTTGAAGGTTGAAAATCAAAATACTTTCCTTCCCCAATGTTTCCTTCCTCTCTTTATTCTTTCAAATTCTACTGGAAAAAGAAGAAAAAAATATATACTCTCGTATTCTGAAAATCCGATCACGCAACGGAACAATATATGATTTCAAATTCCTTAGTAAGACAGGTGTGAAATATTGTTCGAAAGACAGATGACAAAAAAAGATCTTGGAGGTATTTTTTCGATTGTCTACACCACATAAAAAGGAAAATAATGAATTTTAAAATGGAAACATTTTAAAACCCGATAGAAAAAGTTATGAATAAATTTTTCAGCATCAATTGAATTGTTTGAGACAGATAAAAATATCTAACTTTTCCACTTCTTAGTTATTCATACGGGAGGGGGATGGACAAGACTTCTGATAATTCCGGAACAGCTTATCAGGATCACATCATGATGAAAAAGGACACGCAAAACTAGTGTTCCTACGTTTTATACCAACACAGATTTGAGGTAACAAGGCACACTTCGTACATTCCTTGTAACCTTACGCATTAAGGAAAATCATTTACTGCTTCCTAATATGGAAGTGAAAGAGGGAAAGATTCTAAAAATAACTCTTCCTTTGAAATATAAATCTATTTATATTTCAATGGTATGTTTTCAGCCTTGAATTCCAAAAATAGAATCTCTCTACGCTTATTCTTTAACAAAGACATTTTATGAAAACGAAAGAGTTTTAATTCTTTTATTAATACAAAAGTATTTAATTTTTGTATTACACCCCCCCCCCAAAAAAAAAAATTTTGGTAAGCCGAAATAAAAAAAATGTAGAATACTTTAAATTTAAAATTTTTAGGTTGGTACGACTGTTCCTTTTTCCCTACTACAAACAACATTTTTTCAATTATGTGAAGAAGAAAAAAAACAATTTTTTACAATGACAGAAATATGAAAAATGTGGTTATGCAAATTATCTGTTTAGTCAACTAAACAGAAAGAAAAATGAAACATGTTTATAAACTATTGTACTAAAATTTTCTAAAACATTTTTTCACACAAAAATATACAAAACTTTTATACAAACGAACTGGACAACAAGTGTCATTTATTAAGAATTTAAGATTCTGTGTGGTTAATAGGGGTTATTTACTTTATGAAAATCTGTATTCCCCGTTAAAATGGAGGAAAACAGAATTTCATGAAGCAGAGGGAAAATGAGAGATCCAGTTTGGACAATATAAGAATAGTTTATAAAAATTTTTCTCACCTTATTGAGAAAAAAAAAGGTTCAACTTACATCGCCCTCACATCAAAATGATGTAAAGGTAAACATTTCCACACGTGATTCGGATCTCTCAAAAATATAAGGTTTGCTTCTTCCATTGAAGAAAGTAAAAAAAATTTCTTTTCCTTTTGACTCTATTCATGATTTAATTTCAACGTTTGTGGGTTATGATATTTCCTAAGCTTTGATACATGTACTTTTTCAAAATTTTGTTTACTTAAATTTCTTTTTGTTTTTGTAATCAGTTTCTTGGTCATTCTTTCTTTTTCCTATTTTTCCTTCCATTTTTTGTTTTTGTTTTTGTAATCAGTTTCTAGGTCATTCTTTCTTTTTCCTATTTTTTCTTTTATTTTTTGTGTTTGTTATTGTTATTGTTACCCCTTACATATTTTTCGTCGATATTAACCTGATAATGAACGCATCCATTACCTAGATCTATCTTCGAATCATTTGAACTTTTTGGACATTCTTTCTTTCTATTTTTTCGATGTTTACTTTTACTGAAACATCCTTAACATTCATTTTTTCGATGCTTATTTTTTTTAAACATCATTAACTTTTCTTTTTTCGATGTTTACTTTTTTTTTAAACATCTTTTTCACCATTTTTAACCTTAACATATTGAGAATTCTGTTGTCTAATGTGCAAAGATAAGTTGTCACTTTTAGAATTAGCAGAGATGATCAGTCTCTTACCAAATAGAGTAACAACTGGCCCGACACAATCAATAAACAAACAAAAATCCCTACAAGTCCACAACCCTACTAAAGCATATGGTAAATCAGTATCAAGTATAAAAAACTTGACTGATTAAACAATTTCGCCTATCGTAATAAGGGAAACTCACAAATTTTGCTAAGTGTTAACTGTCCTTTTGTTTGGGTAACATATACGTTTTCACATTTTTTAAATAGGAATATTTAGTTTTGACCAAGTCCGAAAAAGTTAAAAATTACAACTTTCTTTAAGTTTGTTTGAAAATTCTTCATTGTTAGGTTCAAAAGAACGTTTTGGAAAATTTAATTTTTTATAACGATTTAACTGTGATAAATCATTAGGGAAAAAAAGTTTAAAAAAACTTAATTTTGTTTGCCGTCACTAGTTTAATTGACGTTTGAACCACGTCTATTTATTTGAAAAACATTTTAGATGCACGATAAATACAATACTATATCATAATTTTATACATAAAAAAAAATATATAAACACAAGAAATACAATCTAAGTCTTAATAATACTCTATTCCATTATTCAAAATAAAATATTTAGATTACTACTCATATCTAATATTACTAAAATATTTAATCATAACATTGAGAAAGAAAAAAAATGATAGAGGAAAAAAATATATATCTACATTCAATCCATTCCATTTGTCACACTTTTCTTTTGACCTTCATCTATTTTTCGTTGAAGAGAGACACAAAATATATCATTTTTCTTTTTTTCTTCGCAACGCGCACATTCACTTTTGTTTTCACTTTTTTAGCAAACAATTCTTATAAGAGACTAATTCATATTTGAACCAAAGTGAAATTTCTTTTTGAGCACTAATGAACATCAGAACTCGATGGATGGGACACTGTAGGGTCATCGGATGGGATACACATTACTGGTTTCAGGGGACAATCTCCAGCCAACTTCTCTTCTGAAAACGGCGAGGGAAAATCGTCCTTCCTTCCATCTACATAAGCATTTCAGACGCGACGAGGTACAAGTAGTACGGGTGGAAAATCACCCTTCCTTCCTTCAACGCTTTTTTACTGCAGCAATTTTTTCCCCTGGTGGATGATGGAATGGGGAAAATTTCAACTTAGCAGTCAGCCAGACTACGTTACGCTTAGTTTCTGCGAGATAAAAAATGGGTAAGCTTCCTCCGCAATTAACTATCCCGGCGTCTTGTAATAACAGGGCTATATCCCTGTTATCAGTGTTGTATTTAGCTTGAAATAATGCAGTCGTAAGCCATCAGACGTTTTAAACAGGTTTATTTAAATGTAGGCTGGTATCGATAACAGTTCACATCCACACTCCCTACGGGAAGGGGATGGACAAGACTTCTGACAATTCTGGAACAGCTTATCAGAATCACATCATGATGAAAAGGACACGCAGAACTAGTGTTCCTACGTTTTATACCAACACAGATTTGAGGTAAAAAGACACACTTCGTACATTCCTTGAAACCTTACGCATTAAGGAAAATCATTTACTGCTTCCTAATATGGAAGTGAAAGAGGAAAAGATTCTAAAAATAACTCTTCCTTTGAAATATAAATCTATTTATATTTCAATGGTATGTTTTCAGCCTTGAATTCTCAAAATAGAATCTCTCTACGCTTATTCTTTAACAAAGTCATTTTATGAAAACGAAAGAGTTTTAATTGTTTTATTAATACAAAAGTATTTAATTTTTGTATTATATATATATATATATATATATATATATATATATATATATATATATATATATATATATATATATATATATATATATATATATATATATATATATATATATGTATATATATATATATATATATATATATATATATATATATATATATATATATATATATATAGATTACAACAGTCATTGAACAGCCAAACCAATTTTATGGGTTTGCGATTACTAAAGTTCAACTTCGTAGCATTGTAATTATGAACCCAATCAAGAAAACAAGGGAACTCCTGAATCGCGTATTGGGAGACATTTGCCTTCGTGGAGGACTTTTCGATGGAACTAACCCACATTTGCAATACATGGAGAGGAAGACCACGAGAACCTCCTACGGTTAGCCTGACGACAAGGGGATTCTTGCCCATGATCCGTCTACCACTGAGGATATTTCACGTCAGCACTGTGGTCGGTGCAAGCCGAATGCGGAATTGGTATCGACTGGGAATCGAACCTGGTTCGCCTCATTGGAAAGTATATATATATATATATATATATATATATATATATATATATATATATATATATATATATATATATATATATATATATATATATATATATATATATATACAAATAACCAAATTTCAATAATTAAATACAACATTTAGAAGGAAGAAAAATAAATTTAAATATATGACTAGCACATATTTTGCTTTTTTAAACACCATAATAAAATAAAAATTTAAATTTCTCTTCTACAATTAATATAATATACACTGTGATATATAATGCAATAAAAAAAGTGATTCCTTAAATAATTAAAATTATAATCATACTGAATCAAAAGTGAAAAAAAAATACATGATGGTAACACTAAATTTTAATATTATTTAATTTAAACAAATAATATGGTAAACCATTGAATAATAATATCAATAAATGGAAATATTATCAAAATATAAATATCAATAGCCATAAATTTATTTGTTCAAATTTCGAGATATGAGCGTAAATGATTAGAAAGCATTCACGTTTAAAAATTTCACCTGGAGAATACTATTAAAAAATATCAGAGCACGATTTGCCAAATAAGTATAATTGGTATAAAATGTGTAAAATATTAATCCCCCCAAAGAAGATTCTCATAGCACTCATCCACTTTTGTTCACAAGATTTCACTAATAAGCACGATCCACTTAAGTTCCCACACTGAACACAGCTTGCTTTGGCCAACATTAAGTGCCACCAAGATGGACTTCTGGAAATGTAGAATCGCTGTCACTTTGAAATAGGCATGAAATCAAAAATATGGAACAGGTCTTTAGAGGCATGGAATTCTCGAAAAGGTGAAACAAACGAAACATCTTTTTTTTTTCTTAATGTTTTCTCCACAGTCGCTCCATTCCAAGAGTAAACACGACAGTTAGTTAAAAGGGGACTAAACCAATTTTCTTCGTTAAGATGAGTCACAGACTAACGCCGAAAGTGATAGAGAAATTGTGGCAGATTATACTTTCGATTTCTGGGTAGAACGAGAAAGTGTCGCCAACCAGGGTCAAGGTTCATCCAAATCCAATCAATTTCGCAGCATTGGCAATAAATTGCTCAGCATTCTCTTCTAGTTTGAAGTTATGACATTTCGCTGAGAAGTCCACTTACGATCCGTTCGTTAATAGGCTCAAATCTTCCAACATAGTAGAAGTGTGTTCTTTCAGTTAATTTTTTTTTCTTTCTGTTTTGAAGAAGCATTTAATATTATCCTGCGCCCGTTTCATCAGTTCTTATAATCCTGCTCGGCTTGTAAAATGATGCAGTCGGACCGAGCAGGGAAACAGACACAGGATTTTAATGAAATCAGGCGTATTTTATTTCGATCATGTTCTTATGGAAGACCAGCGTAAAGTGATGTTAACTCCGTTCAGGATCAGTCTTTCTGGTAGGGAAAATCTTGCAAATAATCCGAAAATGTCTCTGTTTAGAGAATAAAGGGAAATCTTAGAAGTTACTATTGGTTAATGTGCTTGCTCGAGTGATTCCCACGGCTTAAAAGGGAAAAAAGATCTTTATTTAAATTTATGCATAGTTGGGCCAAAAATAGATTTAGAAACAGGATGTAGCTTTTAAAAGTGTGAGAAAGTATTTCGATTTGAATAATTATTTAGTAATAAAGTAGGAGTTGTTTTATAGCAAGGAAACTAACATAAAAAGATTAATAGAAGCTTTTTATGTTACATTTATATATATATATATATATATATATATATATATATATATATATATATATATATATATATATATATATATATATATATATATATATATATATAGCACGATTAATAAATACAAAATACAAAAAAAGATAAAAAGAAAAAAGCGAAAAATGAAGAAATGAAGTGAATTAAGAATATTAATAAGTTTTATTTACTGCGCATAAGCTGCAAGAATGTAGAATTCATAAAATAATTTCAAAATATAGAGAAAACATGGAGAAAATTACAGAATGATGAAAAGAAAAGAAAAAAATTATTAAAATGAAATAACATTAAAAAAAATTAAAAAATTTTGATAAAAATCCAGAAAAAAAAGAAATAATCTCATCATCAGCTCACACGATTATATCCGCAAAAAGGAGTGCATCGGATGTAATCGCGTGAGCTGATGATGAGATTATTTCTTTTTTTTCCAAATTTTTATTTAAATTTTTTTTAAATTTTTTTAAATTCTTCTTAATATTATTTTATTTTAATAATTTTCTTCTTCTCTTTTCCTCATTAAATTTCCTCCATGTTTTCTCTATATTTTGAACTTTTTGACCCTGAATTAACAAACTTCATTCTTCAATGCACTTGCCGTAAATTATTTAAATCGCCCCTTTGCGTTTACTGACTTTATTATATTTTTTACTTTACCAAAGATGATAACTGCTAAATTACTAGCTTATAATAGCTTTGCTTTGCTTTGTAGTTTCATTTATTGCGTATCCCTTTGTTCTTAGTTTTTTTATTTCACTTATTATAGGAACTCTAAATATTTATATTGAATTTTGGTTATTACAGGACACTTTGTCTGTAATAAAGAATAGTTTATATTGCTCTGTATTATGAGTATATGTACATTATATATATATATAAATGAATGCATTAGCAGTATGTATATACTATCTCTTCATATCTGTTGTTCCTTATCTTAAAGTACTTGAATTTTGTAATAAAAATAATAAATAAATAAAACTTCAGGAAGTAGTTTTCTTTTAAATTAGTTTTCCATTTATCGAATCTTCGATAACTCGGTATTCTTTCGACTTCTAATACTGATTGGAGTCATTGAAGTTTCCTATACTCTTTTATAATTAAAAATAATGATGCTGTTCTTTTGCAGTTGAAGTCCAACCAAATGTCAATGATGCTCCCAGGTCATTTAAAGAAGGAGGTATGGACGATGAGTATCAATTCCAGCAACTTCACTTCCACTGGGGCTCCAGGGATAGCCAAGGATCAGAGCATCTCATTGACAAAAAAGCATATCCATTAGAGGTAATAATAACTAATGCATACAGATCATCAAAACATCATTACAGATATTATAAACTAACTAAATTAGTTTTTAAAAAGCCATTATTGAAATTTTCTTAGAGAAAAATATTCTAAATTCTACATATTATAATTGTTATCAATATTTTCTTCCTTGATGAAAGGTTGAGTTGTTAATGTCGTACTATAGCTATACTCATGGGCGACGGTTCGAAATTCGTCCATAATGATGATCTGAAGACAATACTGGCGCATGCTCGCACTTAAGCAACTACAATTTATAGTGGAGGTCAAATAGCGATAATAATCGTATTACGTTTCCCAACTATGTATCACTGAAACCACCTGGGACATTACATTGGAATGCACTTCTTAAAATTATGAGGCTCTTTTTCTTTCAACTAAACTCAATTGTCGAAGAGGAGGGAACATTCTAGGCATGTTTTTAATCCTTCAAATTTATTTTTCACAAATACAAATAAACTTATGGTGAGCCGTAGTGGCTCAGGAAATAGAGCGTTCACCTCCCAATGAGATGAACCGGGTTCGAATCGCAGCGATGACTGATCGATACGAATTCTGCATCCGGCTCGCACCGACCACAGTGCTGACGTGAAATATCCTCAGTGGAAGACGGATCATGGGTTAGAATCCCCTTGCCATCAGGCTAACCACGGAAGGTTTTAGTGTTCTTCCTCTCCATGCAACGCAAATGAAGGTTAGTTCCATCCTAAAGTTCTCCACGAAGGAAAATTTTTCCCAATTCTTGATAAAGGAGCTCCCTTGTCTTCTGGATTAGGTTCAAAATTACAAGACTACGAAGTTGAACATTGATAGTCGTAAACTCAAAATTGGGTCGATTGTTCAACGACAGTTATAAAAAAAAACTGATGGTGGATATTTAATTTATTCGACAGAATCTTTCGATACATGTAAAATACAAGGCCGTCAACCTAATAAAAACTTGAGATATAAAGGGAGAGATAATTTAGATTTTTTAAAAATTATTTTCGAAAAAATTATACCAACAAAGTCTTGCTATCAGAAGTTTTAGTAAGGTAGTTAAATAGTATATATTAATCTGTTCAATTTTTGATAAATATATTTGCTTTTACGTTATAATTATCCTCCAAATTAGTTTCAATCAGTTTAAATTAAAATAGTATTAAATTCTACAAAATCTAAAAACTGACAAATGTGTATTTTTAAATTACTAATTTAAAACCACAAACCGCAGTCTTTTCTTGTTTTAAAGTTTTGAGTAAAAATTTCATAGAATTTCTCAAAACTGCCAAGCTATATTTCTCCTAATTTAAAAAAAAAGCGACTCCTTTATTTCTTCTCTTTTTCGAAAGATACTGTGCTACCGAATTATGCGATAGCGTCAAAAGTTCTTATGCACAAGAAAACGAAAATTTATTCTAAAAGCCAAGATAGCAAGGGCCTCTTAAGAAACTATCAGAGAAAGAGCACAATTTGATCAAACACTCAGTCTTTACACGGGAAATTGAACCGCATTCCAAGCCGAGGAAAGGGAAGACTTAACCTAACGCACCGACTGCGTGGATCGATGTAAGGTAATCAATCCTATATCATACACTGAAATGATTAAAATATTTGAAGTAACATTTCATTTGAGAGGTTGTGAAGATTGTTCTAATTTGTAAAAACGGTGCAAAGTCAAACCATATTATTGGGCACATTCTTATTAAATTTTTGTTATTCGATGTTATGGTTCTACTTAGACAAAAACACGATTCAATTTAACATCTATGCAGAAAGTTTGCTAAAGATAAAAGTTCAAGGTACCTATGTAATGGTTCAACATTGAATCTATTTTTTGAGAGTGACTTAATTTGAATTTTAATTTCGAGCTAGTTAGTTTGTTGGATTCGCTCTGTCATGCAGCTTTTGACAGTGAGAATTTAAATGAAATTTATTGTTTTGAAGAAAAATGTTCATATATATCTGAGAATATGATTCTCAAGCACTGAAATAGATTAAAAAAAATTAATATTATTTTTCAATTCTTATTTGATTAGGAAATTATTGCGTGATACCTATACACTCCTGTATGCCAGTGGTCACTGAAGTCAATGCATGAAGCTCCAGTAACGCAATCTGTTAGGGCAAGGACCCCACTGCTATAAGAAAGCAGGGAGTCTTGTGTTTGATTCTGGTGGTCAGATCACAGCAAGGTGCAGTGTAGTGGCGTTTCGTTGCTGTTTTAATGAAGTTTGGAGAAAGAGGTGACGGATCAGACGTTGTCCACATTGTCTGACAGAGATCTAAATTGTATGGCGTTGTACCACAATGACCATTAAAAGATAGAACCCTGTTAAACGGACTAATGATTGGCTATGGTAGGATGGTGCCCAGGTATACCCTGCAATCACCCTTCTTTTACAATTCCAAATATGAAATAGCAGGATAAAATTAAAATCAGTATTTTATCAGACCAATGATAAGTGCATAAATTTTATCTGTTTAAGTTCTTGTCTAACCAATCACAACAATAATAGGTAAGTTTCAATTCCCACCCCTTCTACGGAAGCTATACGTATATGGTTTACATGGAAAGTTTCTTAAACTGAGGTTGATAGGTCTCTTATAAGAACATTTTCAAATTAAGGTACTGAATAAGGACCGATATGCTGTCGACCACTCAAAACAAGTGTAAGGTTACATCGTAAATAGGAAGTTCATCTCCTCTTTTCAACATCTTCATTTTTGGGTACTTATTCATTGTAGAAATTAATATTGTGCGATGAAGTGCTATGACGAAGGTTAGAGCTCAGCTCTTGGTTCCTCAAGCATTTAGTTTGCTACGATGCTAGTGGACGCAGTAGTTGTTCTGCAGGTCGTTTTTAGCTTAAGTTATTTTTATTTAAACTACCGTCATTCGGAGCTACTTTGTGCAGGATTTCGCAGTTTTTGAACTTTGACATGTAAAAAAACTATGTTAATTCAAACTTTAGTAAAATTTATCGATATTATATTCATAACTGGACTCAGACGAGTGAATTTGATAAATATTGGCATTATTTGTATGTAATATTTACGAGTAATAAGTCAAAACATCCTTGCACAAAGTAGCCCCCAAATGGGGCTACTTTGTGCAGCGATAGGAATTCAGTTTAATAATCATGTTTTTAGTAAAATATTGATATAAAATTGTTAAAAAAGTTAATTGTTGACATTTTAAAGACAAAAACATCAAGATATGTAAAGATATTAGTTTGAAAATAATTTTCAGCGTTAAAAAACCATTTTTTTAAAGAATTGTTTTCTTAAAAAGAATGTTTATTTCAAAACATTTGAGTTTAAACAAAAGAAAACCATATACATTTTTAAACATTGAAATGGATGAAATTTTAAAAATAATAATTATTACATATTCATTAACATTTATAATATTGTTAAATTTGAACATAACATCCTTGAATGAACATGACAGAACTTGCTCTTCAGTTTCTGTCAAAATTACCCGATGTCCTATAAAATATATTTTTATGTGTTAAATCATTTGATTAAGTCATTAGAAAAATCTTTGTAGAAGAAAAATAATAGTTTACCAGGAAGTTTCACGTGTTTCTTGTGAATTTTATTAGAGATAGTATTTCTGTGGATTTTGTACTTCCGAGAAGCTTCTGCAATCGACATACCACCAACAACTGCTTGCACACATTGTTGCAGCTTTTCTAAAGTTTAACACGGTAGTTTTTCGTTCCAGGTATTTTTTTATAGCGTCTGACCATTTTTCCGTCGAAAAAAAAACGAATGAAACTTTGCACAAAGTAGCCCCAAAATGCATTTTTTTTCATTTTCCATTTATTTGTTATTAATTTTCAAATTTTTTTTAACGCTAACATGATATAATTGTTTATTAATATATAAATAAAAAATTTTGCACTTACGACAATTTTTTTATCAACGTCTTTGCATTTCACAGCTAAAGTTTCTACGGTCACTTTTCGACATCCGACGTCCTCGGAAAGTTGTTGGCATTGGATGAGCGAAACACACTCTGAGATTGTTTTAAAATTCGAAAAAATGTTTGTAGTAATAGAAGAGACTTCTATCTTCAAATTCCACACATTTTTAACGTGAAATAAACATAATACTGAATAGCAGCACTTGAAAAATGCCAAATTCGAATTTGCATAAAGTAGCCCCCGCTGCACAAAGTAGCCCCGAATGACGGTATATATAAGCATATACACTTTAAAAATAATAAAAATTAAAAATAAATAGAAAAATTTAAAAATAACAAATTTTTAAAAAATAATGTCTAAAACTTCACGTATTCTGAATTTCAGATGCATTTGGTATGTAGGAATAAAAACTATCCAACCAAAGAAAAAGCCGAATCCAGAGAAGATGGATTTGCAGTTCTTGCAGTGCTTTTTAAAGTGAGTATTCATAATTTTCATGGTTGAACTATTTGCCTCATTTTCTTCCTGCTGTAAAACATATCTTCTTCTAAGATATTAAATCTAAATCTGAATAAAGCTAAGAATGAAAATATTGCAGCCTTTGCAAATTTTACTTAACAAAATTTTTTTGAGCATTTTTGGTAGACAAGGGAGGACAAAAATTAATTGGATTTTATTTAATTTTTATGAATTGGTTAAGAATGAGTACTAATTATTCTTTTCTCACAAAGCATTACTTCAAAACAACGCAATTATTATGAATTCTTCTAAATTCCTTTTCAGATTTAAATGGAATTCTTATCTCTAACTACAAACTAATTTTTTATCTTTGCTCAAGTGACAATATTGTTTTTCGGTTAATTATTGTTTTTAATACAGTTTCTGCACTCATTTGCTTTCATAAAAAAAATCTTCTTTTAAAAAATAACAAGGCTATGTAATATCAAAAATATGACTTAGTTTTATTTTATTTTGTCGCTTAGCATTTCCTTTTAATTCTTTTAAAAAAATGGACAAAATATAACGAAAAATGGAATGCAAAAATAAGAAAATTAAAAAATATTAAAAAAAATGTTGGAAATAAAATTATTTTTATGCATGCGTGATTTTTTTTTTTCCTGAAAATCTTAAACTCTGTGTGTTCGATATACTATGAACAGTTGGTCTTAATTCACGAATAACTTTGATGTTTCATTTAAAATGTTGCGAAATATAACTGAATTAAATTTCAACAAACTTCGTCAAGACATAATTTGATAGTATTTCTCATATGGATGGTTTAAACGAGATTACTGATAAATGGCTCTTTTTTCAATGCTATTGCTTTAAAACTCATTTTTGTTAATTGTACCCATCGAATTTTTCTTCTACATCAAAATATTCACTGAAGTCTGTTCCAAAGTTCATAAAAAATATGAATTTTGTGCCATTCGTGTAATAAAACTTTGCCAAAGATCGAAAACGTAAGCGAGTGTTAAAAATAAAGCGCTGCACAAATGAAAAACATGTTTCCATTGTTGAGCTATGCCTTAAAAAAAGGAAAGTGAGCACCATATCAATGAAATTCGGCCAATTATGCAAACAGCAAAACGGCATTTCAAAAAAAAAGAAGAAACCGTTTTTGCAAACAAAATAGACCATCTATCTAGTGCGATATTATGTCCATAACACTTTATACTTCATGAATCAATAAAAATAAACCAAAACACAGTTTTTTTTTCAACAACAACAAAAAAAATTGTGTTTTCGATTTAAATTATTACTTAAGAGACTTTTAAGGATCTCAACTAAATCAATATAAAAACAGAGTACATACCATAAATTAGAAGAAAAAGAAACTGATAGCCATTTCGGAACTATAATCAAGAAGTACTATCGTCTGGATCGAGACGTCATGTGTTTCACTGGATACTTGAAATTATGTATTTAATACATAGAATTTGCATTCTTCTCCTTTTTTTCAATTACGCAAATTATATAAAAATTGTAGAAGAACAAAACAAATATCTATTACTTTTTCCGAAATTAATGTGATGGATGGTGTTTTCTGCACTAGGGAACGTTGCAAGCTCGGTACCGCTTAAATTTCCGGGTTACTGTTTCCGTTGTATTTTAAAGCCATTTGGCATCATTGTGTTTTGAGATTCTTGCAAACAATGTATTTGATTACTTATTACTTGTGTTTACAATGCGAACAATACTGGTGATTACAATGCTAAAAGTGTTAAAACTGACGTAAGATGGTGCACAGCTTGCAACAAGAACAAACAGTAATGAACTTATGGAAAGAGGCCATATCAAGACTGCCAAAAAAGCGAGTTATTCAAAATCTAGCAACCATGTCACCTTTTTTTAACAATATCTCTCTAAAAAGCTAAAACAAATTTTCATTTCAAACTCACCAGAATTACTATTAACATTAATATCTTATGAAATATGGCAGATTTCAGCTCAGAAATTATCTAATTTATTTCTTTTATTGAAAACAAAATTATCCGTCTGAAAATATCGGCTATCAGAATAACATGTAGTAAGCAGCTGCAAACTTTTTAACCAGAACTAGAGTAGGTGCCGAGCTCGAGATTATTATTGTTTACATTTCTATTGAAAACACCATCCATTTAAAAAATTTTTAAAAAATGCATATATATTTACATTTGGAATATTTAACTGCTTTGTGTTAAGAAGTACTTAGTTTCTTCAACATTGACTATTAACAACCACTTCAATAAAACTACATAAAAAAACTGTAGTTAAACAAATGCACTTTCTGTAGACGTATTTACAAAATTTGCTACCTACTTTGAAACAGCTTAAATATTTAATTTAAAAATAATTATTAATTAATCATAATTTTCATTTTTCAACATATTCAACTGAAAACTGATTAAATCGAAAAGTAGAATATTGCTCTTTAATTGCCATTTCTTAGCGCTTTTAATAAAAACTCTTCCAATCATCACAATCTTTCGAATTCACAAAATCTCGCGAGCTCTCGGACCATCTCGTGATTCCCAGAGAGTATTCAAAAACTACTTAATGAAGTCGCGATTTTCCAAACCGGTTTCATTAAAGAGTAATTCAATAAATCGTTATTTACGCGTTACTGACAAATGTTAATGATTTTGACAGGTTGTCGATGAGGACAATGAAGCTTTAGAACCAATCATTGAGCAACTAGAGCATTTAAAGAAAAAGAACTCTAAAGAAAAAGTGGATCCATTCAATTTGAAAGATCTTCTACCCGATGAAACTATGCCATATTACCGTTACAAGGGTTCACTGACAACGCCACCTTGTCTCGAAGTTGTAACATGGACTGTTTTTAAAGATTATGCAGAGATCAGCAGAAGACAGGTGAGATTTTTGACTTACACTGAACTTTATAAAGTCATTTTATTTGAAGTTGGCGAACAATTTGGCGATTTTATTTGAAGTTTTCTCATCGGTGCTATCCATAGTTTACTACAGAGAATAAAGAGAAAAACTTCTTAATGTGTGAGATCATATCATAATTCAGCGAGATGAAGCAACACCTCCTAGAAAAGAGTAGGCCTCTGCACGGGTTACCATAAATATCCTTTAGTAGTCCAAACGTAATGACATACGCCGTATTTTCAACCACTGCGCAGCTTAGTACCCCGAACGTAATGACATCTTTCTTATTTTTCATCAACTGTGCAGTTAACTTCGTCACATCGGACTACTAAATTGATCCGTGCTGAGGCCTTCATACTTCTAGGAGGTGTTGGATGAAGAGCAAGGCATATTAAAAGCTAACTAAAGACTGCTAAAATAAGTTAATTAAAAAAAAAATTCAAAAAGGTTTTTAGTTTGATTAACGGGATCGGCCAACCAAAACTTAAACAACATTGCGTAACCTAGTGAAATATCGTTTAAGTCTTTTAAAGCTACAGTGTCATAACAGTGACGAGAAAAGTGATGCGAAGGGAAGTAAACTGCTGTGTCCCAGTCCCCAGAATCATTGTTGATCCTAAGAAGGCAACATAATTGCATCAATTCCTACATAAGAGGTCTATCATTTGAGGCCTCATTGAGAGGTCTATGGTATTGAGAGGTCTATCATTGAATTCGGAAGCTTGGTTGGCTAAAAATGCGCCTTACATAAAGTTTATTAAACCATTACGCAGTCTTGTAATTTAAAGAAGTTACAAGTACAGTCGTCCCCACTTAATCGCATATCGGATAATCGAATAACCCGCTTATACGAATAAAATTTAAAGGAACCAAATCATTTTAAACTGCTGTTTGTAGAAAATGCAACACCATGAAAGAATCATCAGAATCAAATGAAATTTAATGCAGAAACGACTTGTACTGATACAAATAAATGATGAAATTTTCAAAACAAAAGAAACAAATTAAGCGTCCGAAATCAGTATTTGGTGCAGCCACCACGCGCTGCAATAAGTGCTGCTATACGACGTGGCATGGAGTCAAACAGATGTTGAATATCTGCTTGAGGAAGAGAATTCCATATCGCTTGTATGCGCAACCAAAGTTCGTCTTTGGAAACTGCAGGACGCGGATCACGAGTGAGACGCCGACCAACCATATCCCACACGTGCTCAATAGGCGACATATCCGGCGAATAAGCAGGCCAAGGAAGAAGTTGCATGCGTTGTGCTGAACAGAAGTCTCTAACAGTCCGCGCAACATGTGGGCGTGCATTATCCTGCTGAAAGATAGCTCCAGGGATGCCTTGAAGGAAAGGAACGACTTCGGGCTGTAGCACTTCACGGACGTATCTGTTGCTATTGAGATTACCCTCAATTCGTATCAAATTGGATCGTCCATGATACGAAATCGCACCCCAGACCATAACTCCGGGTGTTCGACCACTATGTCGTTCAATAATACACTCAGGAAGGCAGCGTTGACCGGCATAACGTCTAACACGAACACGGCCATCATGGGTCCACAAATTGAAGCGTGATTCATCTGAAAAGACAACTTGGTGCCAATCAGCTCGCCAGTCTCTGTGCTCAAGAGCCCACTGCCGACGCAGCCGTCGATGATCCGCCGTGAGGGGAATCCTGTATAATGGCACCCTTGCACGCAATCCACGGCGCAGCAGACGACGACGAATTGACGAAGCCGACAATTGTACACCTGTAGCAGTAGACCAATGTGCTGCCAGCTGCCTGGAGGAAGCTGTGCGATCATTCACCGCCATGCGGAGCAGGTGTCGATCATCGCGCTCTGACGTCACCTTCTGTCATCCAGTGCCTGTTTTTCGAGTTGTTCGGTGCTCGTCGGTCCACTGCTTCCAAACTCGCATCACTGTGGAACTGTTCCGCTGCATACGAGCTGCTATTGCGCGATAGGAAAATCCTCCTTCTCGAAGGCCGATTATCCTCCCTCGTTCAAACTCCGTAAGTTGCTTGAATTTCTTATTCTTCCGTCGTGGAGGCATACTCAGGTCTCACTAAACGTTTGCCACTAACAAATAATCATAGACTATTTTCAACGTCCCGCTACAGCACTTTATTTATACGCTTTCAGCATCAATTCAGAGGGCGCTGCGCGCGCCACGCGCGCGCGATGGCTCTGAAACTTTATTAATTTGCATAATATCCTATTCCTATAATTGACATTTGCTGCGAATTTCATTTGATTCTGATGATTCCTTCATGGTGTTGCATTTTCTACAAACAGCAGTTTATATGAAACTAATGTTAAACTTCCCCGTTCAGACGGTTATTTGTTGTTTTTTGCCCCCGCCTAATTGTGTAAAGTGGTACTGAAATGAAAAAAAGAATTTTTTTAATTTTTGAGAATTGTTTCACCAGTTAAAATGGAATTTCCCTTCTTCAGTTGAGATAAGGATACAATAGGTGGTCATTTCAATAGGAACTTCTTTTTTATTAGTACGTGTTTAGGGTAAAGTTGAAAAATTAATCAAATCTTGCTGCCAGTTTTATACATTGAAGTAAACGAAGGGGGTTTTACCCCTCTGACTTACTTCACACACTCAGATCATTTAGAATGTAAAAAAGAGCTAGAATGATTTGCCTTGTGGTCAAGACTTGTGGTCCCCACTTGATGCATATTAGCTTTGATAAGAAAAAGTTTCAAAAGCCTAACACACTAGCGTACAGAGTGTCTTTCTCTTAAATAGAATAATTGCTTAATCATGTGAATAACTTTGAATTGGTTGCAAGTTGAGAGCGAAAAGGAATGATTTAAATTAATCGGAAAAAAGCAAAAGAATGAATCTTAGAAACAATAAATTTCAAAAAATTCTTAACTGAAATAGCGCTTTAATTTAGCATTTCTCAAGTTTTGAAGATTAAAAAAAATCTTAATGTGCTTGAAAGGAATACACACAAGTTATGAAAATATTAGTAGAAATTAAAAGGGAATGTCTAATTTTGATAAATTGATGAACTTAACGGGTATATATATAAAAAAAACAGTCTTAAATTATAGATTTTTTCGGAAGGGATCAAATAATATTTCAGCACCTGCTTTATACTTTTCAATAACATTGATTTATTTTTATGTAATTTTACATGACATTTATACAGGGTGTCCCAAAAGGTCGTTTACAAACTTAACATGCTGGTCTGTCATATCATGATGAACAAGATTTACATAGGAACTTGTGTCCGAAAATTAAAACTGCGACCGCTAGAGGGCGATAATTGCACGAAAACGGGAGAGTGGGAAAAACAATAATTTCAGGCATGGACGTTGAAGGAGAAGGATGAATGAGTTTAGTAAAGCAGAAATGGCCGACATGCACTACGTATACGGCGCCGCTGATGGAAATGGACGAGCCGCGGCACGGACGTACCTTGAGCGCTTCCCAAACAGACGTCAGCCAAGGTCATGTTTTGTTTGGACGATTGCACCGCAGATTATGTGAATCAGGTGCTTTCGTAGCACGTAGCCACATCGGTCGAGAACGTGCTACACGCACACCTGTCGTAGAGGAAACCGTGCTACAGGAGTATGCCATCAACCCGCAAAGAAGTCTCCGAGAAGGCGAACGTGTCTTGGGTGTAGCTCGTTCCACCATAATGCGCATACTGCACGATGACATGCAACATCCTTACCACTTCCAAAAAGTACAGGCATTGTGCGCTGATGAATATCCCAAACGCATTGCATTCTCACGCTGGTATTTGCAACAGCGGGTCGTACAGCCAGATTTTCCATCATGGATTTTGTTTTCTGATGAATCCTGCTTTACACGGGATGGTGTCGTGAACCTGCACAACATGCACGTATGGGCAACATGCATGAAAACCCAAAATGTACACGTGCCCATGCACATCAACAACGTTTCAGCGTAAGCGTTTGGGCTGGTATTATCGGTGACATGTTGATTGGCCCTTACCTTCTACCTGAACGCCTCGACGGATATACCTATCGCATTTTTTTAGAAAGAGTTTTGCCGGATCTGATGGATGACGTTCCAGCCGCTACATGCCGAAACATCTGGTTTCAGCATGATGGAGCGCTTGCCCACTCTAGCTACGCTGTTTGAGAATACCTCGATAGGATTTATCCTAATCGCTGAATCGGTAGAGGCGGACCTGTCCCATGGCCGCCGCGATCCCCCGACCTGACTCCCCTGGATTTCTACCTGTGGGGACACATGAAGTCCATAGTGTACGAGACACCTGTAACATCGGATATGGATCTTATCGCCAGGATCGCGGAAGCGGCAGCACGTGTCCGTGACACTCCTGGCCAATTTGAACGAGCTCGTGAATCCATGCGCCGACGCTGTGAAACGTGCATTGTGGCGAATGGAAGGAATTTTGAGCATTTGCTATGATGTAATGATGTTTTATAATAAAAATCATATTAACACCGCTATCGATATCATTTTTTTTCTCCTCATCCAAACCTGCACTTATTGCCCTCTAGCGGTCTCAGTTTTAATTTTCGGACACAAGTTCCTATGTAAATCTTGTTCATCATGATATGACAGACCAGCATGATAAGTTTGTAAACGACCTTTTGGGACACCCTGTATTTTATGATACTAACGCTAACAGTTTTAATTATAATTGTTTATTGATCATAAAACTGAGTTTATTTAATCAAAATGCTATACTATGCATTAAATACCATTAAAGAATAAAATTTTGCAAAAATTCAGGATATAAGATAGAATATTGCACTCCCCTTTTAATCGAATAACCCGCTAAATTGCATAGATTTGACTGGAACCGATGGTATTCCTTTAAGCGGGGTTGACTGTATATAAATTTTTGTTTTGCAATTCCTTACCAAATAAAAAATAAAATTATGCAAGTATTAACCACTCAAATTAGATAAGACATTCAAATTCAGATATTCCCTACTAATTTCATCATTTCTAATTTAAAAAATTAGTAATAATATTGAAAAACAATAAACAATTCTTTTTGAAAGAAAATATTTCTTTGCGCGATGATTCAAATAGTTATTGCATAACATATCGAACCAGTTAGCAATATTTGCTTTTTAAAAAAATTTATGTTTCATTTCAAGAAGTCATAAGGTTGAGTACTAAAAATTTAAACAATAGTTTATATGACACAGATCATTTAAAATGAAAAGAAAAGGAAATACAGTTTTAAACAGCCGTGTCTTGCGTTTAAGGAATGTCAGTTGTTTTATTTAATGTATTATTAAAACAATACAGTTATATTAGGAAAAGAAATAAGAAAAACCACTGCTTTTTCTTAAAATAGTGGAAAGAAAAACGCAGTCTAGAATTAGGAGCTATAAATTTTTTTATGACTGGCTTTGTAGTAGTTTTTTACGGTGTGGTATCAAACGATTTCTGCGAAGAAAAAGAATGCCATTTTTACTAAAATGCTCTAAATTTTGAATAACAGAATTTAATATTGTTCTGCCATAGGCAAGTAGACTACCTATTTCATTATGACCAACTTAAATTTTCAAAAACATGGCCAGGTTTCTGAATGTACAGAAGCAAAACTATTATAATTTTAAAACAAACATTTTTCATCCTTTATTTTTTTCAAGGAAAAACTAGATTTCTTAGCTGGTTTGTTTTCATTTTAAAATATAAACAAGATAATGAAAAAATTAAAAGATTTATTAAACAATAAAACATCAAATTTAAATTAATAAAATAAAAATTTTAAAAATTAAGTCTTTCAAAAGGATTAAAATGGAGCAAATTTATTTTTTGTCACACTTAAAACAAAAAGAGGTGCTACACATCACTTTCAAAAGTAATGGAGGAAGTTTTGTGCGATTTTAGAAGTTAATTACGAAAGTTATGCTTTTAATGTATTCGCTTTATGAAAATAGAATAGAATTATGAAAAATAGAATACAAAAATGGAATTGTTTCTATTTTTATCACTCATAAAACACATTTGTTTGTGTCAGAAAGTAGTCGAAGCTTCCATTGGGGACAAGATGAAGATAAATTGTGCTTTTTGAATACAAGAAACAATTGTAACTTGTATCATGATCACTCATAGAGCTCCAGATGAAACTTGAACACTCTAGTCTGTTGTTGATTAATTTTATTTCGTGATAAATGCTGCTGCTAGCAGTCAGAATATGACTGAAACTTGTATTGTCATCTAGCAACAGAGTTCCGATTGAGATTTGGGGGTAAATTCTTTATGGCGATAACAAAGCATAAGAATTCTGGATGAGGCGGTCAGGAAATGATTGAAACTTATATTATTATAAAGCATAAATCTTAAGGAAAATTATAAGAAAGGGAATTTCAGATTTCCAAAAATCTTACATGAATGTATGGATGTGTTCACTCTTGCTTACAAAGAAAGAGATGGTTGAAAACCCTTTAAAGACAAACTAGTCATAGTCAAAACATTTTTATTTTTCTTAGAAATTGCAACATGATTTAATATGTTCTTCCTCTTTTTTTTTCTTTCCAGCTGGAGCAATTCCGTCAAATCACTGAAGATGACAAAGGCGAAGCGGCAGAGCCCCTAATAGACAATTTCCGACCACCCCAACCGATAGATAACAGAGTAGTGGAAATTTCTGGAAATTCTGGATCAACTCTTATTCCATCCGTTTTGACAGCTATGTTCACCGCACTATCATTTATTCTCTGAATACGATTACCTCACAAGCATCCCTTAACATTATTTTCCCGGACTGCAGAATTCATTTAAAGCGCTGGAAGCACTTAAACCCTGGTTTGTTGACTGTACTTGCAAAAGATGATATACTACAACAGTACCGCTTCTGGAACTACAACGAAGTTCTAGTCAAACATTCATCGCATTTTTCAATTTAAACGAAGAAAATACTTTTAAGTATCAAGACTCTGTCGCGAGAAGAAATTTCATAAACACACACACTGCATCATTAACAATTTGCGAATAAAAAAATAAACTGGAATAAAAAATTAAACTAAATACATATCAATAAAGTATAATTCACGAAGAGGATGAGTTCGTAATAGATTGCATAACTATCAATTATTTTTTCACTGGACATTCAATAAAGGTAAAAAAAAATGTATAAAATAAGAATTAAAACTAATAGAAAACTGCTATGAAGGTAAGAACAGTGAAAATATTGCCACTCTTTCGTAAATATCACCATTTTTTTTATTTGCATAAAAAAAGTTTATTATTTAAGATTCTGTGGGAAGATCAAAACCAAAGCAGTAATTTTGTCCAGATATTATGGATAATTTTAGTGATAAATGTGGTGGCCAACAAAGTTGAGATTGAGTGAATTGTTTGTGCAATAAAATCTATAAAAGATTTATGTATGAATATTGTACAAAAATATATTTAAATGATGAATATGGTGCTACAAGAGAAAGGATATATGATTTAAGTGTTTTCTATATTCTTTTTCTCCTCCTTGTATTTGTTATAAATAACGTACTTATTTTTTAGGATAATTTTCAATATATCTTTAATTCTAAAGACAGAAACATAAATATTATAGTAAATAGTTCGATTTTAGCACCAGGCGATAAAACTAAATATATCTCACGCGTCAAAACTTTTTGCTGATTACGCGTCTGACGTCATTTTTGGGCAGTTTTTCTTGCAAAATTTATCGCATGGTACGAAAATTGGGTTGGAAAAAAAATATTTCTTGTTTTAAATTAAATTTTTTTAAGAAAAAGTGTAAAAGTAATTGTCTATTGAAACGCAATTACTCCTTCTCCAATAGTACTAAATTAAATTTTCTATCAAAAATATAAAAGTAATAGTTGAAACGTCATTACTTTATTTCCGATTGCTTTGTATTAAACTAAACTTTCCATTTATGAATGTAAAAGAAATTATCTATAATAATTATCTATTTGATTACTCCATCTGCATTATGTTTATTGAAAATCCCATTTGCTCTGAACCTGCCATACAAGACAATACTGTTCAATGTAAAAGGTGCTTTTCAATTATGTGAATGTAATCTGCCATTATTACAGTCTTATTATGTTAATGTTATTTTTGTAATATATGTATAGTCATCCGTGTGTACAGCTAACAGTTCAGCAACTATCTTTCCATGATATCGATTTTGTTAACAAATGTTTATGTAGTTTTGTTCCAAAACGTGTTACGCTTGTTTTTTCAAAACATCTTTGTTTGTAATAAAGTTTGACCATAACAACATGACTTTTTCTTCACGAATTAAATTTTCTCACTTTAGATCTAAATTTTCGCACTTAGAAAATCTTCTAAGTACGAGTATTATAACCAATATAGAAATTTGATCTCTAGTTTTAAAAGAAATCTAAGTTTATCCTATTTACTTAAAAAAAAATTTAAAAAAAAAAAACATTATAAAGTATTTAATACAAATTAAGAAGGAAGTCAAATATAGTATGTTATTTTGTTGCTATAAAATTAAAAGTGAAAATACATGTTAATACAAATTAATAGAATGTTATATGAAATTTAATTTAAGTACAAAGAATAGTGGATAACTAAGAGAACAATTAGAGAGATTTTGCATAGAGCTTATCTAATGATCGATAATTAAGATGAGCGTTATGGTTAACCATAACACTCATCTTATTTCATACCCTTTATCGATACAGCAATTTGTAGAGAAATTTTCACACATGCGCAGTGGAGCGTTAACGTTAAACAGAACCGTAACGCTTTGCAAAATCTCTCAATTATTTAATATTTAGTCAAACGCTTTGAAGAACGTTGCCACAATAATATTAATTGATAAAAAATTTTAATAAATTTAAAGTTTTTAGACCAGGTTGCTATGGTAATTTTGTGGCTTAACATCAGAACAACCAATGTCAATGTTTGATAAAAGATTATATACCACGTGATGTCCCATCTTTTATCACTAACTCTCTTAACAGCACTGTAGCTGTAAATATAACTAAACAAGGATATAAGGATCCTAATTGAGAAACAATGATCACCATAAAAAAATTAAAAAAACTAGGTGAAACATTAAAAAAAAAATATGGCATATTCATTAGTAATTTTAATGGATAATTTCATGTTTTATGTACAACTTCGATTACAAAGATTCGTGTCAAGGGATTTTTAAACCTCGATTAACTAATTTTGTAACTTTTACTACCTATTTCATTATTCTAAACATTTTGTGTTAATTACTATTGCGTTATGCGTCTTTATTTTTCTTGAAAACTAAAAATAAGGGTATTTTGACACACCATTTTATTAATATGAAAACATAGAAAAACAGGCATGTCATTGTATCACGATAAGGTCTTAAATTCTCCATTTTCACATTTCTTAACTAATTCTTTTTAAAATCTATGGCTGTTCTTAACTTACTCTAATAATTTCTCTCAGACAAAAATCTTACAAATGGCTAATTATTTATTCACATAAAAAAAAACTTTTCAGAAAAAATGCACTGTTTTATTCATATAACAATAACCTTAAGGATTTTTCCTTAAGCTTCACAAATATAAGTATGTCCCTTTTACAGTCAACACGCTACAGTCAGATGTAGCCATCAGAAAACTATGTTTTCCTAAGAAAAAGTTAAAAACAGCACTAGACTCTTTTTAAAAAAGAAACATTCGAAAAGAACCAGTTAGGGAAGATAGTTAAGAAGAATTTCGCAAGAAGAATCATTCTATTCCTTTACATTCCTTCTTCCGTTGCTTAAAATAAACTGCGTCATTTATTAACTCCTGTTGGGTCTATTTTTCTCGACGCAGATGAATGTGTTTCTTTATCTTATAACTTAATTTAAAGTAAAAGGTTAGACTTTGTTTACCTTTTATCCATTATCCAAACGTTGTCTGAAAACATTTTGAAAAGAATTTTAAAGAGTTGCCATCAGTGGGAGCCATTTTTTCTGGTAATGTGAAGTTAAAATATATTTGGAGCGAGATAGATCAAGAAGAAAAAAATACGTTGAATAAATTCGATTTTTAGGAGCATTTTTTTTCCGTGGGAAAGTGGATGGAATTTTTAAAATTTTAATTACTGTAAAAAAAAAAAAAATTGGCCATAATCTTGAACTTCTGCGAATTTATTAATTCTGAGTTTATAACTTCAAATAAACAGGATGAGAAATTATCAAATAAACGATAGCATAATGCGTAACAATATTAACAGTAATATACTGTTCATATTTTAGTAAACAAATATTTTTGTAAACATTTATGTAAACAAAGGCCTTCATTTTTTTGTACTGTTATCAGCACATGCCTGCACAAGTCATACAGGGTAAAATACCATCGTATTGAAATTTAAAAATAATGAAGTATGTGCGTAGGATACTTCCCATAGCCTTATAAAGGGCTGAGAGCATTTTATATAGAAACATAAGTCAATACCAATAAAGTTCTAACAAAATACGTAAGTAAAGTCCTTGTTTGAGAAATCATAGCGCAGCCCGTGATTTTAAAATCAATTAAAATATGAACAAATATAAGCACTGATGGTAAAAGAGCCAGATTCTGACTATTGGCTGTTTTAGACTTTTGCCCCTTTGTTTAGCAATGGTATAACGGATCCACGATTGCAAAAATATAAACACGAAATTAATTTTGGTAAAACGCACATAATAAAATTGCAACCGTAATAATTCTTTTAACTGTGGTTGCAAATATGAAAAGATTTTGAACATTTTTGCAAGTAGTACTGTAGTCCAGATAAGTTAGTTTTTATATTTTATATCCATCGTTGAACAGTTGACCCAGTTTTGGGTTTACGACTACTAATGTTCAACTCCGTAGCCCTGTAATTTTGAATCAATCCAGAAGACAAGGAAACTCCTGGATCAGTACCCCCAGAGGTATTGATTTGTTATGAGAACATGGAGGACTTTGCAACTGGCAGATTTAACGTGCATTAGTCACCATTTACTACACGGGGAGTCTTCTGCCGTCCTGGGATCGAACCCACGAACTCATGGACATGGGCCCGGTGCTTCTCGGCTTTTTGATCAAAGCGTAGTTAAGTTAGTTGCGGTTTTTCAATATTTTGACATGCTGAGCTAGCTCATGGGCTGTTAAATATAAGGAAGTAGGTGGGAAGTATGCTTCCCACAGCCTTATGAAAGTTTAAGAGTTTTTTATGTAGAAACATAATGCAATTTCAATTAGGTTTTAACCCACCAAAGCCACAGCATATATCTTCACCATAGACAACTTTCCATCATCAGTAGATTCTTTCTTCCTTAATTATTATATATATATATATATATATATATATATACGGATATTATATAGAGTATTGACAGAGTAGTAAAAAAATTTAAGAAAAATTTATTATGAGCACAAACCTATCAGAGTCTTAAAACTACTTAGAGCTAGGACTGAGCTTACATACACATTTCTTAACAGTCAAAATTTCACAACATTTTAAATGATATTTTTTGTTTTACAAGTATGAGATTTTAGTTACATAATATTATACGAGATTTAAGGGCGAAATTAGGAAATAGTCAGCGTCCAGTAGTCAGCGATAGTATTTTTAACAGTGGCTCTTTTTTTTAAACAAGTAGTCACTTATACGAAAATCGAAAATTTTAAACAATTAAAAAAATTAAAACATAATTTTTTAAAAACATAATATAACCGTCTATTATGCATCAAATAAAAATTTTGTTTAAAAATGAAAACATTAGTAAAATACCAACTATACCATTCTTGGAACATAGGCATTTTAAGATTACTGGGATTCATAGAGTTATGTGGATTTCATTCAATTGTTATTATAAAACTTATTCAATAAATATAATGGCATTAAATTAAAAAAAGGGGGGATGAATGTATCCAAGTTCAACTTCTTTTGAATTTGCAAACATCAAATAAAGTGGCAGAGGCTATGACAATATTTCAAAAGTAATGCAAGGAATGCTTTAATTTATAATCAGAATTTTTCTCTTTTGTTGACATTCTAATTAAAAAAAGAAATTCTTTCTGATGGGCTGATGCTCTGAAGGGCTTTGAAAATGTATTACTCTTTCTCTTGTGTTATTTGTCAAGGATAACGTTAAAATTTAACATCGAAGTGGTTTTTAAATGAACAATATACTCTTGATATCTCAAAAGTCTTGTTATGTCAAAAAAATATTTTTTTATCTTGGCAATTTATATTTACCTAATGCTAATTTTAATTCCTACGTCAAAGAGTTTCGCCCCAAAACCTTGTTAGGTCAATTTTTTTTTTTTAAACAGAAAATTTATTTTTTTGAAAAAATCACAACCAATGAAAACCAATTTTTTTTTTCTATTTAATGCATAATTATTTTTGTCTTACTTTTAAAAATAAAACTATCATTGTTGTATTCAGACTCATAGTCAACTATCATTACATACATATTTATTAGTGTTATTCTCACGTTTCACGTGTCTAATTTTTATAGAATTATTTAAGAATATATATTTCTACATTTTAGATCACATTTAGTTCGGAACTTTTTGTCTTGAAAACTCGCTATCTGGAATTTTTTCTAGTTTTCCTTCAACTTTGAGATATCGAGAGTATACTGTATTTTCAATAATGACATTGAATAGATTCTCTCTATTAATAGTTTTTCCTCTATGATATTTATATTATTTTCAAGATAAATTTTTAGTTACCAAATTTGTTAAAGAATAGCAAGCACTCTTTTTTTTTAAAATTATTCACATTTACAAATTTTATTTCATCTCGGCTGTAAAGTAAAAAATCAAATTCATGGATCAAGGCAAATAAAAATTCCTGTTATCAAGTCAAACAAGAAAATGAAATTTCATGATCCAAAAGAATTAAAAGAGCTTATAACAATTTTGCAAGAAATTTCTGAACTCGTGAACTGTGTTCCTATTGATATATTTTATTAAATATTTCTTTCTGGAGAATATGCTGAATTTCTTGTCAATATATTATCATTTTAAGCTTAACCAAAAGTGTAAACTATTAATACATTTACAAAACTTATATTTTACAATTTTTTGAACACTTTTCCAATAATTCTGTAGTGAATACTATTCTATTCCACCCAAAGACATATACTGAAATATAGCTTAAGTGTAACTGTCAGTAAAAGGGCACTTAAAAATTTCTTACACTTAAATTTTTATTGTATTTTTTATTTTATTTGAATAATCCTTTCTTTATTTGGCAATTAAACAGTTAAAAATCCATAGCAATATTTTTAAGCAATTCTCAAAATACAGTAAACAATACAAGGTTCATTTTCAAAAAAGTTTAAGAAATTAAAGTAAAATTCAGAGTATTATAAATTATATATAATAATTCCATATTGGTTTATATATATATATATATATATATATATATATATATATATATATATATATATATATATATATATATATATATATATATATATATATATATATATATATATATATACACTAATAAAATGCACATATACATTTTTGACACAAAAAAAGTGATCAGGTGGGATTAACTAACAACTTTTAAGTCCTCATTTGTTATATTTATATCCTGTGACCATTAATTTTGTCTTACATACTACATTATATACTACAACAGAATGACTACATTAAAGTAAGCAATAATGCATTCAAAATACTTTATTAGGAATATTCATGAAGTACAAAATGAAAGTTCAAACAGGTATGGGAAAAGCAGGCACTAATAAAGAAGAGATAAATAAGGCATTTGTCTAGAGATATAATAAGTTCATACATTTTGTTACAATAAACAGTAGAACTAGAAAAAACAAACAGTAGAATTAAGAAAAAAATGCTAGTAGCTTTTCAAAATATTGTACTGAAAAATATTATCACAGATTCATACAAAAGTATAAAAAAAAGTGCTTAACTAAAAATATCTTTATTCTGAGATTGCATAGTTTAATATTATATTAACAAGAGTATGAATTTTGAAATCTATGGAAATTTCAGACAAAAAGATGAGTAAAGGAGTTTTTAAAAAGAAAACATAAATACATAACAAATTTTGCAGTTTAGTAAGAATGTATGAGGCACATAAATAAATTTGTAACAATATAATTAACTGACAATTTGAAAAAATTAATTAAAGAAAATTTAAAAGGGATAGAAATGTAAGATTAGATTAATTCTATTTAGGAAAGCAAATTATTTCTACTAAACAAATTTCAAAATTAGCAACTATGTTCATCAACAGATGGTGCTGCTGAGAAAAACTATAAAACAGCATTTTCAAAATAACCAAAAATTGCAGTAATAACCTAGTACCTAAACTTTAAAAAGTGAGGTAATTTTTTGATAAAATTCTGTAGGTTTAGACAAGGGGTTATTAGGAAAGATAAAAAGTGCAGTTTGAACTTTGCATTATTTTGGAAAATGTTTTTTATTAATATAAAACTAGATATCTTTTTTTTTTTTGAAAAATGAAATATTTAAGAAAAATTAGGGTTTCCATAAGATTTCAAAAATTCATGATGAATAATGTCAGATTAAGGAAAACTCATTTTACTTATCTTAAAGCAAAACCAAATATTAGTTTTAAGTATAAAGACACATGACGGCCAACAATTTACACTTATTTTTAATTATCTCTGCTACAAAATATTTTATTCAATAAACAATTAAGTGCTAAGTTTTTAATACTATGTAAATCTATATAAAAAAGTTATCTCGGATTTTAACATCCAATAAATTACTACTCTTAGATGTTTTTATAGCTCAGTTCATTTAATAGACACTTAGAAATGTAGAAAAAACTGAGCTGTATGGTTGATTAGATTTTCTTTATTTCAGTCAGCATAATTTATTTATTTTCCTATTACGGAAATAACAAAGGTATACATATGTTAACAAAACAGCAGACTTTTTAATATAAATAGTAAATACAATATAACTAATATCGATTTCTTCCTCCCCTTGGATTACCACGATAAGGTCTAGATCCCCGATAGTTCCCTCCGCCTCCACGACCACCACCACCTCTATGACCATGACCATCTCCTCCAACAGGTGCAGATTGCCCATAGCCTCCAAATTGAGAAAAGTTATCTCCAGCTGGACCATAGCCACCGAATCCAAATTGAGAGGTGTATGGATTAACTTGCTGAACAGGCGTGAACACAGGATTGTAATCCATTCTGTTTGCATTGATTGGCGGCTGCCTAGCCATGTCGTTCATATTATATGGATCACAGTTCCTAAATTGTTGACGGGAATTATCATGACTATAGTGCTGATCTTTTCTTTGCCGATCATCCCTAGGAGCTTGATATTGTCTTTGCCTATCTTGCTGATATGAATTATCTCCTTGCCTAGACCTGTTGTCAGCAGATTTGTTAAAGCCACCCCTTGAGGAAGAATCATTCTTTTGCCAGCTGGGAATCTCAGGTGGGGGAGGCTGTTGCTCTTCTGGCCGACCACCACGATCTGGAACCTACAATTAGTTTCATGTTAAGGATTTTATAAAAACCAATTTCATGAAAAATTTCAACTGATGAACTCAAATGATCTTATATTGTAACTTCTTTTTAAAAGTTCAATTTTTTATTGATACTGCTTAAGATTCTTAGAGAACACAGTCTTAATATATTAAGCAGTGTTTTTATGAGATAAAAAGTGGTACTTGAAAAGAATTATTTAAAGTTAATCACATTAGCTATTACTTTTTCATCACCCTCAGAGCCTTAATCGCAGCTTTTGCAAAACTTTACACAGCTGATTTTTCTGCGTTAAAAATATGGTTTACTTAATCTGAACACTTAACAAACTTGAACTTGAACAAACACTTAATCTGATGAGATTAAATACAAATTAGATGAAGCAGTAAATAGAAAAATTAAAATATCTACTCACCGAACCAATTATAACTTTGTTTATGGTACATTTGGTATTTTTTCTAACAGCAGCACAACTAGTTTTTTCAATTGTAAGCAAATCTAGAAATGAAAACATTATGTATAATCATGCTCATACATTTTGATTCTATTTTTCATGAAGTAAATTACAAATTTCTTCTCGCCCTCCAGATATCTATGACTAAAAATTTTAATGCACACAACTTTAAACACAAAGAGAATTATTATATTATTATTATATCCGTCGATGAACAGCCGACTCAGTTTCGGGTTTACGACTACTAATGTTCAACTCCGTAGCCCTGTAATTTTGAACCAATCCAGAAGACAAGGAAACTCCTGGATCAATACTCCCAGAGGAATGATTTGTTATGGGAACATGGAGGACTTTGTGACTCGACAGATTTAACGTGCATCAGTCACCATTAACTACACGAGGAGTCTTCGGCCGGCGAGCATCGAACCCACAACCTCTTGGACATGGATTCAGTGCCCTACCAACCAGGATATCCCGGCCTTAAAGAGAATTATTGAAGATGTATTAATTAAAATAAATATAATTTAGATGGCAGTGAGCAGCAATTTTAACACTCTTGACATTGATGAAAAACAGGGCATTTGATTTAAGAGATATATAGTGAAAACTTTTCATGAAAAAGTATAGGAAGAAATAACCCAGGAAATACAGCATTGTCAACTTCAGTTGAAGCCATATTAGAGATTATAGCAACTATATTCTTTACGTAGATTTTATTCTTTAACTAGATTCAATTTAGCTAGATTTTATTACAATTTTTTCCCATTATTTCAGTCTAATTTTCTATATCTTTCAAACAGATTATTAAGTTATTAGTTAAGTTATTATTTAAGTCCAACATTATATTAAGTCAGATCTCAAAATTTAAGAATTTAACAAAAACAAAATAATAATTAATTTAAACAAAATCACTCTAGAATTAAATAGTAGTAAATTAGACTTAAGGTAATTTAGCAAAATTTTTTGTGTCAGAATTTTTAATAAAATCTAGTTTAAGAAATTACAAAACAAAATATAAAAATGAAGCAAAGATTGAAAAAAAAAATGAAAAAAAGAATTTTAGAACACGTTTAACGTTTGATTATCAGTTAATTTAAACAACAATTAGTTAAACTTAAAAATTCAAAGAAATAGTTAAAACTTATTTTGATAAGGTAAAATTGATAATAAGACAATTATAACTACGAATATCTAAAGAAAACTATATATTAGGAATAAAAAAATTCTTTTAATTTAAAAAAAAAAGTATCTTAGGGCAAAAAAAAAGACAATTTTAATAACAATTCAACAAAATAATAATTGCAGGGCCTTAATTGAAAAGTTTATCCTCTGCATAAACTTAAACTACAGTCAATTGATTATAAATCAAAATAACTCAAATATGAATAGAACTAGATTTTTTAATGGACCTTCCTATAATTTTGTGTAAATTATTTTTCAATTTTCAAAACATATAACAATGTCAATTTTTAATACATACCATAAAGCTATTAATTCAAATATTCCACAAAATCATCTGTGTCAGGTTCAATAATGCTATTCATCTTTATTTAAAGGCAAATGTATCATATCCAGCAAAACAATTTTGCTTGAAACAATTTTGTAGACTTAATTATTATTATTTTTTTAATTTAAAAATTTTTATAGTTGGCTTTTACAGCAGTTGACTTATATACCCGACTTACCAGAAATTTGCCATCTCGTAAAAAAACAGGGGTGACATTTACACTGAAATAAACCACAGCAATAATGTATAAATTTCTATAAAGGCATTGTTGACAATGTTAATAGAAAGAGAAAATATTCCTAAAAAATATGAATACATGAACTTGATATCGAAAAGATCGTTGTTATACATTTGTAAACTGATACTAAAAATTAAATTTCAGTTAACTTGAAGTTATTAGTACATCTTATCAAATTTTAAATTATTACAAATTGGATTCATATTAATACTAATTTTTAAATGTTTAGCAATTAAGAATCCAAAAAAAAAAGAAAGCAATAGAGTAACAGTAAACAACATGATATTATACCAATTAAAATTAAAACACATATATGACTTACCACTTGACGCAGCAAGAATGTCTGAAATTTTCACAAGAGGTTTTAAAGATAACTGAGGTTTCTGCTTGTTAAACATATTTCGAATTTCTTCTACTTTATTCTGTTAAATAGAAAATCAAATTTTAATATCAGCTGTGAACAATAAGCTACTTATAATGATTATATAAATAATTAAAAATAACGACCATCCAAAAATAATACTATTATGCATTATTTATGATTAGTACAGGTGAAAATAACAAATTTATATTAGTTGGTCTAAAAATACCTTATTCTGCTTATTTTTAGGCTGGAATTATTCATTAACATGGTTATTATTGATGATAAAAAAATATTAAGATAAAATAAAATTAAAATGATTTTCTTTCTTTCCTTCTTTTTTTTTTTTTTTTTTTTTTTGAGATGCTAACCTGTTATTTAGACACACTGTTCTGCGATTTTATTTATCCTTTTTCTTTTTAATGTCATTAAATATTTTTGTAATGATAAAATTCTAGCATTCTAAGACAAATGCGAAATTTATTCTTCATTATCATCCATGGCCACTTTTCAATTTAAGCCATCAGCAAATTCAAGAACATTTACTTCCGAAATTAAATAATTGTAATAGAACATGAATCTATAATTACATCAAATGTTCTTAAGTTATCACTTCATATTAGGTAACTAAAGGCAGCAGTAATAATTCAATATTTGGCTTATGTTGGTGATGGAGCAAAAAGGCTGAAATAAATTATATATATATATATATATATATATATATATATATATATATATATATATATATATTTATAGAGAGAGAGAGAGAGAGACTGAAAACAAACATGCTGCTTAAAACATTTTTTAAAAAAGTATAAAAAGCCGTTCTTTTTTTTTAAATTTTAGATGTTTATTTTAATGTTTGAACAACAATGGGAAAGAATAGTTATTGAAGGTTACAGAATAACAAACATTTATTCAATATTCGCATCAATTGTTTGTGAAAAAATTTGACGGCTTTAATTAACCTATAGAAGAAACTGCAATGAATTTAGAAATATCACTTTCATTACTCCAACGAACAAGAATCAATGAAGGAAAATCAGCCATATATGTACTGAACTTTAATATATTTTGTGATTAAAATTAACCTCCAACTGATGATATGAAATTTAATAATCAAGAATGTGTCACTAAAATCGGCAAATTCAGTCAGCCGCTAAAATAATTACTGATGACAATATATATTAATTCAATATTCAGGCATTAAATAAAAATATATGCATAGAAAATTTAAAACCTTTAATATTCCAAACATTTTTACATAATAAAGTGAATGAGTTCAAAAAATCTAAAATTCATTTATTCAATTCACCTTTTAACAAGTAACTATTTGAAATTATAAGCTCAGTCAGTCATACCATACAGGCCAATTCGTAACAATACATAGTACAGCTGATAAACCAATTATTAGGTTTTATATAATAATTAACAAATAATACCTTCAATCTATCAGACCATAAAAATGATTCAACTGTCACTTCAAGTCTGGTAATTAAAAGCTGCCTTCTTGTTTGATATTCTTGAAATAATTCTCGATACATATCATCAATCTGAAACCACTGCTTTTCAGTCAAGTATCCAGAGAAGAGTCGTTCCTCCACAAAGTTTTTGGGTGGCAAAGGTTGACTTAATAACTTAACCTAAAAAATTCACTATTAGTTTTACAAGTAAAATTTAAAACATTTTACATTTAAACAATATATAATGTAAAAAAAAAAACACTTTAAAACAAAGATTTTTTTTAAAACATATCAAAGAATCTGTTACTAATTATTAATAATTAACAAAAATCCCACTTCTAATACAACAATAACAATGAAACAAACAAAATAAAAATATCTTTATATTACATTTGAACTTGGTAAACAAAAAATTAATCTAACTTAAGATTACTTTTGCTTTTTCTAACTACAATTTATCAGATAATTATATTTACTGCAGTATAGAGTTTGTCAAATAAAACAGGTATACACATCAGTTAAAAATAGCTACAGAATCACCTAGCTACAGTCAGTCAGAATTTTTTTTTAAATGAATATAAATGATATGAAAAAGATGTAAAGATGAAAATATTATGTAAGACTAATGATGTTTCTCTGTGAAAAATATTCCTGCATAATGTCAATAACATAAATGAAATAAAACCAATGTCTTTAACATGAAATTTATTTTTAAAAACTTGCAATGCCTCAAACTTTCTTTAAATAATTAAGCCTTAATACATACAGTTACAGTAAAATACTTAGAAAGATTAAATATAAAATCATAATCAATGAAATATAGACTGTTACTTAAATTTTATACTTCGATATACAAAAGGATTTAGACAGTTTAGTGATAGGTCTATCCTACATTTTTATACCAAACTGCTCAAAGTATTGTTTACAGATAGGTATATAAAAAACACTCTCCTGGGCAAATTGAAATAATGGCTTAACTTATCATTGTTTCAAAACTCTTTACATTATTAAGTCAAAGTTTGAGTTTTGAAATTGAGAAAAAATTTCTACTACAAGCCTCATTCATTTTTGCTTCTTATCCTTGATACGACGCAATCTTTTGATGTTAGGTGACCCAAACTCACAGAAAAGCTGATTTTAGATTAATCTAGATATTATTTTTAAAAAATATTTCCTTTTTAGCTTCCTTTCATTTGTTTAAAAAATAAACTGCTTTATACTTTGAAAAATTTTGAAGTAGAATCATCATCTTCTGAGACAATACTTACTGGTCATTCACTAACATCCAGATGACAGGAACCAAATTAAAACAACTACTTCTATGTTTAGGAATATATAACTTATTGCGATAAAATTAATTATTTAATCACTTTTTTAAAATTTTATTCCTTCTATTTTTATTAAGAAAATGCTATAAAGGCATATTTCTTGATAGAAAAAAGCTATACTGCCTATTAAAAAAATGTTCTTTATGTATAATGCCTATTAAAAGAATAGTTACCTTTTTATCAACTTCTCCAAAAAGCATTTGAGTAGTTATGCTATCAGGAGGCTTTCCAAAACTTAGAGCTATTAACATTTCTTTTAATTCTTTAGCTGTTCTTGATTCTTCCTTATTGAGGGAGAAAAAAAAAACAGTGTCAGAAATAGTATTACATCAAGAAAAGAGTGCATTTGAAAACTAACACTAAAAATAATTAAAAAAAAAAAAACAAATACACAGCTTCTCATGCACTTTGAAAATTTAACTAAATAAATATTGTCCCAGAAAGAAAAAACAAACTTGACATTTAAACATAAAACTGGAATGCTCTGATCCAAATTGAATGATTGATCTTTTAAATATTCTTATTATGAGTCATCAAATAAATTATTCATTTACAAGATTTCTTGATGACCAATTAAGAGGAATATTTAATGTAGGAAGAACAAATTTGGCTATTTCATAAATCAGGGGTCTGTCTAGGTTTTTCTGAGAGGAACCTATTTTGTGAAAATTTAGACATAATTTGTAAAAATTAAAAATTATATTACAAAATCAACACAATATTATGGTAATAATATGAATTTATAATTTCTTACGCTATACAAAAATAAAATTTTAAGAAAAAGTATTTTTTTCCTAAAGTTGAATTTGTGAATGTACCGCTAAACGGTAGTAAATTTGGCCTGGACAAATACCTGTAAACATAAATAATTATCTTGATTTACATTCAATAAAATAACACAAAACAAATAATTAAAATAACTTGAACAAAAATGACATTTAATTTTATGATCAGGTTTTCAAAGATAAGATTTTCAAAGTTAAAAACCTTTATGATTAGAAGAACGTGCCCAAAATATAATAATTTCTTTTGCATTAAGTTGTTTTTTTTAACTTTAGCTATGTTGTACATCAATGTTCAGTAAAAAATAAAAATATTTTTAAATTTTGTAATTTCTGCTTAGTTTTAATCATTCTATATACAATTTTACAACTTGTAAAAATACTTTCATACAAAATAAATAAATAAAGTATTTATGAACAAAATCATTTTTAAACGTTATAAAACTTGCATGGTATAAAACTTAAGTAACTTTTCACTAAATTTGAAAGTATTTTTGTTTTATCTGTTCAAAGAAAATAATATCAAAATTTCAAAGTATTGCTTGAGACAAGACAAAATGAAATCAACTCACAATTCTAACAGTCAACAGCGTAAGCATGTAAGTTAAACAGCATGTAGTATTAAATATCTTACAATAATCAAACATGATCAAGTTTGGAACATACTAAGAACAGTTCAAGTATTGTATATAAAATTATTGTATATAAAATATTGGAAATAATAAGTTTATATTTCCAACATATGCTTTTTATTTACTTATATTATTAAAATAAAGCATATGAATAAAAATGACATACTAATTCAATTTTCATTGGTGTAGACTCTTTAGGCTTCTTTAGGAAAATCAGCTTAGCTGCTTGAAGTTCAGAACACAGAAAAACTGTAATTAGAAATGCAAAAAGTAAGGCTAAAAGAATAACTAAACAAAGGATTAAAAAGCTTACAATTTAAAAAGATACATAAATTACAATAAGTACAAAATGAATTTATTAAAAAATTAACTTTTAATATACAGTAAAATCTAAAGTAGAGAGCATAGAATACAAGAATTTTACAACTTAAGAGTTAAATGATTTGAGAGGCACTATCAACAATTCAAAACTAATGTAAAAATTTTCTAAATATAAACTGTTAAAACTAAAGAAATATTTGCTAAAAGGTCAATAGACTTTTGAGGAAAATATATTTTCCCTCAACAGTTTTGAAATAAAGAGTGAAAGGGACATTTTTTTAAACTAGAAACATAATTGTTCTACATTTCTTGAAAAACACAAAGTAACGGTTGCCGCTTACTTTAGGTAGTAACAGTTACATCTTATTTTTCAAAAAATGTTGAAATTGTTGCCACTTATTTTATCCCCATAGGAAGCAAGTTGCTTTATGTTTTACAATAAATATTATAAGTGTTGCTGCTTACTTTATCCTCATAGGCAGCAACACTTATTTTGTGATTTTTATGAAATGTTGTAACTATCGCCTCTTACTTTATCCGCATAGGTAGCAACAGTTACTTTGTGTTTTTTACAAAATGTTGAATTTGTGTCTACTTATTTTATCCCCATGGAGGCCAGCACTTCCTTACATTTCAAGAGTGCTCTTCACCCCTGTAAATTCCTTCTTTTTTGTATTAGACTGCAAGACATATGCATAATACAGCAAATGTAGTGTTGCAATTAAAAAAGAAACATTATTATAACATAATTACATTTTACCTATTTTGATGTATTAGATTGTAGTTAACAATTGACAAAAATAAAATGTTAGTACTTTACCAATATTTTTTCAAAAGATAATATACAACTCCTCACACAGAAAAATATACATTTCTCAACTGAAAATGAACTATTTGCCTCTTTAAAAAATCAGAAAAACAAATCATCATGTATTGTGCCTAGATTGAGCAGAATTTTGAACGATAGTGCAACACATTTCTTGATAAAGAACGCTTTCAGATAGCTCTGTCTTAATAAAACGTATAACAATGAATTATTATAATTGTTAATTCAGTTATGTTACAAGATATTTAACTATGTATTATCACAGTTATATTTTATGATAATTATATAATTATTTTCAGATGAAGACACAGTATATTGTCAAATAATTATTATTATTTTTTGGATGAAAGGTTGGGTAACTGAAACACACTAATATGCACATAAGAAAGGACACATTGCAATGGTCTAGCTTTTTCTAAGTAGATTTATAGATGAACAGAAACATAAAAACTACTTTTTTATATTATTCTATTATATTTAAAACAATTAATACAAGGTTATGTGTGAAATCATTGCCAATGATGTTCATAAAATATTGAATAAACCACCAACCATATTCTCATACAAATAGTGACAACAACTAATACCAGACCAGCCCCACCCCCATTACTTTTTTTGAGAGTGATATCCCACATCTAGAATTTTCATTTCACATACAGCAGAGCTTGCGTGTCTTCAAGATAAAACAAATATCAGTGTCTCTATCTCAGTTCTTTGTATTTAATAATCTATATGAAAGAATTTTTACAATATTATTAACTCGATTCCACATGGTTGATATAAAAAAGATTATGATGAAATTTAACTGATTTAAAATACAATTTATTTATAGTAACAATTTAATTTTACTTTGTATATACTTATTTACACTAAATTATTCCCTTTTAACATTTTTTAATTCAGTGAACAAAGATGATATTCAAATAGCAGAATTACAAAATAGTTGTATTAAAATTATGGTCTTTTAAAAAAAAAAAAATAATAATAATAATAATAATTTGAAAGTGTTTTAAAAGTAAAGGTAAAAGAGCTAATAGTAATTGAAATTACTTTCATCAAAATTTTACATATTTGCAATTTTATATATATTGCAATATTATGGGCAACATTCTTGCAGTTAGAAGAAGGGGGAAACACTCTTAATCCCTCCCCCCCTCCCATTTTGCAAGTCATCATCACGTTAATTTAAAAAAAAAGCATTTTAAAAAATCTGAAATCTGCAGCAGTAATTGTAGAAAAAAAGATCAGAGACAAAATTGCGTGGATTAATGACAAACTACTGCAGATCAACCTTTTCAAAATGGGGTTACTCAGCTGCGTGTTTCAAGATTTGAATGTTGTAATAATGTATTAAAAACATAGGATTTTAAAAACTATGTAGAAAGAATAGCAATAACTTCCATAAAATTGATTGAAAAAAACGAAAAAATAATTGCCAAAAAGTAAATATTCAAATGTGCAATTCGAATTTCCTGTATTGTATGAAATATATAGAAATTATTAATAACTAGGTGAAAAAAGTTGGTTTTTTTTTTTTTTTTTTGCAGAATAATGTTTACTTCTGCAAAATTTAACCGGAAAAGAAAACTAAAAGTTTTGTCATCTATCAAGTTCCCAAATGAAAGATATTTCTGCTGAAACTCTGCAGCAATTTTGGTGTGTTGCCACAATACTACCATGGGGCTTATATCCAATAAAAAATAATTATATTATATAAATAAAATAATTAAATTATGAAAAATAAAAAATTAATAATAAAATAAAAACTATAAATTATATTATATAAAAAATTTAAAACTTTCATAGAGAATGTTCCTTGTTCATCAAAAATATAAACTAATGTATACCAAAATAATTAAAAACATGCAAACAATTAAAATGCATACCTAGAGCATCAGCCTGGTCTTGAGAATTAGACAGTCTGCTGTCTAATGGTCCACTAGAAATTTTCTTAATGGGGCAATCTATAAATATTGAATAGATTAATAATCACCGAAACTTAATTACTATTTTCAGTATCTTTTGTGAAAGTAAAATATGTTTCATGAGGCACAACACATATTCCATTACCCATACAATATTAAAACGAACATTCCAAACAGAAACAACTTAGTGATGTGGGATCCAGTCCAACAGAATGACCCCAATGTTTTCAGAACTGAATAGACGAACATTCCAAACAGAAACAACTTAGTGATTTGGAATCCATTCCAATAGAATGACCCCAATGTTTTCAGAACTGAATAAGTTCATGAAAATTGATATAAGCAAATACATATATTTAATGTTAAAAAAGAATTGAGTATGGTATATTTAGATCTTTTTCCTTCTTTCATTTTAAAGACATATTTAGAATAGAATGTTTTTGTCTTCAAATTGTAGATGCATTTGTATATACTAGCGTGCAAAAGTCAAACTCAACTAAATATTATAGATGGTTGATTAGAAACGTAATAAATAATGTATAATTTTATTTCTAATCTGCTTATCAATCAGAAAGCAAAGTTAGCGCTTTACTTTAAAGCCACTTTAAATCAAATACAATTTTCATATCAGTCAGTTATTTGTCTTCCGTGAAGGGATTTTCTTACATCTGAGAATTGGATGAAAATACAATTTTAAAAAATAATCATAAGTTTTGCATATTTATTTACAGAAATCGTGATTTTAACTTTAATTAATTATTAACATTTATTTTTAAAGAATTAGTTCTTACAAAATCCATATTATATATAGAAAGAAATAGTCAACTGAACTGAGTGCAAAGATTTAAATTTAATCCAAAGAAGATTACATTTTCCATTAAATTGCAAGAAAAGTAAAAATTCTGAAATCAAGTGTAATGTATAATGGCTTGACTAAACAAAACAGAAATCATCTCTACAGAAAAAAAAACCATTAAAAGGTGCCTTTCACACGTTGACCAAAAACTTTCGCAAGCTAGTGTATGTACAATAATTTTTTTCATATTCAAAAAAAATTTGAAGTTACAAACTTTGAAGGAAATGCATGCTATGCAGTATTTTGGGCACCTTTTTTCTTATATAAAGAATGAATTTAAATCAAAATCAAACTGAAAAAAATACATAAAAATGTACAGCGTGGCAAAAAACACAGACCACCCTGAATAACTTTTGATCTAATTATCGGATCTTCACAGTATAGGAATCATTCTTAATGGTTCGTGGGGATAATTTCAGATATGCTAACTAGTTAGTGCAGACGACATTCTAAGTCACAGAATCAGACTCCAAACGCAGTCTCTCTGAAGAAACGATTTTTCACTGGATTCAGATTTCTGACTCCAAATAGATAAAGAGTAGACACAACGTGGGAAATATGGTCCCTATTGTTTGGTGAGAGGAACGATCCAAAGTTCGATCCCTTAAACATTAGTTTTACTTTTTACATATTTTGCCATTTTTCAAGAATTTTTTGAGCAAAGTAGTGAAAAAAATTTGCACACAATTATAAAATTCGTTTCTCCAAAAATAATTCCATGCAAGAATGCATTAATAAATATTTATTATTTTTTATTATTTTATTTAAGAATAATCGGAAAAAAAACTTTGAATTGTAAGGTTATATATTGTTTAACATCATTTTAAAGTATATAATTTTACATGGCAAAATACAAAATTTCAGTGAAATCAGTTAAGTAGTTGATGAGAAAATGATTTTTAAATGCATGGCTCTTTCAAAATTCAATTTCTCCAGAACTATTCTACCAATTTCACTCAAATTTTGAATTTTGCCAGGTAAAATTACATACTTTAAAATGATGTAAAAATTTGTACACCTAACAATTCAAAAAATTTTCAACTATTATTAAATAATATATAAATAGTGCGAAAAAACACTTTTTTTTACGTGAAACTACTTCTGAACAATCAAATTTTATAAGTGTGCAAAAAATTTTAAATTCTCGTTAAAAGTTCTCAAGATATGGCGAAATATCAAAAAGTAAAATTAACATTAAGGGGTCCAAACTTTGGATTGTTCTAATGATTAAACGTTATGTATTTTCAAGACTGCAGCTAACCCCTATATTTCAGGGGTCAGAAATCAAAATTTGTTGAAAAAAAGGTATGTTTAGTCAGAGAAAGTAAGTTTTTGGGCCTGATTTTGTAACTTAAAATACCATCTGCACTAATTAATTAGCATTTTTTGAGGTAATTCGAACCATTAAGATTGAGTTTTAGAAGATGAAGATCATTAGATCATTAGATCAGTAATTAAGGGAGGTCCGTTCTATATTTATTTTTTTTTGGTGCACAGAAAAATATGTTAAAATGCATATGAAAGGTAAAACTTACTTAGTTCTTTCAACAAAGAACTTATTTCGACCATAAATCCTAGAAAATCATCTCCTTCTAAAAAGAGAAATATATTTTAATATACATATTTGATCAATAATAAAAACAGAAAATATGAACAAGATAATACAAACTTGTAAAGAACATAAGGTATGTAAACAACAATAATCTTTTAAGTTTCCTCAACTAAAAATGCCAACAGGGTATTATAAAAATAGTTAAATTGCAAGCATAATATACTATTACATGACAAAAACAGAATCAAAAATTGCAATCCTATAAAATTTCCTGTTCTCACTCGTATAAGGGTCCTCTCTTAACACAAAACATGCATTTTATAATGCATGTTTCATGCACATTCATGAACTTCATGCATCGTATAATGGTCGTTTCTTAACACAAAACATGCATTTCATTAAAAAAAATGGACAGTTCTATATCAAATGTCATCAGACAGGCAACAGCTTTATTACCAGCCTGATACAAATTTCATAAAGATACAGCAATAGACACACAGAAAACTATTATTTTACAATGCTAAATGTATTTTGTTACATCTCTGGAGAGAGTTTCATAAAAATGTAGCAATACATAAACAAAACTTATTTAATGATGCTAAACAGGCATGTAAAAAACATACAATTAATACATTGAAGTTAATCTCTCTTAAATCATGAATCCTATTCTTTTTCTTCAAAATATCTTAAAATTATATTTAACTTTAATCCTCCTTTTAACAGATTCAGAGCAATAAAAAATTGACACCATAGTCAGCCTAAATTTTCACAAATACAAAACTTCTTAACACATAACGCAGTTACATCAACATTCCTGGACTAACCAACATGGCATTCTCACACCAAGTTGATGTACTACCAATCACTTCTACCCGATTCTGACCATCATTTCAAAATTAATTTGAACATTCCTAATTTATTTGGACAGTAAAGATAGATCAAAAAACCATCTGGGCAATTATTTAATCTTAAAAAAACATCAGTTTAGTAGATTTCTAGGTAAATTTATACCCTGAAATTGAACTTAAAATAAAAATGGATAATTTTTTAGCAAAATATCAGTGTAGTAATCAGTGGATGTAAAGTATTAGTGCTAAGTAAGAGAGGGCAAGACAATTCGTAACAGCAATCCAAAACTTTTATGAGAACATGATTGTTAGCCTTTACATTTAATAAATTAATCTAAAACATACCGAAGCATCTAAATTTCCCAGTAAATTACAATATAATAGAACAAGCAAGTTTGAAATCAAAAAAGTACAAGCTATGATATCAAAACATTTCATACTTTATACAAAAATATAGTAACATCATAAACCAATTTACACTGAGCATTTTACCTATTATTAAAGTAAATAAGATGATAAATTGTAACTTTTATGCACATGTTGAAAACATAATAAGTTTTAAAAGAGGTATGTTACTCTCTCATAAAAATGTCGTAACTTCTAACTCTATTTTTACATTATGACAAATAAAAAAATTGTATTATGAGGAAAGATCCAACTAATTAGTCTGAATTATAAATATTTCTAACAATCCGCGCAATCAGATAGCTCTGCTTAAAATAATAATAATAACAATGTATAAATAAATTTGATCCCAAAATTTCTGAAGTAATTTTTTAACTCACGATTTAGTCTGTTAGTTTTCTAACTAAGTTTATTTCTAACAGTTAGTTTTCTAACTAACAATTTATCTTCTCAATTTCAATCTAGTGTTCATGTACACAAAATCTACAACTAGGACTGGGCTATAAATCGATATATCGCGACATATCGATTTAACGCCTATATCGGCAAACCGATACAGCGACTTTCATTCCAGGCGATGCATCAGAAATCTGATTTAAGCCGTCGAGTGAAGAAGACGATATAACGATATAGCGATACACGCAAGGACTTTCTCTTACGTTCCGATGCCAACTCGCGCTGTGGAAGACGATATTGTTTCGTTATGTTGAGACGACCTTGACTGATGAGCGGTAGAATCAGAATCACTTTTGAGACCTTATATCGTTATATCACATATTCGTTTTCGCACCTTCGCGATTTGAAATCGTTTCTTGTAGATTATTTTCAATGGGATTAACTTCGTGATCGCCGTCGTAACCTTGTTCTGAACGCAATCTGTTATTGAAAAGAATTTATAAAGAAAAGTTTCTTCATTAATTAGGTAAGTTTTTTATTTATTTTCTGACAAAACTTTTTTTATATTTTTAAATGTGAAAATTATCGGAAATCTAATTTAAGGCACCCATAAGGAATTAAATTACAAAGTAAATAAATTTGTTAGGTTATTTTTTTACTTTCTTTTAATTTATTAAAAACCTTTCGGATAAAACTTCTAGTAATTTAATGGGCTTCTATTACTGATTTTAAATTTATAAATCTTGAGTTGTTTTTATTTTTAGAAATAAAGTTAAAACAAAACTTATTTTTTTGGACATAAGTCAATAAACTTTATTTGTTCAAAAGAATTTGAAAAGTTTGCGAATTTTATTCATTTCTTTTTTTTTATCAATTACTACTTCGTTTTATTAGAGAGTAAAATCATTATTTTTTTTTTAATTTTCGTTTTATATTATTAGTTAATTAGCTAAATATATTACCGAATATCACAATTCTTTTGTTTTTATTTTTAAGAATTTAATTAAGAAACTTTGCCTTACTTTGTTTTTCGTTCATAATTCGGTCATTATTTAATTTAATTTAATTATTTATATGAAATAATAATAAAAATAGTGTTTAAGAAGCATTTTTTTTTCTAAAATTTATTTAGCTCTTTGTTTTAAGCATACAAATAATTTTTAACGAACTTATTTTTTAAATTTTGTTCCTATGCTGTTAGATAAATATATTGATAAATTTCACTTTTATTTATTTTTTTATTTTTAAACTAAGAAATCTTTTGTTATTTGCGTGATCATTTTTAGAAAATATAACAAAACTTGTGTTTACTTCTTCATTAAGAATTTGAACATTACGATCGAACTTAATAATTCTGTAATTATTTACGCATAATAGTATAGGCAGATATTGATTTGTTAAAAAAAGTTTCTTTTTTTTAAAAAAAAAATATTTTTAACACTTTGTTTTAAGTGTATAATGAATTTCTTAACAAACTTTTTTTTTAATTTTTTAAATTTTCTTTCAATAATTTCAGCTAGATATCTTTATAAAATTCCCTTTTTATTTTTAAACTGAAAAATCTTTCAGAGAACGAAAATTTTAAGAAATTATTACAAATCTTATGTTTACTTTTTAGTTTAAAAATTCGAACATTTTTAATTTTAAACTTCGGTTTTTAGTCAATCTAACTTTTATTTTAATTAAAATATATTTTGAAATTTTAAAATCAGCTTTTGTTTAGTAACAATATTTTTTTTCATTAAGGATGTTTTAGGGGTTAACTTAAATTAAGACTGCTTATACCTTATAAACGATAAAGAAGTGCAAATATTTCATTCTGTATCTACACACATTTTTTCAATAAATATTTTAAGTAAGATTTGTACATCTTAGTCAATTTATTTAATATCTTTCTTTAGCAAAACATATATATTTTCAAATTTATAAATTGATTTAAATCAATATGCGTATGAAGTCTTGATAGAAATCTGACTTTCTGTGCATTAAAGTAAATGAAATTCAAAAATACTATATCGCGATACATCGCTATATCGCGATGCAAAATTGACGATATATCACGATATATAATTTCTAATATCGCCCAGTCCTATCTACAACATAACATAAAACTAAATTTCTTAAAAAATAAAATTTAATATCAATGCTCTATTTATGGTTCTCTATTTTAGAACTTGTAAAATCTATAGCTGCTTCGTTATAGCAAAACAATTTAATCTTAGGAGATAATAAACTTAAAAGTTTTGACTTCCTCTAAACATATATTTTAAACTAAAGAAGTTTTTTTAAAGAAGTAAACTAAGTAAAGAAGTAAACTAAGTAAAGAAGTAAACTAAAGAACTAAATTCCTCCACTGCTGCATATCCAGCTTCCATTTCGGATATATACTCTTATTTCGTTGATCGCCAAGAAATTGGTACCTGATAAATAAAAAAATATCATACCACTCATTCAGATCCTATTATCTCTATTGGTTGAAAATTAGCATCTAAGAAACAATTTACATTCAAAGTAGTAATATTTATTTAAATTTAACATATAATTTTTAGTATCATTAACATACAAATATTGCAATGTTTAACGCTAAGATTTCTTTGGTATTGTGATAGCATATAAACTGCATAACTCAAATTTGGTCTAGTTGGATTTGCAATGAAAGTCAAACATTCTAGTATGTTTCTGCAAAAATTTCAACATATATTCTACATGTAGTCTATTGTTAGAACAATCTAATTTAGTTAGAACTACTACTGTAGCAATAAGTTGTGAAGAATGAGAAAAATGTAACTAAGAAAATTTTTGACAAATCTGATCTATATATAGCTTTTGACATATAAAACCACAATTTTATTACCAAAAAATTTAATTTCAACAATTTTTGAATTTTGTTTAAAATTGTAACATTAAAATGATCACTTATTTCAGAAATACTATAATTAAAATCTAGTTGTTGAGTTTTTCCAAAAATTGCAATATCATCAACATTAAAAAGCAATAATATATTATTGCTTTTAAAGATCTAAACACAATTACACCATTGAAATTTTACCTAACCAAGTTTAATTAGAACCCTAGTAATTTCTAATAACCTTTTTCTGCCACTTTGGAGTTCACAAGGGGATTTTTTTTTTTTTTTTTTTTTTTAAATTTATAAGCAAAGTCAGCTTTATCTTTATTAACAAAACCTTGTGCTTGTCTTACAAAGACTTGCTCCTTAAGTTTAGTGTAAAGGTAAGTACACTTTATTTCAAGTTGACAATGGCACCATTTAAATTGGTACACAAAGAGGATAAAAGAAAGTCTTAGCAAAGAAACATTTAATACAGGACTAAAAATCTCATCATATGATTTCCCTTTTACCTGTGCATTGCTTTGTGCTACTAATCTGACTCTGTATCTCGAAGTTTGCCCTTTTTTCATCTTTCCTAACATTAAAGATAGAACAGCAAACTACAGTTTTTACATCTCCAAGTTTAGGAACTAAATGTATAATTTTCTGTTCATACATTACCTTCATTTTATAATTCATGGCATTCTTTCACTCCTGACAATCAAGTGCTTTAAATATAAAATTAAAATTCTTAGAGATCAAAATCTCTAGATTAGATATCTTGAGTTTTGTTCCATCATATCCTTCACATGAAAAGTCAATTGAGATTTATCATAAGCAATAGCATAACTACTAACTACAATATTTCTCAACGACTTTAAAAAATCTCAATTTTAAATTTTTATCATGCGATAATAAATGTCATTTCTACCACTGTTCTTTTTTGGACTATTTTCTTTATCCATGGAATTTCATTATAATGATTCAATTTGGAGCAGCTGCTACTATACCTTGTTATGTGGGGTCAGGAAGATCATCAAAATAAAGGAAGTTTGTGCAAGATTAAATTTTACTAGCATTTTGAGTTATGCTGATTACATAAAACCATTACAAAACCTGGAAGTCAAATCATTTATGAATTCAATAACTCTCTAGTCCTCAAGCACCCAAACTCTATAAACCGTGGTATTTTGAGAATATCGCAATATTACACTTGTCTTCCTTTTAACTGTTTAAGTAGGAACTTTTAAACAGTTTGCTAGAGAAAGAATGAACAAATGCTTCATAAAATATTTAGACATAGAAAAATAATTAAAAAGTCAAAAACAAAATATTTTTAAAAAAAAAATTTCTGAAAGAAATGTTTTCTTTTTTTTAATATTAAAATGCACAGTTATCCTAGCAATATATAAATCACAAATGACTGTACCTTCAAATGGGCTAATTTTACTTTCAACAGAGGAGAACTCTACTAGTTGAACACTCAACCAAGCTGAAATGTTGACAAACAACATATTTGGCTGTGAGTTGCAGAATGCATTGCAAAAATCTTCCTTTTTAATACTTCCTGCTGGATACCTAAAAAGATACTAACAGTTAAAAATAAAACATGCTTCATATTTTTTGTGAAACAGAAGAAAAAGTCTAATAAAAATGGCATTTAAATAAACATTTGACTCATAACAATAAATAAAAGAAACAATTTTTTTTAAAAAATACCTTTTAACACACTATATACAATCTCTAAATAATTGCTAAATTTTTAAATAAGTAACCCAACGAAATAAAAAACATTTTAATAGAATATCAATAAAAATTACTAAAATTTTATTAAAACATGCAACAAAGGTTTTCAAACACCAATTTTTTTCATTAACCGGTCAGCATGTTTACGTATACATATAAAATAACTTTTCTTAAAATAAAAACTTGTACGATATAAAAATTTAAAAAAAAATAAACAATATTTAACTATCTACAAAGATTTTGTTTACTTTGAAAAATTACATTACTATCTGAATATTTTACAGAAACAACAAACCCAAGATTTATGAGATCGTCATAAAGTTGACTCAATCTGGTTTGAAAATCCATTTGGAAATTCAATATTTCAAGAGAGCATACAAAATTGAAAAATGTTAAATAATAAATAAGCTAAATAACTAGCAACAAAATTTTATATCTTTATGAGTTGTCAAAAGATGAAACTGGACTGGAACAACAACGAAACACGAAACTCGCATCAACATATTAACAAAAAGATAGAGCACGGTATGCTTAGGTTTTCATCACAAAGATTTATTTTACGCCAAAGCTAAACTGTCATTCACGCTACATTCAAAATAAATCGCATATGCAAATTCTGAGATGTGAACGAGAACCTGATTGGCGTGTTTCTCCCCTTAAATATTTTTCTCCAATCAAACTCTCGATTTTGTTTTGTATGCAGAGTAAGGGACTCTTAATGGTTGTTTATATTCGCACATGCGGAAAAATATCAGCATTATTTTGACACATACGGAGTTTAGAAGTGAGCAAAAAATCCTTAATGCGATGCGATAATTGTGTAATCCCATATACGACATAGGTATAGGCGCACTAAAGCTGCATGATCTGGGAAACATCCATGAGGATGATCTGGAGACAGCATTCATGAGTCATAACCCATTTTAAAAAGAGAACATATTCACACCATCTATCCCTCCGCAGATCGTAATTCAGACCTGAAACAAAGCACGCTCAATCTCAGATCCAGTACCCCCAGATTTATATAGGAACTTAGAAGAATTTGTGACCACGACTGATTAAGCGTGCTCTAGTCACCCTTTTGTTCACAGGGAATCTTCTGTGTGGGGATACGAACTCACAACCTCTCGGATATGGGCCAAACGTCCTAATAGCCAGGCTAAATAGGCCCATCCACGAAATGAAAACTTTAAGGGACCGTTCGCCCAGCGTTAGAATCGGAGATGTGAATGGGAGCCCAATTTCAGAAATATATTTACCCTTGAAAAACTCGAGAATCAGGATTTTGCTCGTATCTCTTAATTCGCATGGATGGTGTTTTCTACACAAAATAGGCAGGCTCTTTACTTCCCAGTCAGTATTTCCCCGGATTACTGTTACCTGTGTATGGTGAGGCCATTTGGCTCACAACGTGTTCATTGTACTTTGAATATCCTGAGCAGCATTTCTTGTATATATAACCTGATTTATTATTTATGTTTTCAATGAGTTCTGAGTCTAAAACTCGAAGTGGCTCTTGTTGTGTAGCTTAACATTTAAAAAAAAAAAAAAAAAAAGAATTGTTATGTAATACAATTTTTTCTACAACTATGTGCTAACCTCAAAATTTTTACCTAAATGATAATTTGTAAAATGAAATTAATCTCGCAGCTTGAACACTATGGACTCTACACTACACTAATGTATGATGGTGAATGGCTAGCAACAAGAACAAGCATAATAAACAAGGTGCCAAATCAGGACTGTAAAAAAAAAAGCAAGTTCTTTCAAAATCTAGCAACCATGTCATCTTTTTAAACAATGTATCTATAAATAACTAGGACAAATTTTCCGTTCAAACACACCAGAGTTACTTAGTATCATATGAAATTCAGCAGATTTGAGCACAAAAATTTCATAATTTATTTCTTCTATTGAAAACAAAATTATCTGTTTGAAAATATCGCCTCACTCCCTCTACGATCACTATCAAGGGTGCATAAGAACGTGATTGGTGATTCTTCCCAGGAGAAATTCACTCATCAGGTTCCCCCTTTATCCCAATTATGATTGGTGGTGCGTGAATCGATTCAAACATGCAAGCCTACTTGATGCGATTCATGATTGCAGCCCTCAATATGCTATTTGAAAAGATAACTTGTTCCAGTCAAGAGTCACCCCCATTCTCTCTCCTCTACTCACTTGTATGGGAATATAATACTATGATAAGGGAATATAATACCTCTTTCCTGAATGGGTCCGTTTGATAAATGGGTTGTGACGTATGTGTGTGGCAGAAGTAGAATTCTTGGGCTTGGCCATAGATGCGATGGCACAATTGGAAAAAAATAAACGCACCCCCTCTGTCTTAATGGCGTACAACAGCACTTTTTATACATCAGATATTTCAAATTTTCACGACGCCTGCTCTAAGAACTATGTGTAAGCAGTTTTGAATTTCATGCAGTTGAATTAGTTTATATAGCATCATATGCATTAGTTTAAAAATCAAGACAGAAACTAACATGCTTCCTACTCCAATAACTATCCTGCGCTAATGGTGAAAACAAACGAAGTGTTATTGCAACTATGGAGTTCAGCTATGTACCACCTGCAACCCATTCCAATCGCCGACACATGCCTGTGTGAGAAATTCCTTAATTTCCAACTATTCTCACTGCATGCGATTCACCGGATCCTTTCACCAATCAGGTTCTCCTTATTTCAAACATTTTTGCATACTCAAAAGGGCGTCTCTGATCCAGTTGTCTCACTATTCGCCAATAGGATCACATTATCCCTATAATTAGGGAGTCAGAAATATGAATCCACCAGAAAAAAGTATGTTTTTGTGTCTAATTTTGTGACTTACAATATCAATTGCAGTAATTAATTAGTATATTTGATGTCACTTTCATGAGCCATTAAGATTGAGGGCTAGAATGGGAAGATCCAATCATTAAATCAAAAATTATTCAGGGCGATCCTTTTCTTGGTGCACTGTACTTTAACAGCAAGTAACGTAAATAAGTTTATATTAGTTACGATTGATGTAAATATCAGTATTTTAGAAAGTTTGATTCCCAGTTAAGGCCTGGTTTCTTAGGACAGGACGCCGTCAGCTGGAAATCAGCGCTAACCTCTGATTGGTCCATTTGTGAGTTTGATAGTATACGTCATCGAACGCTCATCTTGAACTACAATTACCGTCCAACTCAACTGCAGTTGGATTACAACGTGACGTTAACCACAGAAGCAATGGCGGATAACATCCTGTTGCACATTGAAATCAGACAAGATTTTGATTTTGACATTAAACATAGCTTCTTCATTAAACATAGCACTCTTCATTTAGCTCAGCTATAATGTGTTTTTTCTTGGACAAAGTCATTATTTGTTCTCTAAAACACTGGTCGACAATAACAAAATCAATGCAAATTCAAAATAAATATTTGTTTACATTATTAACGCATGCGCAATGAGAGATAATGTCTGCGTTGGACCGACTGCTCACGCTGAGCTAGCAAAAAAGTATTTTTTTGGCGTCAGATCTACGTCAACTTTCCGCTGACGCCCAGATAAGGCGCTAGTTCTAAGAAACCAGGCCTTGAGCTAACAAACCAGTATTTTGTTGGCGTCAGCGTGACGTTGACGTCCCGCTGACGCCCAGATAAGGCGCTTGTCCTAAGAAACCAGACCTTTAAGGAACTGAACTTTAAACCTCTCACCTGCTCTAAACTATCCAGAATTCGCATCAGGAAAACAATGAACCATGCCTTGTCTTAAAAAAAAAGAGGCTCACAGCTTCCATTACAACATCACCTTTCCATCTGTTCTCTATGTAACATAAATTTAATTTAAGGATTCACCTGTATCTGGAAAACTAAATAAATGAAAAATGAAGCTACTTATCTGCTATAAGTGAAGATATGAAACACAAATCTGAAATCTCCGTTTCCACCAACCCTTTCTTTCTACTGATCATAAAATAGAAATATTTTGCGACACTTATGGATAGTGTTTGTAAAAAGTTAGGAAATCAATGATTTTCTCTCGTTTTTCAGTGAATAAAATAAAATTTGCATCTGGAAAAAGTGGGGGAAAGCAACTGCTTCACAAACACTTTTCAACATGATCACCCAGGTTACCAACAAAAGGCACGAGAAAAATTACAAAGGAGTGAGAGAAAATAAGCATTTCCAAGTTACAACAAAAAAAATTACATTTTAAGCATTTAATTTAATGCCAAAATTGTCCTCTTAAAACCCGATAAAATAAACATGCTTCAGTATTTGTGAAAGCAATTGACATTTCAAACATAATGTTGGTAAGATTTTTATTCTGGACAGAACTTAAAATGAATGTTTAAGAAAAAGCTCAAAATGTGAGTTTAAAAAGAAAATGGACATAACTCAAAATGTGAGTTTAAAAAGAAAATGGATTAAGCTCAAAATGAGTTCTTATAAAAATACAAGTAATTCAAAATGTGTAGTTAAGTAAAAAATGCGGCTAAAAATGCGTATTTAAAAAAATTTACAAAGCATTTCATTCCATTTTTCAAACTTCTCTTATTCTATTTTTTAAGAGTAAAGTAATGGACTTAATAATCCGATTGCTTAAATTTCTTAACACAAACTTTTAAATCAGTCTTTTTTTAAATAACTTTAAAAGTCAATTCTTGTTTTTACAAAGTTGTCACACACCGTAAGAATTTATAATAGTGGTATTAAATTTATGTTCTTTGAATTTAGATTTTAAAAAATCGGTGTTGTGAATACGTAAAGATCACCTGAAAAGCTACACCTGGAATATGCCAACCTACCCCAACCCCAAAATCTGTGTCTCTGATGATTATACTTAGCGTTTGATTAAATAATGAAAAGTAAATTTTTTTTTTGTTTAGTTAAATTTGGGTTGAACAATGAAAGGTGTATTTTGGTTCATAATGTGTCCTTTTTTTTTTTTTAAAGTTTTTTAAGCTATATCCATTTTCTTAAACATGTAATTTGATCTTAGTCTACTTCCTTAAACACACAGCTTGAGCTGTATTAAGAAAAAAAAGTTTACTAGCGATTAATTGTAGCATCTTAAGTTTGTCTGCTCAAACAGTGAGCCAACATTTAAACCTGAAAGATATTTTATTTTAATTCAAATTCTCAAACTGGTGTTTTTACAGAACATAAACCTTTTATGTGTGCAACTTTAAATATGGTGTAGTAACAACTTTAAAACATTTTGTATGCAAAGCTAAAGCACAAAAGCTGAGTCAAAATTTTTTTATTAGTCTGAGTAAAAATTATTTTAATAAAACATTTTTATGATTATATCTTTCCAAAGTGCATATTAAGATATTTACAAATTATGTTAAATATTTTCAGAATGAAATTTTTTTTTTTTTTGTAATTTAACTAACCTTCTAATTTTTACGATAAAATACTAACTTTAATAAAAAAAAAACGGATTTGCTCAAAAATTTACACAAGCAATAGTTTTTATAAATAATCAGTATTAAAAAAAAAAGGGAATAAGAAATTTTTTCAAAATTATAGAAATCTTAAAAAAAATTGTACATAATAAAAATTTTATTCTTACACTATTCACAGAAAATTATAACATGATTCAGATTTCTAACTTTTCTTGTAAACATCATCAACACACATGAAGCGGATAAAAATTAATAGACATTCCCTTAACTTCTAAATTTACAATTTTACATAAACCGGAACATTAAGGTTGTACAATAAGGGGGGGGGGGGAACTGAAAGCAGTTTTGCATTTATGAGTGAGTTTTAGCAAGAAATAGAATATCTTCAAAATCATTATGATGTTTTGCTTAAATAGAAAAATAGATTACATTTTAGAATCTCTACATATCACAACACAATAAATAAAAATATATTTGTATATTTTCATGTTGAATATTTTGGTGTGGTAATACATTTTTCATTCATTTAAATATATCGAGAATAAAAGTAATTCCATTGAAAATTTTAAGATGGTAGAGTAAACCCTAAATTGTCATATTTTATCAGCAATATATCAACATAAATTTTTCAATGATAAATCAAACAAAATCTAGAAACAGAACATTATTTCCCGCAGCACAATAATCCTGAAACTTGACAGTTTTTCTTTTTGTTTTTTTTTCCAGTTTAAGAGTAAACTGAAGTGAAATATTTTTATGAAATTAAATTTTAATAAACAATAAAAGATTTATAGTTAAACAACAAGAAGGCATAAAAAAGTCGATAAAATAAAAAACATCCTTTTTCAAAACAAAATTAAACAAACAAAAACAATTTTTTCAATTAAAACTAAATTTTAACATTTCAAACCACATGAATGTATTTTGCACAAAAAACATCAAACGTACAGGAATCTTCACAAGTTTAAACAAAAATTATTTAATTGTAATGATGAAATATGAATTATAAAATGAAGATGGTATAATAATGATGTGAAAAAACAATTTACATGTATAATTCAAAGTCCATTCTCTTTGAACTATAAAATTCAGCATCTGGCTTATCAACTTGTCTTACAAATACTCCACTTTGAAAATATTCTTCTTCAACCCATTGTTGCATTTGGGAAGTTGGAAAGGGACCATAAATTTTGGAATCCTTTGCATTATCCCACTTGAACTCCCACATAACTTCTGAGTTAGTATCTAGAGCATATAAAAATAGAGGAATTTTATTACATAAATTTCTCAGTTCTAGTAAGTGCTAGTTAAAGAAAACAAATTTGGCAAAACAACGTAATAAAAAAATGTATCAATAATATATGGTTAAGACAAAAAAATTATGAAATTATTGAGTATAGATGACTAACTTCATACTACTTGGGCAATTAAATAATTTCTTAAAGTACTAGTTAAAAAAAATTATCTGGTATTAACAGATATTTGCTAAGAAAAAGAAATAATATTATATGCTTTGTAAATGAAGATTTTTGGCAAGCATTGGAAGTAAGTAAAATAAAACTTAAGTCTTATTTTTTGTTTCATGACTTAATAGAATTTTACAATTTTAGTATAAGGATACTCAACACAAACTAACTTTAGTAGTATGCAGTTAAGTTTGCCTTTTAATTTTATTAATTTATAATAACATTTCATTAAAAACAAATGGATGTTGGGTTAAAAGAAAAAAGAAATTATTAACAAATTTAAAAAGACATAGGAGAAGGATAAGAATGATTTTTTTTTTATTGTTACCACACAAACTAACTTTAGTAGTATGCAGTTAAGCTGGCCTTTTAATTTTATTAATTTATAATAACATTTCATTAAAAACAAATGGATGTTGGGCTAAAAGAAAAAAGAAATTATTAAAAAATTTAAAAAGACATAGGAGAAGGATAAGAATGATTTTTTTTATTGTTACCACACAATAATGCTTGAAGTGAAGAAACTGGCTAAAACTGTAACACAACCTTGCAGATTGCAATATATGAGACTGCATAAAATTAATTAATTTACAGTATTGAATGCTCTAGATAAAGATATTGTTTATGCAATTATACCCTTTATGCTTAAAACTAAAAAGTTTTTATCAATAAAATTAAAATGCTTAAATAGTAATTTATGAAACCTTTACTCATGTTCAACTTGAAATATTATGTAATTTATAGATATATATATATTTCAATATAAAATGCTAATCTACATCGAGTACTTTTTTAGTTGTCATCACTTTTACTCTCTTAATTAATGATAGTTTAATCCTCGCAAAAGATTCTATAAGTTTTCTAGGAAATATAAATTTCTTAAAAATAATAAATAAATAAAACAAAGTATGTGGTTTTTTAGCAATATTTTTTAAGAAAAAGTGATGCGAACAATAAAATGTCATAATTTATGCTTAAGTGACATCATAATGAACATCAATAATGTATCAATAGATTAATTTGTAAAACTGTACATAACGTAAATTTTTACATGCATATAAGGTAAAATGTATCCTTAGGAAAATGTTTTTAATAAAATTAAATATTTGAACCAAATCATTATAACTAGTATATTTCTTACTAACAACCCTTTATGTTTTGTTCAAAGAAATGAGATATAAACTATTATGAATATATTTTGACTAATATACTGTTTCTGAATAAGAAACTAGTTACTTGATCATCCCATTTCTTAAGAATAAAGTAAATTTAAAAGTATATCAATAATGTAATCTTTAATATTATGATCCTATTAAGGGTCAAAGGGCTCGAACACAATATTTTCTAAGTTAGTTGGGCAATATTAATTATTAACTCAATATCTTTTGAATAAAAGTAAACTATTTATTATAAGTTAAAGAAGTGTTTTCACTACAGCGCAAGAATCTCGCTTATTTTTTTCTTTTCTCACATTAAAATTATTAACGCGAGAAGATTGCGTTTCAATTCAAAATGCTCTAATTTTGGAAAAATATTTGTCTTCTGCCATTTTAAATAAAATCCGTTTCACTTTTCTTCCTTGATCTTTCATTATTTTCAACATCGATCCCTGTTATCTAGCTTCCCTACTTACCAGTATTGTTCAGAACCGGTGAGAACAGCAGAACACAATGCCCCTCCCCCGAATAACAGAACACCTTTCAGAACACATTTTTCTGCAACTACGTGTTCACCGAAGGTAAGATTTCTTCATGTAAGACGTTTAAAATTTTTTTCAATGCTACAAATTTACTTAGTGATTCCGAATTGTTCAGCATCTGTTGCAAGGTCATTTAGCACTCAAAACCGACTTAAGACAAAATATAGTATACAAATGTCTGATAAACATTTGAGCAACCTTATGAGAAAAGCTGATGAAAAAGTAGATATAAAACGTTTTCCATATGATGATGAAGCAAAAATATTCAATGCTTTAAAAATTAGAAAATGTTAAAAATGTATTATAATTAAAGAAATGTTTTTTTCCAAGTCTATTCGCGTTAATTTAATTTTTAGAAATCTCACTTAACTTTTTGAGATCTCACCCTGTTTTTGAGAAAGGGTGAGAAATTCTCTCTCATTTTTTTCCTGTAATGAAAACACTGGTTAAAGTAAATTATAACTAGAATTTATTTAATAAATATTATTTTAAAATAATTCAGACCAACTAATACCTGCAGTTGGAGATGGACTGTGATGCCCAGAAACAGAAGTTTTATTTTCATCAACAGTTTCTTCAAAATCATCTCCGAACATGTCCAATGCAGCATCATCACCATTTTGATCATTAGATTTAGTCTTGGAATTGACATAATATGACATTTTTTCATACGTTTGTTGATACACATCCATGTCTCCAGATTGTATAAGATTATTTGCTAAGCTAGTCAAAGTCACTAATTTTTCTACATCTTCTTCACTTTTTGTGTTAGCTTCTTCTACACTGTCTCTTTTCTTTTTCCATTTATTGCTAGCACTTCTAGAGGCAGTTGAACCTCCTAAACGACAAATAGCTTTCTGGACAGTTTCTTTTGGTTTCATCAAATCTAGCATTTTAGTATAGTGGTCAACCACATCAATGGCAGGTCTCTCTTCATCACTTTCCTCATCGTCCTCTACTTTTCTTTTAGTTTCTTCTCTAGCTTTTACCTAAAAGTATAAGCACATCTTTTAAACTTCGCAAATAAACAACAGCACTAAACAGCATCTATTAAAGTAAAATAAATCTCAGGCACAACTGTAATGCAATAATTACCATTACATATTTCCTAGCGATAAAAATGTATTTAATTTATTAAATTTAATTTTTTAAAATAATTTTTAATCTAATTTTAATTAAATGAAATCAATTACTTAATTTCTTTATTACATTTTATAAAAAGCAAATATAAATATTTTATTCTCTTTTTAACAATCAATGGTAACGGCTAACTTTTCAGTTCAGTACATGTGTAAAACTCATTAATTCACTGTCCCGACTAAATCTAATATCAAAATCTATTTTTAACTCTTTTATCCTTATATTACTTTATTTCTCTTAGGGTGACCTGGGGTAGTTCCTGATCAAAAAACGCAAACATCTATTTTGTGAAAAAACTATTCAAAATAGAATTTTAATATTTACTGGAAGTTTGAGGCTATATGAGATGAGTCCAATGCCACCTTCTTTTGTTTGAAAATCCAATTAGAATTTAAAAGACTTTAAATTTTTAGTGATCAGGAATTACCCCTGGTCTTGATCATTTCTGGGGTAATTCCTGATCACTTCTGGGGTAATTACTGATCACCAGTTTTTATTGTAAAGGGGCTGTTTAAAAATAATTATATAATGGTAATTAACAAATAAGACATCAAGATCAAGCAAATAAACCAAAAAGATATGTTTAAGCAGTTAATAAAATGATTTATTTAAAAGCAGGAAGAACGATTAACATTTTAAATTTTCAAAAATCTTTGCATCGTGCCATACATTTTAGGCAATCAGCCAACTCATTCTCATGTTCTTCTGAAATGTAAGAGAGTTTTCACATGGGTTACTTTTGCTGGATTTTTTAACTTCATTAAAGTAAAGTGTAAAGTTAAGTAAGGTATGTCAACAGCTCTGGCAGCAGCTCTCACACTGAAATTTTCATTTTCAATCATTAAAAGAAATTCATTAATTTTGTTTTCTAGAAACTTAGTATCCTTTTTAGGCTTATAATTTCTCACCATATTTATACTAGGCTAATTTATAAACTTAAAAATTATTCTAACGATGTACACACATAAAATTAAGATAGAAGCAAGGTAAGATAAACCAGAAATGGTGCAAATCAGAATACAGTCTTGCATACAGTTAAAAAAATTTTTTGTGATGACAGTTAAAATATATTTTATAATTGTTCCACTTAATAAATATGAAATGTTATTTAAGAAAAGACAATTAGGTATATATAAGCTATTTTATATACCATTTATAAGTAGAAATGACAATGATCAGGAATTACCCCAGTGATCAATAACTACCCCATCTGTAGGTGGCAACATTTGATATAGTTTCCTATAATCAATTATAATGTTTACAGTAGATGTGAAACAATTAAACAAAAGCTTACACTACTTTTATATCAACGAAAAAGAAAGTGACTCAAAATATTTATTATTAAGAGAAGGAGGGAGATCCTTGTAGAAATGTGCACATTTTGAAACCCATCTTTGAAATGGAAAATACAGAAAGCAGTTTAAAAGATACTTATTTTGAAAGAATAAACAAAAAATTATTCTTAAGTAAATGTAGTTATACTTTAGTAAAGTGTACAAGCATTCTTGTCCATGTCTTAAATTTAAAAAAAAAAATTTTTTTTAAAAATAAAACTTAGGTGATCATTATTTACCCCAGAAACAGAGTGATCGTGAATTACCCCGGGTCACCCTACCACAAAAATGTTTCAGTTACAGAGTTATATTAATTTTCATGGTCTTTTTGGCAGTTAAACTATAACCAAATTTCAAATTTAATACTTATGACGGGGGTTGGTTTTGTTTTGGGGTATTTTATCTTTCGATATATCACCAACTATGGATCGCCTGCCCTACATCTAATGAAAGTTGGGAACAATTCAATTACTTAATTTTGAATTCTTGGCTATAAAACTGGGAGGTTTCACCCCTCAGTCCAACTCTTAATAAAACTTTACGAAAATCTTTATGTTAGAAAGATATGGATCTCTTTATCCCAATAAGGGAACTTTTCTTTTTTACACATGATAGCCATAGTTTATCTTATAATAATAATTCTGGAAAAAAAATAAAGCAACAGTTCTTTTCCTTAAATAATTTTGTACAATTCTCTGGAATTAATCCCTATGTTGTAAGAAGCACAAATGTTCTAATAATCATTACTACTACATTGAACAAATAACTGGACTAACTTCCAATAAAAAATTTAAATTGATCAAACTTCCTGCTAATCAAGTATTGAAAAAGTATACAAGGTATACTTTGTCAGAAAAATGTAAACATAAACAAGGAAAAAAGTACACATACATTTTTAACTCTTTAAGCATAGAGCCATTTTTTTTCTCCTTTCTTTTCTCCAAGTTTTGGACATGTGCCTAGATCACTATGGATCCTTTACCATATAGACCAAAGCTTGGTTACTGGTCCGGCTCCACCCCAGCCTAGGAACAAGCCCGGTCAGCTGGTATTTATTGAAAATGTATAGAGCCACTGAGAAAAATTGAACTGAAATTTCCATGTTCTGCACAATTTTCCCATTGAATGACATGGATAAAACTAGTTTTAAAATTCAGGAAAGCCACCAACTGAAAGTTTGGAAAAAGCTGGGACTAATGCTCAGAGGGTTATAAGCAGAGATATGGAGACACTGTTTGATATGATTGACTATGGACTTCGTAAGAGTGCGTCTCTAACTCTGATTTAGACTCTCTAAAAGTTTTCAACAAATATCAGGAAAATATTAAGAAATTGAAAATTTCAAAATTATACATCTCTTATACATATCATATTACATTTATTATAATAGCATAATAGATGAAGAAATAAATTTTAATATATTTTAGCATTATTTGTATAAAAATCTAAAATTGAGAAAAAAACGCTATAAAAAAAGAACTACCAATCACACAATTACTTGTACAAAAATGTCTTAATACAAAAATTATTTTAGAGAATATTCATGAAATAGGAAACTGTTACAAATGGTACATTAAATCCATACACATATAATATTATACACATAATTTAGTTTATGAAATTTCTGAATTAAAAATTTTTTTTTCATTAATTAATCTGAATCTTTCAAAAATTTCAATGATTTTGCGCTCTTAACACAGACTCAAAAATATTTAAATGTAATTAATTAAGTTAGTGATAAGTGATAATTAAAATAATTGCCGTAATATTCATAAGATTGAATTTTTTGTTACATAGTTATGAATACTTATTCAGATAATTTTTACACAATAAAAATCTTTTCTTTCTTTTAATCCACAGCACAGTACGATTTTTACAGTACGATTCATGCTGATGTTCATCCCATTAGATTACTAATATAACAAATAACTTAATTAAATCAATAATCAGCATGACAATTTTAAAAATATACTTTATTTAATCATTAGTAAATAGAAATTATAACCTTTATCCAATCAATATCATCAAGCCACTGATCTTTCACGACATCTTCTTCTTTTTGGAAGATGTAAGTCCCATCTTTATCAAAATATCCTTCTTCTAATTCCTCTTTCATATTAAAAGGGGTGATTCGAATTTCACCATCAAAATCAATAGTTCTATCTTCTTGTCCTGATTTAAAATTAAAGTGAGAGGAGATGGTAAGTGAATTTACTAAGTTCTTAAAATTTCACTTGCTACAATTTAAGAAAAAGATGTAAATTATAAATATTAAAATTCTGTATTAAAAGGCATAAATAAAATACAGTTTGGTTAACAGAGTTCCATAAACATTTTGCTATTGCGAAAAATAAATAAATAAATGGTAGGTCAAAATTTTGAATGAGATATCATAGACGAAGAACAAAATCATACACGGAGAAAAGAGATACCAATTTAATGTATCCTTTCATACATCAATGGACAATTCAGAATTTTTTGTCAGGATCCTTTTTTCAGAATTTTGTGAAAAACTACTAAAAATTTAAACCTATTCCAAGCAACTATCTATCTATCTATCTATTTATATATATTTCATAAATAAATATGCATGTATTTACTTATAAAGAAAAATACAAAATAATATAAAGAGATGCCTATAAAATTACAGAATTTTAATATATTAATAGCATCAATAAACTGTTAACCCATTGCAATACCATAGCTAATATGTTCATTGTTGGTTGTTAAAAAAATTACATATTTGTGTTTCTGTCAATAATTCATGCAAGGCATTTTTATTAGTTTGAAAATTAAAAATACAGTTAATAATTTTTATGAAGTATCTTTTCTTCAGGTCAGAAGTTTTGCTGAGGGTCATTACACAGATCTAATCTCTTTCTCCTTGCATAAACTCCTGTACACTCAAATTCTGAACATAGGTTATGTTTAATAGTATCCTAAAATTTTGCTTTAGAATCAAGGATCGATTGTAATGAAATAGGTGTCTCTGATGTTTATAAATCTTTTATATGCAAATATTATTGAATAAAAATAACATCATTATCACTTTAGCTCTCTGAGTGTTAGTCCCAGACTTTTTCCAATTTTCAGACTTCTGATTAGGGTATCCTAGCTCAAAAAACTAGTTGTTATCATATGGAGAAAATGTATGTAACATGGTAGTGCATGGTAACGTGGTACACTGTATGTCGACACTGCTATCAATAAAAAAAATTGCACAAGTAAATTTTTCTTAGCTAACTAATTATCTTTTCTAAAGATTATCTACCCTAACAGTTTGCAGCCAATTTTGTAAATTGCATTTTTAACACAATAAATGAATACAGTGTCTAACTGTATGTTTAATAAATACAGCTTTAAATTCATAATATTATGAACCAAGCACCCTTACCATACAGATACAAGATCCCTATAATGAAAACAGTGCAATTATAAAATATTAACACAAAATAGATATAACTAAACCTTCTCATCAGATTTTCAAAGAAACTATATATAAGTTTACAAACAACAATTCATATTAATCGAGAAAGTTACAAAAAATTTAAAAAGGACTCAACTTGCTTCATTTTTTCCCTTATAACCAAATAATCCTTACTAAGAAGTAACTAGAGTATCTATGGAAAAATATCCATAGTAACTAAAATGCAAATAGTAATTATAAATCGATAAAATTACTGTTTTCACACCAAATGAACACAAAATAAAATAAATACAGACTAAACTGAAACATTTTCAGATACACACAAAATTTATTTTTAGTAGCTATTGGTTCTTACTATTTTTTCAACCAAAAAAAAAATTATGACTCCAGTTTTTTTTGCTAATAAATAAAAAATTACCTTCTAATTCATTAGGATCTAGCACATTATACTTTTTTGCTTCCTCTTTTTCATCCTCCTCATCACTATCTAGAGAATGTTTTGATTTCTTGAAATTGTGATTATCCCGAGCCTGTCTGGATTGCTCTATTTCAGCTTCCAGCTCCTCTTGATTGAAAATTTGATTTTTAGAGCTCATCTTAAAAATAAATTTTAAATTCTTAAATAACTTTATACATCAATACTTCACAATAAAAACATAATAATAAATAAAAGAGTATAATTGATTACTTAACCAACCTAATTATTGAAATATTACCCAAAAATGAATTATATTTTATTATAAATAATTAGCTTAAATTTTTTACCTTCTGCAACCAATAAAAGAAAAAAACTTGCAGATAATAAAGAAATTTTTTTCAATAATGCTTAAGAAATAACAAAGAGAACGTCTTAACCTGGAGACTAAAAAATAATACTAATGAATTTGATCTCAAAAAATTAAAATCTTTCATGATTGGTAGTTTTCTCTTAAAAATCTTAATAACTTTTAAAAATATCAGATTTCGAATGCAGTGACACAATATTTACAGATTTAACTTCTTTAAGCCAATTTCTAATTAACTGATATTCTGACTTCGTACTTGAAACAGTTAACAACTGATTTAGTGACTCCTTTAATAAAATTTGATAGATATAAAACAAGAGAAAAAATGTCTAAAATAAATTAATATTTTGAAGTGCACATGAGTCAAAAAAGTAGGAAAATTTGCAGGGAATGAAATGGCATCTCAGCAATCTGGATTAATAATAATTGATACATACACATTATAAGTCCGAATTTTATGCACCTGTTTAAACTGTATTTTTTTTAATAGTTTTTTTATGAAATGATATTTTCCTGATATGTACAATAGATATCACAAATACATTACAATAGATAGCATGCATTCACGACTTTTAACATAGATTACAAAGTACAAAAAAATACTAAGATATTTCTGCATAGGTATCTATTCTTTAAAACTGCAATCCACACGGCATAAATAGGCAGATAGCAAAAATTAAAAAAATGCATATATTAAGAGATTTTCTAGGATTTATCTTTAATTTGGTCCCCTTCTGTGATATTTTCTAGTATTTCGAATCACAGGCCACTACCCAGAAGTCAGTAAAACTTGGCGATTATTTTAGAACAGGTATAGACAAGGAAATCTTCTCAAAATTACATTAAATAAAAACGACATCTACATCTCAGCCCACAAAAATGTTGTATTATTCAGAATTGATACAACAGATTTTACTACTCTACACATTGAATAACGACTGGCCCTGAACTCTAAGATACTATATACTATTTCTACTATCCTGAAGCATAACTTCATCAGAAAGAAAGTCAGGAGTATGTAACTAACCTAATATTGCAAAGTACACCTTGATCACTAAAAACTGCTGGAATTTTTCAAAAGAAATATCTTTTAAAAAATTATTGTATAAGAATCAAACGATTCTAATACTAATCTTTAGTAATGAATCTATTAAACATAATATTATTAATTTAAATGTAACAACTGAAACATTTATTGATTAAACACAATTTTAAAACATATGTGGTGGAAAATAAACAGAATATTTCAATTTGAGTATTTGCATGATGGTTGAAAAATACGTAACCAATCAGAATACGAAGATAAAATATTTAACTACCGTTAATTATCTTCGTTTAAAGTTATTCAAATTCAAATACTCAGCAAGAGATCACAGCAGTGCGACTACATGAGTACCTTGTTTTGATGCCAGATCTAAAAATTTAATTGCAAAACATTTGAAACCGCCACTGTTGTTTAGCCGAGCGACTTTCAGCTCAATCGCTCAGTTGATGATTATTTCATTCAACCTTAAAGACTATTCACACTGCATACAAAAACATTGCGTATGTGAATTCAGCAATGCAAGCGGCTACATGATTGGCTATCTTTTCACGCTAAAATATATTTCACCAAATAATCTCATCTCCGAATTTTCATGATGGTCCACTACAAAAAATAATCGTATGTTTTAAAAAATGATCGCTACTGAAAACCAATCAAGACCTCGAAATGAGTGTTTAGGATAATGGATATAGCTTGAAATTTGGTTTTAAAAAGTGATCCACAACAAGTGACGCAAAATAATATTTTTCTTCTCAATATTGTGGTGATGAAGAGGAAAAGATTTTTTAACGCCTTGGTAGTAATCTTTAAAAGAATTTAAAAAGAAAGAAAGAGAGAAGAAGAAAGAGAGAGAACGTCATTGATGTGTTTTACTTTGGTATCTCAATGAGATCTTGGGAAAGGTTACATTTATATTGTAATATACACATTACATAAGCAAACCAAAACCGCAATTGGTTACTTGCAATTGACGTCATATGGGTAAAATGAACCTGATTGGTTGGTCATTTTACCCATCCGATGATATTTGTTTACATTTTATGGCGTCCAAAGCAAACTTTGCCTAGGCTTGGTGCTTTAGATTATCAAAAAAAAATGAAGTCTATCAATGAAACGCCAATGTATTTGATACATTTTACATTGATAAATATACTGACGTATATAGAAAAATTATGTTCTGCATTTGCTAGCTGCGTTAATTTTACTGCTGAGCAAAAAAAAGGTTTGATGATGTGCCAGGAAAAGTTCGTCTCCAATATAAAGTTTGAAGAGGTATGTGTATTAAAATTATGCATTTCATTCTTGTTATACATTATTTAAAATCAATTTTAAATCATTTAATCCCATTTTTGTTATTTTTTAGCTTAAGAATTTTATTTGAAGTATGTTTAGTAACACTAAGAACGATACTTTGAGTGTTTAAATGGACGATATCGATTGTGAGAGATCTGAAAAAAGACATGTAGAGTAGTATTAAAATTTTCACTAAAAGATTTTAATTTATTTACAGGATGCCAATGGTTTTCATGTAGAAGCCAAGGTTAAGGCTGAAATGAGAAAAAATGAAACCTACAAAGTCGACATGAGGATTTCTGCTGGGAATGAGGTGGGGTCTTGGTTTTATTAAATTTTATGTTTTAAATAATTATGTAACAATACAATTTTATTTTAAAATTTTTCTCTCTAATAATGATCTTTGTAAAGGAATGGCTTCTTGGGAAATCTCCCCCAACAGATGCTTGCAAAATAGTATATATTCCTACCCACTTATGTTTTTATGGTTTCAGTTCATTATTATTTCACACAATGCATTGTCATTCTTGACCGTAAACTACATTAAATATAAATTTAATGTAAAAGTTTTATTCTCATATTAAGAGTTGTTATTCTTTGATCTTTTATTAAGAAGCGACTAGTAAGGTTACAATTTTTCTGATAATGTGTACTTCATGTTTATCATATTAATTTTAGTATGCTTTAAGTAATCAGCTATATTATTAGTCATTTGTAAAAAGAAAATTGTGAAATTTACAAAAAGGAAATGCCAAAGTGTAGTAATTTAAGTTGTTAAAATTGAATTATTTTCTGTTGTTAAAAACATGAACAGCCATTCCGATCCTGGATGCTTTATGTATAAAAGTTATAATAACAAGATGGTTTCTTTAATGAAAATTATCATTTAATAGTTTTATAATTTTTATAGGTGTTAGATGCCTTTTGCCTTTGCAAAGCTGGGAGCCGCCCTTCATCATGCAAACATACTTTTGCTCTTTTATATTGTTTGGAGGAGTACAGTAAGCAGGAAATGTACTTGGCCCCAACGGAACGATTACAAGTTTGGCATAAACCCAAGGTCACAAAACTAAGTCCTAAAAAATGTTCAGATTTGTATAAAAAACCTAGGATTACGCATGATTCTGTTGAACCAGTTAACTATAGTGTTCTGTTTACTGGAAACAGAAACCTGCAATATTTGTCGGTCATGAAAGAATGTCACAATACAATGAGTATCTTACCATTGCCTGCAATTGTCCTCTCTGAAAGACCAACTTATGATTTTGTTACCCGAAATGTTTCGGAGCTATTGTTCGTAACAAAATTTTTAACTTTTGATTTAGATGTAATTTGGAATTTGGAGGCAGAAACTATTGAGCAAAGCAACTGCTTGAAATGGAAAGTTGAGCGAGCTTGCCGGTTGACTGCTTCCAATTTTCATAGAATTTGTAGCAGAAGGAGTAACTTTGATGTTTTAGCTTCACAAATATTTGATTCTCACTTTAAGAACCTGAGTTACATCCCTGCAATTAAATATGGAATTGAAAATGAATCAGTGGTTCGTAACTTTGTCAGGACAACTTATAACAAATTTGATGTGAGGAAAACTGGCTTAGTTACAAACCCATTCATGCCTTTTTTAGCAGCTTCACCTGATGGTTTGATTCACAATGATGATGATGCACTCCTACTTGAAGTGAAGTGCAAAGTGAATGCTGCTAATAAATCTTTAATTGATCTATGTTCCGATGCTAGCTTTTGTCTTGAAAAGGATGACAATGGTGATATGAAATTAAAAAAAAACCATTCCTATTATTATCAGATTCAGGGCCAGCTAGCATTAACTAACATAGCTAAGTGTGTGTTTGCTTTGCATTACATGCAACCTAATCACATTTTTATGCAAACTATTGAGTTTGATGAAGTGTTTTGGTCCTCAATTTTTGATTCTCTTAGGAGTTTTTATTTTAATTTCTATCTGCCTCATATTGTTTTAAATGAAAATAAAATAGCTAGTTTATAATCAATATATTTCCGATTTTCACTTTTTAATTTAATTAACAATTCATTTTGCAGTATTCTTATTTTTAAAGGCTTAACTAAAGGATGTTTAAATTTGATTGTTAAATTTTTTTTTTTTAACTTTCTTTTTTGAAGGGCGTATAAATAACATATTCTAGCAAATTTTAGGTTTAATTTTTCATTGTTTCAATATCAATACATTGTTTGGATTTTTATAACAAATTAATTTTTACCTCAACTAAACTGTCGTTAGTTTGTTGTCAGTATACTTTTCTAAAACTGATTTGGAATTTATTTTGGAAGTATTGTATTTGGATTTTTTTATGTTTATTTTAAAAACATGTAGTTTATCAAAATATCTTTAAACTTGTGATAAACAAATCTGAACATTTTTTAACTTAAAATTACTGTATTAAAATCTATGCTTACTATATATTTCATTTTATAAAGTTGTAAAAAATTGTTTTCGCAATTTTGAGTGTCTCCATGTGACTGTGAAAATTTTTTAGAACATATATTGTATTTCTTTAAAAAATTATGAATAATTGTTGGTGTTTTTTGTAAAGTACAGTTAAAATTTTTTTCAAGTATTACTGTTATATTGAAAACTCCCAAACTGTCCTATTTTTTAAAAATATGTTTCAGAGTACTTCATCATATTTAATTTTGATCTAAAGTTACCATAAATAATTGTATCAGAATTGACCTGAATTTGCATTTTAATTGTTTTTTTTTTCTTTGCAACATGCAGAATTAAAACTAATTTTGCACTTTTTTTTTATTTTTAAAGGCCAAATGAAATGATGTTGGAATTTGATTATTAAATTTTTTTTATAAACTTTCTTTTTTGAAGGGAGTATAAATGACATATTCTAGCAAATTTTAGGTTTAATTTTTCATTATTTCAATATCAATACATTGTTTGGATTTTAATAGCAAATTAATTTTTACCTCAACTAAACTGTTGTTAGTTTGTTGTCAGTATACTTTTCTAAAACTGATTTGGAATTTATTTTGGAAGTATTGTATTTGGATTTTTTTTATGTTTATTTTAAAAACATGTAGTTTATCAAAATATCTTTAAACTTGTGATAAACAAATCTGAACATTTTTTAACTTAAAATTACTGTATTAAAATCTATGCTTACTATATATTTCATTTTATAAAGTTGTAAAAAATTGTTTTCGCAATTTTGAGTGTCTCCATGTGACTGTGAAAATTTTTTAGAACATATATTGTATTTCTTTAAAAAATTATGAATAATTGTTGGTGTTTTTTGTAAAGTACAGTTAAAATTTTTTTCAAGTATTACTGTTATATTGACAACTCCCAAACTGTCCTATTTTTAAAAAATATGTTTCAGAGTACTTCATCATATTTAATTTTGATCTAAAGTTACCATAAATAATTGTATCAGAATTGACCTGAATTTGCATTTTAATTGTTTTTTTTTTTCTTTGCAACATGCAGAATTAAAACTAATTTTGCACTATTTTTTTATTTTTAAAGGCCAAATGAAATGATGTTGGAATTTGATTATTAATTTTTTTTTATAAACTTTCTTTTTTGAAGGGAGTATAAATGACATATTCTAGCAAATTTTAGGTTTAATTTTTCATTATTTCAATATCAATACATTGTTTGGATTTTAATAGCAAATTAATTTTTACCTCAACTAAACTGTTGTTAGTTTGTTGTCAGTATACTTTTCTAAAACTGATTTGGAATTTATTTTGGAAGTATTGTATTTGGATTTTTTTTATGTTTATTTTAAAAACATGTAGTTTATCAAAATATCTTTAAACTTGTGATAAACAAATCTGAACATTTTTTAACTTAAAATTACTGTATTAAAATCTATGCTTACTATATATTTCATTTTATAAAGTTGTAAAAAATTGTTTTCGCAATTTTGAGTGTCTCCATGTGACTGTGAAAATTTTTCAGAACATATATTGTATTTCTTTAAAAAATTATGAATAATTGTTGGTGTTTTTTGTAAAGTACAGATAAAATTTTTTTCAAGTATTACTGTTATATTGAAAACTGCCAAACTATCCAATTTTTTAAAAATATGTTTCAGAGTACTTCGTCATATTTAATTTTGATATAAAGTTTCCATAAATAATTGTATCATAATTGACCTGAATTTGCATTTTAATTGTTTTTTTTTCTTTGCACCATACAAAATTAAAACTCATTTTGCACTATTTTTAAAGGCCAAATTAAATGATGTTGGAATTTGATCGTTAAATTTTTTTTTTAAACTTTCTTTTTTGAAGGGAGTATAAATGACATATTCTAGCAAATTTTAGGTTTAATTTTTCATTGTTTCAATATCAATACATTGTTTGGATTTTTTACCTCAACTAAACTGTTGTTAGTTTTTTGTATATATACTTTTCTAAATCTTATTTGGAATTTTTTTATGTTTATTTTAAAAAACACGTAGTTAATCAAACTGTTAACTTTATTAAAATCTATGCTTACTATTTATTTAATTTTATAAAGTTGTAAAAAAAATTGTTTCAGTATTTATTTGTTGTACGTATATATTTGTGTTAAGTACAGATAAATTTTTTCAAATATTACTGTAATATTAAAAACTACCAAACTAAATATATTTTTCATATTCTTAAAGAAAGATTAATGCTATTTATGTATGAATTATTATGAACATATATGTTTCAAATAAAGATTTATGTTGTATTTATAAACAGATATCTTTTTTTTCTTTTTAAAATTACAACAGAACAAAATTTATGTTCATAAATTTATCTTATTTCCACAAAAAAAAAATTGTCACGTATGTTTAATGTATATTAAGCATATTTAAAGCTTAGTGAAAAGAAAATTATAACATTATCTGAGCATATAAAATCTATTACATTTTTTATATTAAAAATTTTGAATAAATTTAAAGAACGATAAATTAAACAACGGTTTGAAATTAGTTTTTTCTTGGAAAACAAAAGTACAGAAATTCATTTAGTAAATAATAAAGAATATTCATAGCAAAATTTTTTATTGCTATAAATTTTTTCAGTATACTTATTATTTGAAAATGTTATAAAAAATGTATAAAGATGATATCAGGCAACCATTTTCAAGTATGACAGTTTCAAAATGAAATTTTAAGACTTTCTATAAATTCAAAATAATTACTTTTGGTCATTCTGATATTTATTACATTGAGCATTAAACATTTAGTAAATTTTATTATAACCGCTTAACAAGCAAGACAAAAGATCTTATTGTAACACAATTTAACAAGAGAAATCATATATGGGATTTAAAGAAAAGATAATTTAGTTAACTACTCACTTAAGAGAACAAAAACTTGTCAAACATATTCGGGTTGTAAGAATTGCAAGACCAGTTGAAATACTTTCAAATCTAAATGCTCAACTGCCAAGAATGTTTAAATTTCAAAAACATAAACAGGACTCGCAGTTAAACACCCAGTTGAAAACCACTACTATTGTCGATACGTAATGTAGGATGTGCGATTATTTCCACCATTTGTCTTCGATATAAATTGTGATGTGCCTTCAGATCATCCTTACGGATGTTTCCCAGACCATCGCCAATTGTGCAGCTATCTAGCATGACATTAATTAATCCAAGGAGGTAACTCACCGCATAATATGACTTTCATACATCTACAAAAATAACAAATTTTTGTAAAAAATATTTAAGCATAAAATTGTAATTATTTAATAAAAGAAACTACATGCAAATGATCCAGGCTAGTGCCAGAGAGTGAACTTAGTTCTTTCTGAATATACAACATTTTATAGCATATATTAATGGTCAAAAAAGACCTTAAAACAAACGATATTAATAAGTAAAGATATCTTGCGACTGATCGAGCCAGATGGAGGGAACTTGTTGTACAATGCTATTACACTGGCAAAGAAGTATACTATTTTAAATGCATTACAAATTAATTATTTTTCATATTTTATGTATCCTATAGAAAGAGAACCAATAAGAGAAATAAAATGGACTAGTTCGATTTTCGTATAGTCAGAAAGAACTAAATTTAATTAAACCTAATCAAGTACTGATCAACAGAATTGTAGATAATCCTTAAAAAGGTTTCTTCATCCAGGCAGATGCCAGTAATCTTCCAGCAAATTGTTTTATTTAAAATTATTTTTCATGTTTTGCAGTGTTAAACATTAATAACTATTTATATAACAAAAATTAAAAATAATTTTTGATTCAAATTGCTGGAAGATTAAAAAGAAATAAAGAACTAAATTTAATTAAACCTAATCAAGTACTGATCAACAGAATTGTAGATAATCCTTAAAAAGGTTTCTTCATCCAGGCAGATGCCAGTAATCTTCCAGCAAATTGTTTTATTTAAAATTATTTTTCATGTTTTGCAGTGTTAAACATTAATAACTATTTATATAACAAAGATTAAAAATAATTTTTGATTCAAATTGCTGGAAGATTTAAAAAAAAAAAAAAAATCCTAAATCCTCTAGCATAAGCTTTAAATAACCAACATATTTATGCAATAAAAAAAATACTGTACAAAAAAAAATATTCTGTATTTAACATACAATTTGTATATTAAATTCCTATTCCTTATAACTCCTAATGTAGATTCTTTATAAATTCAAATAATAATTCTGGATTAAATATATACATATAAAATATTTACACATTCAAAAATTTAAGGCGAAAAAAAAAAAAACCTAGCACTAACTTCTAATGCAAAATATCTTTATCAAGAACTACCTACTTAAAGGTGTTTAAACAAAAACTATATTTAAAAATATTTAATATAAATTCAAATAATAATTCTGGATTAAATATATACATATATAATATTTACACATTCAAAAATTTAAGGCGAAAAAAAAAACCTAGCACAAACTTCTAATGCAAAATATCTTTATCAAGAACCACCTACTTAAAGGTGTTTGAGCAAAAACTATATTTAAAAATATTTAATATCAATCTATTTTAAAAAATCTATATATATTTAAAAAAAATTAAATCATATCTAGAGGAAGCTATCATTAGCTAAGGGTCATCCTTAGTAAAAAAAGGATATATCCTATGTTTAAAAAATTATAATTAAAATTACCAAAGATTATGAAATAAAAACTTAAATTTATGAAATTGAGGTGAAAGCAATTAAAGGTTTATGAAAATTTGTTAAAAATGCAGCGATAGTGAAAACCTCATTTAAATTATGGAGAGAATTGTAAGGTATACGTCCCTCAAAATATTTAAAAGTTTTAATTCTAGATATGGCCCTTTCAACGTGAACACGTAAATGTGACACCTCTTTGTTAAATGCTCTTTCTTCTAGATTAAATTGTATTTTGTCCTTAAGGAACAGAGGGGTAGAAAGCTCACAGCCTATATCTTTCAATTCCTTTTCAATCGTAAATCCTTTATCAGCCAATACCAGGTCATTTTTTTCTAACATTTTTAATAAATTACTCTTCAGAAAGAGGCATTTATCAGATATTGATCCACAGTAGAGATCAGAAATAAAATTTATCCCTCCAGATGGTGCGATTCCAATCAGGGCTTTCATTGTATTGTTATTTTTGTAAGTGCTAAAAGTGAGCTGTTGCTCTTTAGGGTTTGCAGGTTTCTGCACAAATATTTCTGTGCAATCTATAATTACACGGCAATTTGGATATTTGGATTTAAATGACGCAGGCATATATTCAAGTACTTGCTGTCGATCTGGCCAGATGTCTACTTGGCTGATTTTTAAATATACAATCTCTGTAACTTTGTTGAAAGTCCTTGAAATAGTTGAAGAAGAGACCTATAACAAGAAAATTTACTATTAAATATCAACTGCATTTCATAAGTCAAACAAAATATATTTGGAAATAATAAAAGATGCAAAACAATTGTTTGACATGTTTAATCTAAAACATGGCGAACAATATAGGTAACTAAAAAAATTTAACATCCCAGTTAATTTTTTATAAGACTAAAATATTAATTCCATAAACTCTTTGTTACTAGACTTTTATTTTTTTGAATGTGTGCTTAAAATTAATAGTGTCTTTAACAATTTGAAAATAAAATAAATTAATAAATATATCAAAAATATTAAACAAGCATCAATATATTTATACTAACAATATATATTATATCACAAAATAGTTTGTATTACGCATTGAAATAAATAAGTACATACATTTTGTAATATAATTTATGTTATTAGCAGTTATTATAACCAACATCATTTTAGTTATTAAAAAACAAAGGAACATTTTATTTTTGTCCTTCACCAAATGTTACCTTAAAAACATATGCAAGAAAATCTAATGTCACACCCGTTCTCAATTTGATCATAAAGACAAAAAATTCTTGCAAAGGCGTGAATTCTTGAAGAGGACTTCTTCGTTCTTTGAAATTTAAGAAGTTAAAAATTTTGAAAAAAGTCTCGCTGTCAAATCCAGTAAAGGTGTTTAGTTCATCATTGGTCATTTCTTTAGGATTGAAATATGCAGTTTGAATCTTTTTCAGCATCTCCAACTCTTTAATTTTGAGATCAAGCTCATCGATGAGAGTACAAAACCCTATATCAGTTTGTGTTGACTTGGACAAGGAAGTTGGCTCTGCTTCTGTATCCAAATCATCTTGTGTACTAAAATGAAATATACATACATTATAAAAATATGTTAATGTTTAGGTGTGTAATGTTTACATATCTATATAGTAGTATCGCAATAATTTGAGTTTTGATTGTTTCAGTTTCCCATGAATTAAAGCTAGTGAGAAAAATCAGTTACCTCTCAAATAATTACCAAAACAATTTAAAGTAATTCTGCTTCTGATTTTTATTGTTGTTCAACCAGTCATCTTTAATTTATTCAATATAGGTAGGTGTACACTTTTCATGAAACACATTAAGATAAAATTAAAATGCTTTATTTTGAAATTTTAGGGTTTAGATAACTCGACGCTTTGATCGATCGAGGAAATTCGGTCCTATCCACCTTGAATTATTACTGTAAACATATATACACATTACACTTTCTATGTTGTTCGAAAGTGTAAAAACAGCAGCTGTTATATATATTGTAGACTATTATTTAACTGGACAAGTTTTTAAGGTTCACAACAATGGAGAGTACATACACATAAAAGTTTCACTTACCTGTTAACTGATGCACCAAAAGTGTATGATGTCGGCGCTCTAGTTCGCTTATTTGGTTTAAATTTAAAAAGGGACGGCACAGCATCTTTCTTTATTTTCTTTCTTTTAGTTTGAGGAGAGTTCCACAAATTTTGATAATCAAAACAATCAGGCGTAAAATGCTCTGAACACAACTTGCTATGAACAGTTGGTTCAAAATGCTGTCGCTTCAAAGCAACAAGCCACGCTCGCATTATAACTTTGTCTTCCAAAGGAAATCTATGAAAAGATATTCCCTTTTCAATACACTCAGGCTTTGCTGAATTGTTTGTACACCCATAAGCACAACAATTATGAGGCATCGTTAAATATTTAATTAAAAGTCGAGAGAAATTATTCTAAGTCCCATTGACTTAACATTACGCCGCCATCTTGTTTATACCCAAGCAGCTGATTTCAGTGGTGTTCTTCTTCTCGAGTTGAGAGTATCCCATTTGAGAATTTTGCTTAATAAAGATATATTTTTCTTTTTGAGCAGAATTGAAAGCTCATTTATCCAAAGATAACTTCATGTAAAATGCAATATTTTTAAAAATTATTAATTTAATTAAGAAAATGCTTGAAACATTTTTGAATTTCAGGTCAAACACAATTGTAGGTTACGACATTTTAACATTTTTTTTTAATTATAAAATATTAAGTGATAAAATACAAAATTTGAATGAAATTTCTAAAATAGTTTAGAAATACTAAAATTTCCAAAAAAAAAGTTTTTTTTAAATTTTATTTTTGATTCTCAGAATTATTCAATTGATTCCTCCTGAACTTCATTTTTTGTGAAAAATTACAGAGTTTAAAAATTATTCAAATATTTGTATACATTGAAATTGAAAAATTCTTCAGCCATTAAGGAGTCAAGAAGGTTTTTCCGAACAAAATTTCAAATTTTTTGAGAAATATATATGATCCTCAATTTTTTATTCAGAGTAATTTGATACCATGTATAAGATAGTACTTAAAATCTTCCGAAGTTATAGCCAGCAAAAATGTTCAAACGCAGTCACGAAAAATAAAAAACTACACATCATTTTTTATGTATCGTTTGAAATTGAAATATTTTGTGTAAAGCTATTTTTTCAAAGTTTTAAATAAGCTTCACGCTCAAGATTTCTCTACGTCTGATTAAGATATTAAATTAAAATTTCGTAAGTGAATATAATTGAAAAAATAAAGTTCCTTTGTGTATAAAATTTACTTTTTATTTTTCAGTATGATTTATTGCTTACTAAAAGTTGCCATATTTAATTGCTTATTAAAAGATGTTATAAGTCATTATCATAATTTTTATAACTTTTACCGTGCGCACTAGACGTCAAAATATCTTGTTTTTCGTTTTGAAATTTTAACTCTTAAGATAATTTACTTACAAAAGATCATTGCATTACAATAATATATAATTACTTGTTACGAAAAAGTGTTTGCATTTAAATGATGTCTGCGCTTATATTAAACTCCAGCAAACATTGCTCGAATTGAAGAATGGTTAAGTTAAAGTTTAGATGGATATTGAAGAAAGTCGGAAAAAGTTGAACATCGATGCCTTCTCAATGAAATCAAAACCAGCTTTATTCCTTATAATTAAATAATGGTTTTTTAAAAAAAAAAAAAAAAAAAAAAAAAAAAAAAAAAAAAAAAACTATTTTTTTCGTTAACGAGCATTACCATTGCGTTAAAAAAATTTTTAGCTTTATTTCTCCACAGTTCCAGATGTACAATAAAAGATGCTAAAATTGAAACTAATATCATGGGTATCAAACGTTTTACTCTTTCCAGCTAAATTACTGAGGCCATTTTCTTTTTATAATACTTTCACCAGCCGTCTTGATTCCCATATTTTATTTTGTCCCATATTTTATTTATTGGGAAGAGAGTGCTCTATTCCCCTGAGCCACAAAACTTTTCGCATATTTTGATGATAGTGAATTCGAATTCGTCAAAAATTGATATGTTATTCAGAGAAAGTTAGCTTTGTGTCTCAATTCCTATTTTAATTAATCGCCAGAAAAATTATTAAGGCGAAAACGGACAAATCGGCGGATGTATAAATGTCAAAACCTATTTAATTGTCGGAAAAAACTGAGTGGAGTTGAAGCAGAATTTTCCGAAGCACTTTCAAGTTTTAAATGAGAACCAAACAATGATTGCCATTTAAAATGTGCAAGTGCTTCTGTTGCTGTTGCTTGTTTGATGTTTTGTACAACCGCTCACCTCAATAGTGATTCGATAAAATTAAATTGTATTTTTTTCATCCGCTTAAATGTTAAATTGTTACTCCTAATGCGTATGTTTTTTTTAAAATATGTTTGGGAAGAATTGTAAACATATACCTTGAGGGAGGTCATTACAGAACACCCTCTGCCTGCATTGAGAATTTCCATAATGACAAATGCACAGGGTTAGAGTACGGAACACTCTGTATTATAAATGTGCATAACATAACTACAAGATAATAATATATATTTTGCATTAATAGTTAATTGAGTAGATATTTAACTTGACTACTTCGATTGCAGAATCTGTCATCCTAGAAACAAAATTTTGAAGCTAATCTAGAAAAAAATTATGCTTAGGTAAGTTTTTATTTTTTTAATTTATCATATTTACACATATTTTTTTTATATAAATCAGTTTTATTCACTTATTGGAAATATATTCATTTGGATTAAGACTCTGTTATTCATGCTGCTAGGCATTATTCTTATTGATTTTTTAAGAAATACACTGTTTCTCGAAACACGCATTTTTAATAGTGATTTTATCTGATTAAATTATGCAGCCAGCTCCACACAGTTGCATGAGATATTTCCTATTAAAGGTGGAGATCAGAAAAATATACCAAAGGACCCAAGAAAAGCTCAAATTGCAGTCCATCAATCTGCTAGAAGATTGAAGAATTTATTTCTCTTATGTTTTGCGAGTTTGATTTCGACTTATTTTAACGTCATTTAAATCTTACCCTTTTTTCATAAAAAATATCTTTTTAACTGATATTTCGAGAAACCTGTAATTTTTAAAGTTTTGAAATATAAATTTATTTTAACCATTTGATGCATTACAGGAATTTTTTCTTTTGTCTTTTCCATTAAAATTACTTGACTGATAAACCATATGATTTCCATGACAATATTCTGAAGGCTTACCAAAAAGTTTGAGACACGTCTTATCCAAAAGCTACTAAAGATTCACCTTCATATAAGGGTGATTCTCAAGAAATATGACAATTTACAGTCTCTTGCTTCAAGATCTAATACTATACTACTAAAAGAACTTTTTCTTAAATTATTTTTAAATAGCATTGCTGTTAGCATTTTAAGATGACCTTGTACTAGCATTGACTGTTTTGTATATTTAAAAAATTTAATTGAATTTCAAAATGTCATTTTCTTGGAATGTCATAAACAATATTTCCGGTAATAACTAGCTTCAAAACTTCCCATAAATTTTTCAATATCTGATTTTTTTTTTATTATTTCAACCGTTGTTAGTAGCATTTCTAGAATATATGCAGAGGTTATTATTTACGAAAACTTTCTTGAAAATAATTTTTCCGATAATAATTTGTTTGTCACATGAAAATGAGTCATTTTCCTGGCTACTTTTATTTAGTGACTTATAACCAAAATAGACAGCGCCAGCAATAAATATCTTATGTTAATAGATTGATTAGAATACCTTCCTATCTGAACATGTCTTATTGCATGAATAAAGAACCAACTTTCTGGTTTAAAACTTATTTCAAAAAATTTCTCATCGTGAGTAGGTTTTTATGTTGTCATTGTCATTTTCCTGTCTTTTTTTAAATCATTAATAAGATAAATTACGTAGATTTACCTGAGTTATTTCAAGAAATCCTGTTGTTTTCTGCGGAATGTAAACGCCTTAGGCCAAAATGTTAAATTAAAGCAAATTTAAATGCTATAAAATTGTCATTATCCTGGCTGTCATTTTCCTGGCTTATGAATGCTAGGACATTGACACAGTTATTAGAAAATGTTTTAAACAGTATAATGTAAAGAGGGAAAGCAAATATTAACCTAATACCAAGTTTATGTCAGATTGTAATTTGCTTGAATGTAATCAAAGTTATGTTTTTTATTTAATGATTGATTATTATACGCAATTTTATACAGTACACATCAGCAAAAAAAAAAAAAATTGATACATTCTACAGTGGATAAAAGAATTAATTTAAGCAATTCATGGTCCATCTTACGCAAAGGCTTAAGTTGAGTTACCATTAGGTTAAAATGACTGTTTTTTTAACTCCTAAGCTAATATGTCACTTTCCTGGCATTCAAAATTTGGTGAATTTCTATTTTTTTTCTTTTTTTTCTTGAGCAAATGTCAATAAACTACATTGCTGTCTGTAAGATATTAATAAATGTAACTAAATAAATATACAAAAAATTTTTAGATTATTTTGAAGACTTTAAAGTTGAAGAAATTTTTTGTTCCGAATTGTCATGTTTCCAAAGAATCACCCATAAATGTCTTTTGACCTGTTGATAAGCATGGTAAAAATAGAAGGATTGTTATGTAAATTAAATTTCAAAATCATACATCTTTTTGGGAGAGCAATTTTTTAAGTATTTTTTAAAATGTGCTTTTGATGATCAAATATTTTAATCGCTGTATGTAAAAAATGCTTCAAACCCGTTAACTTGTTTTGAAAAGGTTAAAAACGAAACTATTTCGAGCTTTTCTTGTCAGTGAGAAAATCTGAAAATAATTATGTTTTTGGCCCTAAAAGTATAATTGTTTCAGAATTTTCAAATATATAGGAATATGCAAAAATAGCTTTCTTTTCATGAATTTTAATACTTTTTCTTCAAAAAATAGTTACCGGCACAAAAGAACTCTTTCCGTATGCAGCAATTCGATTTATATTTATGCAGATATTCGACATTCCAAAAATTGCATATAAACAATAATAAATCAATTCGAGGTAGTCAAACAATTAAAGACTTTTTTTCTCCCCTTTATCCCTTTTTTCCTTTCTTTTACATAAATTTAATTCTATGTTATTTTAGTACAGAGAGAATTTGAATAAAGCCACATAGTTGAATTAGTCCCAGTACTAATTCGGTTATGCGCTTCTGTATTTGTAAGCTGTAAAATTAAGTTTAATATGAATCAGATATTTAATTATAATTTAGGCATCTTTGCTTAAAACTGAAAAAAAAACTGCTTTTAATAATATTTAATGATCTGAAATGTAATTATTTTGTTTTAAAAGAAAATCTTAATCTTTTAATAAATAGCAAAAATATATTTTTTATTTTTATTTATTTATCTATTTTTTTTACATGTAAGGAAATTCCTCTAAAGTATCAGTATTTCTCAGTAAGATTTAAAAAGTTCTATTGACTTTCATCACGAACTTCGATTAATTTTAATCTATCTCGAAATGGTTGTTTTATTCGTCTTAGACAAAAAAAATAATTATAGATAGTTTTATAATCAATAAAGTTGAAAGTTAAGCTAGATTCTAATGAATTTTTCTCATAGTGAAATATTAATGCCAGTTTTAACACTAATTTATGCAAAATATTTGCAAAAAAGCAACAGTAATTTTTTATTTTTATGCCTCAGCTCTCGATCATTAAAAATAATCCTTTAACTATTTCTATTTTATAATTATTCGAAGATTCGGAAAAAAAAGTCAACAAATATAGTCTGAGAATGAGACACAATTTAGTAAAAATTAAAACTTAGTTGCTTACATACAAACACACATATACTATATACATCAACCGACATATTGGTGTCCGCCTGTATTCAATCGCGTGTTAAGGCGTCTGCTTTGGTTGCCGGTTGTCTTGGTCGAACTTCTTGATTAGATACCCCTGAGAAGAGAATTATGGAAAAAGAAAATTTATTATAAATTTATAAAAAAGGTGATGAATTTAGTTGAATGTTGCAATGTGTCATTTTGAAATTATAAAATTTCAAAACTATAACCGACATATTGGCCCCTGTATGCAGTCGTTTGCAAAAACATCTGGTTGCCATGGGCGAACTTCTTGGTTAGATTGCCCTGAATAGAAAAGTATAATCATTAGAAGGGGAAAAAGACAAATTTATTAAAATAATAATAAGAAAGAAAGAAAGGAAGAAAGTAAGAAAGAAAGCAAGAAAGTAGAAAGAAAGAAAGAAAGAAAGAAAGAAAGAAAGAAAGAAAGAAAGAAAGAAAGAAAGAAAGAAAGAAAGAAAGAAAGAAAGAAAGAAAGTAAGAAAGTAAGAAATGAAAAGCAATAAATTTAGCTGAATGTCGCAATGTATCATTTTGAAATAACAAAATTTCAAAAGTGCTTCCGACATATTGGTGTCTCCCTTATGTTAGCAAATACAAAGGTGCCTGGTTTCCTTGAACTAACTTCTGGACTAACCCTGAAAAAAAAAAAAAAAAAAAACACATTTGAAATATATGCATTAACAAAAATCTAAAACATTTAAACATTAAAAATTTTAAATTCAATTTTAAGCAAATGTAAATTGAAATTATTCTACGATGAATGGGAAATTTGTTATTTGCAGCGAAACATATTTTTTAGTTTATCCTACATATGAAGAATGATTTAAGTTTAATGAATTAAAATTTCATAACTAAAATTTGTATAAAAATTATATTTTATACTTAAATAAATAGTTTGCTTGAACCAAATTATTATTTCAAAAATTTAATTTCATAATAAAAAGAAAAAAAAAATTTATTAAAAGTTTTATCGTTCTTCTTCGTCGTTGAATAGCTGCGCCTTCCAGTTGGATTGGAGGCCTAGACCAGCGGTTCCCAATTTTTTTCGGTTACGAATCTCTAAATGATCAACCGAGTTAATAATTAAAATTAATCAGTAATTCTAAATCTGACCAATGAAACATTACTGATCATTTTGAAAAAAAAAATATTACTTTTGTCATCGTATTATCAATAATAATCTAAAAAATAGATTTCATAATATAAAAAATTGTTTAATTCACAGGTCTGAAGTAAAATAGAGTTAGCTCTGAATTTGTTCTTAGTATTTGCATAAGCTGAAAATGAAAAAAAGATAAATAAATAAACAAATAGGCTGAATTATGGTTTTCTTTGAAATGAAAATGAACTATGATTGTTGAATGAACTGCTATAAATGCTGAGTATGGTTATCAAAGAAACACATTTTTTTTTACTGTTGAATTTTGTTGTTCCTTTTGAATTGAAAAGTTTGACCGGAAATATTTAGGGGAAATCTTTTATCAATGCTAATCTTTTTCCTAATTTATTCAATACAATTCTATCAGGACATATATGATCAGTCTAGATTTGATATCTAGTCTAATTCTCAATTTGATTTTATTGTGTATGCATAACGGAAAATGAATGAGCTGAAATATTGTGTCCGTTAGAATAAAAACACAAAACGGACGAAAATAAATGCTAAGAATGATTATCAGAGAAACATACTCCTTATTGTTGCATTTAGTTATTTTTATTCAATGCGAAATTTTAATGCAATTTTTTATAGACGCACGTCCTTTCCATAATCCATTTATTTATTATATTGTAAGTAGGAAGAAAACATTGGTTTGATTTTTCTTTCTTGACAATTATTTTAATTGAAGATAATTTCATAAAAATAGCAGAAATATTAAACAAATAATAAATTATTGATTCGAAACAAATTTAATTACAGATTTTAAAAATCATAACTGGTTCTTTTTTTAAAAAAGTCTTTTATTATTATATTATACTTATTATTATTATATTATATTATTATATTATATTATATTATTATATTATATTATATTATTATATTATGTATATTATGTATACATAATATATATATATTATATACATATAATATTATATTACATATATATTATCATCAGTAGCCCCCATCCCCTTCAAGCTCTTGGGCGCATTCTTGGGCAAATTCTAAATTTTCCCCCCAAACTATTCGTTTTATTTAGTGTAAAAATTCCCCCCCCCAAGCTTTAAGTGGGCGCATCGTGCGCCCACCTCCCCCCTGCTGGGGGCCCCTGATTATTATATTATATTTATAATTCTTAAAGTCCATGGAGTATTATACTTAGAACTTTTTTTAATATCTTAAATACCTGTAATTTGTTTATCTTATTTTTATAAAAAGTCGTAAAATATTTCCTAACTAGAATGTACTTTTTACAGTGAAGAAACATTTTTGCATGAAGACTATTAATTAGAGAAGTTTGCTTTAAGTCCAATAACTTGTTCTGAAGAAAAATTTGAAAATGCCGCTGCATCTTTTAATCGTTTATATTTTAGGTTCACCCCTGAGAACCTCCTTTTAATTTTTTCTCTAATTCATTTCAAGTTTTGTTTACTAAAAATCATAAATTAAACTATCCTAGAATTGAAATAACAATAAAAATTTTTGAATTTAATCCTTTACATATTTATTTGAGATCGGAGTAACCAATGATTTCCAATTCAATCAAATATAATGATCATAGAAGTATCTACTTTTTATGATAGATGGCAGCACAAAGAAATTTTTGGAATGGCAGACAAAGAATGACCAATCCACACCGGTAAAAGTGAAATGAACTAAGGCAATGGTGGGAAGGTGTGTGTAAACGAGAGGTTGGCAGACGGCAAGGTGCTGAAACGAAAACATTTCGCGTTGAATTTGACAAGGTGTGCAAGTAAGCGGCAGCATGCTCCGTGGAAATTAAAGAGCGCCGCATTTGAAAGAGGATTTATGTTTACATTTTATTCTTTGCTGATCACTTCGGAATTAAAAGATTCCGTTCCACTGTTGTGAAGAATAAATGTGGATTATTTCAAATTGAAACATACAAGATGATTGCATTTTGTTTTTAAGTATTTTATTTCAAAATTTTAGAGTTTTAAAAAATTGTTTTTGTCTTTCAAACTTTCCAGAAAATATTAAATATGTTTTGGTGTTTCGGGAAAAAAACTCATTCATATCACTGCAAGATAGTTCTTCTAGATGAAACGGAGTTTATACAAGATATTCAGGTAGGAATTGTTATTTTTTAACATATTATTAACTTTTATAAACTATTTTTCCTTTAATAATTATTGTTATTTGATTTACAGAATAAATTATTAACTTCGCATTGATTGATAAATTTATGTTTTGCACTAGAAAAAATGCGATTTTCACTTGGAAATTTTGTACAATTTATAAAATTTGCTTGCAAAATTATTATTACTCACAATGTTTTTAAACATACTTTATTTTTTAAAAAAAATTATATTCTAAATCGATATTTTGAGCAAACAAATTTATATATAGTCATTTTTGTGATAGAAATCAATTTTAAATTTTTGATGTTTTGTGGAATAATGCATTTTCAGGCACATTTTGCGTAACAATTAACAAGTTATTTTGCAGTTTATTAAAAGACAATATAGTAAAATGATATTTTGATCGAAATTATATTTATATCGTGTAACTTTTTAGTGCGTTTTCTATTTTAAATTTCCGCCGTTTCGTAAAATAATACATTTCAAAAGATTTTTGCGGAAGATTAACAAATTTGTTTTTCGTCAGTATAGTAAGAATAATTCTTTGTATGGGGATAAGAATATTTGGCTTACAAGTACTTTTTTTTACTTACCAATTATTATTTTAATTTAATTACTGATTTAATGATCATAATTTAAAAATAATCATTTAAGTAATTTGTTTTAAAATTGTGATAGATAAATCGGTATTTAATTATATTAAACTGGATATTTATAAAACTAAAACTAATAAATATTTTAATTCTAAATTTAATTCAATATCAATATTTTTAAATTTTGTTTGTTTTTAAACACTAAATTCGTTTGTACAACTTCATAAAAACAGAGTAGTAAAATGAGTAGTGTATAACAAAATTATGAGTATTTCCTTATAATTACAAGATGTATAATACATTCGTAGGAAATTTTTTATTCATCCGTGACTTCGAGAAACGAACCTCCGACCTTTTGTCTTGCAGCCCTAGACATTGTCAGGATCTCATTTTCAGCGATCTCTAATGTGTCTAATAGGTACTACAATTATTAAAACACTTAGAATTATCATTACAATTATTAACTACAATTAGAATTTGTGTAACTCTTAACAAAAAATAAATAAACCCGAAAATGTTTATACAAGTTTATAACTACCACACAAAAAAACTATGATGTAATTTTTTTTAAAGAATGATTAACTTAAAAGAATTAGTGTTATTGATTTTTTTTAAATTTATTTACATATTGCAAAATTCTTGTAGCTAAAACGATTTATTTTCTTTGATTTAAAAAAAATAGCTTTATGGGGGGGATTTAATAATTCTATTCCATATAACTTTAAGAATTAGAATATTTTGTAAAAAATCTCCATTCACGTTACTACTTTGCTTATACAGTTGAACCTCGATTATCCAAGTTGCTTCCCAAGGTCAACACGAATTTTTTAATTATATGTTGTGAAAATTCAACCCCCTAGAATCTTTTTTCACCCCTACATTCATCATCTTTTTTCCTCTATGGTCTTTTTTTTTTCTGTCAGAAGAGAAATTTATTTTAATTTTGAAATAAAATATCTTTATACCAATTAGTATTATCATTTAATATCTTTATGCCATTTATTAAATGGTTATTAAAAAATCAAATTTAAATACTATGTCACAGTATCATTAAACAGTGAGATTACCTCTACAATCAAAGTTCTGCTATACTTTTTTTTTTTTTTTCTTTTCTTTTTTTTTTTAAATTAAATTTACTCACACACTTGACTTATCTTTTCCCACAAAACGTTAATATTTTATTCTTATTTAATTTATTTTTTATAGATGAAACTGGTTTCCAATATTCAATTTTTTCATGTGGAAAAAATATTAACATAAAATATTTTCAACAATGATGATTACGTGTGTGACGATGATGTAAAAGAGATTATTTCCCTGGCTTACTAAACTTCAAATTCTTTTGGGGGAAATCGAGCATCTCCTTAATTCAATTACGAAATGGCAAGATTCTCCCAGAAGTATGCAAGGGGTTGAGGAGTTATTAACCTCTCTTCTTTCTAAAATATTTCGTAATTTTCTCTTTTCACATGAAAATGAAGGGAAATTTTAAATGCGGGGTCGAATAGCGCAATTTACTCCCTCTTCATCTCATACAGTTCTTTAATAACTTGAAAAGGAAATGGAGGAAGAAAAAAAATCGCCAAGTTTATAATTGGCGTCATACATTTCGTGACTCCCAACAAAGTTTAGTTCACCAACGGAGAGTTGCTTTAATTATAAGCATTGCTTTAATTAACTTAAGCAGACTTGTCCACTCGTTATATTTGAGTTATTTATGAAAGCATGCATAATGCACTTGAATTTGGTATGCAGCTATTTTGGAACCATCAAGCTAGTTGCCTAAATTGTATAATTTCGGGAAGCAGAAAGTTAGATAATATTGTCATTCAGACTTGTATCTTGTTATTTATAATTGCACTTTTAAAGCTGTTATTAATTTCTAGCAACTAAACAGTTTTTTTAAACTTCAAGGTTTACATTATTACTATACTTATAATGTATTTTGCACTATGTGTACGTACACATTTCGGCAAAAAAATTTAACTAAAAATATTCGATTTTTGTTATTTAGAGGCCTTAACCCTACCGAACTCAACTGTCGAAGGGATGGAGACGGGGAGGGTAAATTCTAAATATGCTTTTAATCCTCTTTATTTAATTTTGACGAATAAAGTGATGATGGAAATTTATTCTATTTGGCAGTATCTTTCGATGCACTCAATCACAATTTGAGATACAAAGCGTACGGTATTCTAGATTCTCTATTAATTTTTTTTGAGAAAATTATGTCAATACAATTTTGCTATCAATAGTTTTTGATATGTCGTTAAATAGTATAAAGTTGCCTGTTTTTATATTTTTGATAAGTATTTTTGTTTTTATGTAATTAATGTTAAAAGAATTTTTCTGCCTCATCCGAATCGGCTCTCGTCTGTTTAAACTGTAGTAAAATTAAATTTAAAACAATTCTAAAAACTGTTAGAAACGTGTAGATTTAAATTACTTACTAAAAACCGCAAATCGCATCATTTTATTGCTTTAAAACTTTGAGGAAAAATTCATAGAAGTTCTAAAAATTATCATTCGTCTTTTTTTCATAATTCAATGAAGCGAGTCCTTTTTTGGAAAGATATTTTACTGTGTAATTATACCATATCAAAAGTTTGTTAAGTACAAAAAAATATCAAGAGATCACAAATTAAAAATTTAACCTAAAATCCAAGATAGCAAGGTTAGAGACCTCTTAAGAAATATTTATATAATTTTTTTAAAATTCCTAATTGTCTTTTAACGTTATATGATAAAAAAATGTGCACCTATATTTTCTATTAAAAATTCGTAAAAATTAACGTATAATTTATTTTAAGTGTGCTTAAACTAAATGAAATAGAGAGTATTAATCTAGAGTAATCGCAAAGCATTGTTACAAAATATGATAGCAAAGTATTATGCGCAATTAACAAAATATTATTTTCAATATGTATGTAGTGTATAAAAATTAAATGCTTATGATTGGAAAAAAGAAAAAATTCTCCTTTGCGTTAATTGCGCTCATCACAAATTGCTTCTGCTCTCTTCATTTTTTGTGCATCGAATATTTCTTTGTGTACATCGTGTTAATTTTCAAAGTAATTTTAATTAAAAGTCAATTCTCTCTTTCTCATTTAAAAAAAAAGTTCTTAGTTTTTATATTAAATGCGATGGCTGAACAATATGTTAATGATCGTTTATTTGCATTATCTGCACTAACTCGTGCATTTTCATGATTAGAAGGATTTCTGACATAAATAAATGCACAGAACTAATATTTAGAAAATATTTAATATGCATTGAATTAATTGTGAAAAAGGAGATTTTTATTTATTAATAAGTTCATGATAAACGTCTTCATGTATCACCAGTTTCTTTTTGTTTTACGTTTGAAAACTATTTGAACTTTTCGATATTACGAACGGAAATCGTATATTTTATCATAATTATTTGTTTAATTTATTTTATTTTATTTTAAATGTATGTCTAAATCTTTGTACGGTATCGTTTCTGTTTGATAAAAAAGTAAAGACAGAAACCAGGAAGTTCATTAAAAAGTGTGTTTTTCAGCCTTTAAAGATTATTTATTTATTTACCTATTTTTGGAACGGCTATCGTCACCGGCACCCCTGTTTTTAGAATAAGAACGAAAGCATGGAGTAATAAAAGTCTTTCATCACCCTCCCTCTGTTCGACAGCCTCTGATGCAATGCATTTATAAAATACATACACCTCGATATTACTATAGCTCCTTAATTTTAATAAATATATTTAACTATGATTTAACAACTGCTATGTATTTAAAATGTTTTAATTGTCGAGTTTGTAAGGTTAAATTGTAAATTAGAGGTAAATTTAAGAAAAAAGGTAAATTCTAAAAACTGGTTTGTTTAAATCGGTTTTTGCAATTTGCCTTTGAACCGGGAAAAGCAATTGATTATTTTATTCGTGTTAGGTCTACAACAGGGTTCTACAACAATTAAAATAGGTTCTAACCCTCAGTGAAAGGTTCTTACAGCAATTTTCTAATATAAATTTTAATTTTATTAATTTTAATTTTCACTTTAGTCCTAACTTATTTTAATTTTAATTTAAGACAAAATTGTAATTCTGAATACGACAGGTTTGTTGAAAAAAAGTAAAAGAATTAGTTTTTATCCCCTTTTTTTCAATTATAATTTTTATAGTATTTCAAATTAATATCTATTTACGATATAAGAAATTCAGTCTCGTGACTCGGTAAAGAAATTAAGAACTTTTAAATTATTATTCCTCTACACTCAAAGTTTTTGTTTAAAATGTAAATTATAAAATACTTATAATAATATTTATTTAATTTCCATAAACTAATTAACATTAATGATTTACCTCACTTAACAATATATTTCGAATTTTGATACAAAATTTGTAAAATACAAGGTGGCTGCCAATAAAAATGTCATACATGGACTTTTTTGAGATTGTTTTGAATGAAAAATGACGTTTAACCTTTTCAGATACAAGGTAATTAAAAGAAAATTCGATAAGTATCTCTGAGATACTTTAATTAGTTAGTAATTTTTAATTAATTACTAATTTTCACTAGCTTTTATACTTTATAAAATTTTTTTCATTTCAACAGTACATAAAAATATTTTATTCTATATCTGTTTTTAGCTAATTTAAAACTTCTCTCTTACTCTTAACGCATTTTAATAAATAAATATTGAAAAAAATAAATGAAATTTTGCCTATTCTAAAAGGATCGCGGAAAGAATGGATAAAAAAAAATTATTATATTTGCCTGATTTCAATCACAGTTTTTACTTCAGTATAATTCAATCACGAATCCACACAGAAGAATTTAAATTTTAAAAACAATAATTTTATATTGTCTTATATCCAACAACAAACGATAATTAACATGCAATTCTAAAGGAGTTAATCTGTTTATACAACAGCAATACTTGACGTTGTCTAGTTTAATAATAAATAATATCAAATGATTTTATACGAACGATACGAATACTTCTACCAAAAATCAATCCGCCCATTTCTTTCATCTTCTCTTATTCAGATACCAAATTAAACCTTATTAATTCAGGCTCCTCTTCTTCCTTTTTTTCACAACCACCTCCTTTAGAAATACTTGATTAATAAAATAGTTCCTCGGTTTTTCTCTCTCCTAGAACAAAAATATAAATTTTTTTTTTATGTATCAGTATTTTCTAACCTCAGGCTACAGAGTGGGAATTCTACGGCTGACTTACTAATTAGCAGGCAAGGACTGCCTATTATTGTAGTTCTTCAAATGTCTAGATGTTTTCGTTTTTTATTCTTTCTTTTCTTCTTTTAATGCTTATTTTATTTTTTTCTATGACTTGAATTTTTTGATAGTCGTCCTGAGTCTGTTGCCCTTGTAAGTCAGGGGTTAATGTCATTGCACTCCTGTTTATTTATTTTATTTTTTTTAAATTTGTGTGTTTAGAGTAAGCTTTCCCCCCCATTTGAATTTAGAGGGATGATTTAATGGCATGTTTAATGGCCGCCAAGACATAGCTGTTTAGGAAGTATTTTATGGGGACCATTACAATGGCACTGTTGTTTTTCTCTTTAAATGTTACATTGGGGAAATACTTTTTTCGAAATACATTTAGTGAATAAATTCTTTCTGTGATATTATTTTCATAATATGCTATCGAAACAGTTTTATATGTACATAAAAAATCAAGTCTATGTATATAGCAATATAGCTATCAAATTTTAAAGTTACTTTTGAAAGGTAAAGGAATTTTCACAACTTAAAAAATATTTTAAAAACGCGCATTCAAAGAAGAAAGAAAAGAAATCAATTTATTTTGCCAAGCATTTATTTTATTTTATTTTGTTTAGTATAGAGGTTTTAAGCAGTTACATTTTGTACCGCAACTTTCCCTAAGTGTGAGTAAATTATTCTTCACTTAAAGAAAAAAACAATTCCTTTCGAAAAGGAATTTTCGGAAATTTTCAGACAAAATGTTTTAAAAAAGCTCATTCTTTTTAAAAAACAAAAAAGAGAAGAAAAAAAGGAAAAAAATTACTCTTTTGTCCATTTTTGTTTATATTTTATCTAGAATAGATAGCTGTGTATGAGTAAATTTTCCTCTATTTAGGGAATTGCACTCATTAAGTAAAGTATCGATTATATAAAAACAAGGAAATATATTGGTTAACCACACTTTTTCTCACAGGAGGTTTTCGTATTAAATTATTCCTCCGAATTGTTTTCAAGTGGATATTTTGAAAGTTTTGCATTTAGAAATATTCACTTGATAATTGCAAAATATACAGGAAAAAAAAAATTACAACCTACATGAAAATCCTTGTGTTTTTCGCCTAAAACTCTCTTCAAAAACGTTCTTCTAAATAGTCAAACAATAAAGAAAATGTGACTTATCATTGCATTTCTTTAGTTATTCATTTGTGCTGATCTTAAGTGAAACTTTACAGTGAATTGTCATTTCAGACTGCTATTTACTTAATAAAACATTTCGTGACATAATTTTTTGTAAACTTCTCTACCTGGTATTCTATAGCTCAATACATAGATATTGTACAAGGTGAAACAGAGTTATCTGATCAATTTTAGCACGCAATAACATATAAAAAAAGTTATGCTGCTGTTATAACGCATACAACGTAACACAAAAGTTTCTGTTATGTTGCATGCAACAACAACCAATAAAGCTTTTTTTTCTCTTTAATCTGCAGATTCCTAATATTTTTCCGTATTTTCCCTGTTTTTTTATTTATTTACTTAGTTTCTCTGTGAGAAATTATTTAGTTTCATGCATTATTGTTGGTTTCTTTCAGAAAAATAAAAGTATTTTTCTTTTACGTCTGTAACTTAGTTATTTTATTTCATTTAGGAGTTATTGTGGGCGAAATTTGGTTAGATTATTAATATAACCTTACATACATATACACATTCGCTAGTATACATTTTTCGAATCCTTGACAAGAATTAGGTAAAAAAAAGTATACACATTAGGAGTTACAAATTATTATTTTAGTGAAGGAGAAAAAAAAATCTATCGGAATCTGATGAATTGCTACTGAGGAAGGCGAGACAAAGAATTACATACTGTTTGAGTCCCGGAAGAAACAGGAAAGTTCTTATCTCATTTCCTTAGACAATCGGTTTTCTCTTTATCTGCATTATCTCTTGCTAGAACAGGATTATAGAAACATCAAAACCTTTTTAATTGCCGGATGAAACTTTAAGATTGTAATGTTAACTGTAAATATACTTAACATCTCGTTAACTTTTTTTCCCCACGTTGAAATATTAATACACTATACTTTTCCCCACGATATAAATACTTTATAATTACTTTCCCCATGATATTAATACTTTAATTACTTTTCCCCATGATATTAATACTTTATAATTACTTTTCCCCACGATATTAATACTTTATAATTACTTTTCCCCACGCTGAAAATATTACTTTATTTTTTACTTCATTTTTGTTCTAAAAATATATATTAGGACTATGATTTTGAAACTCACTATATTTAAATTCACAGGTAATGAGTAGTATGCATTTTTCAGGACAAGTTATTCTAAAATACAATTAGTATTTAAAAAATTTCTTGCTACAAAATAAACATTGGTTCCTCAAAAATCTGGTTTCTTTATTTAATTTAGTAATGGGCAAGTTCAGTTATATCTTTGTTAGAATTAGACAAATAACTTCCTTTGTTTTTATGAACAACTTTATAAATGTTTAAGTAAGGCCGACTGGCCATCATCATCATCTGTTTTCCTTTCGGAATTCTCTTGAGTTCAAGGAAATCATTCATAAATTTATCGCGGTTGTTAAGTCATTATTGTTATTTTGATTGCTTTTGTAGAATGCCGCTGACAAAGAAACTTACGCCATTAAAGGCTAATTTTATAAGAGTATTAAACGGGAAGCTAAAGCTACTATTAAGTACGTATTTACTAGTATTATATTGAAGCACTACTTGTTTTTTTTTTTTTTTTCTTCGTCGCAATTTTTCATTCAGAATAAATAATAAAAAATAATTATTCAGTGTCGTATTAGCTTTCAAAATACATAAAAAATTTGTTGCTCTATTCGAAGAGACAAAAACTTATTTGTAGTTAACATAACTAATTTCTCAAAAAAATTTCTTACGATGTTTTAAAATATAAAATTTTATTATTATTTTTTAAATTATTATTAAATTATTATTATTATTAATTATTAAATTATTGAATTATTATTTAAAAAAAAAATTTTTTTTTAGAATTATCGTTAAAAGAAAAGAAGGATTATTATATTTTAGAATTATCGTTTTAAATTGTCGTTAAATTATTCAAATGGAAGTTCCGGATATATGTTATTACAGCTGAAGTAAGAAAATAGATTTTGAAAGTTTTCTCATTACTTTTTTTAAATTTAATTTTTTACTTTGCAATTAAATTTTCCTATCTTTTTTTAAAAAAAAAATTATAATTGCAAAATTTGATTCTAATTTAAAGTCTTACTCTATGAAAAAAAAAATTTCATCATCGTTAAAAAAAAAAGCTGTTTTATTTCCTTAGAGAGGTATCAGTTTTGAAATCTTTGGAGAAAAAAAAAAGAGAGAGACTCATTTGGAATTCTTCATGTAAATTAAGAAAATTAAGGAGTTTTATTTTGAAGGTATAGAAAAACGTGTTTTAACTATCATACTTTCCGACATTGCAATAAATGAGACATGTATTATTTTTTTTTTTTTTTTTTTTTTTTGATTTAGTAAAAAAAAAAAAAAAAAAAAATCATGCTCATGAAGTGACAAGACTAATGTATGCTAATTAATATTGGTGATCATGAAATTCAATTACGTAATCATCTTATGAAACACGTTTCTATATAATCTCGTGTTTTTTCTTTCTCTTAATGTAGATGTGTATATCATTTTTTATTGATTTATTTATAAGATTGACTCGTTTTAACTGTAGATGTTATTCTATCTTCAGGTTTTCTTTATTACATTCAAATCATCATCCGTTCTTTTTAGTACTTGAATCTGTGTTGCAATAACTTAAGTACCATCTATGAATCTAACTCATTGTCATTTTCTTTGTAACTATTTACTTCCAAATTTTAAAAGTTATTGTGTTGATGAGTTTAAATCATTTTAAGTTGAGCATAAATTTGAAAGAAATGCAGCGCTTTATTTCTTTTGAGTTCTTAATTCAAAAATCTGCTATTAGCAATGCTTCGCATATAACTTATTTTTTATATCGTTTTCCGTCTATATTGATCGTTTGGAACTTTCTCTGTGTAAATGGTTTGCAATTCACGAGGGGTCGATCTAGCATTTGAAAGAGGGGGTATTATTCGATATTTCTGTTTTCCCCCATTATAGAAAAAAAAAATTCCTTTTTGATGGCGTAGAGGATTTTTAAGTTATTCTCTAAAAAGAAAAGATGCAACCATTTTCAATGTCTTTGGAGACATAGCAAATAGCACTTATGTTTCCACCCTGCAGCGGAACATTCTATTCTTTTTTTCTAAAAATTCAGGACATGTTCACCATAATTCGACCCCAAAAACGTGATAACTAAGCATTTTTTTGGTAATTCTAAACGTAGCTCTTTTGCAGAACTTAAATTTTGAAACATTTTCAAAAGAATTGTTTTGTAGCACCAACTCAGTGCTTTTTTTTATTCCTTAAACATATCCTGGCTGGCAAAACTATAAAATCATTCTCTACTGCATTTGTAAGTAAATGTGTTTTGAAGTAAATTTCTTTTGTTACTATTTTAGTAGTGGAATAGATATTATTGTTCTAATAGTTGTTAATAGAATTAAATTCGGATAATCAAGTTATGAATCTTAAATTTATTTTATTAGTGTAATGATTTTAAACAGCGTAGAGACAGTTTAAGATTTTTTGTAACCTATATTTTTTTAAAAGTATTATTAAAGACCTCATGCAATATTCTTAAAATTGAAAAAAAAAAAAGCATAAAAGGAAAGTCTTAGCTTTATAAGAATGTGAGAAAGATTGCACTATGTTCCAGGGTTTTTGTCCTAAATTTAAGGCACCAATAATATGAAGACATGTTTAGTTGGCAATTTCAAGTACAAGCTTATAGGATAACAAATAAATTTTTTTAGGGATTTTTACTTAATTTTTTTGAATAACTGTTACGTTTTTTTTTCTCTATAAAATAATACTTTTTTTCCTACAAATTAGTATTTTTTTTTTCCTGTTTAAAGACGATTTTAATTGTAAATAATTCGATTTTTTTAAAGGCATAAGTATAGAGTTAACGTTAGACGTTATTCGAGTTAACGACTATATTTTGCAAAATAAATAAATAAAACTCTTTTGTTAGTTGGTAGTTTTAAATATTTCCTCGTCTTTTTTTTAAAATTGTGGTAATTTACTAAACATTTACTAAAATACATAGGTTAACAACAGTTTCTCTTCTATTCTAGAATAATCCAGAAGGAAAAAAACATGTTACTAAAAATACGTGAATAAATTTAACAGCGACTACCTATTTGTAGTAAGTCCCCCATTAGCTAAACTGTGAATCTCAGATATCCTATAAATCGCGATGTGCCTGTCGTAAAATTTGAAGTAATGACCCTAGTTTAAATATTTATTTCACTAAAAGCTGTGGAACTTGATTTAAATTCAATGTCATTAACATAGACGTATCTACATGTGAATCGCACCATTTCACTACACCAACTCAGAGATCGCTATGAATGCCAAAAAGTATTTTATTCGGGCTAACTGTCCACTTGGAGAAATATCTTTATGGCCATCCCCAGGAATTTATGGCGAAATGGCACCCATTCTCTTCTCTTATCGTCTGCGCATCGTTCAAATTATGTAAGGGGATATGGCAATATTTTGTTGTATTAAAAATGACTTCTCTTTGGGAGATATGGTGGCGTTTTGTTCCCGAAAACGATTTCAGTTTAGAAAATGGCTAAAACTCTTTATCCTGCTCGAATTGCAATGACATGTACGAGTTCCGCATCTACGAGCAATTCCAATTAAACGAATGAGTAGCGATTTGTATAATATTCGAAGGAAAATGATTGGTAACTTAATCTTGTTTGACTGAAGGACTTTCAATTCTCTCATAAATGATGCAAAAGAGTTTAGCTGTAAAAGGATTTTGTTTCTTATCGTTATCTTCCACCTATGGAATATGATCATGATGTTGTTTTCGTGTAATAGCCATCATTTTATTTCGCATTATTACTTTACGAAATATGGCAGCAGCTGATAATTTTTTAAGCTTAATCGAGAGCGTAAAGTCAGGTTTTTTTTATTGCTTACAATTTTTGCTTTAGTAAAAGTTTTTTTTTTCTTACAAAACTTTTTCTTTTATTTATTTATTTGTTTAAATTTTTACTTGGCACTCGTAAATAATATTCAACGCTAATGTGGGCGTGATATTCATTGCTTGAATTGAATTTAATAGAAAACAAGCAAGGATCTCTAAATGTTGTTGATTTTGATCGTATTTATTTATCGATATTTTCTAATTTTATTTTCAAGATTATTTTACAGATTTTTTATTTTTCTCCAATTTACAATTCACAATGTATGGAGCAAAACTTGGACATTTTGCTTCTGACCATTGGTCAGTTGTAGCATTTTTGACAGTGGTCACTTTTTTTAAATTTGTGGGCAATTGAAAACTCTTATTAGTTCTTTCTTATTAATTCTTTCTTATTAGTTCCTTCTTTGAAGTATTTCTCGATATATGTTAAACACTACAGTTTCTTTTGAAGCTTTTCTCGTTATATGCTAAACACTACAAGATTCATTTTTAAAATGAGAAAAAAATAATAATAATAATAACAATAAAAAGTAAAATAATGAATAAAATAAAAATAAATCTTTGAAACATGAGTGAAAGAAAGTAATTTTTAGAATATTATAAAAGAATTAACTATATTAGTGAAAATAATAATAAAATGCATTTAGGATGCATTTTTGACAAAAAGAGTGGCAATCGGGTGGTAGTTCGCCAGCATTTTTTTAAAAAGCGATTTGATATAATTAGTCGTCTTGCGGTCAGTTTGCGACCTTTGTGAATATATAAATACTAAAAAAAATTGTACCCTTCACTTATTCGAATAAAACTCAATAAAATGATGAAAGTATACTGCTTATTTTTAAATAACTTGTAAATAATTCTTTAAATAATGCCCTTAGTTTATGATACTTTGTGACAGCAATATAAATAAGAGACGAATCGTCTACACTTTATTCTGAGGAATAAAGATCTCAAAATTAATTTTCTTGCTATTTTTCACTCCAACAACTTTTTTTCTCCTTTAAAATTAGTCCTAAATAAGGATTAAATCAATTAGGTTAATGGTTTATGTATTAACTATAAATCATATTTTGTATTCTTTTCAATCGTTTTCATAAATTTTCTTCTCAAAAACTTTTTTCCTCTATATAGAATTATTAAGATGCTCCAAAAATCGAATTCTCTCCTCTCCTAATTGAAATAAAATTCTATGGTTAAGAGTTATGCAGTGGAGCTGCAATGATCTTTTAGTTCTTATTCTCGTAACATTTTTTTCTCCAATTAACTTTCATTTAAATTCAAAAGAACATGTATAATATTTTCTTTAAAAACAGGAAACGAAATGCCTCTTAATGAAGAATAAATCAAACGTGAGTAAGATTTGTTCCTTACTTCATTGATAAACTTAGATTGTACTCGTAATATTTAATTATTAGTTTCTCTAATAATTAACATATTCTTTTCAGTCATTATGTAAAGAAATTTTCAAAAGGCAATATTGAGTCAATAGCCCAGCAATGAAGTAATAAATAAACATTATCAAATCTTTACAGGAAGTGTCGAATGTATACAGGTATAATTTAATTTCAGCTTGCTTCTTGTTTTTGAATTTAATTGAAACCTTGTTTAATTGCAGTCTTTGTCCAAACAAGCTCTAGTTTTAATTAGATTCTTTTTGCGTGATTTTATTTTCCTTTTTTTTTTTTTTTTACCTCTTTTGTATACTGCTGGTTATATTGTCTCGCTGAAAAAATATTGATTTATTTTTAATTTTACTGAAAAAGTGAAGTTGCTAAATGACTCAACTATGCGTATAAATTTTTTAAAATAAAACCTTATGGATTAAAGCCGTATAACAATGTGAAATCCTCTCGTCTGTGCTTTATTTAATAATAAAAGCATTATAACAAGTAGTATAAAAAATAAAATAAAAAATTAAAGTCAAGTCCTACTTAGGCCGACAAAGAAAAATTTTATTTTAGTTACTCCTATAAAAAACTAAATTTAATTAATTAATTAATATTTGAAAAAACTATATTAACAACAAGTGTCATCCACTACAAGCTTAAAAAAATGTGTTTGAATTTGAGTGGATGAATAAAAAGTATTTTATTAACTATTGAACAAGATATATACTAATACGATTTGAACAAGATATATAAATATATATAATGTATATATATATATGAATTAATTGTAGGAATCGAATAGAAACGAGATTGCTTGATTCTATTTTATCTCTAATTTACTTACTTGCTTTGTTAGTGCCATTTCTAAGTAATTTATTTATCGTATTGTCTTATATATCTTCATATATATCCTAATATCAAAAATTTTAAATTCATTCTCTTATTCGAAGTAAAAAAATAAAATACCAAATTCATATCTTCGTTTTACCCGTAACAGATCAATGTAACTAACTGATTTAGTTTTTTCTCTTTCCTAATCATAACATAAATTTATTTTTGCTAATACCTCTCTGATTTGTAATTTATTGCTATTACTTAAGAGGATCCTTGCAATTCAAATCAACTGTTGAATGAGTGGAGACGGGAAGAGAAAATTCTAAACATGCTTTAAATCCTCCCTATCTATTCTTCAAAAATAAACTGACGGTGGGTTATTACCCCAGTTGGCCGTACCTTTCGGTACATGCAAAATACACACCCGTTACCCTATTAGAATTTGAGGTAAAAATCGTGCTGTATCTTAGATTCCTCTTTAAATTTTTCTGGTAAAATTTTACCAACGTAGTTCTGCAATCAGCTGTATTTTAAAGGTACACTGTAAAATATTCCAGATCAAATTGTGGTAAAAAATACCGGCACTGTTCACTTTTACCGTAGAACCATTTTTATCATAAAATATTACAAAAATCTAACATACCGTAATTTTTACGGTAATATTTTCCTTAAAATCACTGAATCACTGTAATTTAACATATATTGCTTTTAAAATTACGGTATAAAACTTTATGGTAAAAATGGAGTTTGAAATGGTTTTTGCGGATACTGCACTCATGTTGCCTGTACTTTTTACCGTTTTTATACAGTGCAGTTAAATAATGTACATTTGTTGGTTTTTAGATTTTTGATAAATATCTTTGTTTTGTGCAATTTACGTTATAAGAATTTTTTAAAATCATACAAATAGATTTTTCTCACTTTAAATGTACTAAATTAAATTTTAAAAGAATCTAAGAAAACTGACGAATGTGTCATTTTAATTTAGTGACTCAAAACAACAAATCGCTTCTTTTAATTGTTACATAGAAGTTCTAAAAATTGTCAAGCGCTATTTCTTGTAATCAATATGATTAATCTACCCCTTTTTTACGCATTTTCTTAAAGGTTACTTTTTACTGCCAACTAAAAAGTCAAATTCAAAGGTTTATCTGCCAACCTCAAGAGCTCATTAAGTACAAAAATATATCAAGAAAGCAAAAATTAAAAATTTAAAATAAAATTCAAGATGGCAAGGGTAGAGGTCGCCTTAGGTATATTGAATGTAAATTCTTAAGCTGAATTTAGTTTCTATTCAACTTCAATTCAAATAAATAAATAAAATAATAATCTCACGCCTACGTTCTTTGCATGACAGGTCTATGTGACTGAGATTTAGTTTTGATGTATTACATTCTGGAATGAAGATTTGCGAGTCAATACTTTGCTACTCAGAAAATGTCCAAAAAGTTATTTCTCTCGCTTTAGCATTAAAGTGTCATTTATTTCATTCTTTTTCCATATTCAAAATTTTTCGGCCCTATACCTTTTTAAGTCATGTCTAAAAAATGTAAGAAAAAAAATCTAAAGATTTGACATCTTATTCTCTAGGGTAAAGTGTCCACGATTTATCTCTTATTTGTACTGCTGTCACACTGTATCATTCTTCAAACTCTGAAACTGCTATTTCACTGACACGTCCGGCACGGTTAACGTTAAATCAAACCCGAAATGACAGTAGATATAAAAATCGTTTGGTGCTATGTGTGTTCAGCAATGGCAATGTTTTTTTCTCTAGTGGAAGGTGGATGAATGAAATGGAGGAAGGCCGCCCCCACAATTTTAGATTTTGGAAAGATATGAACCCTTCAGGCAAGAGAGTGGAAGGAACGTCGAGTTTAAATGTGCCAATTTTTATTACTGTTCCAAGAACTAGATGAAATAATATCGAAAAGAGCTTTTTTACAATGATGCTGCGTGGGTTGTTTATGGGTGAATTTGTATAGCTGAATGCATAAAGTTGTTGAATACGATGGAACAAATTAAGCTAACGATTTGCTTTCTTTATTTTTAGGGGAGAGAAAATCGTTTGCAAGATTTTGTTGTTCTTCGCTTGAAGTCATAATCAAAACAAATTTTCTCCCCGAAGATTGTAAAAATGTTTCCGAGAAAGTTCCTGCTCGTTTATTAAATTTGTTTTCGATAACCATTTGTATAAAATGTAAGCCGTTTTACTTTCAAGAATTTTCTATCAAAAAAGAAAATGGAAGTTGAAAGCTCTTGCCGAATCTTACAAATTAACGTTAGGTTTTTCGACATCATTGAATACATCAATATAAATCTTGTAGCATTTATTAAAACAGCAGTGGCACTAAAGTTATTCGTATGCTTATGATTTCAAGATAAAAAAGGAACAAATTCCGTTATTCGCATGATTAAAAGTTTAAGAATGTATTATATTTTAGCTTTATATAATGAAACAGGCGTAAGTTCAATTAGTAGTCACTTTTTTGTTTTGGGGCTATTTAAAATTCTTGAAGTTTTAAGAAACGCTTATTTTTCCCCCCTGGATTTTAACATATAAATTTTAAAAACTTCGTTTTCTGTCAATTCTGCAGCTTTCGGCATTATAAGCGTCAGAACTTTTGATTAGAAATTATCTGCTATTAATCATTTTCTTGCATTTCAACCAACCCCAAATTTACTAAGAAATTCATAAAACTTATAAATACATATGACTAGGAAATTCTTAAACTTATTATACCCTCATTTTAAGCAAATTTTTTTAAAGAAAATCACAATATTAAATAATAAAATAAATTTTAGTCCACGAATATTTCTTAATATTTCAATTCGGTTATAATTTAAGAAGTTTCCTGTTATTACATCACACATTTTTCAATTGTATAGTATTAGCGAATTTCACTGTTTACTTAAATGTTTGAAACGTACTATATACAATAATACCATGGTACTATAAAATAATATTAAGCATTACATACTAATACTATAAAACTATAGAACAATTCTATAGCATACAATTTAATACTATATTGAATGAAACCACAGTACAGCATAATTCAATACATGTACGACAGAATTTAAAACCATAATGTGGAATAATATTAAAGTAATGCCGTATAAGGGAGAGAAAATTTTAGCCAAGGAAGAATCGATAGATTTTAATTACATAGTTTTTAATGTGGTTTGTTTTAGAATAATGTGCCGAATATAGGCTTAATTTAAAGAAGTTTTAAACCAATAATGGCAGATTATCTCAAAGAAAATAAGTGAAATTTTGAGCTCCTGGCATCTGTCTATAACATTATTATAACCAAAATACCTATAAATATTTAGTTATTGTTATTCGACTGTGATTTTAAACTTCATTTTCTCTTGGATGTATAGAAATTCTTATTAAATATATATTTTAACCCAAAAGTCTTTTTTTTATGTTTGAATACTTATTACCCGTCATTTCAACCGCAGTAACTATTCGAAAGAGGAAATTGGATTTTCATTTATTTCAGGAAATTTCAAAACTTTAGAAGCAGCCAGATTGAAAAATACCTTTCCAGTTTCAGATAGCAACGATCCGAGTAATTGTTTTTCGTTAATTACGGTATCAAATAAATGAAAACCATTTAAAATGATATTAAGACAAAATTAGAAAATCGCTAAGTGATTAACATCTGTGCTGTAATGATGACAATTTAGAAACAATTTCCAGATAACTTTAGGTCAAGTATTTACTTATATTAAGTGAAAAAATCCTGAATGACAACCTAAGTCAGTCAAAACGATTACTAACAATATTTATGAATTATAACTTTAAAGTTATCAAATAAAATTGAAGGGGAAAAATATATTAACTGACTAGAACATAGATCCTTGGGTAAAAGTAAACAAAAAATAAAAAATAAATCCTACATATAAAAACTTTTTTTGAACAAAAAAAAAAAAAAAAGGGCCGAAGTAACTTTTAAAATTTAAACGTTGCAAATAATTTAAAGCAATTTAAATAAGAAGTGAGGAAAGATCAATATCTAAATTTCAAAATGCATATTTAAATTTTAAAATTTCAAAAAAAAATATTTACCACATCACGATGAGTGCTTTTATATTAACAACAACAAAATATTGTTTCTGAAACAATATTTTCAATTTATTTCTTTACCGTTTAATTCTAATTTTTTATCTATATTATATAATAATGAGTATATATAAATATGTATTATATAAGTATGTATTTACATATTTAAACACGTTTGCTTTTCGAAAGAAAGAAAAAATTAAAGAAGTGAAAAAATTAAGTTAAGGACCTTCACTGGATGGAAGCAATGAGTTCCCCTAAACTTGTAAGTTAATTAATAATTAATTAATTTATAAATTTTTACTAATAATTAATTAATTTATAATTTTTAATCATTGACATATAAGAAATTAATTAATTTTATGGATATAATTTTAATATTTTTCTTTATTAACACGATGTTTAATCAATTTTTCAATGAAAAGATTTACGTATTAACATATTTTTCTCTTGTCAATAGTATCCCCTTTGATGTGAAGAGCACATCCACTACTTTAGTCACCTCGATTCATAAAATTTTATCACTTTCTTAATTCTGTACCTATTAGAGATACTTTTCTAAGGAAGTAAAATCATAAGTTACCTTATACTCTTAAAACCTAATTAAGGGTTTATATTTTCTGCATCACCCTTCCTCAATTAAAACTATATCAAACAATTTGAACCATTCAAAGGGTTTTTATTTCTCTTTGTGATTATAGATATTTTATTTTCAATTTCAATTAAAATTTGGAATGAAACCGATTTTTTACAGTGCGCAAAAATAAACTTCAAAAGCGCTTCCCACATTTTATTAGAGTGCATCACCTTCGAAGATAATTGAACCATGCTTCTAAATTCCTCTGGCTGTCTTAAGCATTTTCTTTTCTTGCTAAGTATAGACTGAAACTTATTTGATTTTTCGAATTTTGATTTATAAACATAGCTCCCTTTGGATTCAAACTGGTTTAATAAAAATCTAGTCCCCCCGTACCTATTTTTTTTAGTACCTTATCATAAAATAGGAATGTATTTCCCTCTCTTCGCTTTTAAAAGGAAACCCACCGCCTAAAGCTAAAAACTATAGCTTATAAACAAGACTTGAGGATGGGGGGAGGAGATCTGGTTGGAAAAAACCATTCCAAGTATAAGTGCGGAACACGGTCAAATGCTATGTCATAAAAAATACACTTCATCGATTTAAGGTTATGACGCTATTTTACGAAAAGGATAAAATGTAACATGCTGGTAGAATCTTTTCTTTCTTTTTTGGCATCGTGTGCATGTGGGGGGAAGGAAGTTATTTAGTATTATTTATTAGGAAATTTTTTTTGGGGATGATACTTGGAAAGTTCATTGTCCTTGTCAGCTACTCCTTCATTTATATATTTATATAAATACATATATATTTTTTTACACTTGTGGGGCTATAAAATGTTAAGGAATTGGGAAGAAACTACAAAGTGATGAAATGAATATATATTAGCTGCAAAAAAAAGAAGATAAATAACAAAAATTGAAAATAATAAATAAAAAAATGGGTTTTTTGGTTTTAGACCCTATCTTTCTCATTTCATTTTAGATAAAATATCCGAGTATGAGTTAAAGGCGGAGTAATGAAAGAAGAAGGTAAAAAGAGATTTTTTTATTATTGCTTTATTACTTTGGTCAGTTTCAGCTTTATTCTAAAGTATATTTTTGTTAAAATTTCAAACGATTATTATTGATAGTTCCGCAAAAATTCATTGATACAAAATATTTTTAATAAAAGTTTTATTGACACAAAATCACAAAGAGAATTTTATATTGCTCTTATATTTTGAAAAATCATTTTGGGTAGAATATAATACTATAATAAAAGATGAGATTGTGAATGAAAAAATAAAAAGAACATTTTTCATTTTTGGGGTATTTATTTACTAAGAAAAATGGAAACTTTTATCTTTTTTCTGGAAGAAATCTTTATTTATATTCTACAAAATGCAGGATTGTATTTCAAACGAATTCCTCACTGATCTTATTTAAAGTTTTGTAGATGCAAAGTTTTTTTTTTATTTAATTATTATAATATTTTTAGAAATTTTTATCAAGTGTATATTGAAACTTTTACATCGATTTTAAATAATATCTTTACATTTATTTTCACAAACAAATATGTTGTATATATTTTTAGTCAATTTTTTTTATTTCCAATGAGCTGCACAATCGGCCTTGCCGATGAGCAGACCTAGTGCGTTCTCCAGAGGTGGTATCCACTCTTTCAGGACCACCACAATGGGTGAGATATCGTTGGTCATGTAAATTTGGACGTCCAGTTTCTGCCGCACTAGATGGTAGCACCGACACTCTATTTGGTTGCTTAAGTGCACTAGGAATTTAATTTTGCCTGAAATGCCAAGAGCCAATAAGGCACTCCAGGGATCTTTTTACATGCCGCATAATCATACGACAAGGCTTCTGAGGATTTTCTGCATCCCGAAAATCGGGTGTTTGGGCCGGGGATCGAACCCGCAGACTTGGGCTCAGAAGGCTGACGACAAACCAACTGTGCCACCCAGTCACATGTTGTAAATAATAACCCAAACAAAGAGTAGTATTAAGAGCTGAAAATTCATTCTACATTGTAAATTTTACACCCTAATAAGTAAAAAATTAAATATTTTTTCACAAAAGCAAAATAATTTTTAAAAAAGAAATTTTTGTTTGTTTGTTATAATATATTATAGCTTAATCGTTTTTTTTTAAAAACTTTTTTCTCTTCCGTATTTTGAATGGCATCGATCCCATAACATAACATCATATAACTTATATTACATAACATAAACCTCTCTATTCATAGTAGGAAAAAAAAAGACAATGTACTATCTTCTTTAAAACGATATAAATCTATGAATATTCATATCCTGTAAAAAGCAGCACAAAGAAATCTCATTAATAATGCAATACTCTTTCAATGTGCTAAATGTACATTGTATTCAATATATCGAAGAATGCGATTCAATTTTCAAAAGAAAAAATAAACAAATAAATGGTGTCGAAACTATGTATAAGATTTTGTTGTAAAAGAATAATTAATAATTTTGAACTGTAAAAACTTATCTTTTTTTTTTTACAGATAAAAGGTTGCTATAGTATTCGCCAAAATAAGATTTTTTATAGATTGCATGTTTTTAATAAGCAGCTTAAATTGCGATCGAGAGAGAAGAAAAAAAAATTACGAGCCGTAGATGATATCATTAAAATGTAACGGTATATTTCCTTTTTTATTAATATACATAATTACGTTATTATTAACTGTTTCTGCAGTGGAAATAAATCCTTTTATGGGATTGCAACGACACGTAAATCTGAAAAGGGTGTATTATGTAATGGAAAATTTTTCTAGGAAACTTTTGCCCGCATCCGCATTCTGTAATAAGATAGCCAGGAATAAGCTGTTAGCGAAAACAATCTTTTTTAAAGCTCGAGAGACCCGGAAAGTTTTATTACTTTTCCACTTAAACTTTGTTTCAAGTAGTGAAGAGAATTGGAAAAAAAAAAAAAAACTTTTTTTTATGTTTATAAGGAAAGAAACACTCATATACGGTCCTGTTTTTCAGTGGAAAGACCTAAAAGGTGATTTCTTTTTATATAACTCAATTCTGATATTTTCCCATACTACCAAATACTTTTTTTTTTCTTTCATGAAAAATATAATAGAAACATTTTCTTTAAAAAGATAAATTTGTTAAATTGCTTTGATATTTTTTTATAGGACTGTAAAAGGATATTTTTAATGATACTTTTGCGATTATATTATACATTTTTAAACGCTTATTTTTTACTGTATTTTCAGGAATTTTCTACATTAGTCTTCAAAATTTATGGAAAAAAATAAGGCACAAAATTAATTACAAATTCATTCTAAAAGTAGTGAGAGTAAAAACGCTTTTTAGAAAAAAAGAAATAAGTAAAAAAAAATGGTGCAAAATATATGTGCTTAAATAAATAATAAGTAAACAAATAGGGCAAAAATTAATTTTAAAACCTGTTGTAATTTTTGGTAAGAGAATGATCGTTTCTAATTTTAAGTGTTTTTATTTAAAAAAAATAATAATAAAAAACATTTATGTCATTAAGTTTTATTGTATTATGATAGTTTAAAAGAAAATCCTCAACCTAATTTTATTCTTGAAAATTTTTTCCTACAATGAAAACTATTTAAAAGTACAAACATTTTCATAAATACTACATATCATTAATTCTTGAATTAGTATTCATTTTTAAGTTTGATTTATTATTTACTTGCAGCAGATTTACGGTTTTGCAATAAGATAAAAAGTATGAGCATAATATTCAATTAAAAAGTACCTGGTAAAATAATTTTTTAAGAAAGCATATATTTAATGTGGCTGGGAGGAGCAGTAGGTTTGTCGTCGGCCTTCTGAGCCCAAGTCTGCGGATTCGATCCCCGGCCCAAACACCGGATTTTCGGGATGCAGAAAATCCTCAGCGGCCATGTCGTATGATTATGCGGCATGTAAAAGATCCCTGGAGTGCCTTATTGACTCTTGGCATTTCCGGCAAAATTAAATTCCTAGTGCACTTTAGCATCCAAATAGAGTCTCGGTGCTGCCATCTAGTGTGGCAGAAACTAGACGTCCAAATTAACATGACCAACGATATCTCACCCATTGTGGTGGTCCTGAAAGAGTGGATACCATTTCTGGAGAACGCACTAGGTCTGCTCATCGGCAAGACCGATTGTGCAGCTCATTGGAAATAAAATATTTAATGTAAATGATTTAAGTAACAGCTTCTCAATCATTTTCTAATTTTTTATTTTGAAGAATTTCTGTTATTAATTGAAAAATATACATAGGTATTAATTAAAAAATATACATATGTATTAATTAAAAAATATACATAGGTATTAATTAAAAAATATACATAAGTATTAATTAAAAAATATACATAGGTATTAATTAAAAAATATACTTAGGTATTAATTAAAAAATATACATAGGTATTAATTAAAAAATATACATAGGTGAAGAACATTAACCCTTTTTAAATGGTGCGAATTTTACAAATTTTTTTCCTTCTGAAAAATTTTACTCATCTTTATGGACAGTATATATTTATAGTTTTTCAAAGCTATGTGCTCACATTCTGCAGTTATAATTTTAAAAGTTCTCAGATGAGCAATGTGTACGCAATTTAAATAAATCGTTTGCAGTTCAAATGTTCGACATTAAACACCTTGCATATGAGAATTTTGGTCCCACTATTTTTATGAGCAAAGATGTAAATTATTCTTCAGCATTATGATTACGCACAGAATTTAATAAACAGCCATAATCTAGATTCCATTAAGTAAACGAGAGAAAAGTATTAGCCTGAAGTTGAGGCATTTTTAATAAAATCGCTCATAGTTTGATTATATTTTGTTTCTTGCCAGGTTTATTATTACAGCACTTTCATTGTTTATGAAGCATGATTTGACACTTTAATGATATGTTTTCCTTATTTAATTTAATGATATTCTCTTTAATTTATTTCATGAAGGTTTAGTAAACCCTGTCATAAAAGCGAAAAAAGATTTTTTCCACTACTTCAAAGTGTTAAGCAATAAATTACATTTTTAAATTAATAAATGAATCTTTGATGTTCATTTCGTTTATATTTTTAGACGCATATTTCATTATTCTAATTATTATTTTTCTTATAATGATGTTGCAGCGTATGCAATAACTTCACATGCTTGATATTTTATGAAATTGTAAATTTCATGACATTAAAATCTTGCTTTTTCCTGAAAAAAAGAAAAGAAAATTAGTTAGATTTATTTTAATTTACAGCTCAGTAGTAATAAAATTTTCCTTAAAAATTAAAAACGGGTGCATTTAAATTAATTTAGTTTTACCATTTGTTAACTCACAAGTTTAACTGTTCAGTGCGGCAAAAAAAACGGACTACAGTGAATAACTTTTGATCTAATGATCGGATCTTCACGTTCTAGGACTTTTTCTTAATGGTTAGAGGGGTAGTCTCAAATATGATAATTAATTAGTGCAGACGATATTTTGAGTTACGAAATCAGACTCAAAACCGCACTTTCTCAGAAGAAACATACCTATTTTTCGATGCATTTGGATTTCTGACCCCCAGAAAAGGTTTGTAAAATTCCTTTAGCCAAAGATAATTTTATGCAAAAAATAACTTTTAGTAAATATTTATTTTTTTAATTACTTTTATTTAATAACAGTTGAAACAATTTTGAATTGTAATGTACACAATTTTTTACATCGTTTTAAAGAATGTAATTTTGTATGGCAAAATACAAAATTTGAGCGAAATCGGTCAAAAAATGTCGTATCTTTAAAATTCGATTACATTTGATCGAACAATATTCTCACTTGTGCCTCGTTTTAAATTATACATATAAAAATAAATTTTAAAAAATATATTCTTTTTTTTAAAATTATTATTATTATTTAAAATTGGTGATAAGATGTATTTTTTTTATCCTAGCTTCGGTGATGGAATGTGTGCATTGAAGTAATATAAATGTTGAAAAGTGTATTTATGGTTGAATTTGAATCTATTTTTACTCAGTAGTGATAGAGACTAATCTGTGACCGGTGGTGTGCATATAGCGTGTCCAGGAAAAGGGAAACAGATTGGGGTGAGGTCACCGGAACTATCATTTTACTACAAAGCAAATATGGATAGCATTACTTAATCACCTAATTTAATTGAAACATTATACAAGGGAAAGATTAAATTTAAATAATAGAAAGGGAATATTCCAGTTTTATATTACATATGATTAAATTATACGACCAGCTTCTCAAAATTTTACCTGCTGTTATATGTTTCGTTTAATGTGTTCTGCAAATCTTTTAATGTACGCAAATAATTGCTCGATGTAAACATTATCAAACAAAATCACACTGACATCAGAGAATATTATCATTATGAAAAATAAATTTGAATGGTACAGTAATTACAGTAGAGCCTCCTTATCTCAAATTTTTTAATTAGAATGTTAAATAAAATTAAAAAAAATATTAGAAAAAAAAAGAGAGGTTGTTTCTTTATAAAGAATTTTTTAGACGCTTACCTTTTCGATTTTTGTCATTTTTGGAAAGATTTAGATGTTTATCTTTTCGATTTTTGTCATTTTTGGAATTTTTTAGACGCTTATCTTTTCGATTTTTGTCATTTTTGGAATTAATTAGATGTTCATCTTTTCGATTTTTGTCATTTTTGGAATTTTTTAGGCATTTATCCTTTCGATTTTTGTCATTTTTAGAATTATTTAGATGTTTATCTTTTCGATTTTTGTTATTTTTGAAAAAATTGCTGTTGAAAGGTGGAATTTCTGCGTAAACAAGTTCCATATCACCCTTGCCTGTTTCAGGACCTACTCGCATTATTCATTCCAACAATATCACATAACAATATAATTCTGTATAAGGGAAATGACTCATTTCAAGCTCTTCATGATATATCGTCAATCTCTACTCCATATTTTTCATTAAAAGTCACAATTATGTAAATAATTAATTAAAAGTCATAATTATGTACATTTTATGTAACGTATCACACTGATTATAAATTTCGTAACACATACTTAGGTAACTACAAAGATCTCTAACCTCCTAAGTGAAATTTTCAACTGGCACCAATTGATTTCGCTATAAAGAAAATTCACAATTGGGGGACTTCCATTAATGATGTCATGCTCGAAAGGGGAAGGAGGGGGTTTATAAAATTGTGACAAGTTGGAGGGAGGGAGTAATAACTAGTGTGACATCCCACATTTAATTTAAGATTAAGAATATTTAAAATCAGCATTTTTTGTCTTTTATTTTGCATGTTTTAACGTCAAAATAAGTACGCACATAATAATTTTTGTCATGTTCACATATTAAAAATAAAATTTAAAATATGAACTACAACATGTGTTTCAGTTCGGTACTGCAAGCACATGCGTATGTGGAAAGGGTGTTAGAGGAGGTTTGGTGAAGTGTGATCCTTTGAAACCAGGGGGTGAAGGTGTTAAAATATTGAAAATAAAGTGTAGCATCATTTATGAATAGTTAGATTGATGAATAGTTACTATTGGAGTTAGGGGAAGTGAAAGAATCTTAAAAAAATGATATAAATAAAATTCCCAGTTTAATTTTAAGCACTAGAATAAGCTATGAAAAAGGAGATGTTTTTATTAATTAACATAAATAAATACTTAGGTTTTTTAATTAAAAATAAAAATTAAACTTAATAATTAAAATGGCCACTTCAGAAACCAAAAGTGTTTCAATTTGTAATTAGAATAATATGTAAACAACCTAAAATTTTAATACATACACTGATATAGTTTAAGCTGTTATCAAACGAAAACTCTTTGATTTCATCTTGTTTTATTTTTTCCGCCCTCAAAAACATTTTTCTTATATTATCTATGCAAATTGTTTTTTAGTAAAATTTTCGTCTAAAAGTGATTTAATAAAAGCAATTTCTTGACGACCATGTAATGGCTGGGAAATGAATTCATCTTTTAAAACGAAAACTTCTCAAAGCTAAAGCTACCCTGTTATTGAAAAGCACATTAGTTTACCATTAGCAGTAAAATGACTTTATATAGCGGAACCCTTTTAAGTCATAATTCCCTCTCACTGGTATTTCAAAACACGTAGTTCTTTGGTTTTACGACATGTGTATGCAAAGAATATAAGTATAGGGGGACGAACAGGATGTCCTCACTCAATGGGTGTATAATTGAAGGGAAATAACTATTCTTTCCCTTAATAAACAAACTATAGATAGATCTTAAAATTGATTCATCGTTTTGTTTATTTAAGTTTCATATTTTCCATATGGAAATGAGAATCATGACTACGGTTAACTGAAGTATTTATTTAATATTGTTATTTATACGCTAATTTCAATTTTCTTACGAATTCTTAAGATGCAAATATTAAAAACCTGATTTTTTTGTTTTAATATACATAGTTGTCTTATTTTGAAATGTTTTCTTTTTAATGTTTGAGTATAGTTTATTAGCAAATAAGCTACATAATTAAAAAAAAGAAATAGTCATTACAGGATACCAGTTGCTAGTTGTAGCATTTTTAAAACATGTGACCACTCTTTTCAAAGGGTAAAATTGCGATTTTAAAAATTAATATTATTAATAATGTAAGGCATATCTTATAAGGTAATTCTCAAAGCATGGTGAACATTGTTTCTAAAATGAAGAAAAATTTTAAGAAATAATCGTACAATAAAGTGATTTACTGATTATAAAATACTAAAAATAAATCCATTTTTATTAAAAAATAAAATGATTAGACATGAATACTTTTTCGACAAAAAACGCTGTGATCCGCTGGTGACTTGCAGGCAATATTTTAATCGCCATCGTTTAAATTTAGTCGGTGGTGACTGTTAATTTTACCTAATATTATTCTTTTCCTTAACGTATGTTTCCATTAAATAATATAGCTGATGTCTTCACTCATTATCATATATTGAACCGCGATGGCTCACGGCCTTCCAATTATAAAACACAGGTTCGAATTCCAGCGGTAGCTAGTTGAGACGAGCTCTGCTCCAGTCTCCCACCAACCACAGTGCTGACGTAAAGTTCCTCAGTGATAGACAGAGCATGGGTTAAAATCCCCTTGCCGTCAAGACGTGGTATGTTTTCGTGATTTCTCTCTCCATGTAGCGCAAATGCGGGTTGGTTGCATCAGAAAGTCCTCCACGAAGGTTAGTTTGTCCTAATGCTTGATCCAGAAATTCCCTTGACGTCTGGGTTAAATTCAAAATTAAAAGGCCATGGAGTTGAACATTTATGGTCGTAAACTCAGAGTTGTGTCAGCTGTTCAGCGCCGGTTATAAAATAAAATAAAAAACAATAATATATTTCTATTATTCTTTGAGAGCCGTTTAAAGTTTCAGAGCTCTGGAACTATTTGCATATGAATTCAAAGCAAACAAGTTAAATTTGTACCAGCTATACTGAATGAAGTATTTACTTTTCTGAATGAACAATAAAAATATTTATTTTATTAACGAAACAGTACTTTAATTTTTTTATTTGCTTCAAATAAATATTTAAGTAAAGTTAACTCAGCAACAAACTAATGTCTTAGATTATAAAAATGGTTATAAGGGTAATGAATTTAATATTCTTTACTGTTTCGATACCAAGCGAAAACTTTAACTATATTTTAAGAGCTAATTTTTTAACTATATTTTAAGAGCTTTTATTTTGATCTTCAAAATTATCCGACGTGCAAATTTAGTGAATAATATTATCTGGTGTTTGTGTATGTCACAACTTTCCTTTTTAGTTGGAATTACTAATAGTTGAAGTTTTTAACTTAAGCGGAATTTTTCTTCAGTTTTCCACTTTTTTAGGTCTAGAATAGTTATACTGCTATCTTCTTATTTCTCATTAAAGAGAGCAAACAAATATTATGTTTTGAATGACCAAAAATTCTTTTTTTTTTCTTAAGAAAAAAAAAAGAACTATATCCGCATAGAAAACCGCAAAATTCCATTACAGTACTTAGGAATGATTGACTCAGTTTCATCTTTTTTTTTTAGTTTCCTACATTTAACTTTGACTTTCGGTTCCACCATTGCCCATGTGACAAACTCTGTATCACTCAAAACTCAGAGGAGCTTGTCTTTTCTAACAATGCCCATTGTGGGGTCGAACTAATGGATTGATTTCCGGTGGAAAAAAGATAGTTCTTACAAGTTCTAGATTTTTTTTCTTTTTCTTTTTACTGTCATAGCCTAAGGTACACCTGAAACGTAATGGGCGAAATTTTGCGTACGCAATTTTTTTTTCCCCTTCTTCTTTTGATCGTTATCGGCCAATTGGCCTTCGTAGAAAAAAATGCTTTTAGAGAGAGTGTTTTATGACAGGATTCTCTGTATTACTGATCTGTTTGAAGAACTCGATCTTGAAATCGTGCATTTGTAGATAATATTGTTGAGTCACGCTGAACATTTGAACTGTATCACCAATACCATCTAGTCATAGAAAAGAGTTTTTGATACATTAATATTTACATGCATAAGGAATAAAGTATCAAATGTATCCATAATGAGTGCATATTTTCACAAATTTAATGCCAAATTGAACCATGTTTCCTTACTAGTTTAATGTTAGTATCGTGAAATCAATTTTAACAGAGGATTAGTTTGCACTTGACTGTTGTAGCAGATTCGCTCAAACACACTGTGGGCCAGAAGACAATGATCTTTGGCCAAAAGTCAAAATTAAATTTTCAAGTAAAATGTGTAAAGGCAGTTTTAATATCGCCCAAATTAAGTATTCATAATCATTCCAAACATTATAATTTAATTTTTGGACCGACGAGAGTACAATGTAGTGAAAAATATGTTAAAATTTTCTTTTTAAAATGTAAGTTTTAAATTTATATTTCAGAAATATATATAGGAATTTCACCTTTCTGTTACATTTTTATCAGAGTAATTAGTCTGAAATTATAGTACAATTTTTCAATTTGTTGGATTAGTTAATACTCTTGACAAACTTACAGTTTATATCTTATGATTTGACATTTTACAATGTTTGAAACACTTTCGAAACTTATCTCCAAAAAGTTCCACGAGGTAATTAGCTAAATTTTTTGTTGTTGTCTTCTTTGATGTTTCTTCTTTCGAAAAAACCTGCCATATTTTGCGCCTATTTTGCCATATTTTGCCATATATTGCAAAGGTGGACTAAATATACCGAAAAACAAAAATTAGTTTTTTTTCTTCATGTTTTCGCGTTATTTTGTAATATTACTTCGGAAATATAATTTGCTTTTAATTTTTAATATAAAATTATGAAAATTATTATATTTTTATTGCTATATTTAATTATTTAAATGTACTATATAATTTTTTTTTAAATTTTTGCTCGCCATATTTCAGCCGCCATTTTGTTTTTTTGTTGTTGGTATTTTTAGTGTATTTCAAAATTTCAGCGATGAATTCAATTTACCTGCACATAAAAACCCCCAAATTTTGAAATTTTTTTTATCGAAATACTAATTTTGGCTACGAAACCTTCGATGCTGGCCCACTGTGAAACAGTATGATTAAGTTTTCTAATACTGTAATTTGAACAATTTTTTCGTTTGGGTTTAGCCACTCTATCTTATTTTATCTTATAACCGACGTTAACTCTACTTTACGACCATTACTGTTTAACTCCGTATCCTTGTAAATTGAGCCCAACTCAGAAGACAAGATATTTCTTGAATCAAGCAATGTGATAAACTAGCTTTCGTAGAGTGCTTTTTTGTGGAACTAACCCCGATTTGCGTTACATGGAGAGGGAAAACACGAATACCTCTCAAGGAACAGATAAAACATGATACAGATTCCCAGCGGCAAGGGGATTCTAATCCATACTCCGTTTGCCATTGAGGATATTTTAAGGTAGCACTGTGACCAGTGTGAACCAGGAGCAGAATTTTTATCAAACAGCCATTGCTGGGATTTGGAACCTGGATGACCCTTTTAGGAGGTGAAAGTTATATCACTTGATCTACAGTATCGTAAGATTAAGAAGTACTATAATGTGGTTTACCCCATATTAAAGTTAGCGATTTTATAGTCCAACATGTTTTTAAATTTACAACAATTTACAGTAAAGTGGTTTCGTGACAACGAAAATTTAATCACTATGGGTTTGCCATACTTTCGTCACTTTGAGTTACGATATCTATGATTTTAACACATATATTTTTCACAGACATTTTATTTCCGTTATTATGTTTCGTCATTTTAAAATTTTATTCATATTTTAGAGGGAAATTTAACGGAGTTATGTTTCGGAACACCCAGACAATTTCTAAACAATGAAACAACGGTATGTCAATTTATTAGGTTTATATCGTGTTGAAATGCGACCTACATAATTCTGACGTGTTTGCTATCAAATTCAATCAGAGAGGAAATGTTGATCAACCTTCATTATCAGTGTTGAAATTCATCTCACCTGTGACAATACTTGGAAAGTGTAGTAAATGGGTGCTTTAAGGTTGGCCGACTTTTTTATAGAAGAACAATTTATTTTGAGCTATCAATGCCAAGTTTTATCTGAAAGAGCTTATTTTATGTCTATTATGTATGCCTAGCTTATTATTAAAGTATGAGAGCATGCTATTTATCTTGTTAGGGAGTTAATGAGATTGTGAAGTTAACTGACGTTTTTGACAAATCATTTAATGATACGGATAAAAATGCTAAATGATCGTAGCCATCAATCGAAGTTTAATCCATCAATTCTCAATGCTACAATTTTTTTTTTTTGTAATGTATTTCATTAACCTTTTGAGACCATGAGTTAATTTTAATGGATTAGTGGTGTTTAGAGTGCAAAAAATAATAATAAAATGTTTAAGGTACTAATACTATGGGGACATTTGCGAGCTGTAGCATATGATGAAAGTTGATGTTAACTATATCATATATGTTGTTCAGTAGATGTCATATGATGAGTAAGTTGTATTATATGATAAATGCTAATGTTAACTTTATTATATGATGAATGTTGATGTTCAATATGTCATATGAACGATAACGTTAACTATGTCATATGATAAATGCCGATGTTAACTATATTATGTGATGAATGTTGGTGTTCAGTATGTCGTATGATGAATGATAATGTAAACTATGTCGTATCATAAAGGCATGTTAATGGTATTAAATGATGAATGTTGGTCTTTAATATATCACATGATGAATAATGATGCTAACTATAACTGTATTATCATTAACAAACTAAAATTTAAAAATAAATGCTCAACTACATTTCTTTATTGTACGTTTATCTATCAGTCGTGTTTATGTCTGAAGATCGATAATAATTAAAAATCAGTGTATCAAATTTTTTTAATTTCTTCTAAAATTAAATGAAATAATCATCCATTTTACGATTTATACTGTTCAGTAAAATTAGTAATTAAAAGTATTAGGAACTCTAAATTTTGTTTGAAATTCGATTTCTTTGTTTAATTAATTTCTTAAGCAATATATTTTCAGTTTTAACTTATTTTCAAAAAAAAAAAAAAGTTCAGTTTATCTTTGTATTGACGAATTTATTTTATTTTGTACTAGTACATATTTTGAAATATTCTGAAGTTCTAACAAGTTAAGTAATCAATTAAAAAATATAATGATAAAATAATTCTTTGCAGAAACATTAAACCAAATAGAATGTTTTATTTGTTTTAGAAAATTAGTTTTCTAACAATTTTAAGCTTCGTTTTTTTTAGTGTTTGTCTTTAAAATTTTAATAGGCATATATTGTTTTCAAATTTAAAATTAAAAGTATTACATTCTATTAATCAAAAAAATAATTGTGTTTATTTTATTTATTTATTTTATTTTTTATTCTACATTATTTCGAGAAAAGATTCAATATATTCAAACTATCTAAATATTTTGATAAATTTTTATATTTAATTATTTTCTTCTAAAATTAATTTTAAGAGATTTTGGAAAATAATTAGTTTTTCTCAAAAACTGTATTCAATTTTCGAGAAAAAAAAAACTATTGCAAAATTAACTTGCAAAGTTTGTAAATTACCACCGCTTTTGAAAACTCTTTTTAGTGATGTAAATACAAGTTCCTATAATTACGAATAAATTTAACTAATGACAAAAAAATAAACAAATAACTCATTTATACTTTTGCAAACTTTAATCTCAAAAGCTTCTTTTTATTTTTGTGCAAAAATATGTTTTGCAATTGAAAATTATAAATTATAATTTATAACTTTTAAAATTGAATCTATTGAATCTAATTCTCATTTCTGAATGAATTGCAAATCACATCATTTTCTATAAACATAAAAGAAAATACAATCTTTAAAATAAATGATTTTTAAAAATTGTCGTACTTGCTACATCTTTACTTTAAGCATCCCATTCTGAATTAAAATTTTTAAATATTTATTTGTAACATAGGTAAATTAAAGAGTGCATTTTTCTATGTCTATAAACTTTCAATATTCCATACTGAAAGTTTCGAATTAAAATTGCGCTCTTCGTTTGAGAATTTAATTTTCCGAAGCTGCACATAAAAGGATACCCTTAAATAGGAATACGAATTATTCTTTGAATTGAAATTTTACCTGGAGGGCAACTTAATATCGGCTAATAATGAAAAAGAAACTGAAAAGGTCTCTTTTAAAATGCTTCAGTAAAGATTTTTCATTTCTCTTTCATCTTGTTGTATGGTTCGTTGATTTAATACTATGGATTGAGTTTACGAACTTGAAACTCTTTGAAAGAGGGAAAAGTATTTTGGAAGTATTAACTTCTTGTTCTTAAGTCATTATCGTCGGTTTTCGGGAAGACTTATACAATTCTAAAATGAAAAGTTTTGACAAAAACAGTTTTCAAATTTTGTTTGAAGATCAGAGCTTATTATTTGTTTATTTATAAACAAAACTTCCTCTTTTGTTCGGATAAAGGCAGTTCGATTGCGACCTTGTTTTATATGAAAAGAACATTAAAAATATTTTAAGGATTTTTCGAAAATAGTATTTCTTGACTTTTGATATGATTGGATGGAGAAGAATTATTTCTGATATTTCCTGTTAGCTTTCATATTATGAGTGTAAAACTGAGGACGATGGTGACCATGTGCATAGGTCACATGCCCTTCCAAAGGAACAATTAATAACACCCTTCCATAAAAAACAGTACAAATAGCTTATAAAATTTACCAAATAAATAATGCCCTTCAGCAATGAGTTTCAGCCCTTCTGTATAGGGAAAATCAACGGTCACCATTGGTCACAGTGCTCCTAAATATAACAATTGAAGATTAAAAAATTGTTTTCCTATCGCCACTCATTTTGCCGAAAATGCACCATGTGTTATTATTATTATTCTAACTATTATTATTTTTTATAAATAAGGGGTATTATGAACATTTTAAAATATTCTGAAAATTACTTTATTTTACGATTGCTTCTTTTTTTTTCTCTCATTTTAGAAATGATCTTTGTAATGTTTACCATAGTTTGAGAAATGCTTCGAAAGAATTGCCTTACATTATAAATACCGACAGTTTTCTTACATTTTTAAAATTTTAGATTTTTGAAGAAGTAGCCATTGTTGAAAATGTCCAATACCCTTCTGTCAGCAATTAATCTGACTATAAAAGCTATATAGCTCTACTTCTAACTATAAAAGTCACCATTGTCTTTAAAAGTTGCCTGAATGTTATGCTAATGTTCCAGGAGAGTTCTCTTTTTAAAACACCGCTACCCAATAACTTTGCCTACATATGACCCAAAGAATATGACTCTCCGGAGAGCATACAGTTTGAGTGAATGGAATAAAATTTTGTAAGTTATTATGATGATTCAAGAATGATGTTCAAAACGATTGCGTAATTCTCACGGTTACTGTTACAGTGATAAAATTTCAGAATTTTCAAATTTCAGTACCCACTTCTTTTGATCGAAACCTAATCCTTGCACTAAAAAACCTAAAATGGATTTGGAGCGATATTTTTAGCACAAGAAATTTTTACATTAGGCTTACAAAAAGTATCGCCATTTTTTGTGACCATTAAAAAGAAGAAAGTGTGAAAAGTGAAAAACCTTTAAAAACAAAGAAAAAATTACAACGAAAGCATTTTAAGTTATAAAAATTGTTGGTATGTCTGTTCTTACATGTCTGACATTGTCCATACGTTTTTTCCCCCCTTTTTGTTTTTTGAAGGTTTTTATCATACTCGCTTCTCTTTAATGATCACAAAAAAATATTAAAGTTATTTTATATTCGAATATGGGATATCGCAAATATGATTTTTGATTAGGCAATAAATCTGATAATATTTTAAATCGCTATTTCATTCCTTAAAATTCATGGAATTTTTTTTTCATTTTAATTTTTAAAGATAATTCAACATTAAGACTATGAAAGTGGTGTGTAGTACTCAAAACAAAATTAGAGTGCAACAGAGCCACAATTACGTTACTTAAAAAGGGCACGCGATGAAACTCTCTTGCAGGTACCCTGACAATAGTGAAGATGCACCTTGTGATAAGTCTGTTATTAGAAATGCAACATATTACCACTAAAAATTTCTTCTAAAATTCAGTCTTTGTGTTACAAATGTGTTCTTTAACTCATGACTCTTACAAAGTAAAAAAGAACTGTACACTAACGATATGCAATTTTTTTAATAAAATTAATAGGTTATAGGTTATTTCAATTGCAGAATTATACTCAGTGATCGTATTAATTCTTATTTGTAGTACATAGAATCATTAACAGAAAACGACAACTAATGCCTGCAACAAGTGCAGTGAACAGGAAAGGGGGGGGAGGCTATTAAAGTGCCCCTCCTTGGTAGTTCAAAAGATCATGAGCCTCAAGGGCTCTTTTCCTGGTCCGAAGTCATGACCCCCATCGAAATGGATGATATCCTCGAGGAAGATTCAAATGAAATAGGGTGGGGCAATTGCCCCATCTCAATCGACGCGCGAAGAATCTTCAAATTATAGTTCCTTGTATCTTCCAAGGATACTTGGTTTCGGAATAGAACGCCTCCCCATAGTTTGGTGTTTATAATATGATATCCTATACACCTTGCACAGCATCTTTTTTTTTTCTTTCCTAAACTAGGCTTCTTTCGACCTTATCTTGGGAAAGTTCAAAGTTTAGTGGTCAATCTCTATAATTGTGATGGCGTTTCTTTAGGGATCGTATTTGCCAAAAATATAATTTGAAGTTAATTTTTAATGAACATTTGAGTAAATCAAAAACCGCGAGTATATTATGCAAAAAAAAAAAAAAAAAAAGATAAATAAAAAAAAAAATTTATGTAACATCAGAACAGGGCACTTTCTTTCTACAAAGATAGTCTAATCCAGGGATGGGGAAACTTTTTTGGTCGAGGGCAAAAAATCGAGAGAAAAAAGTTTGGTGGGCCAAGTAAACACTTCTAAAATATAAAAAAACGATATACAAGTTTTAATTTAATATTTAATGAGATGAATGAAATTGCGATTTCATTTTTAAAAGTTCCTTATATTGAGGTTCCAAGTGAGTTGTATTTATTTTAAGGTACGAGGCCAAATGTTTGTCTATTAGTCTACTTCCGAAATGATATTTTCTAAGGTTCATAGTTGAAAACATTTGTTCACATATGAAGCAAACATAGCTCTGACTTTCTGGACATGAAATATTAAATTTGGGAAACTAGCTTTTAGTGATGATTTGTAAAACTCATACGTTGGCATACTTAGAAACAACTGCTTCAGATGGTGCCAATCTACGGCTACTCTATAAAGAACTTCGGTTTTCAACATTTTACCAATTGAAGCTGTTTGAGTTAACTATTTTCATCAATTTATGTTTTGTAGAACAAAAATAGAGGAAATAAAAGGTCATCAGTACTTTTCTAAAAAAGAAATAACAAAAATAGCTTTAAACAAAGAAGACAAGAAAATGGATGCATATTGTTTATATTCGCCAGGAATTGGCAAGTTAAAATTCTATCTTCGGGCCGAATAAAACCTTCTGGTGGGCCACAGTTAGCCCGCGGGCCGTAGTTTGCCCATCCCTGGTCTAATCTAATAATACACTATAAAAAATTATGGATCGTGTTGTTTTATAATATCGTTTAAATTGGCTATAGCCTTAATACGATACCAAAAGTGTTGTATTATAATGCAGATAATTCCTTTTTGAAAGTAATGACACGTTAGTGTGCTCTGTGCTTCAACTTAGTAGTGCCTAGTTGTGCTATATTTATCTTACAAATTTAATTTTTTTAACGTGATTACAAAATACCAAGTTGTACGATATTATCGTGAAAATTAATCCTTCTTCAACTTAATTGCACGAAACTATGTTTCAATTTTAGCAGAAACGTGGTTCATTTTAACACTATAATTTTTTAGTACTAATTTGTACGATAGTATGGTTTAATGTGTAACTGATTTATCTAACAGTGATTTTTAGTAAGACAACACTGTATAAATTTTCAAGTGAACAAAGTTTAGAATAAACAAAAAAAATATTTTTAAAGTTTTGATCAAATAGATTCGAATTTTTGCAGATTTTAATCAGAATCAGTATATTGAACTGACTTAAATGCTAGGCCAGAATAGCCTGGTTGGTAGGACGTTGGGCTCGTGTTCATGAGAACGGTAATTCGAATACCACCTGCCGAAGAAACCCAGTGTATTAAATAGTGACTCGTGCATGTTAAATCTGTTGGGTAACAAAGTCCTTCAACTTCCCATAACAAATCAGTGGGGGTATTGAATTGGAGATTGATCGTTCAATGATTAAGGTCAAAATTACGATTTGTGGTTGAATTAATGGATGTATGAACGGGTAGAACTTGTGACATATGTGTGGCTGAAATAGTATTCTTGGCCATAGGTATCACCACAGAAAAAATAAATACCATATAGTGTTTGATAAATACACTACTCTTATAATATTTGCTAATTTTTTTTGATAAATTCTACACCCTTTTATAGTTTAAATTTTACACCATTGATTTTTTTATTTCATATAAAAAACTGACAAAATAACGCAATTTAATGTAATATTCACATAAATTTTGACTTACAAAATTGATTCCATTTTTTTTCTGTACCAACTATTAGTTGTAACAGATGGTATAAATATATTTTGTTGCTTGTTGTTCAAACACCAACATTTTAAATCAAAGTTTTGATCATCGCATTAGCTTTAACTTCTTATAAAAAAATCTTCTAAACTTATTAAAAAAACTTCTATTCTGCTATTACAAAAAAGCACTTTTAAAGAATAATAATAGCTTCCCTGCGATTCTATATAAAAATATAAAACTAAGTTATCTCAAAAATATTTCCTCTAGTTCAAGTTTGCAATGCATGAATTATATGTTATTTGAATATATATTATGAATATATTGGAATCTTCAGTTTAAGTTTGATACGTATGAATAATGCGTTGTTTGGATATATGTATATATATTTTCCACGTATCCTCCTGCTTTGAATAAAAGAATAAGAAAAAAAAGGAGTTAGTATCCTTCCGTTCTCCTTATCCTCTTCTTTTCCAAAAAAGATAGAAAAACCATCGATCGGGGATCAGGCTTTTTTTTCTCTAGATACAGTGTATCTAGAAAGTTTGAAATTTATAGTTCGCCCCTTGACAATAAAAGCAAGGTGTAATTTTATTTTCGTTCTTTTTTTTTTCCTGCAGGGTGGATATTGCCCCCATGTTGTTCTCCTCCTTTCCCCTGAACCGCATCAAGAGCTCGAGGCTTTTCCGTTTCGCGCATTCTTGCTCCTGCCCCACCCCGTTACAGAGAAAACATTCTCAAGGGGACACGCAAATTGTTTAATTGGTTACTTTTTTATTATGGTACCCCCGGTGATACGGGAGACCTTGAACGAAATGTTTTCCTAACGGGCTGCAAGACATTAAATCGGTTCCTTTTAAATGGGTTGTTGGTATTGTGTTGCATTCCATTTATTCCGTGAAAGGTCTTAGCATTAAATTTAATTTTAGAGAACTTAAAGGTTTGGCTATACGTTTAAGTTGAGCTTGACGTGATCGTTTATTCATTTACTTATTTTTTCAAAGAACTGTATTTGTAAAATTGTTATTTACTTGATTTTATTATTTATTTAACTCTTTACTTGATTTTATTAATTAATTGAGAATAGTCTATGTTTTTTTTTTTTTTTGTTTTTGTTTTTTTTTTTTCGGTTGAAAATTCTACAATAGTTATTGGTTTTGCTATTAATATTTCGTGTTTTATATTCATCATTGAAAGACGAAATGAATTAATTGCAAATAGTTAATTTTTTTTAAAGTACTATATTTGTAAAATTGTTATTTACTTGATTTTATTATTTATTTTAACTCTTCAAAATTGAGAATAGTCTATGTTTTTTTTTTTCGGTTGAAAATTCTACAATAGTCATTGGTTTCGCTATTAATATTTCGTGTTTTATATTCATCATTGAAGGATGATATGAATTAATTACAAATAGTTAAAAAAAAATTTAAAGTACTATATTTGTAAAATTGTTATTTACTTGATTTTATTATTTACTTAACTCTTTAAAATTGAGAACAGCATATGTTTTTTTTTTCGTTTTTTCGTTTTTTTTTTTGATGGTTGAAAATTCTACAATAGTCATTGGTTTTGTTATTAATATTTCCTATTGTATATTTATCATTGTAAGACGAAATGAATTAATTACAAATAGTTAACTTAGAAGGCTGCAAACAAGATTTGACTGTTTTATATTTATCATTATGAGTTGAAAAGGATTAATTATGAATACTTAACTAAGAAGGCTGTGAACAAGATTAGACTTCTGACTTCAGAATTATAACTAACAAAAAAAATTTTTTTTAAATTAAAAAAAATAATTAATGGAAAAGTGAGGGTATTAATCTGATATTAGTTATACATAAAATTATTTGCAATTTTTTGAAAAATAATGCATGTAGAGATAGATTAAGGAGAATGCTGAAAAGTTACCATTTCAGTACTGATCATCGTACTGTATACTTTTATTGCTTTTTCTGTTAAAAATGCACTTTTATCTTAACATATTTAACCAACTTAACTCTTTAAATATTTACTCAAATCTCTTCACTTAACTCCATCCTTCTTCACGAAATTTCCTCCCCATACTCTAAGAATCCTATTTTTACTGTGCTTCAGAAACTCACTTTTTAGAAGTCAAAACTAAATCATTAAAATGTCAAAACTTCATAATTTAGGATTTAATGAAAAACTAACATTATTTATCAATCATCATCATCATAGTTGACCAGACAGCCCAATGTGAGCCAATGCCTTCCTCTTAAGATTTCTCCATGACGACTTCTGATTCACCTTTGATCTCCAATTCTTTTCATTAATATGCGAGAAAATCAGACTCCACTGAGTCAGCCGATCTCAACCGCGGCCTTCCCCGCTTTCTTGTTCCAGTGGGTCTAAAAAGCAGTATCTTTTTTATTGTATTGTCATCACTCATTCGAATCACGTGGGCCATCCAATTCATTCTATTTATTTCTATGTATTTAATATAAGGTTGTTTATAAATCTTGTACAGTTCAAAGTTAAATCTCCTTCTCCAGTTATTGTTTTCATTTACACCACCAAGTACACTCCGCAAAATCTTTCTCTCAAATGTTGCGATACAATTTTCCTCCTGTTTTGTCATTGTCCAAGCCTCAGAAGCGTATGTCAAAACTGACCGGACAAGAGTTTTGTAGTTATTTATTAATACTAACATTATTTAAAGCTCAAAACATTGCTAACATTATTTACAAAACTAACATTATTTAAGCTCAAATGACCCTCCAACAGATTAAACCCAGCTGGTCAAAAGTAAACTGAAACCTCTTATTTTTGGGACATTTCCATAACCGGAAAAATCGATTGGAGACATAAAATGAAAGGGTCAGTATCGTCCCCTAAGCAAATGTTCACTAAAAACAGAGTAAGGCCGGGAATTCACTTAATCTTAGATTACTATCATAAGCATAAAAAAGGCAATTAAATAAACGGTTGAATTAAGATAAAGAAGTTAAGTTAAAATTTAAAATTACGTTACGATAAAATGAAAGATATCGTAACATAAATTTAAATAAGATAGATAACTTTTCTTTAAATGGTTAGAAATATAATAATGAATATTTAAAGCATGGTTTTTATAGAGTTTTTTCCATTTTTTCAAACATCAAATCATACCATATTACATATTTTAATGCCATTTTATGGTTATAAAATACAGTATTTAATGCAAGATATAAAATAACAACAAATTTATCAAGCTCCTTTTGGTACGATAGATCAACGTGATGGTGACTGCGTGCATGTACATTTTGAAAATGTCATAACAGGATGAAAGAAAATATATGGAAAAAAAGGTTTTAAAGTTAAGTGATAAGCCATATTACCTGTGCATATTTTTCTATTTATATCTATTTTTTTCTTATATTAGTATATTCTTATATTTGCATTTAAGTTAAGGTGTTTCAATATTAATATGTATAATTAAAATTTTTAAAAAAAACATGAATACCACGATATGAAACTGAATTAAAATTGAAATTAAAATTATTTAATAAATATTTACAATTGCGTGAAAAAAATAAAAGGAGTAGAAAATAATAAGGCAATGCATTGAAAAAAAAGAGTCTAATAAAAAAAAAAACTTCAGACAGTTACATACTGTTACATAACATAATTTAATTTATTTTAAGTTTTATTGTTTGCCAGATAAGTCTTATATTTTCTATCATTCCGAGTCTAAAGGTACAAAAATTGTGTTAAAAAATTTCTAAAACAAATAAATAGTTAAAAAAAAATTTTTTTTGAAGTTTTATTAATTTGTAGTTTATTAAAATATATAACATACATACTGTCGATTATTTTTTTTCCTTCTCAAATCTATCTTAAAATACGAAAAATCTCTTCTATGGCTATGGAATAATATCTCCTAAGACTTTATGATTGTGTATACGATTGATGGCCTCAATCTCATTCTTCCGTAACAAAAATTTCTAAACCATTTAATTGGCATTCATTTAATTCATTTATTTGTGTTCTGTTACAAAGTTTAAAATAGATATCGACTATTTTTTTAAAAAAAACTTGTAGCTTGAGATTAGCGAAATCAGTTTTATAACAATAAAAGCCAATCTAATACTATCTCCTAAAACTATATGGCAGTCTATTATCTACAAGATTGATGGCATCAATCTCATTGTTTCCGCTGCTTAACAAATTAGACTTATCGAATCCACTCAAAGCGCTCGACCTCACTCTCCATCTTATCAAAAATTGCTTTCATTATGGTTGTGTTAAGTTTTCTTCACCTCCACATTTGACCAATTTCACCGATGTACAGAGAGAGGGGCGTGAAGAGCATTGCTTTTAGATATTCGGATTAATTCTTTGCAAATGGCCACACCTTCACCTTGCCAAAGATCGACGAGTTTTAACCAGAGGAGAAGGCATTTGATGAAATCTTTTTCTTAAAAAAAAAAAGAAAGAAGAAAGCATCTAAAGGAGATGGCGAAACTTCTGCAAGATGAGGTTGGGGTAATAAACTTCTTCGCTAAAAAGGGACGAAGGGAAAAAAAGAAAAGGTTGAGATAATCATTTAGTTCTGGAGGATAGGCCGATGGAACGTGTGCACTGAAAGACTTGCCCTTCAGATCTTTCAAGGAGATGACGTTTTTTGAGAATCGTTCAGAAGATTCAGCATTTGCATACAAAGCCAGGAACACAAAAGATAAGGATGTAGTTCCTATGAATAACTCGAAACGAATCTGTCATTTTCTTTTGAACGCACTTTGGAAGTAGCATCTATGATGAAAATTCTCAAATTTTCAGTAGATAGTTTTGAATATTCTATTTATGAAAATCTTTTGATCATAGTCCTAAAAGTACTGTTTAGAACTTAATATATTTTTCAATACATATTTTGGTTCAAGTTTTTCAATCTATATATATATTTCTCTTACACGGCGACAAAAAAAAGTCTCATTACAACTCCCTGAATGGCAACGCTAGAAAATCGACCAATGAATGCCGCTAAAAATGTCACATGCCAAATCTAGTTGAGGTGGCTCAACATATAGCTCTTTTAAAAACGGAAACTGAAATAATCAGAGAGAGCATTCTCACCAAATGTGATCTCTTACGAAATTCAACCTATCAGCTGCGGCAATCTTATACTATTAAGCAGAAGTGAGTAGTCTTTGTCGATAGATCTCTCTTTTAGTATTTTGTCGAAAGCGCTTTTTTTCCCGAATTTATATATTACGATTTTCGATTTATATCAAGAATTTATTTGTTTTATTATTGTTATTAGTTATTCATTGAAAAATGAGTCTCAGTCGTGCTGTTACGCTTTAAGATTTTATACTATAGCACATTTCTAATAGGTTTAACGAATTACATGTCATTTATTTGAATTCAAATTTATTTTAATGACTTAGTATTTACTAAAAAGATGTAATTTTTTTTTTTTTTAAAGTAGTTATATGGATTTGAATGATTGTTTTGAATTCTTAGAATTTGCAATGTACCTAAGTTAGTAGCGAGCGAAGAGAGCTTGATTTGCGAAGCAAACTATATAAGTTTGCTTAGCAATTTTTGGGGGTTGGCGAGCGTTAGCGAGCAGGGGGCGCAGCTCACTAGTTATATTTATAACTTTCTTTTTCAATGGCGATTAAAACCTACAATACTTATGTATTATCCCCTTTTTTTTCACGTGCAGTTCAAAGCCTGCTGATGCGATATTTTTTATTTATTTATTTATTTTTTGAACAGGATACATTTCTTTCACACACAGTTACTAAACACTCTTGGGCAAAGCGTTCCTCTCTGAAAATAATTAATCAATCAAATCGCTATAAATAAAGGATGCAGAAATGGAGGTAAGGTGAAGTTACACTCAAAACTCAAACCACTCCAAAAGAAGGAAAATCATACACACAAAAAATTAATAAATAAATAAATAAATAAAAAAAAACATGTTGCTTAACGAATTTTTTTTGGAAAACTGCAAATTAAGTATATAATACGAAAATGTAAATGTAACAGCCGTAATATATTTGTAACAAATTTCTGGCTTTTTTACCCCTATAAGCAAAAGTAAAATGAAACGAAATCTAATAAATTATGTATTTAAAAATGGATCGAGTGTAGTTTTTATCATTAAAAATTAATGATAGTGATAAATCGTAAACAAGAATTTTACCCAATATAAGGAAATTAAAAAATTTCTAACCTTTAAAACTTGTAAAAAATTAACTAAATCACATTTGTTTCAAAAGACCTCACTTTTTAAATAATTAAATAAAATATATTTAAAAGAAATTTCTATACATAGAAAATTTTGGAAATATATATATATAATATTTGAAAATAACCAAATTAAATTAAGGTTAGAAAAAAAGAATTTTGCATCAGATTTTAAATTTATGCAAAATAATAGGAAAATGATCTTAATAATCTTTATTTTTTCTGAAAAGAAGATACATAAAATATAGCAATGTTCATATAATTTAATTAAAAAATAAATTAAATTTTAACCAGCTGTTATATTTTTAACTCCAACTAGTAAATCAGCATTAACGGAGCAACATTGTCTATTTTGCTCCTAATAAAGCGTTTCTAACTTTTAAATCTTTTAACTTTTTAATTGCTCAACTTAACCCTAACTAAAACTTTAAACTTTCCAATTATTAACTTTATAAAACTATAATTGATAATAAGTCTCAGGATCTTAGAGTAAACCAAAAACAAGTGAATGTAGGATTATAATGTATCTAATTTGCACATCTCTAATTTGCATTATTAGAAACACACCCTTAACTCTAACATCAAGTAAAAAAAAAAAAATTATGTATTAGCATGTAGGTAAACATCTTCAATCTTTTGTACCATCATGACCTCCGACCACATGAAGTACTTACACACGCTTAAAGGGCTAATGATCTCGCGTTGGTGTTAGAAAACGTAGGAAAGTTAACATTTACGAACAAAACATACAAAGAAATTGCATTGAAATTCAATAATGCCTTATAAAATTTGAATTTACATTTTTCAATTATTCACTTTATAAAACTGTTATTAGGTTTGAACTGAACACCTAAGAAACAAAAATAATTAAATATTACTTTATATCTACATTAAGATGCTTTCTTTTTGTTTCGTTTATTTTTTGCAATTTTGAATAAAAGTATTTATGATCGCAACTAATTGTTCCGTAGAAACTCTGTACTGAGTTTAGAAAAACTAATTTCATTTTAAGTTTAGAATTAGTTTAGAATAGAAGTTAAGTTAGTACACTGAAAAATTACGGTTTAAAGTACCGATGCGTCATCCGTAAAATCCATTTTATCATAAAATCCCTTTTTGCCATGAAATATTGTACCGTAATTTTTAAAGTAATATTTATTTAATTAGAGTGACCCAGTGATTTTACGGTAATTATTACTGTAAAAATTACAATATATCAGATTTTATTCCGCCTTAACATGTTCCGCTAAAAATGAATTTTACGATGAAAAGTACCGGAACATTCTGTGCATCATCGGTAAAATTCAATTCACCATAAAATATTATACCGTAATTTATACAGTATTTATTTGATTAGAGTGATTTATTGATTTTACGTTAATTATTACGGTATATTAGATTTTTTGTTCCAGTGAAAGTTCCATTCTAAATGCCAGTAGTTTTTACCGTAATTTGATTCGGAATTTTTTTTATGGTGTAGGATTACTCAAGATTACGCAGTGAGAAAGTATATCATGCAGTAATTTGTTAGAACTTTGATATTTAGGAAATATTTTTTTTTCGGGTTTACTTGAACGCGCTTTTCTCTTATCTTTAAATATTGAATTGCCAATGGAGGTGAAGTAGAAATTACCCTGAAAAGTTTCTCACGTGGTATAGCGGGCTTCCTCCTAAGTAACATTTTACATCAATCAAATAAAATAAATAAAGAAAAAAAAATCTAGTCTATATTTTTAAAATTTCTGTAATGGACATTGCGAAAACCAATTGTCTTACAAACCATTCTTCTCTTTTTATTTATTTATTAAAAAAAAATGCGTAAAAAGGATCATCTTTTTTTGGTGCGGCTCTTGAGTTCGGAGTTGTCAATTTCTTTTCGACATCAACAGGAACCACGGGGCGAAAACAAATAACCCTCTTCTCAGAAAAATCATTCAACCTATGCCGATGATAGTATATTTGCTTTCTTATTCCCATCTTCAATGCAAACATACCTTCAAACCTCTAGGATGAATTACAACTACCTCATTCTTGACTTTGGTAATCGTTTTAGCAGATATCCCCCACCCTTCCCTGTTTGACACACTCCTCCCATTCTTTGATGGTCAGAAGAAAAGGAGAATATTTAGAACCTCTTGGACAGGTGAGGCGTCAGGTGGCGATAAGTTGAATGTTCTTACCTCCCACACTGACTCTCATACCGTTGTCTGTGCTTGTCACAGCTCCATTCGAATCTTTGGGTTCCGATCTCTTTATTTATGAGGCTCTTTTGTAGGAAGTGTTGGATAACGGGTGACAGACCTTCTTCCTTTTTTTTTACTGTTTTATGACTGGGAAAGAAACTTATCTCTTTCTCTTGAAATGGAATGGAATTCAGAGAAAGAGATTTCTTCATTCTAAGATTTAGAGTGTATTCAGCTAAAAATGAAAAAATGGTTATCGGATTTTTTTATTTATTTTTTAAACTAGTTTGCATTTTTACGTGTTTTTACTTATCTAATCAGACAAAACCTGTACAGATCATTTATATTTATCATAATTTGCATATTTATATTTACCATTGCTTATATTTTCGTTTACTACAATTACTATGAAACATAATTTAGTAAAATAAATATCTTCAATTTTGATAATTAAAGTATGCAATATTTAGGCTTAGCTAAGGATAAAAAAATTATATCATTTAAAAAAAATTTTTTTTTTTTATCAGCTTACAGTTACAAGTGTTTTTATTTAACTTCACTGACATTAACATATCATTGACATTTACCGTTACCATAGTATAAACTTCTTACTCCGATTTACTAAAATTGCTCTTTTACGAAATTCTGTGAATGAAATTTTTTCAATCTGGATTTTTAAGGTTATTGGTGCTCTCAGAAAAGGATAAAAATCTTGAATCGTATTTTTAGAAGAAAAAAAATTCATTTGTAGATGCAGTGATTCTGCTTATGCGCTATAACGCGTTAAATATGCCCAAAAATCGAAGAGGAGACATGAAAATTAAATTATGATGAGTATTTAAAAAAAGAAACCGCCCTTCGTTTATTAATTCTCCAACGTGAAATAAATATTGCAGATTTACACAGGCAAAATTCTATCCAAACTTAAAATATATTTCTAAAAAATATTCATTTTCTTCTTTATTAGAACTAAAAAGGGAATTTAAATAATTTTGAATATCAAATTAGATTGCTGCTTTTTCTTCATACCAGTGCTTAATTAGTCCTTATTAAAAACATTGACGGCTTAATTACAACTCTTTACATGGAAATTCTTTGTTATGTCTATCAATACTTATCATAATTACTAATGTGTATATTAAACTACGGAATTTATATTTTTAAATAGATACCAGCATACAGAAAAAAGGGACCCAGATACTTGGAAATACTGGGTCCTAAGTTCAGTTGAAGGAAACCACTGTGAAGTTTCTTCACTGCAGATGAAGTTACTTTAATTATCTAAATTATTGTTTACACATTACTGCTTTTATATTAATGTATACGTATAATACGTACATAATATAATGTATATGTATATATTTACGTAGGATATAGGTATACATATAAATATTTTTTAATGACTATTATTTACTTATGCGTAGGGAGCTTTCGTACTTTTACTTTGCCTATGCCTAATTATGAACCAATTAAACTAAATTTCTTTTGCTTTGAAGTAAACATTTTTAATAAATTTGTTCTCTTTAGAAATTCTTATGTTCCTGTAATTTATCTAGCAAAACTTAGCGTTTTAGCTGTGCAATCAAAGTTTTGGTAATCAAATTAATTTTCGTACATCCCTTATTTTTGTTGGAATTATCATTAAAGAAGGCATCTACGTCTAATAAGAAGGCATTGCTTCAAAATTTAAGTCAAAAATATTATTTCAACTTTGAAAACCAATTTGGATAATTCGATATGCATACCGTAAATTATTTTTATATTTAAGAATACAATACTATGGGTTTAATTCTTTTCTATTAAGTTTTCAGTTTTTTTTTTTTCGATGTTAAAACAAATCGTGAACATTAAACAGTTGGTGAACTGACACGCTTTTGTAAAAACCCAATCGCATCATTTAATCTTTAAAAATCACGTTTTTAAAACCTGACGCTCTAACTTAACAACTGTTTTGTATCTGGCTCATTTTGCTTAAGCTATTAGCATATATTATACATTTTTTTAATGATATGACGTGATATTTTAAATTATTACTCCGTAACAACTTAAACGTTTTGTCTAAATTAGATGGCAATAGCATTGTTACTGTCAGCACATGCGTTTCCTAATTATTAATTTTGCCTTTTTTTTTTTTTTTTTTTTTTTTTTTTTTGTCTGGACAACTTAAACTAACGAGTTTTAATGAGCAACGATTGAATTGAATACAAAAGATATTGAATTTACTAAATGTTTTTTTTTTAATGCATTATTGGCTGAGAACGAGGGAGCAAACTATTCAAACTGGTTCAAAATAATTAACAAATTTAGTTATCGACTACTGCTATGATAAACTTGATGAAAATAATTATCAAAATCAGTGTAATTCCATCTCGTACGATTTAATTTCATCGATTAATCATGGTCCATTAGAGGCTGTAGTAAAATAATTGATCGAATTGTTGAAATATAGTTAAATTTGCTATGATAAACTGGCTAAAAATAATTATTAAATCCAGCTTAATCCAATCTTGAATCTCGAGTACTATTTAATTTTACCATCATCGATTGACCATGATCCATGACAGGCGATAAATGACGAAAATGATATGAAAATGAAAGTTAAAAATTCATGTCAGTTAAAAATAAGGTTATACAGGTCTTATTTTTCAACCAATTAACAAAAAGAATTAGTTTTAATTAATTTAGTCTATTTGAGTGTAGATTTATATTAAAATGTTTGATTAATATTTTAATTTCAGGCTTTACATTTTTAACGTTCGAATGCGAATCAAACAGGTTTAAAACAGTAACTAATATTAAAACAGTAAATAAGCAACGTATGGAGCAAAATCTTTTGTACTCTTCTAGAGTGCTTAGTTTTGTTTGTTTTATAAACGTATAATGACGGAAAGAAAGAAACATGCGTTATTTCAGTTTTTGTTCATAATTGTTTATTTTATATTTCTCGGTGTTTTGTCTGTTGTTTCTCGTCTCGCAATATTTAGCGTCGTTAATGTATTGCTATTGAATTTTCTAACAGGAGAGGTTAAAAAAGTTAAATAAAGTGAAATTTCGGCCATTGACCTTCCTTGTTAGAAGGGTCAGCAGCATAAGTTTTACTTTTTATAACTTTTTGAAGTCTGATTTATAGCAGAAAATATGATTTAGATACGCTTGTTTACATTTTTTAACTTTCGGAGTACACCATAAAAAATTCTGGATCAAATTACAGTAAAAAATACTGGTACATACAGTGTCGGTACTTTTTACCGTAAAATCCATCTTTACTGGAATATGTTATGGAACAAAAATCTGATATACCGTAATTTTTACAGTAATATTTTTTTAATTAGAATGATTCAGTGATTTTACGGTAATTATTATAATATTTTACGGTTAAAATGGATTTTACGGTAAATGTATTTCACGGATGATGCACCCAAAGTGCCGATATTTTATACCGTAATTAGATCCGGAATTTTTTTTATTTGTGTATGTTTTTCTATGTCATGTTTGAAGCAAGATTGCGTATTTATTATTGTGAGGTTAAGTATCAACGTCACATTTAGTTTATGTACGTAGTCGCTGCACCTTAACATTTTTCTGTATAGACGAATCAGAAAAATCCCTAACCTTATTATTTTTTTTTAAAGGAAGCTCATTTTTTAAAATTCAAAATATTTTTTTAAAGGAAATTTGTTTGCTATAAACATATTACAACCAAATTAAATTTTTTTTAAAAATATTATGACTAAGCTTAGCGAGTCAACATTTAAAAACGATGCAGATTCACTTGAAATCTCAGTTTTAATTTTTTTAACATTGTTCGCAAAAAGTAAATATTTTCTTGGGTAACACGACGGCCTTCTACACAATATTAAAAAGGCTTTCTTTACAGAATACTGAATTGTGAAAAATAAAGAAAGTTAGGAAAAACTTTCGCTCAAAATTTCGTTACCTCCGTAACGCTCCTTGATGGAGTTCTTATCGTATCTTTTTTTTCCTTTTCTTTTTCCAAATTATTGCGGGGTGACTTAGAGAGCATATCAGCAAATTTGAATTTGATTCTAACAATCTACTTTTATATGTCACTTGTCAATACACTGAAAGTATTGAAAAAATATTGCAAATCGTAACGGAAAATTGAGCATTAGTACCTCGAGATTAAGTTTAAAGAATGAAATTTCCATTCTTTTGGCAATCATTGTGAAAACTTAGGGATTTAAATTCTTGCCTGTTTGTGTAAGCTTCTTTTATGGAAAAGAAATATGTTTATCGATAACAAGTTCAGAAAAATGAACAACAACAACATTTATTTTTAATACAGTTTATAAATTTCGCATGCGTAATTTGAAATAGTGCAGATAAAATGCAGAAAATTTTCAAGAATTAAATTCTTGAGTAATCTGTAAATAAATTTCCACAACGTATGTTTAATGTTTTATAATAATTTTTTTTTAAAATTTTTCTCTAAAATAAGATAACTTGTAAAGGAGAAAATAATTTTTTATAATTTTCTGTAAATATAAATTCAAATAATATATAAATTCTATTATATATAAAAATAATAAATTCTAAAAAATATTCTATAGCATAAAATATAAACTCGATATTTATAGATATAAATGAAATTCTTAAGTAGTCTGTAAAAAAACTTCTATGTTTAACATAAAACATGTTCAAATGTTTTATGCTAATTTTGTATTTATGTTTTCTTTAAAATGTAAAATAATTAGCAAAAGAGGAAACATTTTTATAATATTCTATAAATATAAATTCCTATAATAATATATAAATAATAAATTCTATAGCTATTCTATAAAATATAAATTAAATGTTTGAGTAGTCTGTAAATAAAATTCCATAATACGTATGTTTAATGTTTCATGTTAATTTTTATCATTGTTTTCATTTTTTATAATATTCTATAAATATAAATTCAATTATTAATGTGAAAATTCTGAAATAAATATAAATAATAAATTCTGTAAATGTAAATTAAATGCTTGAGTAATGTGAGTAATAAATTGAGTAATAAATTTCTAATAGACGTATGTCCATTGTTTTATATTATTTTTTTTTAATTTTAATGTAAAATAGTTTGTAATAAAAAGAAATTTTTTCATATATGCCATAAATATAAATCACTACTTTGATTTAAAAGTTTTTAAAGATTTTTGTGCACACTCTTATCTTTTACTTCATTAAAATATTGAGTGGTATATTAAAAAAAAGTCATTATTTAATAAACAACAGTTTATTAAGTATTGTTTCCGAAATAGGGAAGCTATGGCATGTTTATTTTTCTGAATCAGCTTAAAAGCTTTGTGGTAGAGTTTTTTTCATAATCAATTAACATTTCAGCTATTATTTTTTAGTTATTTTTAATATTTAGTTAAAAAGATGGCAGCCATTATAGCCATATATCCTTAATATAGCCATTAGTTTGAAAAAACAAGTATTGTTTACATTTACAGTTTTAAATTAGGCGAACAACTTTCTATGATGCAAAATCGTAAGTTTAATTAACTTCAGCCTCCAATATTCACTTCAATCTAGTAATATTATGAGTATTCATTAACTTGGCGACCTTTTTGGCGATTTTAGAAACAGTTCGAATAAAAATAGTCATTCTACCTTTCTGAAGTTTCTAGGCTCTAAATCACGGGTTTCCAACTGACATGCGTCCGGGGACTGCAATTAAAAACACCAGTTGATGATGATATTACCTGTGTTACGCTAAATTTGAAAAGAATGAAGAAATATAATTTTTTTCGATATTGAAAAGTATTTGAAATCCATATTGATTTTCACGAAAAGTTATATATTTTTTAATTTAATATATTTTGGTTCATGGACAGCTGCGGAAAAAGGATCCACGGGCCGGTAGTTGGAAAACACTGCTCTAGATGCATTAGGAAGATAGTGTCCGATATTTCACTAGAAGCTCAACTACTTTCTTTCCAAAAAAAAAAAAAAAAAAAAAAAAAAAAAAAAAAAGACAATACGTGATGGACTATTTCGCGTTTGATAAATGAATCAAATACTTTTTTTTGTATATTCCCCTTTTTGTTTTTGAAAAATATTCAAATTTATTGTGCAGTGCTATCAATTAAATTAATTTTTAGGACTTCTTATATACAATGACCTTATCTAAAATAATTTACAACAGTTATGAAAAAAATTATTATTCAGCTATATTTTTAAAGAGCGCGTTTATCAAAATATCATTTAAAGGTATACATACACATTCAAATTTACCATTTTTAATTTAATAGATGAGTTATTTATTTTCTTTAAATTTAATTATTTTTAAGACAGTTTTCAATAAACAGGGCACACATTCGTATTCTACTTAATATTTTGCCTGAAAATTATCTATTATTGTCTTATCTCCTTTCCCCCCACCTGAAAGTAGTGTATTACTTTTGCCATAAATTTCTTACTTGATCCAAATTGCTTCCCAATCTCTTCATGGAGCGGGGCGAACAAATCAAGATCTAAAAAGCAGAACACTAGCCAGTCCCCAAATCTGATTATCTAATCCTGATATCATTCTCTTCTTCGTTCGAAAAAAAAAATACCTCTTCGAAAAGTTGTTCTTCATGCAGATTTACGGCCATACCCGATCGTGCGAAGGGACAAGAGGCTAATGGAACTATCATGTTTTCTTCTTGGTCTTCCCCAATTACTGTGGACGCGTGCGATCTTTGAGAAACGTGTTGTAATGCTTGCCGCCCGCGAGACGCTTACCTCAGCTTATCTCTGCAAGGCTGTCTTCAGAGGAGGGTAATTATAAAATTTAGGTTGAAATAAAAAGGCGCCCTTGCATGTGCATTGTTTCGTATGCCTTTTCCTTTGTTTCGTATGCCCGCTGGGGAATGGGATTCGTTAGTTGGTGAGCGAAGACGTTATTTATATGCAAATTAAAAAGAGTGTTTACGACGTTTTTGATTGATGCCTTGGGAACACATTAGGTGACTACAACTTTGGAGGAAAGCCATTTTTAACCAGTTCTTCCTTTTACCACCTTTTGATCTTATAACTTTTAGAGCTGAATTGAAACGCCAAACTATTTTCAACTTTTAGCTTTTAGGTATTTTATATTTGTAAGTTAGGTATTAAAAATATGACCACATTAAACTTTATGATTTTGTTTCTTTTAAACTTCTTCGTTTGTCCCATAATGAATGTTAGGTTTGCAAAATTGAATTGCAGTAACATTAAGAGGACCCAATTAAGTGAAGAACACTGATTAAGGAACTCGAGTTTCACAATTCTATATCGTTGTGGTTTGTACTTGTGCATCATAAATCTTGGTTCTAATTTTGTCTGATGAGCCACTAACGATTTTATTTTATTTTATAACCGTACAGATTCTGAGTTGACGACTATCAACTCCGTAGCTTTGTAATTTTGAAGAAGACAAGAAAACTCCTGAATCAAGTATTGGGACAAACTGGACTTCGTGGAGGGAAACTAACTCGCATTTGCGTTACACGAAGAGGAAAATCTCTCATTTTTTGCTCAACGTCAAAAGGATTCTAACTCATGATCTGTCTACCACTGAGCATATTTTACGTCAGTCATCACTGTGGTCCGTGCGAGCTGGGAGTCATAGCTGCCAACTAGCAATTGCTGTGATTCAAACTTGGATCACCTCATTGGTTGGCGAAACTATCCTGCAATGCTTCATCTCCTGAATCACCGAGGCCACTAACAATTTCATTTTATTTTATAACTGTCGTTGAACGGCCGACCCAATTTTGGGTTTACGACTACTAACGCTCAACTCCGTAGTCTCGTAGTTTTGAACCCAATCCAGAAAACAGGGGAACTCCTAGATCAAGTATCGAACAAAATTTGTCTTAATGGAGGACTTTTTGATGGAACTAACCCGCATTTGCGTTACATGGAGAGGAAAACCACAAAAACCTCCCATAGCCTGTCGGGAAGAGGACTCTAACTCATGATTCATCTGCCACTGAGGATTAACCTTAGATTTTTGATTGAAATTTCATCTTAGCCTTAGAAATACAACGTACTTTATCATAGTAATAAAAGAAATGATTGACTAATACGCGTCATTAGTCTGATTGGTCTTTTTTGTAAAAAAATTAAACTATTGTGGAAGTCTAATGTATCAGCACCTTCAACCTTAAATAAAGTTTAAAGTTAAAATCTCAAAAATTTTAATTTAAATATATTAAATGCTAGTATTTGGGGGCATTTAAAATTTGGGAAAGTGCCCTTTCTGCTCATGCTATAATCAGAATCGAGTAACATTGCAAGCATGTTGAAAACTCACAGTTCTAATAAACAATTCTTAAAGAAAAACACGAAAAGAAATTATTTGTAACATTTAGGGGGCCCCAGTAATGTAGGGGTCCTAAAGCTTGGACCTCTCAAGTCTTATGATAAATCAGCCACTGGGAGAAGATGATGTTAATGAAAATAATGGCATTATGCTCTATGAAATATGGTTTCTGCAACTCTTTGCATAAATCGGTAGAATGTAGCTATAGATCATAGAATAAACCAAAGAATAAGTTTTCGTAAAGCGCTTGCATGAAGGAATATTCTAAGAACATTAAGGTAGTATTAGTGCCAAGTTTTCGTAAAGCGCTTGCATGAAGGAATATTCTAAGAACATTAAGGTAGTATTAGTGCCGTGAGGGGTTTAAAAAGTTACTGAAGGTGGCAGTGTTCCAGTTATTGCTGGGAAACATTATGAGATTAAAAAAAAATTGCTATGAATTTCAATCATATAATAATTGTAGTTCAAACTTTTATTTAAAAATAATGATAAATAAAATAAAGAAATATATTGGTAGAAATAATTAAAATATGTATTAGGAACATATAATAAATTAATAAGTTTTTATTCAGCAAATAACTTTAATAATTAATTGTTGCTAAACGTTAATTAATAAACTTTTAGCAGCAAATACATCATACTGCAGTATAATACTCAATGCAGCATAATACTTTAATGCAGTATATTACATTCAACAAATCAAAATTATTGAAAAAAGATATCCGCCAAGATTTAAACTAAATTCTATTCGATATTCCAAAAAATACATTATTGGAATTAAATCTGAATGAAGGTGAGCATTTTCAATTTATCTGAGTGCCATAACTTTAGTCAAGGATATATTTTCATTCGTAAGTGAGATAAATAATCATAAATGTTTAAAGGTAGGAGTGATTTAAATTGGAGATGAACTTATCATTCTTCATTAGTATCGTATCACTGGAAATGCATTAGCATCCGTTCTGAATTATCTTAATTTTTAAATAAAATAAGACTTACTCGCGAACCTGCGCAGTTATTACTCGAAATTAATGTTCAGCCTACAATTTATTAGCTCGGCATGCGGCGAAGGGAAAATTGGTAATGTAAATTCGACCAAATCATTTTGAAGACTATATTTACTGTGATTATCTTTTGCGACGGGTGCTTCATTTTATTAATTACCTCTTTCGCCTAATTATCTTAATTACGAGAAGTAAGATTAAAGCCCCATTCTTTCAATAAAAATGAGTTCTTTTTGTTTCGGGTTATTTAGTAAATTTCTTCTTCTAAGTCTGTTGTTATAATTATTATTAGAAGCTTTGTGCTTTCAGTTGATTAGCATTCATCCAGTAATTACAGATCGCTGAAATTCATCACAATTGTATTATTATTATCGTTATACATAATTGTTTTTAATTTCGTAATGAGCAATTAGATTGTGTATTCCATGCAGGCATTGCCGTAATTAAAGTTGCAGTGTAAGGAAAAATAATAATAAATTTCCAAATTATAAGTGGTTAGTAAATATTTTTTTATACATACGTTCTTACAACTTTTATAAAAAGTGTTTGACGTCTTGTTATTAGAAAACTACTTACTATTTGATGAAACGACATCAAATATCACATTTATGGTATTAAAATTAATAAAAAAAATTAAAAATTTTTTTTTCATATTTGGCAATTAAATTTCAAATTTTTTGGAATTATTAAAATCATTCTTATACTTATTACTTTCTGCATTACAACATAGTTTTTAATTACTTTTTAGGTGTTTTCTAAGTTAGAAAAAAATCGTTGAATTTTGTTAAATTTTTAATTTGTAGATTTCGGTGAAAATTTTTATGATTACATTGGAAATTAAGTTTTATCTCGCATTTTAGCAATTATTATTATTTGAAATAAAGATCTAAGCAACTTTTAAATCGCCACATGTTTGCCAACTACGAGTTTTACTATAGTTTAGATGATAGCTAGTAATTTGGTTAATAATTAATTACTATTGAAACTATTTGTCTAAAAATGCTTTCTGCTTTCTTCCGTGCAAGATATTCCGAAATGACTCCCTTGCTGCATATTTTTATAATTCTTGTCAAAAGAACATGCATATTCGGGGCCAGGTCATTAATTGATATTTAAGGCGAGCAAACAGCACAAACTCTATGAAATCAAACGTATCACTACTGAGGTAAGCGGGATTAAATCCATCAGAACCTGTTTGATTGTGGAAAGAAATATAGAGGAGTTGAAATACATTTTTTAGATACCCTCTCGTTTCATCAGACAATCAAATTGCTTACGTATGTTCAATCGACGGGATTGATAAAAAATAATTATAGTTAGATTTTAACAGAACTTTTTGTTATTATTATTCCCAGCTTAACCGATTCTGTCTTTCACTCTCTTTTAGTTAATTAAAAGTTATGTCTTCACAGAGGAAAAATTTCTGGTAAAATCACTGTACTGTATGGTAATGACATTTCTAGTACGAAAAAAAGGGAAAAAAAAGCATAATTCTGGTATTAGAATTATGCTTTTAGAAGTATGCTCTGATATCTGGTGGTAGTCTTTAAACCATTCATTTGGTAACTTTTTCGTTCATATGATAACAATTTACTGGAATTCTGGTTTTCTAAATTATAGTTCTCATTATCACACGTTTAGTAAAAAATACAAAACTGAAAAGTAAATTTAACCGAGTAAATAGTTTTTATGCAGTGTTCTAAGTTATCCTGATAAAATTACCAAATTTTATTACATATTGTAAAATCATTTTTTATTGTTAATTGTACCAAAATCATTATAAAAGTGCTTTTGTAAAAATTACCGAGCTATTTGGTGTTCCCATACAGCCAGAAACACGGTAAATCTTACCACATTCTTGTAGTTGCATTTCCTAATACATGTGTACTTTACTACCGTTTGTCGGTACTCTTTCAGTATTTGATCTAACGAAAACGTTACCTTCACAAATATCATTGTAGTGGAAATCGTCACTTCCCAGAAAAAAATAAAAAATCGGTACCTGTACATTTTTATTAAATGCGTGGCCATTCTGCAAGATGAGTATTGTAAATTTGAATTAATTGTAAATATATCTGTGTATTAATTGTAAACAGTAAGTGTCATAATAAGTATTTTGTTATAAAGAGTTGCAAACTAATATCTTAATAGTTTTTTATTATTAAAAAAAATGGTTTTTTCAAAATTTTTGTTTTTTTAATTCGTAATTTTGAGCATATTTTTTCACAGAAAATGATACGCTATACATTTTATCAAAAATAAAATGTCACTAAAATTTTTTTCACAAAAACAGCTATTAAGTAAAAAATCCTGAGTTGTTGAGAGTGTCCTGTCATGGCGCTTTTGTAGTAGATTATGTGACTGAACATAATACATTTGTGACGCTGTATCGGTTAAAAAGTATTAATTTTCGACCCGTACTGTGTATACTTTTGATTCGAAGATTCCAAATATATGTATAAAGAACATCATTTGATTTTATATTAAGATACACAAAATCACATGTACAATTTCGATATGAACAATCATATTCACAGGCAGGTCGAGGTAATATGTACGATACATTTGATATACAGTTTCATAATTTTTCTTTCGTCACAAAGCTAAAGCATGTTTGACACAAGATTAAATGGCTTAGCGAAGATCAAATTATTGGATTTCTGTCATGTTTTATTGTGTGCAGAGGAGTTATATCCATTATATATTTCTTTACACTGTTAGTCATTATCTTCGAGGAAAAAAAAATTACACCTTTTATTTACGCTTCAGAAAATAATCCTTGCAAAGCCGATTAAAATGTACTGAAATACCTGTTAAGCTTGCTAACAAGTAGTTGAAAGTGATAAGCGTGCCCCAATCTTGCAATGCAATTTATAGAGGTTTGACAGAATAAACGTAAAGGAAGTGTTAATTTCTATGGTGTGATCTTTCAGTGTGACATTTTACCTGTCAATGGTATCTTAAAAATCGATTTTCCGTCCTCCTGTCGGTTTCCCGAGTAAACTCAGTAAGTCCTCCTCCCCTTTTTTTTTTTACTTTTTTGGAAAAGTAATCCATTCAGAGTTAAAAATGTGAGGAATGTCTGTTGGTTAATGGAGTGTCGTTTTATCCCCTTTTTTAAAGGGAGTTTAAAGAATAGGAATATTGTGGATTTTTTCCCCCGGGAGTTCTTATTATGTTTGCAAAAGGAATTGGAAATAAATCACGAAAAAACATTTGCGGGGTTTGAAAAAAAAGGCTAACATAATGTATAATGTGAAAACACAAATAACTGATTTTTAATAAAAACAAAATTCTCTGAATTTTGCCGTTTTTGAAAGCGAGGAAAGAAATCGGAAATATTTTGGTGTTTGATAGAATATTAAATTTGTTTAAATTTTTATTAATATTGTTTGTCAGCGTTCTTTGAATGAAAATTTTTTTAGGCAAGGTATGGTGAAGTCGAGATTTAAAAGATATTTGCAAATACTTTAACAAATTTTTTTTTAAAGTTTTTTTTTATGAAAATGTAAGAATGTTTTAGAAGCCATATTAGCATTAAGTTTATCAGAGTTGCAGTTTTAATTAATAACTTTTTTCGATACGAAGAATAATTTCATGCATAATAGTGCACATCTTGCGATAAGCATTTTTGTGCATTTAAACTAATATAGATTAATTGATCATAAAATTCATAATTTTCACAGTTGCGATCTGCAAAAAATGACAATGAATGTAAAAATGAAAAAAGCTGATTATACATTTTCTGTCATAAAAACTGCCTACTTTTTAACATGTCTAGGGCATAAGCATGAAATTTTTTTTTACACTTGGACATGTTAAATTATCTCATCACTATTACTTACATTATTTAATATTAATTTAACTTAATCTTACAAGACAGATGCCATTTTAATTACTGGTGCTTTTTTGTCTAACATTATAATATCTGTGCCTCAACTGTTTTTTTTTATTTATTCTTTTTAAAAATTGTTTTAGAACTTATAGCAGGAGCAAAACTTAATGCGAATTTCTGTTACCGTGAAATAGGATACGTAGAATAATATTTTACCCTAGATTATTTAAGAAGAACGAAACGTGTTAAAAATTTCTTTAAGTTATAATTTCTTATCGTCGTTTGTATGGCACTTTGTATAAATCGCTATGAATGATGAATATTGTCTTAATTTAGGCAAAATGATTTACTTAAAAAAATCATGAACTTTAGGGCTTTAAAGCAATTAAAAAAAAACTTATCGTATTTTAATTGAAGTGTAGTTCTTTTAAAAAGAAGAAGAAAAAAATAAAGAACTTTGAAAAGATTCTGTTAGCGTTTAGTAATTTCTTTCGCTTCGAAATAAAAATATGACAGGCACAAATTTATATTTATTACCTTTATATTTATATAAACTAATTTGTTATTACTAAACATACGTCATAACTAAAATATCTAACGAAAGCTTTTTTTTTTCATATCTAAAATTAAAAATATGAAAATAAAGATTTTCCCATTGACTCTCAACCCCATACTTAACGGTTAAAAATGTTTAATATTTCAACGCCTTCTTTCACTAAGTTAACTACAAAGTTAACTACTCACGTTATATTCAGATTTCTGAAAAGATAATATACAATAAATTAGCTATAGATAATTTCTCGCACAGAATTCCGATTAAAGAATGAATGTGCGCTATAATCCACTCTCAATCTCTACATCGATGAGCGATTTCGAACTGTCTCCATTGTGCACTGCATTGTTTTAGAACATATTTGGAAAATGGATTATTGCACCTATGAGGTTTCTATATGTTCTTACTAGCTCCCATCACCCTGGAAACAAAGCTATCGACTGTAACTGTGCTTTGTTGATTATCCACGTCACATTCGCCCGAATCAACTGAGCTGCTGTAATCCGTTCTGTTACTGCGATAATACCAGTGAACAGCGGTTCCGGTCATATAAGGTGCATCAAGGCTTTATTGAGTGAGCACATTTAATAGGAAGGGGGGAGGGCAAAACAGCAGCTCTTGGGTACATCAGACGTGGCCTCCAGAACTACCATTTGGGTCATTAGGAACCAAGAAATCACCATCTAATACCCGCTTCAATACATCCCCTCTACCTATATATTTTTTTTCTTCCCTTGGCAACCGGAAATTACATTGAAAAGAAACAATTTCTTTGTTCTAAAAGTTTAAGTTATAAAAGAAGAATTTTATTTTTAAAGAAATACATAGTTTAGTAAACAATTGAAATTTTGCTGAAGATCAAGATTTACTGTCTCAAAAAGCAATACAAGGTATCAGAGCGTACTCATTGTGAAAAGGGTTTCGCAAAATTGAGAAAAAAATACATCAAAATAGCTTTAAAACAAATAATAGTCGAATTTGAAAACTTCATGTATTCAAAATTGAAACAGCATTTACTTATTTTTAAGAAAAATGCATAGTCTCAAAAGTTATGTGGAAAGAGAAATATGTGAGAGAGATGTTTCTTGGCTGCGGTAGAACTCCCAGTGACCCAAAAAACAGAAATAAAAAATTTAAAAAAATACAGACTTAATACAGAAACCGCTCAACTATGGTGATTTGGGCATCCTACTAAAGAATATATAATGTGAGAATATATTCTTTGATCTCACTATGATTCCAGAGGGCCTTGGTTCGATTTCTGCCGACAGTCAACGAACATGCCTCACATATTTGGCCCTCCATTTTACTTTTGAGACCATGAATTTTGCTCAAAAAAAGGTATACCCTGTATTCTGTTTTAATTTGGAATACACAGAGTTTTCAAAGTATAAATATGTTTGTTTCGAAGCTATTGTGACACATTTTTGTTCAATTTCGTGAAATTCTCTATTTACAGTGCTGTAAAGTATAATGGTTTTGCTACTATATTTAGCGATAGATAACTATATTCTACTTAAGGTTGGATTAGTAAATGTTTGAAGCTGACTATATGGTTATTGAACAGGGTGAAAATAGGCAATTAGTTTAATTATTATTACAAAACTTTAAGTCATGGTTGGGGAAGAACTTTTGTAACTAAAACAGCGAAACATTTTCAAAAATGATTTTGAAATGTTCCGATAAAACAATTTGCTGCTAAGTATTATTTAAGCTATTTCTTATCACACTGTAAATAAAAATATCCATGCAGATGTACTATAGCAAACTGTGACGTTATTATGATTATTGTAACTAATATAGTTAAAATTTTGTGATAATCTTCCACCTAAGGTTGGGTAATTTAAAGTTTCAAAATGATAGTGGTTATTATAAAACAATAATATCTAACAATGAGAAAAGTATTGTTGCATCATTGCTTTTTAAACACTCTTATTTCTGTTGTCTGGGAGATTTGTTAAAACTTTTGTAGGTCTGTAGCCTTTATCATTTTGAAATTTTTAATTTATTTGGTATTCCTTTCTCTTTTTTCTTTCAAACATTAAAATTGGTAAAACTTTCGATTGACGAGTAAAAATAAAGGCAATTTGATTTGTTAATCTAGTTTTAAGTGCCAATTTTTTCATCTAATAGTTATGGCTTATTATATTAATGTTTTTATTGCTTTACTGCAATTTCAGTGTATATTCATGTATATATAAATGCACCTTAAAGGCATCTTAACTTCATCCTCAGAAAATAACGGAGACTGCTGAAACCACAGCGAAAAAAATTTCATCTCCTTTTTTTATCCTCATTTTTTCCCCTTTCAAATATATCAATAAAAACTTTTATTGTAAGCAACCAAAGTCATGTTGCGCATAATTCATTTCAAATTTACTTTAAATAAATAATTGCTACATTAGAACAAAAAACGTGATTTCCAAATAAAGCATAGAATACAATTCCACAGTTTTTCATTCCGGTAAAACAATCGAACTTTTTGTCGCAGGTAAACCACATCACGGAACTCTTTCTCTAAAACACATGCCTTCCCATTGTTGCCGTTGTGCATTTTCTCCTTAAAAGCCAGCAATTTCAAGGTGTGTTCGAACTTTAAGTGCCTCGTTACTCTTCATCTTTGCAGTTACAAAAAAAGAAACAAAAAGTTCAACGGCCCTACAATTGAATTGCACTTTTGATCTCCACAAAAGAAGGATTGTACTTCAAGTATTAAATGTGCGGCTTAAACAAGGAGGGCAGTTTTCGATTACAGAGTCTTAAATGTGACCTCCAGGACCTAATCACTCTTTCTATGGCAAATTTGGAGCGTACTCTTCTTCTTTTTCTAATTGGGTGGATTGGCATGTCAAAGAGTTTAACAAGTTCCGGACCATAATCTCTCCTTTATTGGCTATCCCGTAAAATAGGAGGAGGGGGGGGGGGAGTGGGTAGCTAGATTTTGTTAGTTTTAATCCATATTTCACGCATTCACCCTGGATTGGTTGATTGTGATCGTTAATTTGTTTCCTTACATGGTGAGGAGACATACATAAGAGTTTAGTTTGTATTGTCCATTCTTTATAAAATTATCTTGCTTGTCATTTAAACGTGTAATAAAGATTAGTACATATAGAGTAATACAATACGCATTATCGTTAGTAGAAAAGAAACAATTTAAAGAAGAATGGTTTCGATTTGTTTGGTAATCTATAATTTCTTCGTGTAGTTATTTCTCATTAGTCGTTTTCTTCAGGAGATTTTAGTATGAGATACTACGTTACTAAATGTGCATTATGCAAATGTACAATATTTCGTCTAATTATTGAGTCATTAAATATGTTTATAAGTCATATCTTTGATTATTATGTTTTGTGTGGTTTAGTTCTAATAATTAAATTACTTATAGATATGTTTTTCTTTTAGGTAAGAATTTATTTGACTTGCTTCTGGAACGGAATTTGATTGCGATTAACACTTAAAGAACAAACAGTTTTGTTTATTCTTACGTCAGTTGCAGTTGTCTCAAATATTGCTGATATGAAATTTAGGTTTAAGAATTGCTTCTGGAACGGAATTTAATTGAGATCAACACTTAAAGAAGTAACAGTTTTGTTTATTCTTATGCCAGTTGCACCTATCTGAAATATTGCTGATATGAAATTTAGGTGTAAGAATTGCTTCTGGAATATATTTTAATTGAGATTAACACTTAAAGAAGTAACAGTTTTGTTTATTCTTATGTCAGTTGCACATATCTGAAATATTGCTGATATGAAATTTAGGTTTTAGAATTGTTTAAGAATAGAGTAAAATTTCAATGTTTTTAGTAATTTCAACATATTAATAGGGAAGTCATTAAATAATTATTTTAGTCAAGTAATTATTTTAACATATTAAAACAAGAAACTAAAGGTAATGTATTAAGAAAACAAACAGAGTTCGAAGAAAATCTTGGTAGATTGACATTACTATTGTCTGCATAGATAAATATTTGTATGACAATTCATGATATTTTGTATTAAGCAATAAGTATATATATATATATATATATATATATATATATATAGATAGATTTGTAAATGTTTTATTTTTAATAGTAGATTATTGATCATGTCCTATTACGTTATATTAATTGTAAAAAACTTTACATTGATTATACTATGATGACTCTTTAAACTAGAAAAGTTTTGTTTGAACTCATTGCTTAAATTTCATAAGGATTAAATAATCAAATTATTGAAATATGTAAAAAAGAAAAATGCTTTTCTTAATTTTTTTAAATTCATTTTTTTCATATTTAAAATTGTTATTTTAAACAATACAAATGTTAAAAAAAATTTCGTTTTGTTTATTTTTTTAAACTTTTTACTTATTATTAATAAAATAGTTATTAATGAAAATAATTATTGATAAAATTTGCACTTTCATCTATTTAATAATGATGAAAAATACACATAAAAAATCTAAGTGTTAACAGATGTAGTATGAAAAACGTTTTGGTGATCGAAGGCATAAAAGAATGTAGAAACTTAAAAATCGAAACATATTTATAGCAATAATAACGTTGAATCAAAATAAAGTTGCTTAAGGTTTCAATTTTTGCAGAGGTAATGATTTCGAAAGTGAGAAGTGGGCGAAACAGCATATTTGTTCGAAATAAAAGAAAAATGAAATCGTCGAAGTTTTAAAACTCATTTACGTGCCGTTTTACTGCGGTACGATAATTTAAGGGTATGTAGTTTAATTTAAAACTCAACATTTTAAAAAATGTAACTTACTCTTTAACGTTAGATATTTTATCACAAATGGTGAGTGAAAATTGCCCTGCTTTAAATATCACTATGAAACATATTTTTTTAGCATTAAATAAATGTAGGTATGTTGTTTAATTTAAAACTCAACTTTTAAAAAAATGTAACTTACTCTTTAACGTTAGATATTTTATCACAAATGGTGAGTGAAAATTGCCCTGCTTTAAATATCACTATGAAACATATTTTTTTAGCATTAAATAAATGTAGGTATGTTGTTTAATTTAAAACTCAACTTTTTAAAAAATGTAACTTACTCTTTAACCTTAGATATTTGATCACAAATGGTGAGTGGAAATTGCCCTGCTTTAAATATCACTATGAAACATATTTTTTTAGCATTAAATAAATGTTTTCTGTTCAGTGTGGTCACTTTTGTTTGTTGCTCATCAAAAATAACCACAACTATGAAAGACCAAAAGTTGAAAGTGATATTGATATACAGAGGAATTCTCATGAGAGATTCAAAGATGAAAAGACTGTTCGGGTACTTTAAAATTCGAAACAACCTTTCAACGTCCCCCAATAAGAAATTCAAATTTTGCTTTTTGTATCCCACTCATATTTTTGAGTCTTTTTTTCTTACTGATTATATTCAAATGACAACTGACAAAATAGGCCTTTTTCCATCTTCAAGAACTGCCTTTCACTTCAATGTTTCGTTCATGAGAATTCTAAAAGAGTCTGATTCCTTGAAAATTACTAACCGTTCCGAACAAAAGCCGTTTTCTAATGTATTCATGAAATATTTCAAATATTTTTTCTGAAGTTTTTTATTTTTAAGAATTTATTTGAATGCAATGCGTTGTTACTTTCAAATGCTCCCAGATGGATAGTGAAAAAAATAGATTCTAGTTGTTTAAATCATAAATTCATTTGTGTGTTGACGAAATGGTGATTTTTATAAGAAAGTTTGCATGAGTCTTTGTTCATCATGAGAAAACACTTTTGATGATTTCGGAAGAAACTGTAAATAAGCTATTCAAAATTTTATGTTTACTTGAAAAATACTTCTTTCAGTTCCTTTTTTAGTTCATGAAACTACCTTGACATGTGTTGCACGGTTTTGAATTTTGAATATAAACTTTATTTTTAGTTTAGTTTTCAAATGCTCTATCATTCGCTAATTTGCTGTTTTATTCTTATTTATTTTTTATAACAAAATACTTGTTCTTGTTATAAAAATGCTTGAAATATTACTTATTCAAACAAACTAAGAGTACATGTCTTTGTTGTTTGGAATTGAAATTAATTTGATTAATATTAAAATGTTGAATTCTAGAGGAAAGTTTTCCTTGAAAAATTAACAAAAAAGGATATGTTATTCATATGTTATTAAAGGTTCCCAAACTTTTTTGACCTGTTCTCCCTTTCCAATATTGATAGATGGTTATTACTCTATCCAAAATTCAAAACTCACATGTACTTATAATTAGTCAAAATTAGATTAACTTAACATGTTTAAAAAAACTACAAACGCATTGGAAATTTTAATGTATTCAGATTTTATCATTTTGACACACTAATAGTTTAATAAAAATAAACTAAAAATACTTTATTTATAATAAACATAGAGTGAAATAGCGTGTTTTTAGTCATTTTTTTGTTCAGTAGGATGATTATGGTAGTTTTTCTTATTAATTCTCACATACTACAATGCAGGTCTTTTTCAACGTCAATCCACTTTTCAGATTGGCTTTCATTTGTAATTTAGTTAAGAAGACTGACTCTTAAAACAAATAGAAGCAATGTACTTTTATCTTTTGGATAAAACTTGCACATTAAACAGCAAAATTCTGTGAATTATTTTTCTTTAAACGTGCCTTAAGTTTGAGAATCCGTTTTCAGTTCGAGAAATTCATGTTGCAAGGCATCTGAAAACTTTCACTACCGACAAACTAAATAGATTTCTTATTAAATCTAACTCCTAATCACAAGGCTCAAGAAAGCATGTCCCAAATTCAATTTCTAAAGATGTCAAACGCGGCAAAATTTCACTTTTTTCAAGTTCTTGAAACCTTGATGAATGCCATCAAAAACTCAACTCAATTGATGAATACCATCATCACTTGATGAATACCATCAAATCAATTTCTTAAACATTTCACCATTTTTCATAACTGGATTTTTTCTTCCAATTTTCTTGTTAACATATAAAGGATTTCACTACAACAGTAAACAAGTGTAATCAATTTATTCCTTATTTCTCCCCTTGAAAATATGAAATTCACTCATGGTAATTTTTCTCGGGGTTGAGAATCCTAGAGATCCAATTCTTAGACTTAGCGTGAATCAACTCATGATATGAATCGTTGCCTATTATCGTATTTAATTTCATTTTTAATTCTGGTGTATGATTTTATAATACATCAACTCTTAAAACCATTAAAGTAAATTGATCCGGGAAAAAAAAATTTTGCTTCCCTTTCAGTTAAATAAATTTTTTATAATTCCAAAACCCTTTTTTTAAATAAAAATTTCAAATTTTTCATATATTCACACATGAATTAGAAGTTTATACCGTTTGTCTAACTAAAGAACTTCTTCCGCCAATTACGGTGATCTGCTCCTTACAAAACAGAAGATACACATTGCGTAGAAGGGAGCTATTTAATGCTTTCTTCACGGATCTAAGACAAATCTTGACCAAAATGTTTAGCCCCAGCAGCCCTTTTTCAAATAATTTAACCATAGTCGCCGATGGTCCTTTAGACAAACCGCGAAGGAAGCTCTTTATTTAGACAGACAGTATTATTTTTCACTTTTAAGTTCACTCGTTTGACAGCAAGACGCTGATTTGTAAAGTAAAGTCACGTTATTCATATAATTCTAAACCATTGGCGTGAAGCAACTTCAAATCAATGTCTTAGCATAGTATCATATTTCTTGCAAATTTTTAATTCAGGTGAGTTATTACGCAACTTATGAACTATTCAATCCGTCAAGGTTAATTGGCCCGAAAAAAGCTATCATTATATCTCTTTGATGTCAATAGATGGTAAGATTTCATTCTAATGTTGAACAAAACAAAATGTAAAGTGATATGTCTCTTTTTTTACGATGCACTTCCGCTGCCTTGAGATCCTTTCAGGTATCCTTGATGCATCCTAATCGAGGCAGTGTAAATCATTCTACAAGTTCACTTCACATTGTTTAGTTCTTTCTTTGGCGATAATATCGTGGTGGGGGCTATCTATTTACACGGCGATATACCTTACACGCCCTTAGTGTTACTTTCTTGCCTTCATGCTTGAACTCTTCCACCAAATTGAGCTACACAATATCGCTCAAGCGTAGCTGTGACCCTAAATATTTACTAATTGCTAGACTTCATCGTGTTTTATTTTTTATTTTTTTATGATGTGCGTTATTCAAAGTGGCAGAGGGCACTCAAAAGTAGTTCTTGTTTGAAAAGAAACTGAACTGGAAAGATTTAAATTATATTCTTTGCTACGTATAACGGCTGTTTTTTGAATGAACGTTACAGACGCTTGAACCCGAAAAAAAAGGAGAGTGTTACCTTCGTTTTCAATGTCGGAATGAACTCTGGATTGTTTAATTAACATCATTGGGAAGAATATTAATTTTTGTTTATGAATAAATTCCAGTGGATTGTAATTAATAAAATATCGTGGACTTCCATTGCTCTGGTTTAATGAAAAAGTTTTTCTCCTAACGGATCTACTTTATTATTTTCAGTTTATTTTTAGAACACGATGTTTGAAGATGCATTTTGTCGTCCTATGCAAGAAGGCAGTTTCTCCAATTTCAGGCGGCATTTTTGGTTTTCTTCTTTGTTAAGTTCCTTACACTTATTTTTATTCTAAGTAGTTAATATTTATAACCCAATTATTAGAATTTATTATACTTATTTAGGTAATAAGGAAGAAAATAGAAAATGGCAAAAATTAGCTTTCTTTTTGTTTAAGATGACAGAATTGTATTTATTTTAGATTTAAAATGTTAAATTAGTAAGTTCAAAAAATATTTCATATTTAAATCATAATTTTTAGATATTATTACAATAACTTATTATAATTATTAAGGATCTAATGGAGAAAAAAATCAAAAATGGCAAAGATTGGTTTTCTAGACGATAGTAATTTATTTATTCGAACTTTAAAATATTAAATTAAGTTAAATTGGTATTTAATATTTATCATTTAAGTATTATTGCAACAATTTATTGAAGTTTTAGAAAACAAATAAAGAAGAAAATCTAAAATGGTAGAAACTGGAGATATTTCCTTTTTGCTTAAGTTAACAGTATTGTATTTTCCTGAGATTTAAAATATTGTTAAGTAGACATTTCATAATTAATACATGCAATATATATTATTATATACAAATATTTCTAATTATATAGTATCGCATTTTAATTAACAGTATATTACTGTGTTGTGCACTGTACTGCATGATCAAAATAAATCCAGAGAAGATTTTTTTCCTGGTTGCAACTTGTAAACAGTGAATTTGCACCATATTATATTACCGATTTTTTTTGTTTGTAAGAGTGTAGACAATTTCTTAAACATAATTAAACGGAGAATAAATATTTTTCACCAACCTAATAATAATTATCATATTATTGTAATAGAATTTTTTAACATTCTCATTTTTCAAAAAAACATCCGCTGTTAATTATACAAAATAAATATTAAATTTAGAACAAATGCGTCGACTAAACCATTTTTCATATAATCGTACTAATTTTTTAACAACGAAGTCAATAAATTAGCACTTTTAGAACAGAAAAGATAATTTAGATCGGAATTGGCCATATTTTCTTTCCTGTTTACCTACCCAAAATTCTTTATGTTTTCTGTTTAATTTTTTTCTTCTCTCTCTCTTAGACTACTTGCCCGTGCTGAAAGTTAATTACTCATCTGTGTACGTCTAATACAAACTAATATTTCTTACTTCAGAAATGAATAGCGATTTACAGTATTCGAAGCTGAGAAATATTTTAGCTTTCGTCACACAAATTCATGCTTAAACCGGAACAGGAAAAAAAAAAAAAAAATGAGCACCATTTATCATGAGAGACACTGTTGTTCCCTAAAGGTGGGCGGTGCTTTATACAAATTAATTCTCTTGCCTTCATCATTTAGCCATTTTTTTTTATGTCGACAGGTTAATGAAAGCTTCTACAACACAGATTTAACGAATTGGATTTCTTGCTCTTCTGGGATATTTGTGGCCACGATTTACTCTCGCTCTTCTAATGTGATAGAAAATTATATTATAATAATAATAGTTGAAAACTCAATGGGCATGTAATTCAGCTAGATGTGTTTTGTTGTTCCTTTGAAAAATGTTTCTTTCTTTTGTCGAAACCTCATGAGAAAGATAAATGGGAGGCAATATTTTTTTGAGTGAAGCAACAATTGAAAAAGTAGAAACGTGTGGCAAATTTCACTTTTTCATTTGTCTTTCTGGGTTCCGCTATGAACAAGATTAAATCTAAGCATAAGTTTAATACATTCTTGTTGAATGTTTATTGTTCTGTATTGTGTTAAATTTATTATTTAACTTTAATATACTATCTGGAAATGTTTACTTCCATTTCTTTTATTTCCAAATTAATCAATGTTGTTGGATTTTAAATTTTTTTTTCATTCTTCAATCGCTATTTATTTCCTAACTATGTATGATGAATTTCTCAATTATTTTTTATTCTTCAATTAATTTATATTCTAATTATTCTGTACTCTCCCGTAACTTAAATTCTCCAACTGAATTATATTCTAAATATTCAGTTATCTTCAGTATCCTAAATTCTTCATTTAAATTATATTCTAATTATTCTGTACTCTTCCGTATCCTATATTCTCCAATTAAATTATATTCTAATTATTCCGAACTCTTCAGTATGCTATATTTTTCAATTATTCTGCTTGTAATCCATATTCCGCAGTTCTGAATACCTGAAATACATTCTGTAGTTTTGGTTTTAAATTGAATCTTAAGACATTTTCTTTTACACTCAGAGGAAAAGGTTCCGGAAAAAAATTACCGGAAAATAATTATTACTGTAAAAATTACGGTATAATATTTTATGGTAAAAATGGATTTTACTTTAAAATGGATTTTACGGATGATGCACCCAAAGTGCCGGTACTTCACACAGTTATTTTATCGGAAAATTTTCCCAGTGTATATCCAAAACCTTATTATAGTGAAAATGTGCTACAACCTTAATAAGATGTAAAAAAAAAAAATCTTTTAAAATGAAAATAAATATTTGTCTAATCAAATGTTAGAAATAAGTAATTCATTAGATAATATATATATAAACTTGACAGTGTATGTCAACAAATTTGAACTACTCGAGTTCAACTCACTCAAATTTTATAATTGTGTAGATTTCATGAAATTTTCTTTCCTATTTTAATATTGGTTTTTAAACTTCCTTATAATATATATAAAAAAAGAAATTGCGTCAAAAATTATTCTAACTTTAAAATTTTTATTAAATCTAATGTGTATTTACGCAGGAAAATTTCAGTTTTAAAAGAGTCTTTACGAAATGCATATATCGCTTTTTGTAAAGCATATTGCCACAATTTTCTGAAAAAGGTAATATTTTTCAAGATAATATATATTTTTGCTTCCTTTTTTGTAGATGCATGATAAACTTTTTGGGAAAATAAGAAAAATGTCAGGCATCGGTGTTTATCTTTGAAAATAGACTTCTAAGGATTTTTATCGCCGCTTTGAATATGCAGACTCACGTAGATTCTCTAAGCGATAAAGGCGAAGTTATTTATTTTCAGAAGCGATTGAATAATTCATCAGAAAATAAAATGCACTTTCTTTCGATCGCGTGGCAGCTTGATAAAACTTTACAATTCTCCAGCATGCAATGTTGTTTCTGATTTAGTACATGAAGGTGAATCGATTTTATTGGCACTATGCAATTAATTTCTTTTACATTCACTTCACCTGAATGTAGTTATTTATTAAAATTATTCGTTCTTCCATGCTTGATTTGTACGTCAATCGTAATGTTTAAATATTTATTCATCATCATCATCATTGTATTAGTAGAAACTGAGGATGAGAAAGTGTATAAATTTATTAGATATACATTTTCTAACGCAATCAATTAAGATTTTCAAAATTCATTCCAGAAGTAAATCCCGTTTTAGATAACTGTGAAGAAATGAATTAATAATTTAATACATTAACTGAGACAAAACAATTAATCAAAAATATAAATTCACTTGCTGTTAGTTTTAAAGCAGCTACGAAAAAATATATTAAATTATAATGTAATCGAATACTTGAAATTATTTAATCCCAGATAGCAGGCTACCTAACGGCAAACGTTGTAATTTTATTTTCATTTGGTTGACATAGAAAGGTTGACTAATTAATCTTTTTTTAAAGTTTAGTAACAATTTTAATACGCCAAGGCTTGTTTCCTTAAAGATTAAATAAATTTGTGCAAAAAAATTTGTGAAAAAAAATTTCTCATTTTTTAGCTTTTACTGTAAACCACGTTTTTGCCTTTTTCAAATCTAGTTTTGTTCAGGTTCTCAAATCCAACATTTTGTTTGTGATGAAAACTCAACTCTTTCATCGTGACGGACGAGATAACTCGTCTTCCAGGAATACTCGCTGTACTCTATTGTTGTATTAATGAATATAGATATCTATTACAATTGATTATTTTTTAAAGAAAAATAAAACATTTTGAAAGTTAAAAAAGCGTTTTGTTTCAATTTCAGAGCTGCAGAAGGGTGGGTGGGGGCACACTAAGCGCTGAGGATGGGACAAAGGCTCGTCATAGTCGGGATGCAAGTGTTAATGATGAGGTCAACCCTCGCTTTTAAAGCGTTAAAGAATGCGTATAAGAGCATGAGCAAAAAAATCTTATTTCAGTGATGGTCATGAAATTTAAAATAAACCTTTAGAATGTGAATTTATTCTCGGTTTGAGAACGCTTTCAACGCTTTCATCCTGTATTACAGAAGATTTTTCTAACGTTGTTTTATAGAGGTAGATTCAATCTCGACATAAAAAGGTTGTTCACGCAAGTTTAAGGCGAACCCCATAGTGCGTAAACCAGCATAGTTAGATTTAACCTTATTTCAAGTTTGCTTGGTTTACTTGCTAATCATTTATAAATATTGATAGGCTTTATGATAAAGTTTATTTCTGACGTTAAATGTTTTATAATCGTTTTTGAACAGACGCCCAAATTTTGAGTTACCACTACCAATGTTCATCTCCGTAGCTTTGTAATTTTGAACCCAATCCAGAAGACAAGGAAACTCCTGGATTAGGAGAAATTTTGCCTTCGTGGAGAACTTTTTTTGACGGAACTAACCCGCATATGCGTTACAAGGTGCGGAAAACATTGAAAACATTCCACGATTATCCTGACAACAAGGGTACTCTGCCCATGATGCGTTTACTACTGAGGCTATTTTACGGTGTGAGCCGGGTGCGGAATTCGTGTTGATCAGCCACCACTTTGATTCGAACCCGGCCACCTCATTGGAAGGCGAGCGCCCATCTTCTGAGCTACCACGGTTTGTTGCTTATATTAAAATGAACTTGTTATTTAAAAAACAAAGTCAACTTCAAGAAGTTCTAATAATTATTTAAAAAAAATATCATAATAATACTATCAAACAACAAATACAGGTTTATCAATTCATTAAAAATTTAAATAAATTTTATCTATTCAAATAATAACATAAATTTAATTTTAATATTTAGAATAGAAAAATATGAATAAAAGAATAAGGGCTTTTGTGACTTCAAATTGTGAATCAAAAATTGTTTAATTTTAATAATGTAAATGCATTTGGATGCTAAAGAAAGAATAGGTCCTAAACGAGAATCCGTTTCCACAAACAATTCCGCATGAGAGTATAAATTTTTTTTAAACACAATCAAAATTTACCCAACCAATTTTAACTGTGAAATGATTTTAAAATATTTTATACCAATTTGAACTAAGTAATAATTGCAACTAGATGAAAGGTACCTTATCGAACCGATTCGTACACTTATGAGACAATTTTAAATATATTTTACTCCCAGTCAATAAAATTAGCAGTGCAGAGACCTTTCATTGCCGCAAATTTGTCAAAAATGTGTGTAAATCGGATCATAAAAAAAATTAGATGTCCAGTGATTTTCGCCAACGTTACATTTAAAACATAAATTTGGATAAAATTTTTAAATGTTTTTTCCCCTTTCGTTTTTACAGACATGTTTTCAACTGTCGATTTCAACCTACACAAAGAGAGATTGAAGAATTGAAATAATGATAAGTTGTTAAACACCCACACAGATACGCATGTCTCATCACTAACGTCCATCCATCAAGATGGCCGTCAATATCCATCCTCCACACGTTTATTTGGCGAGACTTAATTACTGCCAAAGCTACGAATAAGGGATAAAAACATTAAACACATTATTAATGATAATTAAGAGCATGATTTCTTACTTGATATATTATACCTGAGGTTAATTAACGTACATCCGCGCCAACCCTATCGTTTCTTTGTAGCCAAAGGCCACTTAATAACTTGCAATTACTTTCAGCATGACGCCCCACCATTGCGATATTTAAATTAATTTTCTGCATATTCGGCATGATTTCCGTATTTATGAAAAAATCGTGCACAGATATGATGGTGAAAAGTAGTTTTCGCCTTGATGAAATCGTTGATAAAACGATTTAATTTATTATCTCGGAAGATTGAAAACGTGGGTTTGGGCGAGATTAGATATTGTTAATACATTTTCAAGAACACCAAAAAGCCACTTACTGCACGTGAAGCTTACTTGAATTTATTAATAAAGTATATGCCTTGTTAATTAAGTTTTAGGTTCCTTTTTATTAGTTCAAATATTGATAAATGTTTGTAAGTTTTATACTTTATTCTTGTCTATTCTCATATAAAATGTGAATAAAAACTTCGCAGGTATTGTAAATTAGATACGAATTAATAAATAAATATAGAAATTCTTCATCATAGTTTGATTTATATATTTATTAAATTAAGTATAATTAGCAGTATTTATTATTGTTTTATTTAAAATATTAATAATGATGAACTGCATAATAAATTTTCACCATTTGCTCAAAAACAAGATTTTTTTTATCTCTGACGTGTGGTGAAATTCTTTTTTTTTTTTCCCAATACTTTTATATTAGACTTAAATATATTTCGAATCAAATATATATATTTAAGAAAATCTGAATGACGTCATCGTAGGCATTGTAAATTAGATATGAATTAATAAATAAAAAAAGAAATTCTTCATCATGATTTGATGTATATATTTATTAAATGAAGTATGATTAGCAGTATTTATTATTTTTATTTAAAATATTAATAATGATAAATGACAAAATGAATTTTCCCTATCTATATCACTGACGTGTGGTTAACAATTTTTCTTTTTTCTTTTGTTATATTGCTCTTAAATATATTTCAAAGCAAATATCTATATTTGAATAAAAATAAATGTTTCTGTAAAGCTCGAGGTCTAGTAAATCCCAGATTTGACATGTAAAACGTAGGATTTACCAAAGTGGATTGGTAAAAGTTCGAAATAAGCTTTAAGATGATTCCATTTCTGACTTTTAGCAAGCCTTTGAGGTAAAATCTTGGAAGTTACCGACAACTTCCGGTAAAAGTCCAAAGCGAGGGATTTTTTCAAAAAACTTTTGCCGAAATTAATTTCAAATATTATTAAAAAAACTTCCGAAGTTTTTGAGAGAATTGTGCATTATTTGAGCTTTTCCTTATGAAATCTTATTTGTAAAATGGTATGAATATTTCATTATTTCTTATTATATTTTTTCATTTTTTTGTAACTCTTTTAAAAATAAGACAATTTTATCGATATAATACATTATATTAATCATTTTTACATTTTCAATTAAAAAAGGTAAAGTATGTTTTAATCTCTTTGGAATACGCTGAATATGGAAAGAACATAGTCTGTTAACATATAATATATATAGTCTGTCTATAGAAAAAACTTCTCTCACCATTCATAAGGAGCAGTAGCGGTGACTATGGTTACGAGGTTTAACTATTTGGGTAGAGAGTAGCTCCCCTCTTTGAAATACGCTACTTCTTGTTTCCATGGCAACAGACGACTTTAAACTTTGTGGTTAGGATAGCTCTTACTGTAGACAAACTGTAATATGGTATTCTTCCGATTAAGGGGGCAGTTGACAGTGGTTAATTTTTTTCCCTAAATCAAACACCAAACACAATATAGTCAATCATTAATAACAGCTGTTTATTTTTTATTTTTAATAATATGATTAATCATGGAATGTAACAGCCATTGCCCGGTTTATCCTACACTGATGTTTTTTATTTATTTTTTAATTTTTTATTTTTATGGGAGTAAAATTTTAGCTTTTCCTTATTTATTGCTTTTTGAGCAACTTCGGAATAATTGATTTTTAAAAACACACGTTCATTAAAAAGAAATAATAGATATGCATTTTTTAAACACGGATAAAATTGAAATTAACTTTTTTATGATTTGTTATTACAACATTTTCTTTTTTTAATAACGAAAATAAGTTCAGAATATTATTTTATATTAATAAATATCTAGTTAAGAAATAGGCTAAATTATAAGTTAATTAAAAAAATATTTGTCATTTTTTTAAAATCTTCTATAACTATGATTAAAAATTTTATTTTTAATTTTAGCATTTTCATTTTTTTTTCATTTAAGTAACTGATAAAAATTTGAACATAATGTTATACACCAAAAGCAAATTTTGCTTTTCAAGTTTTTTTATAATGACTTAATTCGACGACGAATATTGGAAAATAGATTTTTGGTAATTTTTCTCCCCGAAAATAACAAGACTGTTTCTGTTTGCATAGAAAGATGAATATTAAAAAAACTATGTAGTTCAGAACTCAGTTTAGTTTGTCTATACATATTTGCATTCACTTCGCAGAATTCCAATCTTACATCAGTCATTAAATCTCTATTTTCTCTATACCCAAAGATGAATTAAAATATAGGTATGTAAACATGTTTGAACTGAAAAGAAAAACTTCTCTTTCATAGTACAATATACCTTTAAGCGTATATACAGGTTCCCGGAGATATTCATTCAAAAGAGAAAGTTTTCTAACAACCATATGTCGCTGATTTGAAAAGAGAGGAGGAAAAAAAAAATGTTTTCTTTTATAAAAAGGATGCGTCAGTGTGGGAGTTGTGTTTACTTATCTTTTATTTCAGTACTCCGTTATGCTCGCACAAATGTGATCTCTTTTTGGGAAAGTAACATCAAAGCGGCATAAAAACATATGGTTGCAGATAAATAAAATAAAAAAGGAAATATTTAATGTATATAGAGTTGGTGTATTAAATAAGGATTTTAAAAAACAGACAATTATACTGGGTAAGCTTAGAATGTTAAAATTTCATGGTTACTCTGAGTTAACTATGTTTGATCTGTTAAATAAATGAATGCATAATTTTTTTATTATTATTTTTTTTTTGAACTTTCGATATAATATTTTTATCTCGATTTTTTAAAATTTTATTTGATAGATAATAAAGATAATAGAGATAATAAAAATGCGCTTGATTGATTTTTTTTTTGTGTGTGTATATATCTGTTAATGTTATACGCTTTTAACAATAGCCTTTAGAGATAATAAAAATGCGCTTGATTGATTTTTTTTTTTGTATTTTTAGGAAAATGATTCGATTTTTTTAAAATTTTATTAAATAAGACAATAATTTGTGGTACAAATATTTTAAAATTACAATCTTGTTCAATTTTTCTTCGCATCAGAATTTCTATCATCTATAAAAGTTTAATTTATAATATCGTTATTTAAAGTTAAATTTGGTATAGCATGACCTACGTCACGTGACCTACGTGTTATTCACATAAAAACTCGTTTCTGGGAGGGGTGGGTAAATCAGTTATTATGAGTAGCATTATCTTTTTAGAGGGAATTCTTTTTTCATATTGAACACCGACTTAGAAATTATTTTACTTATTTTCAAGAACTCGTATTGTTTCATATGCTAATTGCACACTTGTAAAGCGATGTCATGCGTGGGTTAGTCAATCAAATTTCGACTCACACGCTTGAGGCCTCCACCAGATATCTAATTAAATCTAATCCGAAATCAATTCAGCGGGATAATAAGCTCAAGTCTCAAAACTGTAATGTTACCACACCACGCACAACCATGTGATTAGTCTCAAGTCTTATGAGTTAGTATTCAATTTATTGTTCATAAAGTTATCAATTAATATTCTTCTTCTAAATTAGTTATTAGCTTTAATAACGATGTAGCTAAGCTCAAGAAACAAACACAAGATGCATTTATAACTTTTTTCTCTCCAGAAACGTTTTGTAGCATTAGCAGGAAACGGTAAACGAAATTTCAAAAGTATAAAACAGATATACACAAATTTGCAAACGATATCATTTTCACAATGGAAAAGGAGATATCTGAAAACGATTCGATAAAATTAACACATTTGAAAAATTTGGTTTGCATTTCGTAGATTAGGCCATTTTATCCAATTCGATTTTTTTTTCTTCCACTCTCCTTTACGTGAAATTAAAATATTTTTCTCAGTCGCAACGAATAGCATTCGATTTCGCCATTTTCAGCTTTTGTCTCGCTAAGGGTGTGTGTGTGTAGGCGGCATTCGGTAAAAGAACAGTTTCTTTAACCTCTTATGCAGATTAATTCCTTTGAGTATGCTGCGTCCAATCACTGAAGTGGAGAAGATATTTCAGAATCCAAGGGGTGCTTGCTTGTGCTGTAGTTTCAGCCGTGTCGGTCAATATAGCGGTGGGGAGGCGCCGTTTTCTTTAATCAGTCTAGGAGCCCCATAACATTTCCGATGAAATGGTGTCTGAGAAGGGGCACTCCTCTGTGTATTTTATAGTTTCTCACTGGGAAGAAAGGCTGCTGAGAGGGAACATTAATGACCATTCCTCTATCTCAAAGTGCCTCTTTCCGTTCACTTAACGAACGCGTGCCGACGTGGGAGGTTTTATAAGTGAAAGTGGCGTACGTTTAATAGCTGGTAGAATCAGTGGGAAAATCGAAACGCGGTAACTTTATTTCCAGTTTTTAATATTTGTTTACAAACCGTTTTACAGCTGATGGTTCCAATTCAGCGCTTCTCAATTTTTCTGGTTATGGAACGCTAAATGATCAAGCTTCTTCTGGCGGAACCCATACTTAATATATATACAGTCAAACCCCGCTATAGTGAACCTTCAAGGGACCGAAATTTCGGTTCACTATATCCGATCAGCAAACAATTTTAACTATTGATTCAAACTCCTTCTTTTTATTATACATTATTTAAATAAATGACCAGTAAAATGAAATACAAAAATGGCTGAAAAATAATACGTAGTAACAAAAAATGTGTTAACTTGCTTTTATTTTTTATTACTCTTCGTCTTGTGTACAAAAAAAAAAAAAAAAAAAAAAAAAAAAAAAAATAGTAATCTTTAGCTGACGCAGGGAAAAATTTGTAGATACATCTGCCTGGGTAGACCTCTGTTCAGGAATGGAAAAGTGTGATAAACGAAGCAAACAAGAGAAAATACTTATCACTACATTCCACTCTATAGATGGTTTTAAAAATCAGTACAAGTATTTATTTTGACGTAGACATTTCAAAATTATTAATAAAAAAAAATGAAGAAAAAAAATCAGTCAAAGACAGAAGAAAGTTATAATATCCAACTTCCTCACTTTTTTAGTTCTCTATATCCACAAAAAAAAAAAAAACATACGTGTATAGCAAGGCATGGGACCGAACATTTCGTTCACTATATCCGGGAGTTCATTGGAAACCGTGTTCACTATAGCAGGATTTGACTGTATAAAAAATGTTCATTAGCAGCTGTAAATATGCTAACCGAAAAGGAAGGGAAAAAAAGGATTGCTAATTTTTTTGTAAAATGCAGTGGTACTTCCAGAAAAGACCAACTTTGTGTAGCGACCTCTTTTTACGACCACTTGTGGGAGGGGCGAAACTTTTTGCATAGACTTTGTGGGTGGGGAAAACCTTTAGAAGAGACCATCAAAACCTCTCCCTGTGACCGGGGAAATCTCCGCATCAAATGCGAAATGACACTGAATAAAATTAAAAGTGCTCGCGAAAAACTATGTACCTTCGATAACATTCTGAAGTTAATGGAGGTAACCCTTAAGAACGATCAACCTCCATTAACGACCATTTTACTGTGGAACATAGAGTGGACGCTCCCGAGAGGTTTCACCATTTAATGCAAGGAATGAAATCGATGAACTTCTTGGACCATTTTACTATGGAACATAGAGTGGACGAACCCGAGAGGTTTCACCATTTAATGCAAAGAATGAAATCGATGAACTTCTTGGACCATTTTACTATGGAACATAGAGTGGACGCTCCCGAAAGGTTTCACCATTTAATGCAAAGAATGAAATCGATGAACTTCTTGGACCATTTTACTATGGAACATAGAGTGGACGCTCCCGAAAGGTTTCACCATTTAATGCAAAGAATGAAATCGATGAACTTCTTGGTGTATACATATGTGTGCTGTTACATAAGCTGAATTATGGTTTTTAAAAATGAACTGTTATAAACGTTCAGAATAAGATCAGAGAAACAAAAAATTTTATTCGTTTATTTAAGTTATTTTATTTCGAAATTAAAAGCTCTCGAGAAAAATATTCGATGAATTTTTCATAATTCTTTTCATAATTTATTCAATTTATTGATATTTATTCAAAATACATGCTTTCAAATATCCAAATATTTAACTAAAACAAATTTTTAAAATTTTTAAAAATTTATTTTATTTTATTACCGTTGTTGAACAGCCGACCCAATTTTTTGGGTTTACGTCTACTAATGTTCAACTCCGTTGCCTTGTAATTTTTAACCCAATCCAGAAGATAAGGGAACTCCTGGATCAAGAAATGGCAGAAATTTACCTTCGTGGTGGACTTTTTGAAAGAACTAAACCCGCATTTGCTTTACATGGATAGGAAAACTACGCAAACCTTCCATAGTTAGCCTGACAGCAGACCCAAGATCCGTCTACCACTGAGGATATTTTATGTAAGCACTGTGGTCGGTGCGAGCCGGGGGCGGAATTCGTATCGACCAGTCATCGCTGGGATTCGAACCCAGGTTCACCTCATTGGAAGGCGGACGCTCTATCTCAAGAGCCTGCATGGCTCAAAATATTTTTAAATTCATTTTTTTAATTTTATATATGTATGCATTATATATTAAACATGATATATATGCCTTAAAACTTTAACTTTCTTTTTAAAGCGTCTAATTTTATTAAAAATTATCTTCTGTTGTTTGCTCTATTATGTTTGTAAATGATGAAATTTGGAAATAGACAATGCGTTACACACAATCTGAATTGTTACTTTATTTATGGCTAATATCGCAATGTATCTGGCAAAAAGGATCAAAAGTACTTCTTTTTTTTCCTTTTTTTTTTAATTGCGACTGCAAAATATAAAATAAAAATTTTATCAGTTTGTTCCCTATTTTCCTATACTTATTTGTGGAGTATTATATATATATATATATAATCAGTTATTTTAAAAAAGGATATTTAATTAATGCATAATATACTTTTTCCTTGACCTTATCGCTCAACGTTTTAGAACATAATTGTTCATCTTAGCATTACTTAAGCTTAAATCATTAAATATACAATAAAAGAAAAAAAATTGTCTTGTCTATTAATGTAATTTGAATCTAAAAAGTAAAAGTTTCTGTGAATAACCAAATGAGGCGAGTGAATTTATTTCTTACTCCATTTGACTTTAGTTTTCTTATTTATTCCAAAAACTGATTGTTCGGAAAATTTTTTGAGTCAACTTCAAGTGATGCATAATGAATATCGCTTCAGCATGAACTATTTACTTGGTTGTAAAACAAAGTTTAAATTTTCAAAGAAATAACTTTTGTCTTTTATCGAGCCCGAGGGGAATTAAGTTCAACTGGTATAAGAGCTTTCTCTGTCTTCTGTTCTTGAAATATTTTATACAAGCCGTGGAATTTATATTCTCGAGAATGGTTGGCAACAGATATATTCCTCTTCAAGATGTTTTTTGGACTTAATTTATTTTTGCAACATATTAGATGAATTTTTTTTTCTTTTATGCAGTTGCTCTCTAAGTCTTATAAAATGAGAAATCCATTAATTAATTTATCGTTAAACTAAATGTGCAGAAATTTTTGAATTAATGAACATCATTATTTAGTTTTATTCTCACAAAAAAGGATTTTGTAGTTAATTTAAAATTTATAAAAAACATTTTAACGTTAAGATGAATCTTACACAATTATTTTTTAAAAGATTTTACGTATGAATTTATCATTACACATTTTAAAATGAGATACTTAATATAAATTGAGCAGCATTGTTCACAGAATTCATTCTTACATTTTCTTCTGTTTTCATTTATTTTTTCGTATAATATTTAAAACATTGAGAACTTTGATTAGATTACTTAATGTGGTATGCTTTTATTTTTTGTTTTCATATTATAAGAATTTACCATGCGCAGAACTCAAACGTAATAATTTTTAATCTAATAATCAAATTTTTATGAATTAAGAGGCAATAATTAACAAAATAATGGATTTAGAGGAAAAACCTAAATATGATAATCAGTTTGTTTAAATGTTATTTTATGAAATCAGACACAAAAACATACTTTTTTTTAATGAACAGCAGTTTCTTTTTTTGTCTTTTTTTCAATGGATTCAGATTTTTTACCTTTAAAATATTGAATTATTCAATTTTTTTAAAATTATTTAATACTATATTTTCCAATTTTACAACCCCGCATATTTTACTATTCTTTTCCAATTTTACTACCCTTCTATGCAAAAAGCAGAATCTTTCGAAAAAAATAATGTTTACTCAAAAAATACTTTTTTAATATGTTTGATTTCGCGACTGCTAAACTAATTTTAAATAATTAATATTAATAATTTTAGTGGGATATAACTAATTTTAGTTTATTTCCTCAACTTATTAAAGTTGCTTGATTAAGCATAACATATTTTTTAAATTGAAATTAAAGAAAATTTCGTGCATTTTTTTATTATTTTGTATTAATTTAAATCAAATTAAGTGAAAAATATTATATCTGGCATTTTAATAATTTATGATTACGAAATACAGCGGAAGACACCATTGTCTTTTTCTGCGTTAAAGGTAAAATCTTCCAACCAAACACGAATCACTTACAAACAAAAATTTTTCGAATTTGCAATTATTTGCAGTTATTTAGATCTAAGAGAAACAGTTATTCGTCATTTAAACATTTTTAATTTACAAAATTAATTATCGATAAATTTTTAAATATGAATTAAAAAAGAAAAAAATTTTTCAATCTACTTTTTTTGTATTTTATTGCAAATATAATTTCTTATAATCTAAAATTGTTTTTAATTACTACTAGACTGTTTTTTATAGCTAAAAAATACCAAAATGCATTTTTGGTTGTAATTAAAACTTCAGAAAAAAATATATATAATGGGAACACCGGTGTCCCGTAGGCGTCAAAGGGTTAGCTTAAATTCGCAAAGAGAATTCGTTTGAATTTAAAAATTCCTGTATATGTCTTGTATTTCGATTTTAAAAAAAGAGTTTAGTTTTAAATGTATTTTCATAAAGAATTATATGCCATTAAATTACACCAAAGAAAATAAATCCCTAAGGATTTTCGTCCCATTTAGCATGCTAATAATTTATTAAAATTTTAAATTCTTTCTATAATGATATACAAGTTAAATGTGTCCCATTTAAAATAAAATACTCTCACTATTTATCAGCTTGCAACGCCTTCAGCGATGGATGCTTTTCTACCCTCCAGAGATTCGAGGTTGCTTTCCCTGCCAAGAAAGAACAAAAATAAACAATAATTTTCACCTAAAACGGTTGATGGCCTTTCCGGCAGACATATTTAAAGAGCTTTATTACTTTTAATCTGAGCAGGTACTTTAATTATCGCTTGATTATTTTCTTCTTTCTCTGAAGAAGTTGTCGCCCCTTTTTATTCCTTTATCACTCCATCAAGTTTAGGGAGAACAGCAATGGATGTGTTTAATGAGATTCGTCCGTGAGGATTACGTCGGCCATTGTTTTGGTTCATTTAATCCGCTTCCTTGCCAGACACAGAAACGAAGCCGTGGGAAAAAAAGTCCGTTGGTTCTCTTGGGGTCCTATAGGTTGAAGTACAGAATTAATAAAACAAAAAAAAGTCAAGTAGTGAGGGTATTAGGAAAGATGTTGCAGTGTAAAGTATTGATGATTCTTGATTCCGAATGCCCTTAGGTGCGATGGGTAAAAGGCCCCAAAAAGTGATTCACTTAAAGAAAGAAAGAAAATATCATTTTGTAGCATCAGTGGAAGAAAGTGCAGGAAACGGTAATTTGTCACGAAAAAAAGGAAACCCTTTCGCAAAATGGCTTGTTAAAGTTTTGGTGTATGATTACTACGTGTGAAGAATACTTTTAGAAACGTACAGAGACTTGTAAACGTGATTATATGGTTCTGTTAACATGCATAGGGAGCTGCTGATAGCTTAGCGATTAAAGTTACTGAGCTGTCATCATGAAGGACTAGGGTTCGATCCTTAGTGACAGCTTAAAGCACACGCAGCCTCAGATTAATGGCTACCAACTTGTCTGAAATTAAACACGGCAGTGTGCGCAAGGCTGACTGCATTTTGGGAACGAAACTATGGAACCAATGACCCCTTGGCCCACCATAGGCTGTTGCAGGATTGTTCTCGCTCTCTTTTTTAACAGGTGTAGACTTTAGTAAGGGAATGCATACTGCCAATCTTTTCGTCTCTTCATAGGGTTAAATCTATGGGGCAGTATATGTGATATTATTTAACACAAATATCTTAGAAAGTAATTGATATAGTTTTGTAATAGTTTTCGTAAAAATAGTTCTGTGAATATAATTTTATGCAATCGGTGTTTCTTTATATTATTGTCCTTTAATTCTCTCTTAAAAATAAACTAAGGAATGAAAAAGCACTTAACATTGATGAACAAGACGAGACGTGAAGAGATAAAGGTAGTCTTTGATTTTATTTTTTTTAAATCTGTCTTATATTCACAGTTTTTTAGACTTTATATACAAGCTTTTTTTTAAACGTAATTTTGAGAGTTAGAACTATTGATAACTATACTAAAATTTATCTTTTAATGGAAACTGCTTTGATAATTCTTCATGACGTATCGCCTGTTAAAAAAGTCTAATTTTTAATTACTTAGCTTTAAATTAAAGTTAAGTAATTACGGGTTGCTTAATTTTTAATTTCTTAAAATTATTTCAAAAACATCCGGAAGTTTATAGTAGTTAGCAATTTATTAAAAAATATTATATTTTTAAAATAAAAAATAAATATTTTTTGTTGTTGTTGCAAATAATGGATTTGAATGTATACAAAAAGTGTTTCCTTCAATAAATATTGTCAATATTTTTCTATAGAAGCAAACGGTTGAGGCCCTCATATTCAGAAATATGAATTGAAGTTAACTTCCCCTCTCTACACTGTTATGAAAACCAGATTTTTTTTTCAAAATGGAGGAACAAAAAGGGCAGATAAGGCATTTCTACATTCTTAGACCGGAGAGGTGATGCAGCGAAACAAAATTACGATTGACATGGGCTTCTTTAATTCTTTCAGGCGCGGTGGTATAAAAACTGTCCCACTTATTTCTTGTAATAGTATAAACCATTAAAATATTTATATATTTTAACCCTGAAATTAAACGTTTTTTAATTAACCATTCAAAAAATATAGGGATAGAGAAGAACTCTTCTATATGGACGTGTATACGATGACCACAATTATTATGGTTATTCTCGAATAAAATTCTGTTTCAAATATTTCTGCCCCGCAGAAGGTTAAAATACTTCAGCAGAACAAAATGTTGTTGATTATTTTAATTAGTTTAAAGTATTTTTGCATTTGAATTGATTATAAATATAGAGAGGTAGAATTTATTATGAATTCTAAAAAAAATTATTTAATTAAAAAATATTGAATTTGATAATAAAGATTGATAGGAAAGTTTTTAAGTATATTTTATCATCCATTGAAGAATGATATATTTTTCATAGATTCGCAGCTTTTAATGTTATGTTAAGGTTTATAACTCAGAGGTAATTAAGTCAAAACACTTTTGATTCAAATATTGAAGCATCAAACTCGCTTTTACAGAATTTTTGTTTAAATTAAAAATTTATTCTCATTTGCCCTATGTGGAGAAGAAATTGTCCTTTTTACCGGACGTCAATGCATTATAATTTATGAAGTGCAGCGTGTGGCATACACGGATGTCCCACGCGTAACATAAGCATAATAAATAATATTTTTAACAAAAAGTTTGCAACTATGTTATGTCTAAAATATCTTTATCAAATGTGAATTCATAAAAATAGGTTTATTCATGTTTAACTCAAGAGTTTGTATTACATACTTTATGCGAAATTATAATGTGTGATATTATCGCACTTGACTGTGAAATTGCCGAAAGATTAAGTTATAAACCTACTAATACAACTTGCATACAAATTGTAAATAACAATTTCACTCCATGTTTAACTTTGGATTTCTTTCACATACTAAGCACCCCTATCTTTATGTTAGCACATTATGATAAAACGACATTCATTTGAAACGCCTTCATTTTGGAAGACAAATCAAGTAAATGTCGTTTTGTTCTAAGCTTTATGTTTTTATTCTAATCACATAAATTCAGCTCTATATAATGTTCACAAATAACAAGTTTCATCTGATCTTTTGTAAAGATATAATACTTTTTATTATATATATTTTTTATAACAAATCGTTTTCACTCAAAATGGCTTTAAAGATTTGAAATGTATTCCATGAAGTAGATAAAGAAATTGCCAGATAAATGATATTAAAAAAGAATTGTACAAAATGAGTAGGTGGATAAAATGGAGTAGGAAGTTTTTTTTATTGCCCTTGTCCTACGAACTGATGTTGTCGATGATTATGTAGATATTTTGATGATTATGTAAGATCGAAGTTCGACGGGGAATGACGTTAGTTGTGTGTTCACACTAGTTCTTTTTTGTGTGTGTTAGAACTTTTAAAAGTATAAATAAAAATAAAACTTTTGATTCTGTATTGAAAAAAACAAAAATAATAATAAGAATCCATATTCGCAACATTTTTAAATGGATATGTGCACCATAATGTATGATTTAGGCTTATGTATGATTTATACATGGTGCGAAGCGTTTTTAAAAAGTGTTTATTTTTGATTTTCGTTTTTTAAAAGTCCTTAAAGGTGCTTTTTTCATGGGGTGTTTTTAAAAAGTGCTTAATTTTTCCTTTTCGAAAATGAGATTTTTTCCTTTACCGTGTCAATTTTCGGCTGCGTATTATGCAAAAGCGTGGTTTTAACTTTGTTCTATTCAACGTTTTTACAAATCATTCAATCCCAATCCATTTCGGCTTACCGTTGGCCCGCAACGTATGATAGCACCATGTATGATAAGCACCCCAATCATGTTACATGTTTGATGAAATACTAGGGAATCCGCATGTGCGTCTACTGAGTTGGGTTCTTTGAGATTTTTGCACTCTCATCTGCAATTATGCTTCATTTTGCACGATATTGTCAATTTCAGACTTTATTTTCCACCCTCTAAAAGCGAACAGAAAAATCTCAATCTTTTTATAATGGCTAATATAATCAAGAAAAGAGTTCTTTGTCAGAAACTAGTTATTTTATCTAAAGTCTTTGAAAACTATTTTGCATTTTGTTAATGTATATAGTGCTTAAAAATATTTTTTGAGTGCTTAAAAAGTACTTAAAAGGTGCTTATTTTTTGTTGAGAGATTTGGCTAAGCACCCTGTTGGTACTATGTATGAAACGGTATGTGCATGATTTATGCTTTGATATTCTTATGCAAGAAGTACTTATGAAGCAGAGTAAAGAGGTGTTTGACCATGCGAAAGGTGTGACACTTTCTCTTAAATATTGAATTATAAAAATAATAATTTCAAAGAATGAATATTATATATCAGCACAATAGTCATTCATTGTATATTATATTTTACATTTTCGACCATTTGAAAGAAAGAGAGAAATATATCAACTAACAAAAATTTAAAAACGTGAAAGAAAAACAAACATAGATGATGTCACAAAAACGATCGCTTACGAACCATAATGCATCAGTAATATAATGTAGCCAACATTAATGTTTATAAAAATTTTTCTTTCTTGTTCGATCTTGTATTCCTAGTCTATAATTCATTTTTGTTTTTGTTTTGTAACTTACTAGTAATTTTTTCTTTCTTTTTTGCACCGATGCGTTTTTCCTCGTCCTTCTATGTTTCTACACTGAGGAAGGTATTTAATTATAGTGCCGGTGCAATTGATTGTATGTTTTTAGTTTAGAGTTATACTCGTGGGTGTGTTTTTTCCCTTGGTCTTAACTTATGATACACTGTAAAAAAATTTGGTAAAAAATACCGGCACTCAGAGTGCGGATACTTACTTTTCACAATTTACTAAAGCATGCTCTAAAAAGAAATTTGCCCTTTTCGCTGGAAGCTGTGGCCAAACCACCAATTGAGCCAGAAAGTCAATTTTTACTGTAACATGTTACAATCTGATAAACCGAAAAAGATCTGATATACTGTACTTTTTACAGTAATAATTGCAGTAAAATAATTAAACCACTTTAACTAAATAAATATTACTGTAAAAATGACAGTACAGTGAAACCTTTCGGGAGCCACCACTCACTGTTCCACCGTGAAATTGTCGTTGGAGGTTAGTCGTTTCTAGAGGTTACCTACATTGACTTCAAAATTGTTTTCGAACGTACATGATTTTAATTTTAGTCAGTGTCATTTTCTTGGTGCAGAAATACCACTTCTGTTGGTTTCATAAAAGGACAGATCGATGCATAAAATTTAGCATCTATAAAAATGATCTCAACTGATATAATTATGTGTAAAAATAAATTTACCAAGTATGAACGATAAAGTTATTTTAAATAAATAAGCAATTTTGTTTTTCGTTTAAGTTAGCATTTGATTTTATGTCATAAAAATGAGTTAGCTTTAAAATGTGAGAAAAGGTTAATTTTATTTGGGATGCTTGTTTTTTCTAAAATAACCTTTTGTTTCTAATTTAACTTTCGATTCTAAAAGTAAATCACTGATAGCAACGTCTTTAGTACACTCTGACAGTAATTTGAGGTTTTATCGTAACAAAGATCTCTCCAAATAAGAGCTTATTTTGAATGCATTTTAATCTACTTATAGTTTGTCTACGGTACGAACTTTCCCCACTACGAAGTCTGAGACCGTCTGCTGCTATGGAAACAAGAACAGATCATTTCAGGGAGGGTAGCATCACTTCGGTCTAAGGCTAACACAATAGACCGAAGGAAAAGTTCCCTTTTCCTCAACGACTCGAGCCGAAATCTGTCCTAAACAATGACCTACTTAAAATAGTTATACCTCTTTACCATAGTCACCGCCTCGAGTCCAGACAAACGGTTAGGGGAGCTCTTACTTTTTGTTTTAGTATTTTTTCGTGTTCCCTTATTTGACATTTTCCGCATTTGGTGCAGATGTTTGCCTGGTCGCTGGGAAAGGTTTTAATGATCTATCCTAAAGGTTTTCTTCAACACAAAGTCTATGGAAAAAAATTGCTTGCCTCCCAAAAGTGGTCGTAAATAGAGGTGGTCTTTCCCGGAGGTTTCACTGTATAATATTTTACGGTAAAATGGATATTGCGGATGATGTGCCCAAAGTACCAGTACTTTATACCGTGATTATAAAATAAAGTTATTTACCAAAGCAGAAATGCAGCAGCAATGAAGAAACTTATTTCGACATTGTTTTCAAATATTTTCTACGGTGTTATCGAAAACGAAACGAGTAGGTGAATGGACATAGCATTATCAAATTGACAAGCACGCGGAGTACCAAATATCTTGACATGATAATCATTGCTTGTAGCCCCTGGGTTTACCACTGCCCCACCCTACTCGGAACTTACAGGTTTCCCACGCTTTTTATTGGGCTTTTTTTTTGTGATACCTTTTCATTTTATTTTCTGGGTTCTGCAATTGCGTGATGTCATTCTGAAAAGGGTGGAAACGGCTGATATAATAGAATGGCGGAACAATTTAGCTGTTTCAATGCAGCAAATAACTCTAAACAAAAATCTCAAATGAGGCAACCTCTTTTTTGTAACGGCGTTGCGTGTTATTAGAAATTTATCTCTGAATCATTGTGATGTATGTGATGGAATGATTGCACGAAGCCTTTATTTTAAAAAAACCGTTGAGATACATTTTAACGGGAACGCATTGTGTCCCAGTTAATCTCTCAATGATATAAGCTCAATGCTGGCAGGTGATATCTTACAAATATTGATTGCATTTAATAAGTTATTGAAACATAAATATATATTTGCGTACAGTTTACGAATGTCCAAAAGATTTTATGTTACTAATTCAAAATGCCGTATCTATGTATATTGATACTTACTAAGTTTTACCATAATGACCCATGATTTAAAAAATTAATTGAAGGAAAACGGAAAAGGGTTGAAATTACGGTTTGGTTATGCTAAAATACCTATTTAAAAAATATTAATGTCTTTGGGAATTTTGATCTGTCAAAAAAAAAAAAAAAAAAAAACAAAAAAAAACTATTATTAAAATAGAAATTTTCATAAAAAGTTTTATTCCTCGTTTTAACTCCAATAAATGATCTTCGATATTACACTCTCTAAGAAAATTAAAGCACCCGTTTTTTTCCCCATCCTTTTTCTAGTTATTTTTATGGTCCACCTAATGGTATAACCGCAATTGAAATGATGTTTTCCCAAACATCATTTCAATTGCGGTTCTTATGATGAAGAAAACATTTCTTTCGCTTATAAGTTTTTCCAGATATTAAACTTTTTTTAAGTCATAACTGCATCTCTTGAGAAGAACATCAGAACTTTCGACACTGCAAAAAAAAAAAAAATAAATAAATAACTAAATAATAATACTAATTTATAAACATTAAGTGGCAACAGCTAATCTATTAATGGTTTTCATTGACTGATGAAAGCTTTTTATCTTAATTTGAAATTTTATACCTATTCAAGTACCTGCTTTGTCTGCTGTTATGGTCAAACACTTGGCACGAAATGGGAAAAAACTTTTGAAATGAAAAGTAATCATGGATTTTTTCCCCTACACTTAAGTTGCTACGACAATTACTATGCTAATAGACTAAATTTTTTCCCCTATCTTTATCTGTATTCTTTTTTCTCTTTATTCTTAATTTTTTTTTTTAAATAGAAATGCGTGAGGGCTTCAGTAATAAAATGTCAAACTTAGTAAGTTTCTTTTCATTCCTGTACTCAACGTGGGTGTGTTTCGAACTGGTTATTTTTTTCCCCTACTCTTTTTCCGTTTGAATCCCTTTTTTTCCCTGTGAAAAAGTTGATTATTGAAAGATCTTAAAAGAACGCCCAACTGAGAGGAAACACAATTAATTTTCATCTTAATGCGTAATCCTTGTTCACATATACAGCCAATTAGTTTGGCCAAGGTTTCTTTGATTTAAATCAATAGATATCTCAACACTATTTATTCAGTTTAAAATTATTTAACTACTGACTCAGTTAATTTTCTTTTACCTTGGCACACTTTTTATATCTCTGTTAAGTGTGACAGCTGATGTTAAATTATACTAGGCTCTTTATGCTTTTTTTCTTCACTTGACTCGTTGATGCTGATTTTATTTAAGAAGGAACACCAAAGTCATTCTCTGTTTTAATAAGATTTTTATACTAATCAAAGTTGTTGCTAGCATAAAACTTTGCAGCATGTTTTTTTTTACTGAATAGGTGGCTAAGCACCCTGTTCGCTGCCGCCCACCAACTCCAAATTGTTGTTCGCGATAATTTTTTTTTCTTTTTTGGCAAGTTTTTTTTTGTTTTTTTTTTGAAAATTTTAATTTTTTACTTCAAAAGTATATACTAAAAAGAATTCTGTTTGCTTACGCTTGTGCCCCCGTTATCCTGTCTAAATATTTTCCTTCTGAAATATTATTTTGTCTTGAGATTTATTGCGTCCCCAGGGGTCTGTTTAGAAGAAATTTAGGTCCGTTAACGGACCCTTCACAAAATATCTTTTCATAAAAACGGACCCTTCACGAAATATTTTTACTTAAAAACGGACCCTTCACAAAATAATTTATCTTTTAATCGGACCCTTCACAAATTTGTTTATCTTCATTATTGTTCTGTTAATCGAATAAACCCTTCCTTGGATGGGGGGGGGGAGAAAGACAGATGTAAACGAACTAAGTTTTGTCTTCGGCAGATGCTTCTTCCTTTATTCGTCCGAAATGAATATTCTACTTTCAGCAGTATAGGCTAAATACCAAATGCTTGTATGTTGCATTTCTAATTTAGTAGCAGCAATTGTTGTTTATCTTTTAAATTTAATTTTTTTTAATTATAATTTTACAGTGTTGAGCAGAATCTTGTATCTCATTACAATTTAAAAACTCATTGAAATTTTTTTTTGTTGCAATAACAGGACCCTATTTGCACAAATTCACAAAAGCAGGACCCTGGTTGAAAGAATGTGAATTAACTTTTATTTTATATTCACAAATTACGAGTAGTTTTTTCACAATTTTACAAAAACGGACCTTTCACACAAATGTCTGGACAGACCCCTTGTCCCGCAGTGGAAGGATCGTAAAGACACTGTTCCCAGTAGAACACCGAAGTCAAGCATAACTAGCTGCGGTCAGTGAGCAGGTGGGTGACCACTTTGGGAAATCAGCCTGCGTAGAGACCGAGGGTGTGCGGTATCGGTCCTGGTAAAACTGTTCTACCGTAAAGTGCTTGACTTCTTCTCAGATAGTCGGGCTACCAAAACAGAGGTGCCATCCCCTCTGCAGAGGATCAAAATTTCGATAGCATGTCTTCTGATCATTCTCAAAGATGTTTCCCTGACCATCGCCAATAGCCCATTATACAGCTCTAGTGCGACGTAAATAAAGTACCTGTCATTAAGATCTATTAGTGAACATAAATAAAGTTTCCAAGAAATCATTTTTTAAAATAACATTTAAAATTATATTGTTATAACAAATTAAGTGGTTTTTAACCGTAGGTCAATGTTTAATTGTGTATATAATTGTATAATCGGGTATATTAATTAAAATTTTCGCATGTATCATATTGTGCGTGAAGCTGATTGTTAAGTTCTAAGCCCACTAGTATTAGTTTCGGCTATTATTATTTCGAAAACTAAATCTGTGATACCAAATCTGTGTTAAGTGAAACAAGAAAAAAAAAAGAGATTTTTAATTGAAAATTTTTTAATTTTGATAATCTGTTTATCATTAAGAAATAAAATTGATTGCGTGGCAATCATGGTGACTGATGAGTTAAGGGAGAAGAGGGAGATCTCTAGTGTAAATATACATATACATTGGGAATTCGGTAAAACATCGTGGAGCATAGTCTTACGCAGGAGAAATATCATGGAACAAAATCTCATGCAGGCAAAATATCATGGGACGGAATCTCACTTGGACAAAGTATCGTGAAACAGAATCTCACGTGAACAAAATATCATGGGACATTCTCGTGTATACAAAATATCATGGGACAGAATCTCACGCAAACAAAATATCTTTGGATAGAATCTTCTTGCGCAGACAAATATCATGGGGCACAATCTTGTATATCATAGAATATAATCATGCAATAAAATCTTGAGAGACAGAATCCCGTACAGTCATGGAGTTGAATTTCGTGTAGCTTAAGTTTTTTCGGAATAATTAGCGTAGTATTTCGTACATAAATTTTTTTGTCGAATAACCCAACCGGCGAGTAAATCACAAAACGGATAATCGATTTGCAGATAATCCTGCAGTAGAAATTTTATTCCGTAAATATTATGATCTTATTCTTCACACGATATGCTTCTTGTTAAATAATATACGATTAATAACATCATCACTAAGATTCGTATAGATTTAATTCCTCAAGCTCTGTGAAGCGTGTTGTATTTTTCTTGTTCAACTACAAATCAAACAATGATATTAACAACAAAACATTTGATTCAACAAAAAAAAATGAAGATTAAACCATCGTGCTTTAAAAGCTTCAATGAGTTTCTCACAATTATCAGACATATTTTCGAAATCCGTCTTTTTTTCTTTCTTTCTTAAACGCTCTTACAAATTTTGTATTTAAGATGATAATATTTTCTCAAGGAACAAAAAAACATTGGTTAGGTTTCTTCTCATCAATAGTTTATTAAAACATTTGATAAAGATTTAGAACCTGTTGTTAGAAAATCATCGAATCGTGCATGCAAATTAGCATTCTGAGACGTGTTTTTTTTCTTTTTTACCTTGGTGGAACTTTTTGAGATAATGTTTCAATCGGCTTATATAGTTATGCAAACGGACAGGATTTCCGAAATGTAGGAAAACCTTTTTGTTTAATTTCAAACGTCGGGTTTTTTCTTACTCAGGAATTATAATCAAAAGTATTAAAGCATTTTTCCCGCGAGCATTTTCTTATTTACTTAAAAAAGAATTTTTCCTGTAGGAATTTGATCACGTTTCAGTTTCACATCTTATACAAAGTTTCATTTTTCAGAAAAATCGAATGCATCAATAAATTAGAAATTCGTTTTTACCAGAAAATACTAATTTATTTAAATATAAGAACTAAGCCATTTTATATCAAATTGGCTTTTTAATAATGTATAATCACTGGTTATCATAAATTAAGAAAACATTTCTAAAATGGCAATAACTCTAGAAAAAAATAAGCCAATCCCAATTAAATTTGATTATGTTGTCAAATAAGAGTTGCTAAATAAAACTGTCATATGTGAATTAGTAGCACTGCAATGGAATGACGTCACCTGCAGTGAGCATAAAATTGCATGTTTGATTGCAAGCTGACGGATTTCGCAGTGTTTCTGAAATTAGAAATCTGAGATAGCCAATTAGTAACAATGACCTTACAAGCGTCGAATTACGATGAAGATCTATTGCAAGACTAAGTCAGACAGAATTGGCCGGATCAAGGAATATTCTTTGGCCAGATGGCTAAATGTGAGTCCTTCTATAATTCATAAATTTTGGCAACAATTTCCAATCTTTTAACATCGTGGATGATAATCTTCAGCAACAAAAAATTCACTGCATTGGCTGGCTAGCTCGATCACCGGACTTGAATCGCATCGAGAACGTTTGGGATGCTTAAGGAAGTCATGTAATTTGGGAGGCTTTAGGAAGACATGTTGTCTCAATTCTATTCTCCAAACGCTTGCAATTGCTTTTCAAAAACAATGGCTCGCACTTCCAACAGAACTGGTAGACCGCCTAACTGAAAGCATCATTCTTCGCTGTATCTGCTGTATTGCTGATAGAGGTGATCATACTCTATACTGAAGATACCTTTACGATTACAACTTCTAATACATCTCATTTAGTCATCTCATGGTCTTCTTTATTGGCACTACAGCCTAGGATGAGCATTAGCCTGTTGGTTGTCAGGTGATCTCTCAATGTGACCAAGCCATGAAAGTCTCTGTGCATTGCTGAATTTTACAATCTTTCTATGCTTGATAAAAGCTTCCAGTTTAACAATAGTTCTTATTCTCCAATAATTATTAATTATCTGTCTTGGGTGATGAATTTTTCTAAGTATTTTTCGTCATTTTTCGTTAATTTATGAAAACCAGTGTATACTTAAATATAATTTACTCTTAACTATTATTACAACAATTGTTAAAATTATTTCACTCTTTTAATTTAAAATTATCTTGCATAACAGGAACGGCAATTGAAAACGCGTAATTTTTCGATAAACCCCCTTTTTAAACATTTTTATGTGAAAATGAAATAATTTTATTTCCTTAAACGTATTATTATTTATTTTTGAATGTTTTTTTTTATTCTTTTGAATAGTAAGTTGAAATGTAAATATACTTGTAGGATTACATAAAAGCCCTATTGATTTTTTGAGTGTGAATAAAACATAATTTATCCTTAAAAGATATATGGATTCTTTTTGAAGAAAAGATTAAACAAACCATTACTTATATTGCAACAAGTAAACTAGATTGCTTTAAGTAAATATTCTCTTTTTATTTAATGTTACTCCAATCTTGTCAAATACGTGCTCCCCGCTGACTATTCCACTGTGCATGAGGACTCTGGTGAAAATGAAAATTTTTTTTTTTTGAAAAATATTACTAGACTTTATTTAGAATTTTCTTTTCTTTGTATTAATAAGAAATCATAAAATTAAACATGGACTGAATTTCGAAATATACATTTCAGATCTTGTCTCATTCTTACAACTCATTTTTAAAAAAATAATAAAAATGCATAGATTTGTTTTTAATTATTTTTTAATACGCATTTTACAAGATGGTAATATTTCTGTTGGAATGTAAATTAATGTTACAAGTGTATAGATACTTCATTTATCCTTTTTCTGTAATTTGTCTCTCCTAGAAACTGAATTTGACATTCTTATTTTAAGATATATGGGATTCCAATTGTATATTATTAAGTAGGGAATAAAATCGAATTTTTCAAATGAAAGAAAATTAAGCTCATTACAACTTCTTTAAAAAAGTTCTTTTTTTTTTAGCAGAAAGCTAGGATTTTATTCAAAATTATCGATAAAAATATAAAATTAGGATTTATTGCCTAAATAATGGAAATGCCTTTAAAATGTATATTGATTACTTAACTTACTCAGATTTGAAAACGTCGCAAATTTGAATTTGTAGTAGAAACAGTATGATATTTATAAAATATATGTAAACGTGAAATTCAGGACAGAAATTAAAATTAAAAATTAATTTTTTAGAGAAGCATTTAATCGATTCTTCTATTGAAGAAAAAAAGTTACTACCAAACTTAAAACAAAATTTTAAAATATAATTACACTTGAGAACAAATTTTTTGTTGCATTTATACAAACACTTGATCTTCCTGATTTGGGTGTGGGGAATTCAAATCTAAATTAAGTTTTGTTTCTAAAGCTACAGATTTTTTTTAAAAATAACTTTGTCGATTTTTGCCGAATTGTACAAGTTTAAAAACGTTATATGTGACAGATGGTCGCATAAATGTTGTAGTAACTGTATAGGAATCCATGCCCAAAAATATCATTATACGTGACTGGAGGGCTTTCCTATTTTGTCCTATTCAGAAACACATGAAGAAACAGTTCATAATAGAGAAACGCCCTTAGCAGCGTATGACGACACTTTCGAGCATAGGTTCCTATGCAATTTTAATCATGATAATGTGATCTCCCCCCTCCAGAAGTTTGTCTCAATATTTATGCGATCCGCTGTAATATATAAGGTTTCTAAGTTTATCTATTTCCATAAAAAATAGACTAAAAATGTCCTTTAAAAAAAACTGCAGCTTGAAGAGAGAAACCAATTGTAGATATGAAATCAGCAACGCAAGATCGGTTAAAAAATCTCATGCAACAGAAGAGAAAAATAAATTTGTTCCTCAGTGTTATTTTTAGGCTTAAAAAAACATAAAAAATTGCAAATGAATATTTTTTTAAGAAAAATTAGTTTTAATGAGGAATATTATTATAACAATATTGATTTGCATAAAATTTTCTACAAATGCTAATAATAAGTCAATATACATTGATATACACAATTTAAACATTGCACTGTCCCTTATCTCAGAAAGGAGATATTTGAAAACAAATTACTCCAAAGAAAAACTTAATCAGACTAAAGAAAAAAACAAAACAAAACAACAATAGCGTAATAGGAAGAATTTTCCACAAAATTTTAATTACTAATTATTTTTAATCCTTAAAGAATGAAGAGCACAAATGATTATTTTTTCAATCCAATTTCGATTAGAAATATTATCATAAAAATATTAATTTGCATAAAAAAAATTATTCAAACAACAATCACAAGTCAAGCAATTGTATTGTTGAAGCAATTTAAAGATGGCACAATCCCTTATAATACTTTAACAATTTTCTCTCTGAATGAAGATGCAGATTTAGCTTTATTCTTAGTTGTAATAATACTTTTTTTTAGTATATATATATTACCGTTCGTAGTTCAAAAACGATCTTAGTCTACATCGAAGTCATTACGGATCTTCCGACCTTTCGTCGTGATGCTTATCTTGAATGAATAAACAAATAAAAGAAAGAAAATTAACTTTGAGACTTAAATGCGTGTCATGCGTAGTTTCACCTATGCTACGTGACCACACGGAACGCTTAGTGAACAAAGGCCTTCTCCACTTAGTATTTCCGGCAAAGGGTGGTCATTACATCAAACGACAAAAGACTGGGGTGCATTGTGAGTTTGCTCGGAGGACATTTCGAACGCTTTGTAAAATGTCCCTAAGCAATAAAAATGCGAATGAGAAAAAAATAGAACATTAAAAAATAACATTGTGTAGGGGTTACCATAATGACCGCCCTTAATATGTAACTTCAGAATCCATTTGGGAAATGTAATATAAAAACTCACATATATTGAGGGTTACAATTAAATGGTTAAGCAAAAATTCTTTTCGAATCTAATGGCTTACTACTGAGGACAGCGGGACTGAAAAAAGTTAAAGTATGTTTGATGGTCGAAAAAAAATTATTCGAAATTATTAGGGACATCTCCAAATTTCACCAGGAAAACAATCTAGTTTTGTTGTTTTATACTACACAGGTGATTCAGCAGATTCTGATAACGTTTTTGTTTCTTCCTTACTTTAATTGCGACCTTTAATGCTACTTATTTTAATTGCGACTCATTTATTATTTCATTTTTTTACAAGGATTTTAAAAATATTACGCTATTTTTACATTTTATTAAGTATACAAAAATGTTTAAAAATCTGCAAATAATATTACACATTTTAAAAAATTTCAAAAAATTCATTTTTTTTTCTTTTTTTTATGTATTTTAAAGTATTCTAAAATATTAACATCTTTTTATTTACTTTGGATAAATATGCCCAGATCTTGGTCTTTAGCATTATTGTTCACAGCAACGCTTCAAAAATTTTTTAAGTTAAAATTGTATGTTTTCGAGATATTTATTTTAGATTTAATGAAATTTTATTTTAAAATAGATTTCGAAATAATCCTTTTAAAATTGAGAAAAATAAATTATAGTGGAAACAAATGCTAAAATTTCGGTTTCATTCATTTGGTTTTAATGTTGACAATATGCCTTAGCTTGCTTTCTTTTAATATAATTATTAGTATTATCTTCAATTAAATAAAAATTGCAAAATTTCAAAGATTTTTGTATTTAAGTCTCTTCAAATATATAAAAATTAAAAAAATAAATAAATAAATAAAAAAAATTATGACCAATGTAAGTAATTTCTTGTGACAAAGTATTCAAATGACTGCTTTTCGTCGAAGATAAATTAACTTTTAATTTCTCGAACCTTTAAAGCCTTTTTTTTACATTACAGATTCACTAGCATTTCTATAAAATTTTGAAATAGTCAAATTATTTTCATGTAATGAACATTAAGAAAAATATTCTGTATTCATTTAAGATTTTTGAGCGGTCTGATTTCAAAAAAGATTTTAGTCTTTCACTATTTATTACACATAGTATTTTTTTTTTAGGTATGAAATTTGACCATTCTTAGTGAAAGGATGTTTTTTGAAGAAAATTAAATTATTTTTATTTTTCATTTAAAGTTTCTCGGTTTGTTTTATATCTTCTCAAATTATTTATAATAGGGATTACTACACAATCGGGAAACAAATCTTTCTTTGACTGCTGCAGTTTTCATTGATTTTAGAAAACTTAAAGCGACCTGTGGAAAAATCGTCTAGACAAAAATACTGGGTTCTTTTTTTATTAGCTTCTTTTACTTTATGAGGTCACGAAGATCGGATCAAAATTTATTTCCTAAGACTAGACAATATACTCTTGGTAAATAGTTCGTTTTCGCAATATATTAACTCACAGTTGAAGCATCAATATAATGTTATTACTTTCATAAATTTATTTTGTTGTTATTATTATTACTATTATAAAGTTTTAAAGTGCTAGTTCGATTTAGGCCAAAATGCTTCTATCTTGATAAATTCTATTGCTTTTTATTTATTATTAGATCCACACATGCATCTCTAAAATATGGGAATGAAAATCTATTAAAATTTTAGAATTTTCCAAAATTTCAAAAATATTTTCAGTATTAAAATTTGTTTCTTGTGTAACAAGATTTTAAAAAAATTGTTTAATTAAGTGTAATAAAGTAGTCTTTCTCTTTCATCCAAGTTTTTATTTTTTGAATAATTTTTTTTTTCTAAGTCCAAAGCTTAAAATCATTCTAGTTGGTTATAATCTTTAAGTCATTAAGTGTAAGTTGACAGTAAAGCATGTATAAGTTATTGAAAGCTAGGAAGTTAAGCTGAAACTTATTTTTAGTGTTCAAGCATTGCTCTGATTACAATAAATCTAAAAAAAAATTCATGATTGCTAAATTATCATATTTTGTCTCTTTGTTTTAATTTTTTTGAGATTTATAAATCCTATCAGAATTATGAACTACTTTAAAAATGAAAAAAGAGATGATTAGTTAAATAATTTATAAGTAGGTTTTGAAAACAAAGCTGTATTGCAATTAAAGAGTTTTTTCACTATTACATTATAACTTTTAGTATTTAAAAAAAATTAAAATTAGATTTTTTTTAAGAAGATAAGAAAGGTTAGTGATAAAGTTACTCATGCTTAGTTTCGACAATAATAAAGAGCCGAGTTAAAAATAACAGTTTTAGGTATAAATCCTGCTGTTTCGGCTTCCTCTGAGCTGTCAACAATCAACATCAATACACTTAAATTTTTCTCTCTATGTAATTCCTTTTTTTTAAATATTTGAATTAATAAAGCATATCAGAATTAAGAATTTTTTTAAGGAGGGAAGACAATGAAAATAACTAAAATCACGAAATTTGAAAGTAGATAGTTGATTGCATTTTTTTTTCTTTTTTAAAGAAAAAGAAAGAAAAGCCAGGGGTAAAAAAGAGCAGATCCCTTTTGTTTCCACGTTTTCGCGATTTTTCTTAAGTTTTACGCTTTTAGGGATAATTTCTTTTCTCGAGGACTCCCATTTATTTTTTTGGACTCGATCCAAGAGTCGTTATGCTGTTTGTTATGCCCAGACTAGAATTTCGAGAAAAAAAAGAGGAAGAAAAACTATTTGTACAAAGATAAGAAAAATTGGAACAAAAAGTATCTTTAGTAGTGCCTATTTGAATTATTTTTTCTTTCTTATAAGTTTTCAAGAATATAATTAATTAGATTTGAAATTTATATAAAATAGAGTTAGAAATAAATTTGTAATAGTAAAAACTACAAAAATAATACTATTTTAGTGTTTCTAGGCTATACCAATATATTGATATGGCATTGCTTTGCATTTCATTGTTTTGTACTGGACTCGTCAGTATAACCTTTTTTTTAATGATCCTCGAATAAAATGACTACTAAATAAAAGATGTAAAGGTTACCATTATGAAAAGTAGACAACTATGATAGGGTTTGAAGGCAAGTAGCGAAAGCTGTTTGTAATAAAAAAAAAGCGAAATCTAAATAAATTTTACTGATACAAAAGTTAACAGATGATGATATTCACACGCAATTGTATTTTCTTAAAATATTTGTAATAATGCGGCTTAGTGCAACAAAAGGGTACGGTAGATAATATTCAAGCGAAATTTTATTTGCTTAAGTTATTTATATTTAAATAATAATTAAATGCAACTTAAGTAATAGAAAAAGTAACAGAAGATGTTATTCATATAAAATTACATTTGCTTCATGTATTTATGATAAAATAGTACTTAAATAAGGCTAAGTGAAACAGAAGATTGTATTCATACCAAATTACGTTTCTTCAAGCTCTATATATGATAAAATAGTCCTTAAATACAGTTTAGTGAAACAAAATGTAACAGATGATGTTATTCATACGAAATTACATTTGCTTAAGCTATTTATGATTAAATAGCATTTAAATGCAGCCTAGTGGAAAGTATTCGAAGCTGTTACTATCATGAAAATTCATTTGCCTAATCTAACCATTCAGGGTCAGTCTGATTAAAACTGTCTATTTTTTTTTTGTTTACAATAATATAAACCATTAAAATTGAAATAGTTTTTTTCCTCTTTAACAATGCGGTTTTTAATTAACTACTTCATATTTCAAAAGTACAAAGATGAAGCAGATGAATTCATTTTGGCCGTACATTCGACGACCAAAGTTCTTAAAGCTCTTCTCAACTGAAATTTTGGTTCAAAATTTCCTGTCCCACTGAGTGTTAAGCAAATACTTTCACGTCACGTGAATAAGATCTTTTGTTACTTTTTGTTCCACTAAGCTTTGTTTAAAAATTATTTTATTATAAATAACTTAGCAAAAGTAATTTCATCTGAATAACATCTTCTGTTACTTTTTGTTCCATTAAGCTTGATTTAAATATCGTATAATTATAAATAGCGTAGGCAACTGTAATTTCATCAGAATAACAACATTTGTTACGTTTTGCTCCACCAAATTTTATTCAAATATTTTATTCTAAACATCTTAGGCAAAAATAAAATTAATCTGGTAACTTCTGTTACTTTTTGTTCCACCAAGTTTCATTTAAATATTATTTATTATAAATAGCTTAACAAAATGTAATTTTTGTGAATTACAACTTCTGTGTTTTTAGAAATCAATTAGTAAAGCATAAAGTTTCTTTATAAGCGATGAAGAAATATCTCTTCAAATCGAATCTTTCTTTTTTTTTTCCATTATGTTCCTGTCCTGTTGAGTCTAATGACTTCTGTTACCTTTTGTTCCACCCAGTTTTATTTAAATATTATTTATTATAAATAACTTAACAAAATATATTTTTCTGTGAATTACAGCTTCTGTATTTTTAGAAATCAAATAGTAATGCATAAAGTTTCTTTATAGGCGATGAAGAAATATCTCTTCAAATCAAATCTTTCTTTTTTTCCCTTTATGCTCCTGTTGAATCTAGTGACTGCTGTTACCTTTTGTTCCACCCAGTTTTATTTAAATGTTATTTATTATAAATAACTTAACCAAAAATATTTTTACGTGAATTGCAGCTTCTGTGTTTTTTTTGGAAATCAAATATTAAAGCATAAAGTTTCTTTATAAGCGCAGAAGAACTATCTCTTCAAATCGAATTTTTCTTTTTTTCCCTGTATGCTCCTGTCCTGTTGAATCTAGTGACTTCTGTTACTTTTTGTTCCACCAAATTTCATTTAAATATTATTTATTATAAATAACTTAACCAAATATATTTTCTGTGAATTACAGCTTCTGTTTTTTTTTAGAAATCAAATATTAAAGCATAAAGTTTTTTATAAGCGAAGAAGAAATATCTCTTCAAATCGAATCTTTCTTTTTCTCCCTGTATGCTCCTGTCCTGTTGAATCTTGTGACTTCTGTTACTTTTTGTTCCACCCAGTTTTATTTAAATATTATTTATTATAAGTAATTTAACATATTTTTCTGTGAATTAAATCTTCTGTTTTTTTAGAAATCAAATATTAAAGCATAAAGTTTCTTCATAAGCGAAGAAGAAATATCTCTTCAAATCGAATCTTTCTTTTTTCCCTCCTCCTTTATGCTCCTGTTGATTTAAAGCTCTCGATGAGATTGCTGGACTTGATAGGAGAGGGGGGGGGGTGAAGGCTTTTTTAAAATAAAAACAAACTTTCCCGTCATATTCTTTCGTTTAAGTATAGGGTTGAAGAAAATGAACGGCTTCCATTAGTAAAATACTCACGAAACATTAAATCGGTAGCCAGTAATTTGTCGCGGAAAATTGCTGTCAGACATAACCTTCTACGGTATCCACTTCACTCAATTTCTTCCATCTTGACCTTTGAGAAGGCGACCTCTCCCTTCTTGATGCTCTTTTAGAGGTGGGTGAAAGACGTTTGATGCGCTCCAGACTTTTCCTCCAAGAGAAAGTGAAGTGAGAGGAAAAAAAGGCAAGCGACTTTCTTGGGCCGCTGAACCCGTTTTTATTATTTTTTTTTAAATAGAGATATGTCACTGGATGTTGGTTTCTCCGGTCAAGGGTTAGTTAACTATGGTTTTCTGCGGAATGTTATATATTTTTTTATTTTGTATGACAACACAACCAGTTCGAAAGAAGACTAGCTTCAATTAAAATTGTTTTCCATGATTGATTAACAGTAAATTTCACAATGAAATCTGACGTTAGTTCACTACGTACAGCAGCTAGTAAAAAAAAATTTTTTTTTCAAGCAGGGAACCCTAAACGAACTTCTTTGGTTAAACCCTGACTTTTAAAAAACCGTTCATTAGAAGGTGAAAATAGACAAACGAGAAAAAAAAATTTCTATTTAATTCTGCAACGTGAATTTTTTTCATTGTTTTATCGATAAGTCTTTAAAAGTTTTATGTTTAGTAGTTGAATTCGCAAGTCTGCCCAAGCTACATTTTTTGCTGAATAAGTTAAGTCTAGTAGTTTTTGCCGTTTTAGTTAAAACTGAATAAAATAATCCGAATTATAATTATTGAAATAGAGCTTTTATTAATCGTGAGAAAAATTATTAGGAGAAAAATGATTCTTTTTTCTTGAATTTGGTTATTCTATTTTGAATTTCCAAGCTCGATTCGAAATACTGATGCAATAATTTGCAAGTGCATATCATTTAGCAATTTTTTCAATGTATTGTTATTGTAAAAAATAAATATTTTTTAAAATTTCCGATTTCAATTTCATTGTAATTTTACATGAATAATTTCATAAGAATAACCTTAATACTAAATAAATAATGGATTTTTGGTTGGATACAACAAGTTTCAAAAAATCATTATTTTTTAAAAAAAAGTCTTAACTCACGGGACCCCTGTACGGAATCTTATATGATATTTTATGATATTTTTTTGATAGTATGTATGATATTTTTTTTCATATGTTCCAGTTGTTCTTTATGGATTTTTGAGTTACATGGATAGCAGTTCAAAAGTGATAACTTTTGTTAAGGGCAAAATATTGCAGCTATTGTTTCATTAAGTGTAAGGAAACACTGCTTCCGTATTTGTTTTTAAAACTATGATAAAAACAGCTTTCTTAACCTTTGTGAGCAATTAACACTTGTTTCCGTAAAATAAAATATAACCTAAACACTGTTTCCATATTCATTATTTTATTAAAGGATCTAACTTATAATACAAAATTAAAAAATAGTTCCAAGAATTTGATTTAATTTTAAAAATGTGTTAAGTTATTGTATAAAAACAAAGCATCAAAGTCAATTGTGTTTATTTTATGCACAATAAAGTAGAATGTATTTTGTATATTTATAGCATTATTATTACAAAAACTTGAGAATCCTGCCAAAAAAAATAGAGTTTAATTTGCAAATTTGAATCACAATTTTTTAAACACTTCATTTTTCTAAAACTAAAATATTTGAGATTATAAATTTACATATTTTAAATAGTTTCGAAGATGGAAGTATTATAAAAGTATTTAAATTTAAAAATTAAAGAAAATTTGCGTGGTAATATGATCTAAGAAGCCTCAACTTACTTAAAAGAATTATCTGGATTTTTAAAAAAATAGCTTAAACCCTTAAAAAATTATTTTACTTTCTTATAAATTCTGTATTTGGTAAAATTCTTCTACATAGGTAACAAATGAACTCACGGCAATTATAAAAATAATATGTTATTTTCGAATTAGTTTTGTGTTCAGTGCACTGTAAAAAATTGTGTACAGGAAACAGCAGTAATTAGCAAATAATATAAAGTACTGATCACTTTGGGCATATCATCCGTAAAATCCATTTAACCGTAAAATCCTTTTTTAAAATAAAATATTTACCCCTAATTTTCACAATAATATTTATTTAACTAAAAAGATTAAATTGTTACTGTAAAAATTATGGTATGTCAGATTTTTGCTCCGTAACACGTTCCGGTAAAAATAGTTTCTTCGGTAAAAAGTGCTGGTATTTTTACCGTATTTTGATCCGGAATTTTTAACAATGTTATTTAATAAAGCTTATTCGAATAAAGGCCTTAATAATAAAAGGTAAAATTCTTTTCTTTATTCTGTTTCTATTATTTGTGCAGGTGATTCTTGTTATTAAGTTGAATCAAAACATGCAACTTTGGAAATGTTAAGAATCTTTACTTTGAAATGACGCTAGTAAATAATTTAAATGAGATTAGCTTTGTTTGGATTGGATGGAAAGTTTTTGCCAACACAATTTGTAATGAAAAGAAAACATGTTGAAATTGCTTGTTATAATATTTTAGCTATTTGGTTCTTTAATAATACCTGGCATTTGAATTTTTTTGTGTAAGATACACAACTTAGTGGTATTGAACTTATAATGCCACCTCAAAAATATTAATTATTAACGTAATTGTAAGAATAATTTAATACCTCGGGAAAGCGGTTTTCCATTAACTTTTGTCTAATGGATAGACATTTAATGGATCGGTTGTCTAATCGTCCCCTAATCGTTCTAAAAGGGTTGCCTAAGTGTGGATTTTATCACCTATTTCCCTTTAATCCTTTAACCCTTTAATCCTTTATCGAGCTATGTATGAGCGACAACCAGTCAAGTTGTCTACTTCCTTACGAAAGGAAAATTATTCTGTTATTTTTAAAAATATTTACGAATAATTAAAAAAAAAAGAGTTTTTTGATGATTCCGTATCCATACCTTTTTTTTTAATGCTTATTAATAAAATCAATGTTCAGCGTTATCGGTCACATCCAAAACTATTGGTTTCATTTTTTTTGAATCTAACAAAAACTATCAGTGCAGTCCACAATCTGTAGGCAAAAGCAGTCCACTCTATGTATGTATTTAAAATAAAAATAGTTAATTAACATAAAAGGAAACGAAGTTGATGTGTCTATTTCAAATTTTTGTATTTTTTATTGCTGTTTTAGCATTAGCTATTTTAACTAGAGCTTAAAACACTTCATTGGCTTCAAAAATATGCAAATTGGTAATAACGACCGACAAGTTTCAAGTGCTCAAAAACAGGCGCCCATTTTCACGACTTGCCAGATGTGAATCAGAAGAAGCAAAAGTGATTTGAAATGTAAAGTGGAAACGAAAAAGGGTAGAATAAAGAGATAGGAAACAAAATTAAAGAAACCACAGTAGAGAGCCGAGTGAAAGAAAAAATGAAAAATTGAACGAGAAAAATCACAGTGACCGAAAAGTCACAAGAAAAATCACAGGTGATGAGGAACTAATGTCGTTTACCAAGGAATCAGCCAGCATTCATATTAATTGTACAAGATTCCAGGGTACCAAGATAAGCTGATGTGACTGGGTTGGAAATAATTATGACATTGTAGTAATTAAATTTATGCTCAAGATTCCAACAACGTAGCAGCAATTGATGATTTTTCGTATTCTGGATAACGGACATATCTATTGTGTTCCTTAAGTCTGAATTTTAAAGCGCGTCTAGTTAGTCTTAAGTATCATAAATCGCACTAATAAGGAATTTGGTAAATCAGTGACTATCAAAACTAATAGGATCTTTTTCAACGCGTGAAACATGTCGACATTTAGTTCCTATTTGCATATTTTAGAAGCGAATCAATTTTTTAAATCAAGTACTATGTTACTGCTTCATTTTCTAGGAATTATTTATTTAATTAACTATCAGTATTTAATTATGATGGCAATTCCGTCAGCTTTTGTGAATTGTGGTTAAAACAACCTTTCACTGTAGTTGTAATAATTTGACCACTACTGTAACTAACAAGTTTTATCGTTACCTGTCTTCTATCACAAGTCTACGCCTTCATCTCGTAAAATAAAAGGGTGATAAAGTTATCTCAAAAAGAAAAAAAAATGTCGGCCCTCAAGGCCCTTGGAGGTTCTTAGCTGCATCAATCACGTACAATTTTGCGATGTAGTGTGGAAAGAAAAAAGGAAACTCCAAATGTCGTTTTAGTTCCCACGGTTCAAGCTCCGTGTGGTGTGCAAGACAAATCTTAATTTTTAAGGGTTTGGTTTATCAGTCTGTGATGTGCATCCTAAAATCATCTGTTTAATCGATCTTATGCTTTTTTATACCACTTTTAATATCCCCGTGTGAATTAAGGGAAAGCACTGTCCGGGATGGTGCGACCTTGCTGTCATTAAGATATTCTGCCCTCGAGCTAATCATTCGAGCGCGAACGCAATTAGAGATTTCGAACACGTTTCATTAACATAGCGATTTCATTTAAGCCGTTTAGAGATAAAAATGTTATAAATTTATTTTACCGTTTAACTGAAACTTATGAATGAAAAGAATTTCTCGTTCAGATTAAGAGGGTCAGTATGAAATATCTAGATAAGGATAATTCTAGAAGCATAGAATCATATTCTGTTATCCTTCTATTTGGATGACGAGAGTGAACAAGGTTGATAAATCTAAACATATCAATGCAGACTAAAAATTCCGGTCCTTATATGTATGCAGACGGGGTTTGTCTATCTACATATGTTGAACCATTGATCATTTATATGTAGAGGACTATGCCCCCTGCTCGTTTTAACCACATTCACGAACGATTGCTTCACCAATTATTCATGTTTAATGTCGGTAAAGAAATTGTTACATCAAAATAACAAATTATTCAAGAAAAAGATAGACTGTATTAAAACAAATTTCGGGTTATAATTCCAATTATTTAGTGGTCCAATTATTGGTGGGAAAGGTTAGTTCCTAATATTACTTCACAGTTTTAAATTATTAGTTTGCTTTCATTATTAATTGCATATGCTGATTGAACCCAGCTTTACATAAAATTTATTAAAAGGAAAATACAACCTTTTTTTTATCGTTTAATCATTTTAAAACAAGAACTAAACCTGTTAATTTCATTAGATATTTTTTAAAAATAATTACAATTTATAAATATTTTTTAAAAAAATATATAAAAGATGTTTTCCAAAATTTTTAAAGGAATTATTTTTCATTTTAAGGTAATTTTTGATGGAGTTCAGAAACTTTTTTTTTTGCATTTAAGGGCATTTTATAAGAATTTTTAGATCATCAACTTCTTAGCCCTGGTTATAACTTTTAATCGCACATAGAAAGAAAAAAAATTCTCGTAAAATTACCGTATTATATGGTAATGACATTTCTGGTAAAAAAAACAACATAGTTCTGTTTAATAAAACCAAAATATAAGGTATTTAAACCATTCATTTAGTAATTTTCCGTTCATATAGGAGCGAGTCACCGAAAATTCTGGTTATCAAAATTTTAGTTCTTATTTCCACGCATTTAGTAAAAGATTTAAGACTGAAAAATAAGTTAAACCACATAATAGTTTTTATGCTACTATCTAAGATATTTTGATAAAATTACCAAATTTTTTTCCAATTACCGAATTTTATCGCATATTATAAAACCATATTTTATTGTTAATTTTACCAAAATCTCTACCAAAAAGCTATTGCAAAAATCATCGAGTTTTTGTTTCTCTCACAGGAAAGAAACACGGTATATTTTACCATATTATGGTAGTTTTGACCATATTTTTCTCTCAGCCTACATAATTGAATATTTTTTTGCAAAAGAAAACAACTGTGAAATCATGGAGCTTTATACATTGCAGTTATGCAATTTTTTACAATTCTCATTTTAAATCTAACTGCTTTAAAGTTACAAATAACTAAGCCAATAATAATTTAAAACATTTACCTCCACTTTTTAACAATAAATACAATTTCACCATATTCTTGTAATTTTAACCATACGTTTTTTCTCAGTGCATAGCAATGGCTTACGAACAGATATAAAGTTTGCGAGATCATTTCGAGAAAGAAAAGTGAACAATCTGGTTATCAAACCAAGTACTTGAATTTACCATTACGAATAACACATTCAGTGTAAATGACACACATGCCACTGCTAACTTCGATTTATTTGGCTTTCCTTTTTATTCTCGATTACTATTGTGTTGACTAACTTAGAACCATCACGTACATTCCATCACGATGCAAACGATACAATTTTATCGTTTTTTTTCTCTTCAACTCCACCGTTTAGTTTTTTCATTGTTTGCAAATAATGGAAGTAGCTGGAGATAAAAAGCCTTTACAATGATCATGCCCGTGTTGTAACTCTCACGAAAACATTATAAGTTTATATTCTTTGCGTGCGTGAAAAAGTTATTCTTTCATCGTTAGCATTTACATTTGATAAATTCCAGAAATGATTTTATTCTGAACCTCAACTCGTCATTAGTTAGATAAAATGGTTTTAAAACAGGAGTGTCCGTTCTCTCTCTGTCTCTCAAGGGTTTTGAATCTCATTGATGGAAGAGAAATATGTTTCTCTTTGCTATATGTATCGTAAAATTATATTTTATGAAAGAATTTTTACAGAATTTGTACTAAATTAACGCATACCCATGTATTCCAACATTTGAGATTTGTTCGAAATATTATTCAAATGGAAGAGAACTAAAACAAGAGTTTTTAAACTAAATAGAATTCTTATCCATCTATACATAAAAATAAAATCTAATGATATTGTCACAGTTTTCCTACATTAATACATATATATATATATATATATATATATATATATATATATATATATATATATATATATATATATATATATATATATATAATTCAAAAATTATAAATACTTTTGTATTAATGAAACCATTAAAACTCTTTCGTTTTCATAAAATGTCTTTGGTAAAGAATAGGTGTAGAAATTCTATTTTGGGAGTTCAAGGCTGAAAACATACAATTGAATCATAATTAGATTTATATTTCAAAGGAGGAGTTATTTTTAGAATCTTGTCCCTCTTACACTTCCAAATTATGAAGCATTAAATGATTTTCCATAATCTGTAGAGTTACAAAGGTATGTACGACTGGAACCTAATTACATCATTCTCTGTAGTATTTAATGCGGGACCGAAGGTTTTCGCATGTCTCTTGCTGAATAACTTGTTCCATAAAACATCTGCCGGAACCATCCGGAGTTTCGTCCACACCCCCTCCCTTGCGGAGTGGGGATGTGAACTGTTATAACCACCTGCATATCTATGAATAAACATTTTTATAACGTATTGTGGCTTTTGACTGCATTATTAAAGTTGAATACAACAATGATAACAGGGATGTAGCCCTGTTATTATATATATATATATATATATATATATATATATATATATATATATATATATATATATATATATATATATATATATATATATATATATTATAATTATATATAAGCTTTTCATAAATATATAAACTAATGAAATGTTTAAATTTCAAATTATTTTTTCGATCGCCGACACCGTAAAGACCTCTATTATATTATAATTAACATAATAATGATTTTACCTTTTTTTTTAAAAAGTAAAGCAACGTAATTATTTGCGCCAAAAAAGTTAGGCACTATTTTATAATCCATTCTTCATTTGCTAGCTGGCCTGCTAATTTACAATTCAGCGACCTTAAATGAATCGCTCTTTTTTTTTTGGGGGGGGGGGAGATTTTCTTCTTGGCTGTAGGGCTAAATGCTATAATAATGGTTTGACTTTCACTGTATCATTATTTTGTTTAATAATTAATAATTTTATCCTCTTTTTTTATTTCAGGAATCATCTAGAGGTCAACAGTTATTAGATGTTGTCTTCAAGCATTTAAATTTGATGGAAACTGCATATTTTGGGCTCCGTTTTATTGACGCTACTGGTCAAAGAGTAAGAAATAAACTTACCATTGTTTAAATCTTAAAATATTTATGTTTTGAATAAAATATTTTGAATTTATTTTAGAAAAGAAGAAATAGAAATTTAACAATAACACTATAGGAAATAAAAAATTTTTTTACTATTGTATTATATGATTAAATAGGGGTTTTGTTTTATAGATACAACGTATCAACATTGTTTGAGTTTTAAAATATTTATGTTACGATAGAATGTTTCGAAATAAATGAGAGAGAAAATAATCAGTTATTCGGAAATGAGAAATTATTTTTTACGCTTAACATTTTCTAGAATGCGCATTAGAAATAAATACTTCTATTATAAAAGCGGAAGAAAATCTATGTAATCTAGTTAAATCTTTAAATAAAATACACATGTCTTAAAATATATTCCATATGAATAAGAATTTCAATAATAGCTTAGTAGAATGCTTAAAACCGATTATCTATATTTTATAACTTACAAACATAAAAATAATTTAAAAAAAAATTATTTAACATTTGATATTGTCAACAGGTTTAATAGATGTTTTAATGTTAAAAACCAGAATAATTATTTTAACAAAAAACATGGGAATTTGATTTGTAAATATAATTTCTTGAATTTTAGTATGCTGTATAATGACTTTTCATCCCATAATTAATTACTTAGCAATAAACGTAATGATTTATATTACTACAACTGGTTAAAAGTTAGAAATTAAAAACAGAATTTTCTTTCTTGGTGAAATTGCAGTTGCAACCAATTCGACTTCTGTTCTAGTGTCAAATAAAAATTAATTTTCCATGTAACTTTCACGTTAAAAATAAGAGACCCCTTCAAAAAATATTAGAATTCATAACGATTTTAATATCCATTTTTTTAAAACTATATTTTGAAATATATTAAAAAATCGTTGTTACATTCAAAATTAAGAAAGACAAAAAATTTTTGCAACTCAGTGTATATGCTAGGGCGCGTGATGAAATAGATATATAAATTATAAAATCGGAAGAAAAATTATCAAATTTAGTTTAATCTTTGAATAAAAATAAGTATTTAAATTAACAAATACATTTTGTAAATGCATATATTCATTTTTTTCCCACCTAAGAAAGTTGCAACAATGGATGTAAAATAATTTTGAATAGTAATTTAATTGACGATGCTTACGAATATTAAAAACTGAAAAATTTCTATACAGATCTATTTATTTCATCTATAAACATTCTCTTAAAATCAAAAGAAAATCAATTGGGAACTAGTGTAATATAATTTTTTGTTTTTAGTTAAGTATAACTTTTTTATTAATTGTCAAAAACTGTTCATTGTTTAACATGTTGTGTATATAATACACGTGACATAAAGGTGACAAATAAAATTACTTCGATCATTTCAAATAAAAGTCATTTATGGTACTTTTAATAACAGCATAGCACTCAAAAATTTAATCAAGTTTTGAAGTTTGACGAAACAGTTATCCTCTTTTTTAACATAATTTAAGAAAAGGATAGGGTACTTAAAAAACCAGCGAAGTGAAACCTTATTCAATTAATAAAAAAATTTCTGCATTGCTAGATTTTTTTCTTTACTTTATCTTTTCTAAGAGAAGAAAAAATCTGAGGAGACAATGATTGCACTCTTTGTCCTCTTCTTCTTTGTCTTTTTTTTTGTTTTCGTACTCACTAAATTTCATAATTAAAAAAATTATTATGTAATGAGATTTATAAGACATTGATTGGCTGTTATGTCAAAATTCTATATAATTAATAGTTTTTTTCCCTTTAATGTAGAATAAAATAATGACAAAATTAAGCATCTTCATGCAGAAATTACAGGGGAAAAAAATTATGAACACAATGTCAAGAGTTTTTTTATTTAGAAATTATGGAGAGACTATATGATCTCCAAGAAGTGATTCATAACAATCGATCGTCTGAATAAAAAAGTTTTTTTTAAACAAGAAAAAAAATTCCGGTAAAATTACCTTATTGTAATGGAATTTCTGGTAAGAAAAATTCATAATTTTGGTTAATAAATCAAAATATACAATACTTAAACAATAATTTTGTCATTTTTCCGTTTATATGCTAACGGTTTACCAAAAATTTTGGTTTTCAAAATTATAGTTCATAGTTTGAAAAAACAAGCATACATTTTGTTAAAAATACAAAACTGAAAAATAAATTTATCCGAATAACTTGTTTTCATACCACGCTCTAGGGTATTATGATAAAATTTCCAAATTTTTGCCATATTTATAAAATTTTATCACATATTGTAGAACCATATTTTACTGTTAATTTTACTAAAATTATTACTAAAGCGCTTCGTTAAAAAGTACCGTGATTTTTGGTGTTCCCATAGAGCCAGAAACAAGGTAAATCTAACCATATTCTGGTAGTTTTAACTATATTTTTTTCTCAGCGTAGATAATTAAATATTTTTGAAAAAGACAATTGTGAAATCAAGTTGCTTTATACATTGCAGTTATGCAATTTTGCACAATTTACATTTTAAATCAATTTGCTTTAAAAGTTACAAATTCAAATTACTAAGCCAATATTAATTTAAAGCATCACGCTTATCTGAACTCCACTTTCCAACAACAATTTTCTTCCATATTTTAATTCATTTAAGTTTATTAAAAAATTATTATAACTACATTGGGAACAAATTTTTTTTGTATTTATACTAATACCTTGATCTTGTCGAAATCGAGTGTGAGGATTTCGAATCAGAAAATAGTTTTGCTTCTAAAGCTAAATTTTTTTTATAAATGACACATTTGTAAATTTTTTGTCGAAATGTAAAAGTTTAAAAACTTGATATATAACATGGAGTCGCATAAATTTTACGTCGAATTATTAGGGGTGTTACGACACATCAGAAGGATTAAAATTGCCCCGTAAGCCGTACCTGAAAACGTCATCGTACGCATCAAGAGGTGCTTCCCCTATTATAACCTATTCAGAAGCATGTGGAAGAAAAATTCATAAAAGGAAAGCGCCCCTAGCTGCGTACAATGTCACTTCTGGGTATGGCTTCCTATGCAATTTTGCTGTTGTAACTCATTTACGTCGTACTGGAGCTGCACAATGAGCTGTTGGCGAGAATGTAATTTTAATCCTGATTATAACTTCCCTAGAAATTGAACCAACCTTTACGCGACTCCCTTTTACGTATAACGTTTTCAAACTTGTACATTTCGACAAAAAAAAAAAAACTATAAATGTCGTTTAAAAAAATGTTGGAGAGAGAAATAGAGTGCAGATTTGAAATCAACGACTTGAAAACACCCAAGATCCGTTTAAAAAAAAAAAATTGTTTCCCACTGTAATTTAATAATAAAATATAGACTTAATAATTTGTATTTCTACATTATTTGCCGAGATTATTTGCAATTTTTCCAAATAATCCAGAGTTGGAGTAGAGAAATTTTTAAAAAAAAATTGTTTCCCACTGTAATTTAATAATAAAACATATTCTTAATAATTTGTATTTCTATATTATTTTCCCAGATTATTTGCAATTTTTCCAAATAATCCAGAGTTGGAGTAGAGAAAATTTTTTTTTACTCCGATTCTTTTAAAATTGTCATCAACTCCGATTTCTCGAATCTGCTATGCAATGAAAGCAATCTCTCAATCAATTAATTTCATAAATCGATTAATTTCTCAATCAATTAATTTCTTCTTTTATGAATTATTAGGAAAAATATCCCATTTTTCACTTCTTAGGAAAAAAAGAAGTGAACGTGTAATATGAAGTAAAAAAAGAAAATTTTTTTAAAAAAATAATAAACATATTTTCCTACGATTACTTGAAAGAAAACCCGACCCACTTAGCCCTGTCACTCAGTAAAAATTTATTACATTTAGTCCAGTGGTTTAATGGTTCCAGCTAAAGAAGTTGCTCAATTTCGTGAGTTTTTATTTATTTAGACACAGCGTCAAGCTGTGATATGAAAATTTGGAAGTAAAAAAGGGAGGAGTAAATCTTAAAAGATAACGTAAATATTAATTCTAATTAAATTGTAGTTTTTGATTTTGACCTACTTAGAATGATCATTCGTTTCGAATAAAATTAAAGAAACAGATCAAAAGTGGGCGTGTTAGAATGACAAAAAAAGTGAGGGGAAATCGTGGAGATGTGATGAATGAAATGGTAAAAAACTATTATATTTTTCGCCCATCTTGTCACTCATCCAAAAGTGGGTGTCTTAAAGACGACAGGTAATGATATCTGAGTCACTATAAGTTTTAAAATATGATTGCCTAGCTTCCATTATGAGCGAAGGAAAAAAAATGGCTACTTTTTATATTTTACAGCAGTGCTTTTGGATCTTGAAAAGGGCCATAATTTTTTCGAAGCGTAGGAGAAAAATAAGATAGCGAAGGACGCAAATTCAATATCAAGACTAATTTGAAACAGATATAAAATTATTCTTTATACGCTGATTTCATATTTTGATAGAATGTATCATAGAAAAATAACTTTGTTTCTCAACGAAATGGAATTATAGTAACTTTAAACACGAAATTCTATAAGTAATGTGTCTTTGCTCTAACAGTAATGTGTCTTTGCTCTAACAGTAGCTTCCATTATGAGCGAAGGGAAAAAAATGGCTACTTTTTATATTTTACAGCAGCGCTTTTGGATCTTGAAAAGAGCCGTAATTTTTTCTAAGAATAGGAGAAAAATAAGATAGCAAGGACGCAAGTTCAATATCAAGACAAATGGGAAACAGATATAAAATTATTTTTTATACGCTGATTTCATATTTTGATAGAATGTATCATAGAAAAATAACTTTGTTTCTCAACGAAATGGAATTATAGTAACTTTAAACACGAAATTCTATAAGTAATGTGTCTTTGCTCTAACAGTAATGTGTCTTTGCTCTAACAGTAGCTTCCATTATGAGCGAAGGGAAAAAAATGGCTACTTTTTATATTTTACAGCAGCGCTTTTGGATCTTGAAAAGAGCCATAATTTTTTCTAAGAATAGGAGAAAAATAAGATAGCAAGGACGCAAGTTCAATATCAAGACAAATGGGAAACAGATATAAAATTATTTTTTATACGCTGATTTCATATTTTGATAGAATGTATCCTAGAAAAATAGCTTTGTTTCTCAACGAAATGGAATTATTGTAACTTTAAACACGACGTGTCTTTGCTGTATCAGAGTAAGTTTAAAATGATTGGATAGATGTACTTTGTGATTGGTAAAGAAATTGAAATTGATTTTATCAAAGTAAGAGCAGAATTAAATCGAATTATTTATATTTAATGGAGTCACGATGGCTCGGTGGATAAGGCACTTAACAGTCATTCTGAGAAACTAGGGTTCGATACTCAATTGCGGCTTGAAGCCCACCCAGGTTTACATCGATGACTACCAGTTTGTCTGGGAAGTAAAGTTACCTGCTTGCAATGCTGACCACATTGACGCAATCATGTTGTTGGTCACGTTATGGAACTTTAAACTCTATGACCCCAGGTCCACAGTAGGCGATTGCGGGAATATTTTACTTTTTTACATATACTGAATGTATGTCAATTGATTAAAAAAAAAAGCAATAACGAATTATATTTCAATTTTATCTCTAATTTTTGGAATTGTATTACTATGTCAATCATAATGTGGAATGAAACTTAAAGAATTACTGTTAGGCCTAGAATTAATACATTATACAAGAGCATGATTTCCTTCGTAAAGCACAGAAATGCCTATTGCTTTTTCATGCTTATTGGTAACGAAGCATTTTTTTTTCTCAAATAATAATCATAAACTTATCAAAGAGATGAGTTAAAAGATATTTATTAAAATGGATTTTATGAAAAGATATTTTAAAGGAGCAAAAGATTTCCAGTTGTAATCGATAGAAAAGTGGGTGTCTCAAAGACAACAGGTAACGATGTCTGAGTTACTGTTCATTTTAAAATATGGTTGCCCAACTGCCATTACGAGTGAACAAGCGCAAAAAAATTGCCACTTTTATGTTTCGCAACTGGCTTTTTGGATCATGAAGAGATCCATAATTTCTTTTAAGCGTAGGAGAGAAAACGAAGGACGCAAGTTCACTATCAAGTGAAATGGACTCGACATTTGGAAATAGAGATAAGATATTTTTTTCTACACCGATTTCATATTTTGTTAGGATGTGTCTTAGAAAAAGAACTTAGTTTCGCAATGAAATAAAATTGTTGTCAACTCACGTAACTCTACGACCAGAATTGGATAAGAAAGTCTGAAGGAATGGAAAAGATATACCTCATGATAGATAAAGAAATTTAAATTGGTCTTCAGACTATATCATATATTTGATGAATGCAAGCCAATTTGTAATAAATAAATAAAAAATACTAATAAAATTTAAGCAACACATATTGGATTTGAGTTATTAAATCAACGAAAGCGTAGAATAAAGCAGAAAGGAAGAAAAAAAAGTTAGGTTTAAAATAGTATTAGGGGAACCAGAAAGTAATGTCCTTTCGGTGCATTTGATATTTATTATCAAGATTTTATTTTTAATCAATAATGTATTCACCCTCGTTAGCAACAACCTTTCAATGCCGGATCGAAAAAATTGAATTGGTTTCTAAGACTAACGAATGCTTAATGCGCCGAAACGACCTTACTTTCCGGTCCCCCTTACACATATATCGCTTAGATGTGTTGCTGTGAAAGATCAAAATTATTATGTAGCGATAATTTCATATTTTGGTGAAAGTCAGTATTTGTGAAATACCATTATTTAGTCTAAACCGAGCAATCGCCCTCAATATTATAAAAAGAAAAAATAAGAGTGTAGAAATACTGGACAAATATATACTGTTTTATAAAAGGCAATGACCATTAGCCGTAAAAAGTCAATTTCGGGAATACTCACTCCATGATAATGAATACTAATATTTATTTTTACCACATTTACCATTAGATGTCGTTGCTATTAATAATTGCCTTTTATTATTGACAATAGACGGAATAGTGCGTGATGCCCATTGCCCAGTATTTCCTTTTTTTTAAAAAGGTTAATGCCTAATATACACGTACATTGCATGCATTGATGTTTTTTCCATTCCAACTCTTTCGAATTTTACAAACATCAAATAAATATTAATTTATCAACTTAATATTTATGTAGTAAATAAACATGGAATCGAATATAACAAATATTTTGGATACTTACCTAGCGAATATGTGATTCGCCTCATTTTAAGCAGTCTGAATCATTAAATGTCTTCTTAGTTAAGAGTTATATTTCAAAAATCAACACACCAATGTTTCTTTTCTAGTGTAAGGAGTATCCAAGAATTATTATCAATAGGTTTAATGAGAAATTTTTTTAATTTTATGGTCAAAACTATCCTTGTACGCAGAGAATATTAAAATAAGTTTAGCTATCCATTTTCAAATCATTATTAATTTACAATATTTCTTGTTGCAAATTCAATTTTATTGAATGTATGATAACTGTAATGTATTATGTAAGAATTGAATTTATAGTTAAACATTGAACAATATTTTTTTTATCTAATTGTATTACACTGTAGTATATTTTTTGAATATTAAATTGAATGAATTAAATTAACCGTAAACTGTATTAACATAAATTTCGTAGATAGTTTCGTATATAATGCTCAGCTAATGTGTTTTAACATTTGAAAATATTTACTTACAGTTTGATATGAATTCCTTTCACTATTAAACTGTGTAATAAAAAGGGAAAAACATATTAATCTTAGTAGACAATTATTATTGATGCCAGATGGCTGAGCAGTAGTGTTCTCGTGAAACAGGTCTTGGGTTTGATCCCTTCAGTGGGTCGATAAAATGAGTACCAAACATTGGGACTAAAAACTGGGGGTTCCGCGTTCGGCTGACCACTTAACCGGAACATCTACCCAAGGTCAAAAAAACTGAGGTGGGAGCAGTAGGCCTTGGCCCTCTATGGGATGTCGCGCCATTGAGTTTATTTTAGTAGACAATCATTATAACTTGTAAGACATAAATAGGTACACAAGTTTTAATGAATTTCATCGTAATTCATACGAAGCAAAAATGTGTAATAAATGGCGTTTTAAATTGTCTTTTTTTATGAATAATTTATGTAATTAATAATGTATACATTGTTTATGTTTTTTTCTTCTTCTCTTTGTAGCAATGGTTGGATCCAAACAAATTTATAGTGAAGCAGATGAAAGGTACGGAATTTTTGTTTAATTTACAACAATTTTGAGTTTAATGTGTTGTATATGAAACAGCAATTTTCAACAGTAGAAATTTTCGATTTTATTTTTGTATCCAGGGATTTTCTCCTGAAAAAAAACGCCAAATGAAAGTTCAATATAAATGTTCAAATTTATGTAGATCATTTTCCTAAAAAAAAGAAGAAGAAAAAAAAAAGAATTTTCAGCGATGTTTTTTTTTCTTCAAATTCTTGAATAAAGTTAATTTTTTAGAGATATCAAAGCTTAGGTAATTGCTCTGTTGCAGTAATTCAGATCGTACACTGTAAAAAAATCCGAATCGAATTATGGTATAAAGTACCGGCACTTTTTGTGCATCATCTGTAAAATCCATTTATTTTACCATAAAAAATTTACGGAATTTACTTTAAAAATTACGATATATCAGATTTTTTGTTTCTTAACATGTTCCGGTAGAAGTGGATTTTCACCCTGAGTGCTGGTACCTTTCACGGTAATTTAATCCGGAGTTTTCACTGTGTATACACAAATTAATAAAGTTAAAGACATGAGATGAATATGTCCACAGACGTAACCATCATTTCCACGGACATGACGTTTCATGTCCATGGAATCTGCAGATGTGTGCGCGAGATAAAAATTTCAACATATTGTCAAACAATCATTTATTGATTTAGAAAACATAAATATTAAAAAAAAAAAAAAAAAAAAAAAAAAATTATAATTAGACATTGATTTTAGATGAAGCACAATTATTATTAAAATAGTTTTAAAATGTTCAAAAAAGTTTACTTTTCTTCATTTATTCATTTCCGAAATCAATAATTATTTTAGCAACGGATGCTACTGCTATACGAAGCTATAATAATATGCTTTTCAAATTCTAACTGAACATTTCCCAAAATAACTCAGCATAAAATAAGAGAGAATATAAAAAATCTAGAAACTGACATTGTATTAAATAAATTTATAAAGTAACAAACAAATTATGGTCAGCACAGCAAAGAAAAATATTAAATTACTCATTCTGATCAATGACATCAACTAAAGTCAAGATTCTCCTTTTCCAGACATACGTAGGTTTACATAACTAAAAAAACTTCCTTCCAACCAGCTTTTTTTTTCCTCGATTCCAAACAAGAATGTTAAACGTTTCTCAGAAATAGATTAAATCAATAATTGGGATGTATATTTTTTATTTGTAATAAAAAAAAATCTATGTAATCCTATTTAAAGTAAGCAAGTTTATATTATTTCATCAATAGTATTATAAATAACATTTAATTATGTTATCAAAAGAATGCGATTTGCTAAAAGGATGGATTGTGATATTAAGTAAATAAGGAAATGTTCTCTCAAATAATTCAGAAAGAACTGTTTTTATTATTATTTTTTTCTAAACCACCTTTGCACTTGTTCTGTCTACCATCAATCTCTTCCTTACACGCTGGACTCTTCAAGTAATGGATGTACTTTTATTTTTACTGACCAAGGTTAACGATTTTTTCTTTCTTCAGGTGAATTTCAGATTTATCTTCCAATCTATGATGTACACCAAAAATTCAGAAACTTTTTGTAATAAACGAATACACCCAAGTAATAAAAAATAAAAACTTGTTGTTTTAGAAAAAAAAAATTATTTAACTACATCCCTGATTTATTTTTACAAATAAGGATCGCAGAAATAAAAAAGAATATGTGTGTAATTCAAAATGAATAGAAATGAATTCGACAAGCTAAATTCGAAGATCAAACAAGTTATAACGAACCTAGAAATACAAATAAATAAATAAAATAACATTTGCCTTTTGCATCGTTCGCAACAGGGGTCAGCTACCTTCCCATACACATATAAGTAAACAGCATTGTTAGAAAAGATTGTCATAGTTATTATCCTGTCCAATTTATTTTAACCAAACAAGGTCCCCCTCGATTTGATATATGTTTCAGCGTTTTTCAAAATACAAATAGAAGGGAAACATACTTTCATCAGACTCTGATTATTAACTGTGTTGAAAGAATTTAAAAATAATAAATTCAGAAGGAATAAGAAACTAAGTATTTTCATGAAACTGTGTCTTCATAGGCGAAGAAAAAGAAAGAAGGAAAAAGTAAAGACAATTGCCTTGGCGGCGCAAAGTCTTTAAAAACCCTCCTATTAAATATATATTTGATTTTTCTTCACACACTTTTTACTTTTTTAAATTAAAGAATCCTCCGAAGACTGTAGAACCACACTTGTAAAATGTTGGATTTTATAGTGGTAAATTCTTCTTCTGGTTTGGAGTCCATTCCAGCAAATTATTCTTCTGGTTTGAGTTTATTTTAGTCAATTCTTCTTCTGATTTGGAGACAATTCTGGTTAATTCTTCTTGTATATTCTATTCAGCGAGAACTAATAGCAAATGTAAGCAATTGGCATTACCTTTGGCTAATTGATGCCAAAATTTTGGCAACTAGCACTAAGCTGTCTAATAGTAAGAAAGAAAAGAACTGACGACTCAGTAAGGAACTAACAGATGAGGTAAAGTTGGTGATAAACAGCAAACCTTAATTAAATTCACTCTCAGTTCTCGCTGAACAGAATAATGCGAAATAATGCGAAGTCTGTTATGGTAAAAGCCACGAAGCCATTATTTACAAGACCTGAATAATATTAAAATATTTCCATTATTAATAATAATTAACAATATCCTATTTTTAAGTAGGAAAACATAGTTTCCGAGAAACTACATAGAAAGTTTTTATTTTCCATAACAATAATCACTTCAAATTTTGTTGTTATCGTTAAAACTAGGCTTCTCAAGACTCTAAACAGAAATGAAATGAAATTGTCATCACTTCTATCCAATTAATTCCTTTGATGCTTAAGTGCATTCGAATTTATTCCATCACGGAATTCGATTGAAAACTATATCGATTAAAAACTTAGCAAACGATATAAATTTCAAAAACTAAGAAGGAACTCCCTGTGCGAAATGATCTGCAGCTTAGTATGTGAGATTTATGATTTTACTTCCGAGTTAATTTTTTCCATGTTTCTCGAAATTAGTCATAGGGGACTGGACGCTTCATTTTCTTATGTATCTGGGGATTTTATTCTCTATTCCTGTTTGAATGAGTTTATAAATCAGTATCAGGGGCAAACGAGGCCTCCGGGAAACGGGAAGTTATTTTTGTGTAGCAAAAATACTCTTTATAGATTTATCTTTATTTTTCTGTATCGTTGTCTTGCTTTTGTTTTGATAGCAGTTTTTTGATTGTTCTATTTTTCACTGATGTTACTTTTTTATATTTTTTTATAGGAATGGAAACTTTTACTCTTTATTTTGGCGTCAAGTTCTATGCTTCTGACCCTTGCAAACTTTTAGAAGAAATAACTAGGTAAAATGTTTATTTTTGTTTAGAGTAATATTTCGTTTTTTGCTATAAAACTGTATAAAACTAAATGCTTCACAGAGATATTTATTTTGAATAAATAATCATAAATAGTAACAATTTCGTAAATAATGGTAACCAAATTACTCCTAAGAAGTTATTTAGCATGCCTTATTTTATATTAGATTTCAATTTCAAAAAAATAAATCCTATGGACTTATTTACATGCGTAAAAGTAATTATAATTACATTTTTTAATACTTAGTTCAGGTTTGACATTAAGCATGTTTTTGGTAATTTCGGACCTTCTCCATTCATTTCAGCAAAAAATAAGTAAATCGAAGCTTCTTTTTGCTTACCTAAATCTGTTTTTTTAAAAGTTTAACTTTTCAACCAAATTTTTTTTGTTTATTGAAATTTGCAAGAGATTCTTGACGATAAAACGAATTCAATTTTTAACGTAAGTATTGCGTATTGCTTGTCTGCAACAAATAAGAAAATCACAAATTTTTAATCTTAAGTGCTTACTTATTATGTAACCGGCTCCATGTATAAAAAATACAAACAGTGCTTTATATGTCTTTTCTTAGTTCCTTTTTACTTCGTTTCATTATCGTTAATGTATAGTTGATCTGAATGGTGAAATATGGCATTTCATTAGCTTTATTGATAAATTTGAGCCCATCTCAGAAGACAATAACAAAACCTTGGTGGCGAGTATTTTGAATAAAACTAATTACGTTTTCATTATACAAGTGAATTGCAATTAACCTATTACAATTCGTAAAATGGAATTATTTACAGTAATCAATTTCTCTCTAATTAAGATAATACGATTACTTGTAATCAAAATTATAATGTGATCAAGATTATATTTAATTATCATCATTTGTAATAGTAGTTAAAATAATTGTTATAATGATTACAATTGTAATTGCTTATAATCACGATTAAAATAGCAATCGGTAATTGCAAATGCGTATCACAATGAAGAGGAACTAATTACTTACAATCAAGTATGTTTTATTTAACTCTGCTATTGGACATAAGGTATGTAAACTCAAAGTAAGTTGGCGTACTGTACATTTACAATATTTATAAATCTTAGTAGATGAGTATTAAGGACAAAAATCGTATGAACGAAATTTTATGAGGACAAACTAGTGGGTCGATAGAATTTATCGTAACCATATTGAATGTATATGCAACACTACGAATAATAACTTGGATACATCTAAAATTTTTCAAATTAATTAAGTGAAATCTTAAAATCGTATGTATAAGCATGATCTAGCTTGACCGTTTTTTTTTCTTCAAGATTTTCAAAAGATTCGAAATTTTCTTTTCGAACCAAAGCTGATGTATAAACAAAAGGAACATTTTATATGCTTTTACTTGAGCTTTTTTAATACAGTATACACTATAATTTACAGTCAAAAATGATGATTTGCATCACAATAAAATTTGCGTGTATCTTTTTTTCATTTTTTTCTATCAAACTCTATGAGTCATTAAATAAGACGTAATTGTTTTTTTTAAAGCCATGTAAAACTTTTCATAATCAGTTAAGCAATTGTCAAAACTGACACGTCCTGATTGGAAAGTCACGTTCTATTATTTTGTAAGCACATTTAAAAAATTATTAATTATCACCTAACAAACGATGGTTTAACCTCTTCTCTATATTGACCTACATTTTTATTGCAATTTAATTCTTTGCTTCAATCACAGCAGAATGACTTTCCCTACCTTTCCAGAGACTAAAAGGACAGAGGGGTTAAGACATTCAGTAGCTTTTTCAGAAATTTCAGTCAAATGCACGGTTTCCGTGTTGCACTTGCGCTGCTGGCGAAATCGTGATAGCAGACGCCTCCTCTTCCATAATTCTTCCGGAATACTCAGACAAATTAATTTCAAATCTTTCTCTTTGAATGTTCATACACCCTCAGTGTGTATCGGACATTGGCAGAAGTAACACCAAATAAAGCCAACTCGATGAAATTATAACTTAGCTCAGAATTAATTTACATGACTAAGTATATGAGTCGTGATGTCTAGGGGGGGGGGTACCTTTAACTTTGTTTACGTATTTGGGCATGAAGTAATCCTTTTGTTTTAAACTTCTGTTTTGTAATGCTTATTTTTCCACATTGATCAAAAAAGGTAAATACATCGACTAGGCAATTTTCTGCGCATTATCATTATCCAAATACATAACCTCCAGAGAATTTCGCGTTGAACAAAAGATATTTATTATTCGCATCCAGGTGGATAAATAATAGATTGTTTATTTTAAAAATCACCGAGAATTTTGTTTGAAGATTAAATCAGTTAATATAGTTTAAGTAGGAACACTTTATTGCAAAGCTTTTATTAACTATCATAATTAAATATTATAATTTAACATTTTCATTATTATTGACAAAAGTTTCGAAATTTAGATTCATGAAAGTGGCGATAGCATTATAAAATTGATATCAAACATAACTATGTGTAGAACTGTAAGTATTATTGTTACGAATTACGATACGTAAAAAAACGTAATGTTAGAGACGCTTTTTTTAAAAAAAAATTTTTTACGAAAATGGATTGTAAATATCGTGAATCGATATATCGGGGTTAATATATTGAATTGTGACCATTGCAATATAAACATAATTGTAAATATAAACATAGTTGTAAGTATAAACATAACATAACAATATAAATATAACTTTTCGCAATTTTTTATAAATTCAAATATGTAGAAAACTTACAAAATGGCATCTTCTTTTATTTCTAATATTTTACATTTATCATTGTGTTCATTGAAATTACAAAGTAACTGTAAATCTTATTGTTACGAATTACGGCACATAATTAAAGGTTATACTCGAGACGCGTTTTTTAAATAAACAATTGGATTGTAAATAACGGCGCGTGGTAATTATATTGGATCGTGGCGATTGCAATATAAACATAAATGTAAGTGTCAACAGAACATAGCAATATAATTTTTTTTTTTAATATTTACTAAGTTCAAATATTATATACTTAAGAAGTTAGAGAACTTGAAAAATCATATCATTTTTTATTATTCTTAATATTTTATATTTATCATTACGTTTAAATTTTGTAATTATTAAAATTGAAATTAGAAAGTATCAATGGATATCATTGTTAAAAATTACTTTTATGAAAAATTTCATTTAAAATTTCATTAACAATTGATTTTAAAACTGTTTTAAATTTGAGTACAATAAAAATTTGTAAAATACCTGCAAGACAAACTAATACTCTAAAAATTTTATCGTATAGCCGCGTTCTTTCTTCCGAAGTACATTTGGCAGGAAAAAATTTGATTATACTAAGAAAATTTTTAAAATTCCGTAAACATTAACTGTATCCCGTTAAAAGTGTGTCAGACTAACATTGTTATGAATTATAATTAATTTCCGTTGCAATATTAAAATGCCTCTAAAACTTTTATGTTTTAAGCTTTTAGTCTTTACAAATATTTGTCGGGTCGGTTAACGAACGGTAATGGGCATATTGGATTTAATAGATTTCTCTTAATGATCGCCCTTAATACAGATTTTTAGAATTCCTGTCAAAAGATATTCACATTAGGAGTCGCAAATCAATATTCAGGGGTGGAACAAAAACGTCATCGAAATTCAGTGATTAGTGACTGAGATTGAAAACATCAAATCTTATTTGAGTGGTAGAGAAAGCTGAAAGATGATTATTAAAAATACCTCCAAGTTTCATAAGGTAGTAAAACTAGTTTTGATGTTTTTTCTCCGGTCTTCCTAAATAGGGATCTGACAGCATTTATATTTCTTCTTCGCTTAAATACTAATTCGCAACTCGTTTCATAGAGAGGTTTCATACCCGTCGTTGAACAGCTGACCCAATTTTATGGGTTTATGACAACTAATGTTCAACTCCGTAGCCTTGTAATTTTGAACCCAATCCAGAAGACAAGGGAACTCCTGGATCGAGTATTGGGAGAAATTTTGCCTTCGTGGAGGATTTTTTGATGGAGCTAACCCGCATTTGCGTTACATAGAGAGGAAGACCACAATAACCTTCCACGGTTAACCTGACAGCAAAGGGACTGTAACCCATGATCCGTCTACCACTGAGGATATTATACGTCAGCACTGTGGTCGGTGCAAGCCGGAATTTGTATCGACTGGGATTCGAACCCTCATTGGAAGGCGAACGCTCTATCCCCTGAGCCATCGCAGCTCGTTTGTGAAGTATATACATTTTAGATTCTTTATTTTTGGAACGGATTCTAAAAATATATATTAGCTGTGATAGTTAACTAGACCTTCGGCTTAATATTAATAAAATTTCAACTGACTGATTGGAAAAAAAACGGAAATACAAATGAAGAAATAATTGTGACATGAACACTATTTGAGATAAATGTTCGTTTTTTCAATATTTTTGAAAAGGTGGTAAAATATAAAGGCGTGAAGAAAAAAAACAGCAGCGATTATTTTTAATGCTATTTGTCTTTTTAACACTTCTTCCATAAATCATCTCCATATTATGAAGAACATAAAAATAAGCAGAATATGTTTTTCACCCACACTAGAAAACATGCCGTAATAACAATTTATTTTCTCATTTATCTTCTTTTAACTTCAAGTGAAGTTGTTACTGCCATTCTTCCTGTAAAATCATTATTGTTATGAGACCGAAGTGGCTTCGTGCGGTGAATTCTTAAAGGATTTCGGTTTGTCATAAATTAAGCAGTTACAAGTGTGTGTTATTAAAACGAAACACATTGTGGGCAAAAATGTATACAATGCTCAAATGATTAATTATGAAGTTTAAATTAATTTTTTAAAAAAATATGTGATAATAAAGATTAAAGGTTAAGATTGTATTAAATATTGTGCTTTTAAAACTGACACTAGTAATTGGTAGAAAATTATTTTATTATCAATGAAATCCCATAGAAGATGAGATTTACTAAAGTAAAGTCATGATTTTCCTTCGACTGTTTTAAAGTGCCATGAAGTATTCCTCTTTCTATCATTAAAAACGAAAGCTATTTTCTCCTTTTGTTCCTTTCTCTTCAGAGTAGAGTTCAAAATTACTACATTATCGCATTTAATATCTATCCTAATATTTAAAAATTTGAAAAACATTGGAAATACAGAAAGGAACCATCCAAATATTACTTTATTTTTGAGAGGATGGAATGTTTTATATCTTTAAATTCAACTTAAAACAATTCAATTAAAAAATTTTCGCAGTAATATTTAAACCGATCCTGAAATAAATCAGTAGCATAAGTTTTCTGTGAGTATATAAACAAACTGTATTCAGTACAGTCATTCTTATAGGCTATCTCCTTTTCCTGAAAAATAAATGCAAAAAGTAAAATCATTTTAAAATAACTCAGCGTGCGTATATGTGTATATTTAATTAATGTTGATAATGAAATAATTTTTTTAGTTACATCATTTTTAAGATGTTATAAATCTTTCGAAAAATTATTTTTTAATGCATGCATATTGATTTATCGTTGCTATATCTATTTATATTGAAAAGAAAATTGTCTGGCGCAAACTTCTCAGGCAATTTTAAATACATTTTGAAGCGGCGATTTTTTTTTAAAAATAAGAATAAACTTACTATAATCCTATATACTGTTTTATCTTATTTAAAAACTGTTTTTTGATTTATGTATGAAACTAAACTTTTAAAGTTCATAAAATAGTTTAAATTATATTATTTAAATCACACATAACACGATTTTAAATAGTTGACTTAATTTTAAAAAAATCGAATCAAAATTAATTTTTATCTCTAACTATGTCTCACTTGTTTGTGTAGAAGAAACTTATTTCCCCCCCTCAAATCACCCTCATTTCCCTCAAAAAATGAGGTATGGTGCATGAGAAAAGGAGTTTTGATGCATTATTTATGATAACATAACAAAGCATTTAGTAAAAAAAAAAAAAAAAAAAAAAAACCTTGAATATTAATTTTTCGTAAGAATCACCCTTTCTTGCTATAAGTACAGAACTGGTTAGAGTTACAGTAAATTTCTAAAAGAAAGGTCTAAATTTGAATAATCCTTTATTTGCAACTATTACGCTCATTCATTGTAATTTTTTTAGGTACCAATTTTTCTTGCAAGTCAAGCAAGACATTTATCAAGGGCGATTGCCGTTGACGTATGATCTTGCTGCCGAGCTTTTTGCTTATTCCATACAGTGTAAGTATTTTATTAATTTTCGAATGTTTAGACGATTAGGATATTGTAACTGAAAAGTGGCTAATATTCATACTTCAGATGATTTAAGAGGCTCTGCAAAAATTCACTATACCGGAGAGTGGACGTTTTAGTCGTTATTTCCTTACATAATCGTAATTCATAAACAATTTATTAATAATTACTCAGTAATTTATAATTTTTTCTAAGAAAATTTAGAATTCAGTTTATTTTTTTTTTATTTCCACACAATGCCCACCTACGTTAACAGTTTGTCAATTCAGGCATTTTACAGAGATTTGTTGGCCAATCTTTCAGAGGCTCCATATTAGGTGGGCCAACGTTGCTCACACACACTAAGGACAGATAGATGGTACAGAGAATGAAAGAACATTCATGCGTTGCCCGAGATTCGAACCGAGAATCTTTCCGATGCAAGGCCAGTTCCTTGACCCCTATACAGTCCGGTCGGCAGATTTCAGTTTATAAATAAATGGATTTTTAAATTTTTTATATGTTTGAATATAAAATAGTTTTACCAATTTATAAGAACCAATCGGCAGATTAATAATTTTCAGCAAATTAATATGTTGACTAAATGTATTTAAAAATATATACTAAACATTCTTTTTATACACGTTAACCCCAGTTTAACGTATAAGTTGTAAAATAATTATATATATATATATGTTGAGTGAATGAAAAATAAATTGAAAATTATATCACGGCACTAATGTTCGAGGGAAAAAAAATTCATTTCAATTATATAAAAATTCACATTCTTTTTATACACTTTAACCCCAGTTTAACGAATAAGTTGTAAAATAATTATATATATATATATATATATATATATATATATATATATATATATATATATATATATATATATATATATATATATATATATATATATATATATATATATATATATATATATATATATATATATATATATATATGTTGAGTGAATAAAAAATAAATTTAAAATTATATCACGGCACTAATGTTCGAGGGGAAAAAAACCCATTCAAGCTTTAGAAAAATATATTTAAGCCGGGAAAAAAAAAGCTATTTTTCTAGAAATAATTTTAAAATTAAAATACAGATTAAATAGAAAACCGAATAATCTTCAAATATATAAGCAAGATTACAACCATTTATTAACGGTTTCTAAGGTACCTAATGTTATCTCTCCTCCCGCATAGCATTTTTAAAAGGATCAATGTCAGGCAAAAATATAGCATAGATACGGCCATAATTGTGCAGATTCAGAAATAACGCGGAAAGAAATTAAAAAGAAGATGAAAATATAAGGTAATGCATTAATGCATTTTTTTTTCGAAGTTCCTTGATTATGTAATTGGATTATTGAATGAAGGTTTTACGAGCAACTTTTCATAAACCTTTGATCACACCCCCTGCTGCTACTCTTTTTTATAAGTAAAAATAAATAAATAAATAAAAGTTACGTACTTTATTTGTATTTAGCTAGCAATTCAGCTCCATTCATTGAAACGGCAGTATTCGTTTAGATACGAAAAGGTGAACAATCTACTAATAAAAGCGCACCTCAATCAGCATGACTTATGATTTTGGCGAAAAAGGTTTTCACCGAATTTTTATTTATTGTCTTTGAAGGAACGCATTTCTTTTTTTTTCTTTTTTTTGAAACTTTCCAAAGAGAGGGAAGAAAACTCTTAATAGGTAGGGGAAAACTTATGGTCTTTCTTTATATTTTTGGACGAATATATTGCTTTTATCGGTCAATAATAAAAATCTTAAGTGGAAATTCATGCTGTGTATTTTATTTTATTTCTAGTTTTACTTTTAAGGGGAACGGAGTTAAAACGTATTGGGGTCTATAGTATATTTATTTTCGAGAAGTTTTTCTTGTGGACAGCAATTTTTACTTCATAATTAATGTTTCATTTAATAAATTAAAAGCTTTATTGAGACCAATCGAGACGCATTTTAATTGTGTCGTGACATTTTTATTTTATGTATTTTTTTTATTTAAGATTAATTAAGCCTAATTTTTTTTTAAAAAATTTAATTTGTTTAGAATTCTAAAATTCTATTTTTTTACGATGCTTACAATTATAATTTTCTTTTCTTAAATATTGTTTTGTTTATAATTCACGAATTTTTACTTAATTTATTTTCTTTTTTACTAGAAAATGCTTTGAAAATACAAATCTATTCGTTTTTTTTTTTTTTTTGTTCTATTTTGTTAGTAAGCGTTTAAAGAATATTAATGTGTAAGTGTGCTTTCTATCTATGTATATTTTGTTAGAATGCAAGAATTTGTCTCAAACTTTATTAAAAAAATATTAATGGTTTTTTATGTGCATATTTTTGTTTATATTTATTTAACAAATAAAAAACTTTTCTGGCTCCAATAAAGACATGTGGTATATTTCATAATTTTTTATATCCCTGAAAGTATTAAATTTAATTAAGAACAATTAAATTTGTTTTCTCGAAACTAATTAAACTTAAATTTGTCTTCAATTTTACAAGGGAAAATGCTTATAAAATGTAAATGTAATTGTGCTGGTTTGTTTAGTATTTAATTTGAAAATTTTGTTTTCTTTTAAAAATTGCATTTTATTTTTGTTTATAGTAAGACTTTATTTATTTTTCATTTCTAATTTTTCATCAAAAAGGTATTGACAAGAATTTTAAAAACTATTTCTATATTTATTTATTTATTGTTGATTATTGATCAACAGCGGAGTTGGGAGATTATGATCCAAGACGACATTTACCAGGCTACGCAGCTGAATTTAACTTTTCTTCTAACCAAACAAAAGATCTCGAATCAAAAGCAGCTGACATTCATAAGACTCTTAGGTAAGTATTGCTTTCATGCAATGTATGCTTTAGACACCTGGAAACTTTAATTCTGTTTTATTATCTTTTTCCTCTCATCTTTCTATAAATTCTATCCGAAATTTATGAAAGCAGAAATTTTTTCAATACATTATATATATTATTTTATTTAATTAATTGGATCGAAAGATTTAATTATTTCTGTAAATACCAGTAGCACCTATTACCAAAAAAAAAAAGGCATCATTGGCGATTTTTAAGGTTCTTTGAATGAATAAGTACATTTCTTCCTTAATTTTGGCTTTTTAGTGCATGATTTATTTCTTTTTATTTCAATTTCTTTCAATTGCAAATGATTTTAAGTCATTTAATTTTAAGGAAGTACTTTTCAAAAGCGTAGCCATAAACAAATTAAACACGTGGTTTCAGATAACTTTATAGAGATATTAGCACAGTGACATAGATCATCATTGAGCTTATCTGATGTAAGGAAAAAAATATTAACGAACTTGGGGAATAAACTCCCTTTTTGATTAAATAGAGCTGTAAGCTTGCTTACACTACTGATATTATCTTTGAAATATTTGAAGGAGAAAAAAAAAACAATATCATCTAAAGTTTAATTTACAACAATGGCTAACTATTCCAATGAGAAAAATACATTTTTCAAACGTCTCTCTCGTATATTAGAAATTTTTTAACGATTTTTAGGGCCGTTGGATAAAATTATCCCCTCTTGCACTTACTGTCCAAATTTAACAAACGATTTTGGAGTTATAAGAGACGCACACAAGCTCCTCCCTTTTTGTTATTATTGATATAAATCCATTTTTTCTTCCGGTTTTGGAAACAGTCCCTCAAGAGAAGAATTAATCATAATGAAATGTCAACTTTTTAAAAAAAAAAGAATTACTACGCAAGTCCTTGATGTGAAATAACAATTCGTAAGACAACTTGTAACCTGTTTCTTTTTCATAAATCATAGAAATCTAAAAACAATAAGCTAAAAGAAGTCATCCAAATGCCACTATTTAGGAAAGACAAGCAACTTATTTTTGTTCTATTTCTCTTTAGCGGTGCAGTTCCAGCAGTGGCGGAACTTAGCTTCTTAGATCGAATAAAATGGCTGGATATGTACGGGGTTGATCTTCATCCTGTGATGGTAAGTAATGGCTTTTGTCTTGATACCACGCGCAACTAATAAATCCTGTAATGATAAATGAATATCAGATAGCTGTATAAAAGCTTTTGAAACACATCTATGACTTTTCCGGGGCATTTATTGTTCTCGTATGGATTTAGTTTTTATACAAGAAGCGTAATGTATCATTATTAGGGAGTATTACGATGAATAATATAACAATGTGATTTATAACATTCTATAGGGACTGTTGTGATTTTATACACCCAGAGTGCTTTTGATAAATATTCCTTGCAGATTAGAGATTTAATCATTCAGCTTGTCGTGATCTTCAATTTTCTGGTTTCCTCGAAGTCGAATCCCCTTGCGAAATTTTATCCTACCAGTTTTATGAGGCACTTTACCTCAGGGTACAACTACAATTTAAGTGTGAATGATTGCAAATAACGTTTTGAAAATAAAAAAAACAATTGTATCTTTGCAAAAACATATAGAATTTAAAATAACTTATTTTTAATTAGGTAAGGTAAAAAAACCTTAGCCGTGAAATGTGAAGATCCATGCATAGGCACTACCATTTAACTTTTCGTATACTTTTTTTTCTTCATAAATACATACTTAGCTTTTGTTTCCACACTGTCTTTTAATAAAAGAAATTATAACTAACGTAATTATTATTACAATGTGGTGACAGATAAATTCTGTTTTTTAACAATGTAGATACATTGTATCTGTACTGTTCGCGAAAACTAAAAACTTTACATTGTAATAACTTTTGATCTGGTAATCGGATCTTTACGTAGAAATATGACATTTCAATGGCTTGAGGAATCCAGCTCACGTTATATGGCTCATTAATTAGTGCAGGCGATAACATACTTTATCTGAATTAACATGGAAATTTCTTTGATGGTTTTGTATTTTTGATCCTGAGATAAGTGTGAAAATATGGTCTTAAGAGCACTCTATATACTGCGGAAGAAACACTTTATTGTAAATTCTGTTTTACCCAAATTAGTATTTTAAATTTTAAAGTATGTTAAAATAAATCTGAGGTAATCCAAGACTAAATAAAAAAAAAACTTAAAATTCTGAATTATTTTTCTTTCAAAATATCATAATGCAGACTAATTACGGCAGGTATTCCTGTCATAATTTGTTTGCATTCTGACAAAAATTTTCCATCATTTAAGTCTTAAGGGTTCAGAGAGCTGGCCTCACATCAGAAAGGTCCTCGGTTCGAATCCCGGACAAGGCATGAATGTTCCTTCATTCTCTGTACTATATGTTCTTACTGTGGGAGCAACGTTGATCCACCTAATATGGTGTCCCTGAAAGAGTGGCCAACAAATCTGCCCTACTGATACCTGACTGACGAGTGTAAATTAAGTGGGCATTGGAAGAAAAAAAAACACTTAAGGGTTTATCCTTGATTTATCTGAACGCGGTTTTTTTTAATACTTTAAATTTTAAATCACTAATGTAGAAATAATAGAATTTGCCATGTAGCATTTTTCTCGTGGTATAGAGTTCTCTTAATAATTTAGTCACAAAGCAAGTTGAAAGATGAATATCTTCAACATGATTTTTTTCTTATCTTTTATGTTATTTTTTTCTTTTTGCGTATTTCACAGTGTCTCTAAATATTATAACGAAAATCAAGCGATCTTTGTATTCTGTGATAAATAATTTATACACATATTTTAATACAAAAGATATATTTTTTACTATTTATAATTATTATTTAATTTAATCATAAAATTTTTTTTTTAATTTTTTATTATTTAACTTATTAAAGAGGGGGAAAAATCATCTAAATTGTTAGGCATAAAAATTTAACGTTCTCTCCACAAATGCGTAATTTTAAAAAAAAACGCATTTAATAATATATGTTGAAATCCGAAAGTTAAACGAAATCGATTGAATGTTTCCTGAAAAATAAAAATTTAAAAAGGCCTTTATTTTTAGTTTGTTCCTTGAAAATATTGAATCAATTCACTCAAATTTTACATTTAGAAATAACCACTGCGCTAAAAATCCTTAAATACTAATTAGCAAAATTTATTTTCTTATTGCACAAAATTATTTACTACTAAACAATGATAAGTTCCTTAGTAAAACTCAAATAATTCTAACGGCATAAATAAATTTATTTTATAAATGTCTAGCAATTTGACAAACTACTTAGTACACGCATTATTCTCTTAATCTTTTCAGGGAGAAGACAGCATAGAATACTATTTAGGATTAACGCCAAGTGGTATTCTGGTGTTGAGGAATAAAACAAGAGTCGGAAACTATTTCTGGTGAGAAAATGATCATTAAAAAAATATTAATATCGAATTGATATATTATATAATTGTTTACTTTTGCATAGTGTGTTTTTTTCTTTTAAAATTGCATATTAAACGAAAAAAATTCTTTATGTCTCAATATTTCTAATAAAACAAAGATTTAATCTTTATTTGCCTTCAATTAAATATATTGAAAATCTAATGGAAAAATTCTAAAGACCAAACTTATTTCTTGTAAAATTCTAAATTTAATTTGCAAAAATAACCGACAGTGACTCACAAAAAGTCAAACTTTTTTTTTTTGCGCAAAGAAAGGGGATTTCTCTATACTCTACAACATTATCAAGAAGTATATTTTTTTGTAGAGCAAAATGATGCAGTTCTTTATAAGTATTTCCTTCGCTAGATTTCTCTACTCGTAATGTGTACTTGTATTCGGTTTAATATGCACGCAATGTGTACATAAAAAAATTTAAAACTAATTATCTACACTCACATTTGTTAGAAAGGTTTTCGTTTGAACTTTCATTAGAAAGTTTTAAAGTAACTTCAGTAATATAAAAAGTAAGCGGAGATTAAAAGCAGAAGAATTCAGATAATAACTTATATCTTCAGTGATTAAAATAGTTTAAATTAAAACTTTAAAGCGTGTAGTGTAGTACATTCACTCTATTTTTTTCGAATTTAAGACAATTGTTAAAAATTGAAAACGATTCCAAAAATCAGCTGTTTTTTTTCCAAAATAAAACCGTTTGAGTCACAAATTGTTCTACAACAATAGATTGAAAATTTATCAAAATTTGAGTGCTGTTTTTAACATATGTCTTCACAGATAATGTGAATGCCAAGTTTTTCAATGCAATATTAGATGCCTTAAAAAACTATTTAAATGAACAACATGAAAAGTATTCTCTACCCATGAAATGAACAAAGCTACAAATGAAGAAAATAATTTTTTTTTTACTTTTATATGAGATCGTTTTATTGCAAAAACCGTTAACAAATTTGACATTTTATTCCAGTTTAACTTAAAATTAATAAAAGCGAAAAAAAAGAAAAGGAAAAAGAGTGTTTTAATTAGTAGAAAAAAATTATTGATTCTTTAGGGAAAAAAAAAAAGATTCTTTATATAGTAGTAGTAATATATTCATATGTAGTTATATTTTTTCTTTCTTGTTAAGATTGAAAATTTAATATAATCAATACATTTATGAATAACATTTCTTACAGGCCAAGAATAACAAAAGTTTATTATAAAAGGAAATATTTTATGATAAAAGCTAGAGATAAAAATGTAAGTACTTAAATAGTTAACTTAACAATTATTAGAACTCAATTGAACTGTAAAAAGCATAAGAAAATCAAACCATTTAAACTTAAATAATTTATCTCTTTTAGAATGAACAGAATACATATGGTTTTGAGCTACCTAGCAAAAGAGCATGTAAACACTTGTGGAAATGCTGCGTAGACCATAGAGCATTTTTTAAGTAAGTAAAGTTAAATTTATTGGTTAAAATTAAAAATAAGTTTTTTAAAAATAATTAATATTAAAATGTGATTGCGAATAGTAAATTTCCGGATAATTATTCACTTTTTATTGTTACAGATTAACACAAGTTCGAGAAGTTCCTGGACAAAGTGGAAAAATTGTTGGCATCGAAAACAAATTTTATGGGTAAGATTAAATGGAACTTATCATTTAAATAAGGCCCTCATTACATGATTATTCTTAGATTTTACATACATATATTTTAGGGGGATAATTTTTTTCTTCTCTTAATATAAAATTTTGCTCAAAATATCGTTTGCACGCACGAAGTACTACATTAAATACTATATTGAAAATATCGTTTGCACGAAATAATTGATTCATATACCCGCATTATTTAACACACATGATGTACTTTTATTCAAGATATTATCCCTTTTATCCCTAAAATAATACTGAAAATCAAAGATTTAGTGAATGAAAAAGCAATAAATCTTAACCGCTATTATTTGTAACTCGTAACTGTGTTCACTTAAAAAAAAATGATATTTTTTAAGTCTAATTAAAAGTTTCTAGTGTATATCTTTTAGTGTAATCTATCCTTAATTATAATCAAAACTTTTAAGGATTTAATCCTTCCCTTATTTTCTTTTCTTGCAAATTATAAACTATATTTTTAGCGCAGTAATTAAAACAAGCGAAATGGGGCAAAATTCTAAATTTGAATCTACCAAACAACAATATTTCTTTATTATAATTAAAATTATTATTTTTTATTTTGAAGAAATAGGTTAGACAAAAGTTCGCAGTCAATGAACAGTAAATCCAGAATAAGACCCCCGCCGACTTTTGTCCGAGTTCCTAGTCGTCGTTTTAATAAAAGACTTGGACAGCCAGACGGAGCTGATGGTAAGTGAAACTATTGAAATAATAATTAAGCTTTTTTGTTATTATTATTATTATTATTAATATTATTATTATTTTGTTACAATTGCAAGAATATTTTTAATCAAAAATGCTATTAAAACTTTTTAATTCAATTATTCAAATTTCAATAAAAGCCAGAAGTGAATGCTTGAAGAAAAATGCTGCTTAAGGGAAACTATTTCTTAAATTTGGTAAAGATAATTGTTTATGAGTTAACAATATTGTTTTCCTTTATTGAGTTTACGGATTAATATTAAATTATATAAACCTAAGTTTATAAAGCAATAAAATATATATTTTTTTAGAACATATGTATGTATAAATTTTAATTTCCTAGAGAAAAATCATAGCCGGCAGTTTATCTCCATATCGGATACACACACAAAAAAAAATTCTTCTTTTTTTTGTTGACAAACTTTAAAACCATCTAGAGAATTGTAGAGAGATTTTTCATAGCGTTACTTGTTTCCTGCTAACGCTATTTGAGTTTTGCAGAGCATGCGCAAAATTTTACGAAAAAATTGCAGTATCGGTTAAGGGAAGAAAATAAGTTTCACGTTATGGTTAACGTAAGATAAACGCTATGCAAAATCTCTCTAATTTGTTTCTCATCTATCCAGCTTTTGTTTCTGAAATTAAATTAGAAAAACTAATTTTCTCTTCTTGAAAAACATGTAGATTTATGTGTGCTAGGGGTTGATTATTTACACAAATTAGTTTGGCTGGCATATACAAATTATTAAAATCAAAAATTTTCAACGCACATTAAAAAAAAAAGAAAGTTTTAACATCAACATAACGACAAAAATCTCAAATTAATTTTTATAGATCATTTTGAAAGCAAGATTTAGTTATTTAAATAAAGTAGGAATACAACTGTTGGTATCTATAGTACTTCAATAAAATGCTGCTGGTGTTCAAGACCCTGATGTACATAGAGAGAAAGCATAGGATGATCGCTATATGGGACTCGTTGTTTGTGAATCAAATGAAATAATATATTGTCAAATAATGTGTAGCGTATATCCTGCTTATTTGCATGACTTTTTATGCTAAAACTCAAAATTTGAAAGGAGTAGATAAAATAGTTTCCTAGAAATAATAGTTACGTTTTTTTTATTGTTACGGCAATTTTTTCCTTTGTTTTATTAAAAAAGCTTTTTTTTTTTCATGTGAGAGATTTTGCGTAAAAAGTTACTTTGATAAACATGCATTTAAACATAAAAAGTTGCACTGATAAACGTGCTTTTATACTTTGGGTTGAATATTTTTTATTAAGTGTAATTTTTTGCTCTTTATTTTTTCATACAACGCGACGACTCTGTTCAGAAGTTGCCTTTCGAATTTGTGATCCCAGTTCTTTTGTCTAAGTCACGTTTTTATGCCACCTCTTACAGTCTTCACATCGTGGTTAGATATTTTAAAAATATCCTGCATTTAACCAGTCTAGCAACACTTATTCCAAAAGTATTGCAAGCAACTAAAAATGTAAAACTATTTGCTTCTGAAGGTCCACTGTTTCATAGCAACCACTATTTTTTAAAGAACATAGAGTTCAAGTATTTATTAAAATTTTATAATCTATAAGCACAGTAGCTAATAGGTTGCCTGTCTAAAGTTTTAGTCAAAATTTGCTGTGCCCACCGAAAGGGTTAAAATACATCTTTGGGAAAAATAATAATAATGCATTTGTTTTCTTTTCAAAGCTGGAACACAATCTAAAGAAGAAGGAGTTAAACATATTCTGGAACCCACTAACATCATGTCCCCATTGCCACCACATCCCATTATGATGTAAGTATTTAATAGAATTAAATTTAAAAAATACGTCATTTTACATCGTTTGATTTTTAAATAAAATTGCTTTATTCGTCAATACTTTTCGAATTTTAGCCCAGCTCTCCATAGATCTACTTCAGTGCCCACAGTCGTACCATCTCCATATAAAGTGGTACCAGCACCATGGGACGATCCGAGACTTGGGTAAGTGAAAAAGATCGATTGATGTTCTTTTTATTTACAATCATCGTTAAGAAGCCATTATTTACTGGCAAACGTTGAGTGGATGATACATGATACTCAATAAAATTCCGTAGCTTTATTTTAAACACACTTCATAAAGCACGGAGATTCTTTAGTCAAGCATCCTGCATGACAATTGCTTTCGGGCATTTCAAGTAAAAGTGTAATTCAAGTAAAACATATAGTTGCCTAACGATTGAAAACTATTATATCTTATCTGCGGCTGAAGAAAGTTTATGTCAACGCTGTCGTCGGAAGCAGTAAACGTCATCTTTGAGATTCGTACCCAAATCACTTATGCCAGGTTCTATTCCCCGAGCAATTCAAACCAAGTACCTACCGAATTTATTTAATAGAATTGTTAAGAACAATTTACTGTGATGCACATAAGCTTGAAGTTAGTGAATATTTATCAGAAAGTCTTGATTAAATGCTCGCGTCATTTTGATGATATAGTTTCTCGAAAATATTTTTGTCTGGTGGTGAAACGAAAAGAATGGCTTTCTACTATCAAAATGGTTGCACATTTTTTAAATTTATTTCTATTGTATTTATTCTTTATTTAGAATCTTTTTTTCACCATTTCAATTAAGAGTTAACACAAAAATAAGTGAGAGTGTAATCAACGAATTAATATTACTATTTATAATAACAGCTTTTAAATGTTAACTGAGATAAAACAAAAAAGGAACAATTAAATAATAATTTATTTAATATTAAAAAATTGTATTTTTTCCCCATCTGATTCTAATGATTTGGCTTTATATTCCTTTTCCTTGACTGACAAGCGAATCTTTACAAGCGCATTTAAAAGTAAGAAATTGGACAATAGCTGATGAGTTTTTCCGATAATAATAACATTTTAATGTGATGACATTTTATTTTACCCCTTAATATCGTTTTAATGCCTGCGGATAAGAGTGGCTAAATCATATTTTAAAGTACCAATATGAAAGCAAAAAATAATTTATTCGTTTTGATTCTAGTTCGAGAGGTTTATACTCCAGTTGCACCAATCCATCTCCGAGATCAGTGAGAAGTGCGGGAGCACTGCCCTCCCGTAGATATCCTCTTCATGGCAGAACTGGATCCATAGAAAGTACAAATAGTTGCGATTACAGAAAAAGGAAGTAAGTGAAATAGTATTTTACAAAATTTAAATGCTGCTGAATATAATATCAGATACAGGCGATCGCAACGCTCGAATACGCCATCTGGGGAGAAGACCGGTTCCATGCCTTTGACCCTTCCCCCTTCTCTCTCCTCCCCTTTTCAGTTGTATAGGAATATCCTACGATATTTTTCCTTTTCTTGATATTTTTTGTATTTAATTGTTAAAAATATTTATAAAAATTTCCATGACGCTTTCTCTTAGAACTATGTTTAATGTAGTTTTCAGTTCCATATAGTTTCCTAACTTAAAAGATTTTAATCTATTTGAAAATCAAGACAGAAGCTAACGCACTTCCTTCTTCTATGACTCTCCACACGCTAATGGTGAAAGAAGTGTTGCCATAGGTGTAGAGAGTTTTGCTCTATGCCACCTGTAGCCCATTTCGACCGCCAATACTAGAAAATTGCGCAATATTCATGAAAATTGGGCAAAAAAATAAATGAATAAAATACTAAACAGTAAGATACACTGTTGTAAAAATAAGCTTAACTTTGGCGGTTGAGTAACCGTCAGCGAAAACGCGTTTGTCTCATTTTTGCGATGACTAAGTAAAAATGCTCTTTTTTTTCTTTTTAGACACCATAGCAGAAGACAGTCAGACAATGAAAGCGAGGTTTCAAAAACATCCAGAGGTTCAAAATCGTCCAAATCTTCTCGACAAAGTCATAGGAGACACGGGTAAATGTTTGCAAATATTAGTACTATTATAACAATTCATTTTTACGTGAAGTCTAAGACTATTGCTATGAAATAGGTCTCAGTCAGGAGATGGAAGTGATTCAGAGCCACAGCAAAGACATAGGCGACACAGTAGGAGAAAGAAGTAAGTAAACCTTAAATCATCATGTAAATTTTCTTAAATGTTATGAATAAAAAAAAAAATATGATTTATAAATCAGAGAATAATCCTTGCAATTATCATAGGTAAATATTAAACACTGAAATTTAAAAACAAAAGGGCGGGCTCGTGACTTTTTTTTTTCTTCAACAGTGGATTATTTTTAACTTAATGGATTATCAGTAGCCATAGGTCCTGCTTCGGTCCCGCGGTGGACTGATTGTTAAGACACGGTTCCCAGAAGATCACCGAAGTCAAGCATCACTGGCTACGGTCAGTGTGCGAGTGGGAGACCACTTGGATCAGTCTGTTTAGGGACCGAGGGTGTGCGGTATGGGTCCTCGTTAAACTGTTCTACCGTAAAGTGCTCGACTTTGCGTGCAGGTCGTTGGGCTACCGAAGCGGGGGTGCAATCCCCTCTGCAGAGGATCAAAATTGTGATGGCTTGTCTTCGGATCATCCTCAGGGATGTTTCCTAGACCGTCGCCAATAGCCCATTGTGCAGCTCTAGTGTGACGTAAATTAACTACAACAACAGTAGCCTTAGGTTCATTCTTATTTTATTAAATAAAATCATAAGAGTCCCGCAGTGGACTGATCGTTAAGACACGGTTCCCAGCAGATCACCGAAGTCAAGCATCACTGACTGCGGTCAGTGTGCGGGTGGGTGACCACTTGGATCAGTCTGCGTAGGGACCGAGGGTGTGCGGTATTGGTCCTCGTTAAACTGTGCTACCGTAAAGTGCTCGACTTCGCGCGCAGGTCGTCGGGCTACCAAAGCGGGGGTGCCATCCCCTCCGCAGAGGATCAAAATTGTGATGGCATGTCTTCGGATCATCCTCCGGGATGTTTCCCAGACCGTCGCCAATAGCCCATTGTGCAGCTCTAGTGCGACGTAAATTAACAACAACAACAACAAAATCATAAGACCCACGGTGGCTAGGGGATAGAGGGTTCGAATCCTAGTGAAGGCTGGTCGACACGAATTACGCACCCAGATCGCACCGATCACAGTGCTGACGCAAAATATTCTCAGTGGTAAACGGATCATGGGTTAGAGTCTCCTTGCCGCCAGGTTAACTGTGGGAGGTTCTCGTGGTTTTCTTCTTCATATAAAGCAAATACTGGTTAGTTCCATCAAAAAGTCCTCCACGAAGGCGAATTTTTCCCAATACATGACATTAGGAGTTCTTTTACATCTGGATTGAGTTCAAAATTATAAGGCTACGGAGTTGAACAATGGTAGTCGCAAACTCAAAAATTGGGTTAGCTGTTCAACGACGGTAATAAAATAAATAAATATCATGGAATTTCTTTCAGGCATGGAAGCACGTATGAGTTGGTTGATTCTGAAGAGCAATGGAGAGAAATTCAAAGACAGCAAGAACAGATACAAGCAAGGTAATGCGATCAAATATAAACAACTAAATTCATACCACTATAGATATTAAAACGTAGTTAATTTATACCTTATAATTTAATTAATAATCTATATGCTGATGAGAGAGTGATAGATAACGATAGATTTGTAGAGATATATAGAGAGTGATAGATAGAAGATCATAGATTTGCTTTTTCTAGTTTTGATTCTAAGATAGGCTTTAAAATATTGCATTCCATTAGATGATGCCATATGCAAGAATTAATATATATATATATATATATATATATATATATTGAGATTTGTTTGTACTCTGGTAATCATAAAAATAAAGAAAGAGTTGTCAATAACGATCGCGCAATATTAATACAACCTCATTATTAATTTGAATAGTTGTCGCGTTGATATATTTCCAAAAAAGACAAAATCAAATACTTTTAGATACAACTGGAATTTAGAAGACTTGATAATTTTTGAATCATGTTAATTAGTGTATGATTATGTATATATATCATGATCTCATTTTTTCCAACTATTGTCTTGATCATTTAAGGCAGTGATATTAAAATAATGATTCCATCCCAGTTGTACCATAGTAAACTGCAAAGAGATAGCCGGTTACATTATTCAGATTTCAGTAAATGTGTACTATCGAAGTTATGATTTAATATGTTACCAAAATTTTTGACATTATATTTAGAACTCGAGAAGTAAAATCCAGTATTCGACGAATCGCCGTTTCATTAAGAAATGATGTGTGCTCAACTATGGTTGCTAGAATTAGCGTTTCCAAATGTTGTCTAGTGTATTTATCTGTTCCATATATATTCACCCTTTATTATAACAATAATTTTTCTTGACCGCGTTAATATTGAAATCTTAACTTATTGGTAAAAAAAAAAGGGAAATTATTTTAATCAATCTGAAAGCAAATTAAAATTCTAATATATATAGTAATTTAAACATTTACAATAAATTAATAATTCTAATTGGTTTTTCTTATTTTGCATTCTTAGAACAACGCAAGCAGCAGTTGTAAGAAATTTGTCAAAAAGGAGAAGTGGGTAAGAATTTCCAGTATTCAATTTAAATCATTCTTCATACTCAAGTTATTATTTTGCATTAATTTCATGAAGCCTATGGATGCTATTTGTCCCTATATTTGCTGTCTATCACTGACACTTATACCATCATTTCTGAAAAAAACTTGCAAAGGAAATCAGCTTTGCCCCTAAGAAAAAAATTATAATTATTTTGAAAAATTATTATTAATGCTAGTTCAAAAAACTTTTCCTATACTATTTTAAAAGTGCCTTAGTTCATTGGTAAAAATTTTTTGTTTGAAAATTTTTAACACAAGATATAAAAAGATATCCCAATAAAAAATTCAATTTTAAAATTATGACAAATATTTCACATTTTATTCATTTATTTTTTTGTTATTAATTAGGTATTTGAATTTTGGATTAGAAACAGAATCAGAATCCTAGTTCCAAAAACTTTTCCTCTGCTATTTTAAAAGTACCTCAGGCCATTGGTAAAAATTTTTCGTTTGAGAATTTTTTAACACAATCCATAAAAAGATATCACAATAAAAAATTCAATTTTAAATTTCAAAATTATGACAAATATTTCACATTTTATTCACTTATTTTTTTGTTATTAATGAGGTATTTGAATTCTGGATTAGAAACAGATTTAGAATCCTAGTTCCAAAAACTTTTCCTCTGCTATTTTAAGAGTACCTCAGGCCATTGGTAAAAATTTTTCGTTTGAGAATTTTTTAACACAATCCATAAAAAGATATCACAATAAAAAATTCAATTTTAAATTTCAAAATTATGACAAATATTTCACATTTTATTCACTTATTTTTTTTGTTATTAATGAGGTATTTGAATTCTGGATTAGAAACAGATTTAGAATCCTAGTTCCAAAAACTTTTCCTCTGCTATTTTAAAAGTACCTCAGGCCATTGGTAAAAATTTTTCGTTTGAGAATTTTTTAACACAATCCATAAAAAGATATCACAATAAAAAATTCAATTTTAAATTTCAAAATTATGACAAATATTTCACATTTTATTCATTTATTTTTTGTTGTTAATTAGGTATTTGAATTCTGGATTGGAAACAGAATCAGAATCCAACTATCATCAACGAAGAAGACACAGAAGGTAATATATTAAGAATAGTTCAAACATATTTGATTGCAATAAATTTTTATTTTTATTTTTAGCATTTTCTAAGTTAGTATATTAGTTAGTTCATGTTCATATCAACTTTGAAAATTAAACAAGCTGCAAAAATAGCTTAATCAACAATTAAAATTTTGTATATTTAAAAAAAAAAAAAGAAATTTTTTTGATTAAACTTTAATAGTTATTAATGCGATATAATATTTCTCAGAAGAATATTATGTTCTAATACTTATTTAATTACATATCATAAATTACAATGTATATATAGTTGCATTGAATTAATTACATACAAATTACAAATCTTATTTTTAGCATAATTTTACGAACATTTGTCATGTATTTTTATTGTATATTTTTATTTTGTCATTTTTTTAGTGTATAGCAGCGTAATTTGTACTGTGACACGCTCAACACCAGTCTCTCAATATGTATAATGTGCAAAAACAAAAAACAATCGATTACGCTGAATAACTTTTGATCTAATGATCGGATCTATATGTTTTAGGACTCAATCATTTTGGTTCGATGGTGTTACTTCAAATATGTTAATTAGTTAGACGATATTTTAAGTTACAAAATCAGACACAAAAATGCATTTTTTCTTAATAAACACGCTTCCCCCCCCCGGGCGTGGATATCTGACCCCCAAAATATAGTTGCTATCTGGTAAATATGGTTCCAATACGAAAACTGTCCAAAAATTTAGACCTCTTATGTTGATTTTATTTTTTAATTTTACATAGATCGCCACATTTTGAAGACTTTTTAAGCGAATTGAAAACATTTTGCACCTAATTATAAAATTCGTTTGTCCAAAGATAATTCCAATCAAAAAAATAACTTTTAGTAAATATTTTTATATTATTTTATTTAATAACAGTCAAAAAAATTTTGAACTGTAAGGTATAAAATTTTCTGCATAATTTTAAAGAATTTTACATGCCAAATACAAAATTTGAGTGTAATCGATAAAATAGTTTCCGAGTAACGGAATTTAGAAAAAAGTTGTGTTTATTCAGAAAAAACTAGTTTTTGTACTTGATTTCGTAACTTAAAATGTCGTCTGCACTAATTATTTAGCATAGAGGTCACTCCCTTTGAACTGAAGATTGAGTCCTAGAACATGAAGATCTGATCATTAGATTAAAAGTTATTCAGGAGTGTCCGTTTCTTTTCTTTCTTTTTTTTAGCATTTTACATATATAAAGTGAATTAGAACTCACAACATTAGAAACAATACTTTCAGTAGTCAAAAGCAATTAAATTATCAATATTAAGTGCATCACATGTGATCAAAAGATCAGAATTAAATAATTTACATTATAGATCAGTCTCAAACTAAATTAAATTTAGAATAATTAAGGCACAGTAAAATTAACATTTCCCATTCTTTTTCTAAATTTTAGACATCGATCGAGGTCTCCAGACAGCAAATCTTCTATTATACCTCAAGAAGTGAAACAATATATTGAGTAAGAATAATATTATTAACTACATAGTGTATTATAAATTTTTCAAATAAGCTAAAATTCTGCTAATTTAAGAACTACTCTAAAACATTTTTCACAAGTATTATTGAAATTAATCCTAAAACTAATTTATTTTTATATTATAAATTTAGCTACAACTTGATTGATCCAAGCACTTTAACAGAAGAAGAAAAGAAAGACATAAAGTATACAAAAGTTCAGTAAGTATTTTCTATTTTATTAAAAACATTTACTGTTGTGTAAATAATTTATGTGGACTTAATATTGATAATAATTTCAGAGCTGATAGCCGACTTTTCAAAATGAGGTATTCATCCAGCCAAGGTCAACTTTCGAAAAATCATTCAAGGTAAGCAAAGTATTAGTAAAATTGTGATAAAATACTAAAATTTAATCATGAATATTGACTAAAATAAGAATAATAACTACATTTACTAAGAGATTTTTAAAAAAAAATTCCCCTACTATACAGTGAAGGGAATTAAATTATTTTAAAATTTATTCATTTAAAACATTTTCATAATTTATTGATTTTTTTTTGGAGAAAAAAATTTAAAAAAGTTTTATAATGCAACATAATTTTTTTATTTGTTTCAGTATTTTTTTTAACATTCCCAAGATTTACATGAATATCAAATAATATAAATAGGTCGATAAGAGTTATAAATAGATTATAGAATTTAAATATATATGAATAGATATTTAAAATTATAATACTCATACTTCATTTTAAGACATTGCATGTATGTGCCAGCTGAATCCTATCATTACTATTGAAAAATGATTATGATATATAATTGCTATTAAAAAGTGATGATAGTAAAAATGAATAAATCATTCTAAACTGAAATAAGGAATCTAAATTTTCTTTTTATTATTTTTTTAATATTTTCTTTACACTAAGTGTTTTGTTCAAGTAATAGATTCAGTTCTTTGACAAATTAATTTAGCTTTTTAAATATAAAAATGTAACTATTTTAAACTCATTTGCAAAATTTTCTACTGTAAACAACAACTTTTCTGTAAGTAAACTCTCATTTTACAAAAAATAAAGGATTTATTTGGCATATAATAATATAAAAAACTTGTTATCAGCATCAAGTATAGCTATCAAAGCTCTTAAAAGCTAATCACTTCAGAAAAATATACTCATTACAATACATTATTTTTGGATATAATAATTACTTTGCATAAACAAGATCAATTTTTAAAGCAAAAAAACAGAATGCAAGCAAAAATTTTAAAATTCAAATAAAGATACCTTGTTGATGACTTCATATTAAATCTACAAAGAAATTTTTTTCATTAATTTTGGTTCTGTGCTAATTAATAGTTGTCATTCGAATGAAAAATTGAAGAAGAAAGAATTCTAATGTCATTTAGCATATTTAAAACAAATATAATACAAGTTACACTAAAATTTTATGTAGGCAAAATTAAAATCAAATTATATATACGATGTGTTTTAATTTTGATCAGCCCTAATTAAAAGTCTTGATAGTTCAAATACCACTCTTCTAAAAATTCTTTGTTTTGTTTATAAATGGATAAGATAACATTATGAATGTAAACAATAATAGATGAATAAAGATGTTAGGAACTCATATTTAAAATAGAGACCCACTTTTAACAAAAAGGGAACCAAGAAATGCGAAATTTTCAGTTTAGCAGAATCACTGTTGTGAGATAGGTTTAACATGAAATAATGAAAAAAAAAGTAATTTCAGCAAGTAGTGACGACACCATACTTGTTTAATTTTTATTTGTAACAAATAGTCAATGTACATCTTCCTTTAACTGTTACTTCACTATTTCTTTAAAAAAATTATTTTAAAATTTAGTGTTGTATATGGTTTTGACACATATAATTTGAAAATGATAACTCCAGTCATAAATTTTGAAAAAAAAAAAAAATACTCAGTATTAGTTTTCAAAAGTTATTAATAACATTCAAAAGTATGTCTTTTAAATTTGTAATTAATTCCATTACAAATTCCTGACTCCATAGTGACAACCATCACTTTCCATTTATTTTTATTTTCTCGCAATAAATAAATAAAAAAGTACACTTCATTTCAAACTCATTTCCCCCCTCTTTTGTGGAAAATTGTTTTATAGACAAAAAACAGATGCCCTTTTTATCTTTTACTGTTTTACTTATGTTCTTTTTCTTAAAGCTTTATTCTAATGGCATTTTATTGTCTATTTAGATCTTTTAATAGCAATTTACATAAATCACAGTCTTTAGAAGATCCAGGTCCCCCACCACCCTACACATCTGAACAAACTACTTTTTTGTCACAAAGTCAAAGATTAGTGGACATAGAAGAGAAGAATGAGAATCAACCTGAGTTGGTGCATGTCCCAAAAGAACTTTCTCACAATTTAAACCACATAAAAACTAACAGTTTTAAAGAAAAGTAAGAATACTACTATTAGTTTATTTTTTTTCTCTGACAACAGAAGGTGATGATTAAACTGTAGTTGGATTTCTGCTAACCGTATGTTATTAAATTTCATTAAAAACGTTTCAAATCACAAATGGTAAAATTTTTATTAAATCCTACAGGGTGTATCAAAATAAGTGTCCCTAAAGTAAAGGTAACAGAAAAGAAAAATATTACAAAATATGTTTTTATTAATTTATACAGCTTTGTGCTACAATTGACTAATTTATTTTATGAAAGCTCAAATTGTTTCCCATTTTCATTTATCACTTTATGCAAGCGATTCAAAATCTCCTGGCACTATCTGCTTCTTCTGGAACTTAATGAAACGTTCTTTTTCGACAGTTAGTTCTCTTATACTCTCAGTCTTTGAGAGCATATAGCCTTGGATAAAGTAATCAAATGGATTTAAATCTGGTGAAGAAATTCTACTGAACTGATGAAATCAGACAAATTTCTTCTGAATCATGTTTGGGCCTTTTTTGATTTATGGGTGGGCACTGAGTCTTTTTGAAAGCAATATGATTATCCTCTAAATAGATCAGAAACAGAATCAATCGTTTCACATCAATCATAAGTGAAAGCTATTCTTTTTGGGAAATCATACCATCACAATTGATGCATTTCGTAATCCATGCACAGCCAACTTATCTTTGGGAACGTAGTCGAAAGTGACATTTGGCTCTTTTTAATTATAGCTTGCGTTTGTGCATTGGTATAACCATGAATTCGTTGTTTTTGTATGGTTTAAAATAAACTTAAGGAATTAATGTAAAAAAAAAGGTGAGTATAAAGTAAAATTATTGAACACCTATTCTGGTACACCTAAGCATTTTGGTATAACAATGGTACACATTCTTCAGTTGGATAAATGGCAGGGACAATAAAATATAATATATTTAATCCGTCAGAGGTTATGTCACACTAAAGAGATACATATAAAGTTAAAGGTAAAACATTAAATTGATAGAAATTTTTAAAAATTATGATTTGCAAATATTTGAAAAATATAGTACGACAGCTAGATCATTAACTATAGAATTTTTGTTTTTTTTTAATTATGTAGAAACTCTGCCAAAAATCCAGGTCACTGTATGAAACACATTCATGAATGATGATCCATCAGATTCAAGCATCTCTGTTTTACCATCCCTTTCATTTATTCTATTGATGAACTTGTACCATTATGACACTGAAACGTGTATAGGTTTTAATAAAAATTTTAACATTTGTGATTTTAAATGAAATTTAATATCGCAAAAAACTACTCTCGCAATTTCAGAAGTTATAGTTTGTTTATTATAACAGTAAAAATTTTTTTGAATGAAGCAATAGAAAAATTTAAATATCGTTAATTTTCAACTTATTTTTAAATTGAAAATAAAGGTTTGAATTAGTGAAAATAATCAAAGAACTAAAGTATTTTATTTATAATTAAAGATGAGAATATAAAGTTTTGTTTACTGCTTTCAATTATAAAGCAGAAAACAAAGCAAATTTCCTTGATTTACTCAGCATTTTTTAAAAGGAATTTTAATTTGGTAAACATAAGACTTCAAATAAACAAAACGTCTTTAAAAATGGTATTTTCAAAACATTATTATGTTACTTTTATTGTATAGTGTAAAAACAATTATTTATTAACTTTTAATTAATCAAATGAAATTGAAACAAATTTTATGCATAATTTTTTTTTGTTCTTAGGTAAAATGCACTTATAAACTATATTTATCATAAAAAATTTTTTTTTTTCAGATACAAAAATGAATTTCTGCAGAATAATTTAAGTCAAAGGCAAACAAAAGATTGGGGGACTAATAAGTCTTCTCCCTTAAACAGATCTCAGGTAAGTGTACTTAGTACAGTTAATGAATATAAATTCTTAACAAGGCATAAATAAGAAATAGTATTTACAATTCTACATTAATATTTGATTTTGATCCCATTTAAAAACTTTTCTTTTCAAATTATTTGTAATATCTAACTATATATAAAAGTCTAATGATGGTGTCCCAGTTTTCTATTCTTGTCAGAAAATTTTTATTGGCTGGAAAATAAGGTAGAATAAAGTTTTGTGTTTTCGACATAAAATTGATAAAAATCTTATAGTTATTGTTTCCCTGTAAAACATTATTTTTAGATCACAAATTTAATGTTTATTTTCTTATTGAACTCTGAAATTAATGTGTTGATTTTGAATATTTTCTAAATTAAGAGTTTAAAACTAAAAGAGTTACTTCTTTATTATAACCATAATTTTAAATAACCTAATTATTAGTACAATATATGTTATAACAATATACTTTAAATATTGTTTTGAAAAAAATGATTACTAAGGAAAATTATTTATGTTCACTAATACATCTTAATAGAATTATAAGAGAAATAGAATCATATGATTACTATTTATTAATAATATCATACTACTTACTAATCAAATTTGACTTATTGCAAAAAAAGCACCAGGGGCTCGTGAGCATAAAAGTAATTAAAAAAATTAATGAAGTGAATAAATAACACAGGTTTAAAAATCTTTACATACTTTTAACAATCTGTTTAAGAAATTAAACAAAATTTCTTTAAAAATTTTTTTTTTTTATATTTACAAAATATTCCATTTAACCGGCACCCTTTTATTTATATTAATTTGTAGTATCTCTAAATTAGATGTGAAGTTGAAATGTTTAAAATACATTGCCCATTTATAACTACATTTTGACCCACATAGTTTTAATCAGAAAGATTGATTACATAGAAATGCATGCATACACATTTTCTCAATTGCATCAGCCATAAAGGGTTAAAATACAAATCATATTTTAAGATACTAATCAGGCAGTAGCATATTCATAGAGAATGTATAAAAATATAATGTATTGCTGAATCAAGTGACCCTCTAAACAATGTTTTACTTAAGATTTAAATTTATACATTTCTTGATAACTTCCAAAAAATATATATTTACCAAAAAGAAGTCCATAAAATCTTACTAAAAACCCATTTTTGTAGCCTGGATAAATTTCGTTCTCTGTAACAAAAGGCTAAAATAAATCAAATTTTCCAATAAAGGAATAGGTAAAGGGTTTCTGCTCAGAAGACTAAAGCAAAAAACAACTTGAATAAAGCAGAAAAAATCATTTGTGCTTTATTGATGTTTTATAATTAAATAAAAAAATTATAACAAAGGCTTTATATGTTCTTACAATAATCTTTTTACTCAAGTTGCAGCTTTTTATAAATATATTATCATGATGAACTTACAAGCTTTAATGAAATAATTATTGCCTTATGCATGACTAAATTTGTTTATTTATATTGGAATTTCAGCAGCAAGTTTTTGATTCTAACATGAATGGGAGAATACCAGATGGTCAAGGAAATATCAATAACACAACACCAAATCACATGTCTAAAAACATCAGGTAAGAAGCAAAAACAACAGTATCAATTTAGATAAATCAAATTTTGTCCCACTTTTAAAACACTTGTTTTTCACGAGTACATTAATGTGTTATTATTGTGTACAGTTTATATGATAGATTAATGGAATCTTTAAATTTAAAATTTTTTAAACAGAGAATTTAGATAACGATTTTTTTTTGTTAAAAATCACTAAAATTAACTAATCAAAATTTTTGTTTTACTTTCAATATTTTTGAAACCCTGCTTTAAAATTATTTGAATTTTAAAGCAGAAATTTATTACAAATGAATTTTATTACGAATTTAAATTATATATTGGTATGAGAGTGTATTAACTAATTGATTCTAGTAACTTTTTTTTGTTGTTGCTATTTTGAGTCCTTTAGTATTGATAAAATTATACATTAGGCTGTTAAAACAAAGTAATAAGTAATTCTGGTTTAAGCAAAGTAACTCTGTAATTAAAAATGGTTTATTATTCTTTTGCAATAAAATTAGCTTTCATTACACTTAAATAGAGAAAATTATACTGTGATTAGTTTGCCACTTGCAAAAGTAGTATACTGTTCCAAAAAATGTCCTGATTTTTTTGAAAAATGTTCTGATTTTTTTTCCTTTTAATCACTATGAAGCCTGTAGTAAAGAGAAAAGAAAAACGTTATATTGTTTAAAAATTGTGTTAATTTTATTTTTAATTTGTAAAATTATTATTTATTATATTTTTATTTATTATTATATTATTTTCAGGCTTGTGAACGGTCATTTTTTCCCAACTTCGCAAAAATCACTAGTGACAATGCCTACGATGACACATAGAGTTACATTTCAAAATGATAATTTAACAAAACAGTATCCAAAGGTAAATATTTATAAGTATTAAAACAAATTACCTTCATAAAATTTAATTCCAATGTAGAATTTTTTTTAAATATTTGACTGAAAAAAAAAATTAACCTTAGTTACATTTTGAATACCTATCATATGTGCTGACATCTCAATCCAATTAATATTAAATATCATTAATGTTATCATTTATAAATCATTAATTACTTAAACTTAAATATCTTCTAAGAAGCCTCCATCCAAATTGCAGTACAATCTGTATTTGGTAAATGAAAGGTAATCAAAAGCTTTACAATGAAAATTACAATGAAAATTAGTAGCATAACATGTAAGTTCTTGAAACCGATAGGATACAACGTTATAGATTTAAAAAAAAATTTTAAATAGTATTTTTTTCAGAAACTTGCTTTTTATGGTCTTAAAAAAGTGTCTGCGATTTAGTGAATGAGCCATTCATTTCTTAAATTTAAATAGCTTTAGTTCCAGATAGTACAATCTGCATTTGGTAAATTAAGGGTAATCCAAAGCTTTGTACTTAGAAAACTAAAGGGTCAAATATAAAAGATATTACTCAGCCTAGCATGTTCATGAAGATGTTAAATTGCAATTCAATGGATTTTAATGTATTTTTTTCAGAAACTTGTTTCTTATGTCTTTTAAAACATTTGTCAGCTATTTGGTGTATTTTGATCGATTAATTTTCTAGTAACAATGCTCCAAATATCCCCTGTTATTTTTTTTAATCATCCTGATTCCTGAGCTATTTCCACATCAAGCAAATTAATTTTTAAAATCACCTTCGTTTTGTGGAATTTGGAATACATACAAACTGAAACATGGAATAGAAAGTGTGGTCTAATTAAAAATAAGTTTATGTGAATAGTTATTTTAGTTACTCAATTTCAAAAATGTTGGCGCAACTAAAGATTAGGGAATCTTTTTAACAGTTCAAGATTTTGGCCTCAAACTTCATGTAAGGCAATTGTTGTTACAGTAGCGATAATAATAACTAGCTGCCTTGGGTGTACGGCTTAGTCACCCTTCAAAATTATCTTGTACAACATATGAACTTTAATGGTAACCAAGCCGAATACACAGTACATATTGAGACGAAATTAGGTGTGGTTGGAAGTTGTGTATGGTATAATTGACTATTTGAAGATTGTGATGAAAACAGAATAATGAAAATGACAGAAAACAGAAAAATGAAAATGACAGTTGAAGAAGAAAACTGGATTGGAAGATAATGAAAATAATACGTTTATTTAATACTTGTAGAGCTTGAGATACAAATTATTATTATATCTTTAATAAGACTTTCTAAGTTAAATAATAAATTTCGCATAATAATATTAATAAAGACAGGCCATGGGAGACAAATCCCCCATGACCTGTATAATCAAAAGCCAAATTAAAAAGTCATTGAATTGTTCCCAACAGACAGTTAGAATTATGAGAAGAGATGCATGGTTGGTAATTTATTGAAATGAATTTATAAAATTTATTGAATTACACAGCCAAAAATAAAGCCAACCTCCCATAAACAATATTAGGTTTCAAAATACTTTGATGATCACAAATCGCCAACAAGACTGTGAGAATAAGTATAACCATGTAACTGAAACATATCTGAGGTAAGAAATTTAAGAATAAAGAGTTATAAATAGATTTTTGTTTGTGATTAGGCGCTGCAGTGAATTAATGAGTCTACATTAGTATTGACATAGAAAGTTAGCCGTTACATTAATTGATAAGAAACGAATAAAATATTTTATGTTTGCTTTAAATAAAAATTAACTAATTGATTTAATTTACTTATAATTTGATTAAGAATGACTAAAAAAATAATTTTAAGAAATTAAAGAAATTTTCAAAGCTAGAAAATTTGTAATGCCCATTGTGGCATAACAGTACAATTGTATTTAAATATTCTAATTCTTCAAAACCCCTCTTCCAATCCTTACAGCTTAATTAGCTTTAAACAATATATAACTGTTGGCCACAGCTTTGCTTCTGCAGAAATGGATTTTAATTTTAACTATTTTCAAGAAATAATTGTGATATAGTCAAATTTCTTCGAAGTTTTATAATAATTTAAAATACGTCTGGCAGTGTCATTAAATCACACAAACTACCGTAAGTATGAGTTTAAGATATTTCAGCATAGTGGGCTGCAGAAGTATGAAAATTGTCGTGAGATAAGATAGAAAACTCATCCCACTGCACCATTACCTGCTGTACTATTTCCTCATGCACTTCTCGAGTCTGAGTGTCTTATAATTCATATATATGCTACTGCTCGAAAAAGGCCGTCACCAATAATTGGCAATATGCGGCACCATAGCATGGCCTATTTTGAAAATTTCTACAATTCTTTTAGAAAGGTTCAAAAATAAATCTAATTAATTAATTCGTAACTAAGTTTTTATTTCTAGAAAAATAAAACATTATTCAAAATAAATACTTCACATATAACTAACTATTCAACACAACTTAAATTATTACTTAAGACAACCTAACATAATAAATAATAACTATAATGTAGCCAATAAGTAGAGAAATACCAGAGTTATCGTGAAATCTTCCAGAATTTTTCTTATGAAATTACAGAGTTTATTTTGACAAATATATAAATAAACTTCTGTAATAATTTTTAAATTTCATTTCAGACTTTAACACCTTCCCAATCTTGGACTCCATATTCTCCAAGACCAAATGGTGAAGTTCCAAAGTCAAATGAAGTACAACCTTCTCCAAGCAATCATGAAATGAGTACAGAGTTATAATTACAATTACAAAACTAGTGCCAAATATTTGATCCTCAATGTTTATCTTTGCTTTTTATTGATAAACCAAAGTCTGTGCTAGATCTGAACATTGTAACGTTGTAGTAAATTTGTCTAAAATGGTTTTTTAGATTTATTTGCATTATGAAAATATTTAGTGTTTATTTGTATATATCATATTATTGGAAGAATTTAATATATGTTTTGAATATTACAATACAAATATTCTTAGTGTTTAGAAATAAAAACACTGTACATATGTAAATTAGAAGGGGAAAAAATCAATTAAAACTTAAAGCATACTATATGCTTTTGGTAAAAACTTGCAAATAATTTATTTAACATGTAGTGCTTGAATAGCTGCCAGTTTATGTGTGTTAATTATAATCATTGCAAATGTTAACAACATCACATAAATGTGTAAAAATTCTATCAAACATTTTACATGCAGAATAAACTGATTTCATGCACCATAAATAATGATTATATACATATTTCTCACAAATTATTATTATAAAGCAACAAGTTCTAAATTTCACAAGACATAGAATTTTCACCTAGTAATTTTTCAAAGCTGTGAAGAAAAGTTGTTTTTAAATAAAATGTAAAATTTCTTCATTAATAAACTTATTTATAATGAAGAATGCTGATTGTGTAAACAGAAATTCATTGCTAACATTATGAAAGTATCAGATTCTGCCATAGTCAAAAGTTTTGTATATCAAAAAAAAAAAATAAATAAATAAATAATGAATATCTTTCAATTGTAGGAAAATAAATTTTAAAATTAAAATATTTTGTTAGAGAAGGATAAATTGATAAAAAAAAATGCATATATAAAATCCATCCTAGTAAATTATCGATGATAAATTTTTACCAAATGGTAATTATTTATCTCACTTAAATTATTTTTCCTACAATTCTTAAATTAAGAATTAAGTTGAATGATACACCACTTAATTAAGATTAATTTGAGTTGCAATCAAAACTAATAACAGTTTTCATTATTCTAAATTTTAACTAGTGGAATTTTAAATAAGCATAGTTTAGGAATAAAATGACAATAAAATCCAATGTAGAGTTGTTAAATAAAAATACAGGAACTCCTTCTATAAAGCAAGGATATAAACTACGCTTTTAGGGGAAATACCTGAAGACAGAAAATTATTTTATTATGTAGATATACTTGATGCATTACATCTGTTTCTCTGCAGTATTTCATATGGATATTTGTATCAATTTTATATCACTTTAAGCCAAACTTTGCATTTAGTATCTTTTCATAATATTCAACATAGAACTACCTAGATGTGAACTTTTCTCAGTAACAAAACAAATTTTCTTTAAACATACTTGATGTTAGAATTATAGCAGTGTTAATGTCGTTTTTATTGAAAACATACACAAACGATTTTTGTAAAACATTTATTCATTAATACCTCATTTTATAATAACTTTGTAACAATTATTTTGAATATTTTGATAAAATGGTTTATATGGAATTAAGTTATTTTGTAAAAATATTTATATATGTTTTTCTTACTTTTGTAATGCCACATTTTGTATATATAATAAAAGTTCAACACAATCTAACGTATGTGTGGATGTACTTCTTGTTCAAAGTTTGATAAAATACAGCATAGTCATTTTTAATAAATAAAAACTACCTATTTTTAGAATAAAAAAATCAGTATGTGGGAGTGGGTTGAAATTTGTAATCAAATAAGTAAAAACTGCAAATCTAAATCAAAAGCGTGCAACTAATAACAGCAATATAAGTATGTTTTTTTTTCACTAAAAAAATAGGATAATTGGTAATCCACCATCTATGACAAAATATGCAACTATAAAATTTTTATAAATACTTTCAGATCTTTAAAATATGCTGAAAATAATGTGTACATTAAAGGATCATTTTATTATTCTAATAATATAAATTAATTAAAATTTTGTGTTTTAAGTTATTTTAGGTAAATAAATAAAACAAAATCGAAGCACAAAAGCCTTCGTTGAAACCATGCTTAGAATTGAGAAATAATTTAAATAATTTTTTTTAGTCTTTAAACTCTGAAAATGAATATTTTAAAAATTGCATAACTACCCTGTTTCTATTTATAAATATTCCAAATTAAACAGCAAAATAATATTTTAATCAGTAAAAACTTAGCTAAAACATTAATACTTATTAAAAATATAAAACTTTAAAAAAAAAAAAAAATGCAAAAATTTGGGTTTTTCATCATGTTAAATATGTTTTTCTTCAAAAGATAGAATTTTTTTTTAAAATTCAAACTTTTACAATCTGAATGCATTTAATGAGAAATGCTATTGATAGCAGACTATTGCACTACACATTAGCATAGACTCAGACAAAAAAAAATTTTTTCTTCCTTCATACTTTAACACAGACATTAAATAGAAAAATAGTAATGTTATTATTATCTATAAAACAACTTCAACTCATTTGGATACAGATGGTAACATATTTTCAATAATCTTTGAAAGCCACCATGATAAATAATTTCTAAATGAATAATTTTTCACTTAAGAAAATGATGCAAAACTTACATACTTATTAAAATATTTTTATTTGTATAAAAATTATTAAGTATCTAAGAAATAGTTTTATATATAATTCTGGTATAATGATAATTTTCAAATAACATTTTAGTAAATTAAAAATTGATTTACAAAATAACTGTTTTCAGAATCTTTAAACACTTATTTCTTGTCATTTGTTGCATAACTTATAATGTTGCTCAGACAGATTTCTCAATTTTTCAGCAGCCTAAAAAAGATTTCAATAAAAGTATCTAAATTAACATTAACAGAATCAATTTACTTCAAATGTGATTTATCGCATGAATTATATGATTAATCAGTAATTATGCTTACATGCTATAATGCATCATATAGATCAAAATTTATAGAGGGGGTGCAAAAAATAAGTTATGCCACATCCTCTGGGATAGGTAATTTTCAAGTGCAGGGAAAGAAAATGTTTAGATGGACAAAAACTTCTTTTCCTTTGTTATTGAGAGAGAATTAGAGTTAAAGAGAAAATGAAATAATTCTTAGTATCAAATCAAAATAATTGTTGCTTGCAGTCTTAATTAAAAGCCTTGATATATCAAATATGATTTTTTTTATTTGAAATTCTTTGCTTTATCTATCAATAGATAAAATAATATTATGAATGTTAATATTAATATATGGATAGATTGAAAACTTATATTGTAACTACAGACTCACTTAAAAAAGGACCCAAAAATGTGGAAGTCCTGTGTCCAAAGGACCCATAATTTCCAAACTCTAACGGAATCACTGTTTAACACAGGAATGATCAAAAGAAGCTATAGAATTTTAAAAAAAAGAACAACTGGAAAAATCTACCAGAAAAAAAGCATCTCTTAAATTTAACGCCAGATTCCATTCAAAAGAAAACAAGGATTTTAAAAAATACACAAAACTACCTCAAGTTTTAACCTTTATAATTTATTTAGAGCATATTATAATTATCTCTATATTTTAAAACTATGGTAAACATTTTGCCAGTAGGTTACAACATATTTGTCAACAAAGTATAAAGCAATCAGAATTTTTTCGGATATATATTTTAAAGTATAATCACTAAATATATTTTATAAACATGGACACTCACTCAAAAAGATGAGAATAAATTAAAAAAATTAAAGAAAAATATTTCAAAGTATTCTAAAAGGAATACAAAACTATGGTATTTGGCATAGAAGGACAAATTCATAACTGTATGAGAGTTATAAAGAACTAGATATCATGAAATTCATAAAATAAAATGAAGATTTAAATTGGATAGAACACCTTGTCGAAAACAGAAACGTCAAAAAGGTTTTTTATGGCCAAAGTAATCATACGTGATGACCGAACTACTAAAAATAAAAACAACAAAAACAACTTGCCTTGAGCAAGATCACAAAATACCTAACATTCAGAACTGGAAAACCAGAGCATCAAGAGGTAAAGATTGAAATCTGTTCAGGATATTGAATCGTCACACCATTGAGAAAAAAAGCAATCACTATACTTTAGTTGGATTTAAATAACAGTGTTTCCTAAATATACTATAAAAAGCATCCAAAATAATTTGTTTTAATGATAAATATTACAGTTGATTCATTGCAGGGAAAATAATACAAAGAATTCTTATACCTGTTCAGCAGTTAAATCTCGTTGAGCTTGTGCAAGCATTTCATATCCAACCATAAATTTCTTAACAGTTGCTGAACGTAATAGTGGAGGATAATAAGATGCATGAAGTTGCCAATGAGAGTAATCCTCTTCATTACTTCCTGTAGGAGCTCCTGAACAAAAACATTTATGTTAAATCTATAAAAACTAATTACTTTGCAATAGATATTCTTTTTAAGATTTATAACAATTAAAATATAATTATATAAACTCAGTCCTTAGTAATGCTTATTTATAAATATTTGATTTCATTTTTCACTATTTTCGTAGAATGTCAATCTCTAGCAATATTTTTCTACAGATATAAAAAAAAACAGTTATGTCCATTGTAGAAATGTTCACATTATGATTTATCTGTTATTATGATTTTATAGTCAAAGTTACAGTCCTACGGTTCAGTGATAAAAATTACTGTTTTAAGGGATTTCCATAATCTGTTTTAAATAATTTTGCTCCCCTTAATTACCTATATGTGCATAAATTTTTCAGTTTAAAGTCATAGTAGAAATGAAAAGCTTTGAAAAAAAAAGATATTCAATATGCAAAACTGAAAAAGACTAGCTTCCATGGACATAATGTAAACCAGTCCCACAAGGTTTGGTGCCACAAAAATTTTGCATTCCTTAAAGTAGGGGTGAACAACCTGCGGCCCACCAACTGTTGATGTGTGGCCCGCGGGAACTTCTAAACGCAATAAAAGAAATTCTATTAATTTGGTTTTTGTTTAAACATTATAAATTTTCTTAAATTAAAATATTTAATTCAAATTTATATTACTCTAAAATGCGTATATTTTTTGCATTTCATACTGAAAGCTTCTTTTTGGTTAGAACTTATATCCCCCCTAATATTTATGTATATCTATATATGTTTGATAAATTAATTATTGTGAAAAATTGAGAAAGTTTTTTAAAAATAAGTATAAGTTTTTTTAGTTTTAAATAAATTCAAATAATTAAAAGCTTTTAATTTTTTGCAAATATGTTATTAAGTTTATTGATAAAAATATTAAGTGCTTGTAACACTAATATTTATATAAAAATTATCATATTTGCCGCTAACATGACTAGACATGCGTGCGGCCCTTCACTCAAAAAGGTTGTGCACCTCTACCTTAAAGAAAAAACAACATTTAGGGACACAGCAGTAGAGGTTCTTGAAACAGGTTTGCATCCGTTTCTTCTCCAAACTAAGGTTCGGGAGGAGAAAAAAAAAGTTTTCTCTTTATATTTATTGTTGGTATTGAATTACTAAGATATTTCTCTGGGAATACATTTTATATCAGACATTTTGATTAAATCTGTTAACACATTTTAACATAGAAAGAATAAAATGGCGGCAGGCACCATACCTAACATGTAGAGTTGTCTAGCAACTGATTCACAAGTGATGTACTTCCTGACTGTCACGTAGCTTCCTATTAGCATGTGTTGGATCTTAATACATGTGATGCTTTGCTAAAGCTGAGCATGTTGCTCACCCTGTAAGTTGTTTCTTGATGTAGAATACCTAACTGAGCAGTTTTCTGCATTAGTTACGTATTATAAGAGCTGAACTTCTTCCCTTTTCTACATTATTTGATTCAAGTACATTGAAGTTTTATTATGTACTGGCAAGTTAATGACCAAATTTTATTTTATTTTTGTGCAACACATGTTATAACACTTACCACTTTTACTTTTTGACCAAACATTAGGTCAAAGCTTGATTTAAATTTAGTTCTATAACCTATTGTGTTTTGATAATCATTGATTTTGACAAATGAAACGATTCACATTAGTAAGGCTATATTGTAGAATCAAATAGAACTATTTAAAGTGTACTTTTGTAGCTTTCATACAAGAATAAATTCAATAATAATAAGAATATTGTAGAATCAAATAAGACAATTGAATGCGTATTGCTGTAGCTTTCATACAAGAATAAATTCAATGATAATAAGAAGAATATTTTTTTCTTCCTAAATACAATTATTGTTTAAGAGAGCAAGATACAAATGAAGTTCTTGTAGCAATAAAGCGTTAAGAAACATTTTTTAAAGGTAGCAATTTGTAATAAAGTTGTTTCTTAGAATTTTTTTCCAGGTAATAATTTAAGAAAATCTTGGAATTTCTACTAAATAACAGCACAAGTTGGGGCAATTAAAAGGGAAAAAATATCGGCAAAAAGTACAATTCCATGCAGTTAGATATTGGAAAGAAAGGGGGAGAAAGAAAAGAAAGGAGTTAGAATTACAAAGATTATCAGTTAAAAAAAGCATACCATGCCATCCCATAGAATAAGGAAAAGAAGTCTCAAACAAATTATCATATTTTGTTAGTAACTGCTTCATAATAACAGCTAAAGCTAAAAAGAATAAATTATATGAATATTAATGGAATTCATAAAGAAAAGCATAATTAAATTGTGTAAACTTGAAAGAAAATTAGACTATCATTGAAAATTAAAATTCAACTTAAATATAATTTATATTTACTTAAAAAAATTCTTAATAAAATAATTTCCTTTTTAAAAAAATGAAATAACTCATAGTATGTTCCTTATAATTTAAATTGAGAACTACTTATAAGTCAAATTGAGACATTTTACTTCACAATTTTATGCTGACATAATGCCTTTTTAATAAGGTAATACCAACATAATACACTAACATTCTTTGTTTACGTCCCAGGAAACATTAAATTTTTAGCAATTCAAAAGGCTTTGCAGTGGGAAAAAGAAAAGATCAGGACAATCGAAAATGTCAAATTAAAAAGCATAGATACTATTATTAGTTTTAAAATAACTTTATTTAGTACAAAAAATTTTAAAGTTTCCAGTAAAATGGAGCACTACAACAACTTATTATAATGTAATACTATATATATGGAGAAAGAAATTTTTGATACCATTGTTGCATTAAAGTAACAAGTATCAATCAAGTAATGTTCTCACATACCAATATTTAATTAAAATTTGCAGTCGAGTTCAAGACTTTCTTAATCAAATAAATTTTTAATAAGATTATAACAATCTCGAAGCCGACCGGCCTGTGTAGGGGGAAGGGAACTGTCCTTGCATCAGAAAGGTCCTGGGTTCGAATCCCTGGCAAGGCATGGGTGTTTCTTTCTCTCTCTGTGTGTTCTATGTCCTTTCTCCTTTATGTTTGTGAATGTGACCCGCCCTATAAATGGGATTGTGGTTGTGTGAATGGTGCGGCAGAAGTCGAATTCTTGGCCATAGATGGCGCCACTGAAAAACAAGAACAATCGCACCCCCTCTGCCTAAAAACAGGCATAGGACAAAAAAAAAAAAAAAAAAAAAAAACAATCTCGAAACGGAAACACACGAATATGCTAATAACATTTCTGTACAATATTAATTTAAAGAAATTAGAGTCGTTCAATTCACCATTTACACAAAATTCTGCGATATGATCACAATTTTGTTTAGAATCGATAATTTTTAAGTTAAATGAAAGAGACAAAATAATAATTATGAAATTACAAAACACCACAAGAAAAGTTGCTGCATTATACAAAAATAATAAATAAGCATGTGACCCCTGCTTATTAACCATCATAGAAATTTAATACTATAAAATTGTTAACTGAAATTTTTTTTTGTTGATAAAATGACTAAATTCTCGAAAAGTTTGAATTAATTAATTCTGAGGGTATAAGTCAGAAACTAGTGGATGGTCCCTAAGTCCAAACTATCGAATTTTGTGATTTTTACAAGCGTTACTAATTGAATTAAAAGATGTAGGATCAAAAACATTTCCATTCTTCAAATTAATTATTTAAAAGCTGCATTTGCAATCAAAGAATTTTGCAATTTTTAAAAGCATTATCAATTGAAATTCTCTTTGAGGTTTTGTTCACCCCTTTGACGTTGGTCTAAAAATACAATCATTTCAATTCTTCAAATTGATTATTTCAAAATCTGCATTTGCATTCTAAGAAACTGTGATGTTCTAAAAAAACACAAAAATCAGGAATATCAAGACAAAAAGCTAAGAATCAGGACAAAATGCTATTTTTCATTGAAAATCAGGACCACTTCAAACAAGAATAAAAACTTGTGAAACCTTAGATGAGATGTTTTTATTAAAAGGTGCAATAAATTTAGTCTCATATACATTAAGACTTTAGGGATATCTTATATCACTTACATAACTTATCAAAAGTTTGGTTTAAAACTTTTCACATTGAATTTTAGTTCCTAATAAAATATTTTCACTACTTAAATAGTCATGTTTATCAGTGGTTCAGAATTCACTTTAATGTAATTTCTTAACTGTTTCAGTATCTGAAAAGTCTATGCAGGTGGGATGTGGAGACAAGGGAATTATTTGCTTCATTTGCCCTTCTACCAAGATTGTGTTAGTGTAGTGAATGCATGTGAAAGTAATATCTTTGGATCATCATTTAGGAGAAATTCCGGACTGTTGACAATAACCCATAGATGTTGTTTTAGTGCAACGATAACAACCAAACTAAAAATATTACAATAAAAGTAGACAAATCTTTTAATACACAGAAATGAACAAAACTGAAAATAATTACTTACAAGATTTTTCATCTTCATTCAAATCAGGAAGTCTAAGAACATGCCTTTTAGGCAAAAGCATGGTTTCATAAGGCCAAACGGCCCAATAAGGAACTAAGGCAACCCAGTAATCATTTTCAACAACAATGCGATCCTAAATAAAGTTCAAAAATTAAGAACCTCAGTTTTTAACATGATTATTTACATTCATTATAAATAACTTAACATTTAAAGATGTATTAAAATCACTGAAAATATATAAAGAGTTACCATTCTAATGTTAGATCTAAAAAAATGCAATGTCTTTTTTTTTCAATGTGTGGCAAAATGGCAACTATAGCCCTTATAGTTTTAGTGCCACAGTAGAGAAAAAACTTTAAACTACTTGTTAGATTGGTGAATTTGTTTTCTTTCATTATTTTTAACTGAATTTAGGAAGTTCCTTGAAATCATTTAGTTATTTCCAGGGTGTAAATGATTTTAATCAAATGATTAAAATCATTGATTAAAATCATGATTTAAATCAAATGATTTTTTTTAAAAAAATCACTGATTTTAATCACAAAAAAAAACAATTTTGTGTATAGTCTTGAACATTTTTTGTATATTTTTCTAAGTTTCAAACATAAACAAGTAAGTAGACTGTTCTATATATTTCTCAGATCTCACTCATATAATTCAACATTTCTACTTTCAATGTGACTCATTTGCTTTTAAAAACAGTTGGAATGGTGGAAATCAATTGCGCTTCTAAAGAACTGTGTAGGTCAAAAAGAGTTTGATGCAATACAGTTGTTATGTACTGCAAAAGGAACAACTGCAGGGATAGAGAGGATGTTTTCCACTTTTGGACTTGTACATACTAAACTACGGAATCAATTGGGTGTAGAAAAGGCAGCTAAATTAGTCCTTATGTTTAAATCTTTAAATAAAACTAATTAAATGATTGTTTAAATAATTTGATATTGTAGATGTAGAACTAATAATTATCACATATTGTTTGATAAACAATTTCTTTCTTGATTTGTAGTTTGAAATCACTTTGTTATTGTTTATTTCTTATTTCACCTTTTGCTTTTAAATTATTAAGAAATATTTTGTTGATAATGGTTAGTAATGTTTATTTCCAATGTATACCATAAGTAACAATAGTAATACAATACAACTTTAAATCTATGGTACACAAAATTGATTATATTCCATAGAATTGAAATTATAAAAAAATCATGATTAAAATCAAAAAAATCCGATTAAAATCAAAAAAATCCGATTTTTTTGATTTTTTTTAAAAAATCATGATTTTTATACACCCTGGTTATTTCTTTTATTTTAACTATACAAAATGCTTAGATATTAATTCTTGAAGGATGTTGTGTGTTAATGAAGACATAAGTACATATTGTAAAAAAATTTAGGCTTTATTTCAGACATTTTAATTTCATACCATTTTTCTTGTTAAATTTATTTCAATGTTGAATAAAATACATGTTTATAAGGATACTTTGTACCATTGATCATGTAATAGAAGAATAAATAGGGAAAAGTGTTATTTATGTAGATTTTTTCTCTGCTTACAGAAGAATTTACCACATGGCAGAATGAAATAGACAAGAGTAAATAAAATATAAGAGAAACAGTTTTTACGAATAATAGAACTAAAACCTAAGATAAAAGATATGAAACTGATTTAAAAATTTTCTGCATCTGCCCGAAACACTAACATATATCCACAAAATCCAACTGAATTTGATAATTTTTATTGAAATGAAGGCTTACTTTAATCTCAAAACTATAAATTGCAAAGAATTATAATTTATTCATACTACAAATGTAATCACACAAAAATATGGCAGAGACCCTAAATTATAATCCATACAATGTCAACTATTAAAATCTACTGGAACAACTAACCTTTTCCTTTTAGTATTAGTATATTTTAATTAGGCGAGGGGATCCATGCGGCTAGTAAAAACTATTAGAAAAAACTAGTGATTATGTCATGGTGAATTGTCCTTAAGTATTATCGTAGATGATTAACAAGTTAAGAGTTGAATAATTAGTTTTGCTAAGGGAGATTGATAATTTAGTTCCTCACGGCTCATGCTAACTCTATGTAAAAATTTAAATTTATAGCATAAATGTATCAGAAAGTAATGAACCAATTTTGATACTAATTTCTTGTAAAGTTTGATAATATAAGTGATAAAAATTTTTATAATAAGCTATTTTGTTTTCATTAATGAGAGTTGCTGTTTTCACATCATGCGACTAAGAAATTTTTTTTTAACTTGGAATAAGAATGCTTAGTTAATTAAGCCACAGAGAACAATATTTTAGTGAGCAACATCAAATAAAAATAATCACATCAAAATTAGTTCACTAATTCCTGAAGTATTTGTGAAAGAAGTTCTCCTTTTCAGTCATGTGACATGTGTTACCCGTAGCAAATTAGGTATACAATGATCTATGCCACAGATAATTATTTCAAGCAAATTTGATTGTAGATTACGTTTCATGCAATTTTTGTTTTCAACCGAATTGTAAGGTATGCATTTTTTCTACATAATTTTAAAGTATGTAATTTTACATGACAAAATATGAACTTTGAGCCGAATCAGTTGAATAGTTCATGTACAATGTTACAGTAATTCATTTTTAAAAGTAAAAATCTTATTCATTCAGAAGCAGTTAAAAGAGAAAAAAATCAAGCATTTAAAGGGAAAAAAATCAAGGCTGTAAATAATATGCTCTGAATCTGTTTTTTCTTATTTATAATTAATTAAAAATATTTAATATCAATTGCTTGAAGTATATTCTAATGTTTATCATAAAGGTTGAACACTTTATAATATTTTATTAAGTCATATTTTATTTTATTAAAGTAGGATATTTTTCAAATACTGTTTGTTTTCTACTTGAAGCAATTTAATAATTAATACACAAATATGCACTCAATGTAATTCTATAGTTTGGAATCAAAGTACAGTAATTCAAAGAATATTTTTAAAAAGAAAAATAACAAGTGGTACACTAAACATATAAAAAACATAATTTTACAGGTACACTAATCGAAAAAGGTTTACTATCTCTGTCTTAGACAGTAGATGACACATCAATAACAATAGAAGTCAGCGAAATGGATCAAAATGACTCTTAAATGAAAAATTAGTCTGATGTTCTAGAAAATGTTTGTATCATCCAAACCTTTTCTAGTAATAATGATAAAGAATTGTATAAAAAAAATTTCAATAAGATTACAAATCTGGAGCATAACACCTCTTAACAAATATCACACTAACATGATACTACAAGGGGCCATTGCTCAGAGGTTTCTATGTATTCAGTATACTATATATGTGGAATTTCTATGATTTGAAATAAATTGATTTTCAGAACAAATAAACTTAATAAGTTTTAATTTTGGTTGTTAATACTAGGCTTATAAAATGAATTACCTTGACCATTTTTTAATGCAGCAATAGCATTAATTGTAAGTTTTGATATTAACTACATACTTAGTGTAACAAAAGAAAAAAAAAACAGAATCTTGCCCACATACAAATAAAACAATTCCGTCTTCAAAAAATTTCCCAATGCAAAAAAAAGAAAAGAAAAAAAGGAATTTTATATCCTAGTTATTAAAAAGTGAATAACTAAACTGCAAAATATGAAAAAATCGAGTTGCAAAAATAATGTATTTTAAATGTAAGGTACATTATTTTAAATACTCGAAAATGTGACAATATTACAAAGTAAAACCACTCTTTCATTTTTTTATATTTTCATGTGATCTTAACACCAGATAAATTGCAAAATTAAAATTTACCTTTCTTAAAAGTTCTTCTTTCAAATATTCTATAAGTAAAGGAACCTTATTCTTAGAAAAATAATTTCTTTGCTGGATATCTTCTATTCTAGGTTCATCAGGTAAAAATGAGCTTGCCCAGATCTATTTGATTTTAAACAAAGAAGTAAAAATAAATAAAATGTTATATTACATAGCTTAATAAATCTTTTCAATACTTGACCTGAGAAATTTAGAAAAAAATATGGATGTTTTTAAACTTGTTTATAAAAATAGAATTTAAAATGATACTCTATCTAAAAGCTTGTTTTAAAGTAAATAAAAAGGTGAATTTAAAAATCTTTTTAAAAGGTACAAATTTAAATAAAAACATTACTAACTTGCTAAATGTGAATTTTTGATCACTTAAGCTAATAAGGCTTTTTAAAAATAGTATAATAATAAGCATTTCATTTAGTTTTAAAAAATGTGAGACAAAACAGTTATTGCAAGAACATAAATACACCTTTAAAACATTTATTTAAATAAGCAATGAATAAAATAGTCTTTTTGTAGCGAATATTACGATGTTGTCCACATATTTTAATTAAGTGTATAGGATATTCATAATAATGGCAAATTGGATATTAAATTTGTAGACTCTTTTGCATTACTACAGAGTAATAATTATGTATACCTAATTGTGCCTCGGTATAATACCATTATCTTGTATGCTAAGAATTCTTACAGTGAAAATTCTTAAAATAAAAAAGACTACCCTATTGACTTAATATTTAAAAAGGTTACAAAAAGATACCTTCCAATTTTGTGAAAATAGGATCCTAATTTCATGGAAAATCACAAAAACCAGAAATCTGTTCAGAATTTTTGTGAAAAGCCTGTTTTAGTAAAATTGCGAAAAATCTAATAATAATTTTATGAAAAAAGGTTCAGTTTTCATGGAAAAAAAAATGCCACAAAAACCATGTCTTTCTATGAATTTTAGTTTTAAAATTATGAATTAAAGACAACATTGACTTCATTTTTCAAAATAAAAATTTTATAAGGGTCCATTTTTGCAACAAAATATTTTGAGAAGGTTTCTTTTGAACAAAGAGCTATTCTGTGTGTGTGTTAAATGATAAAAATTTTGTGAAAGAAACCATAACTAATGGGTCCAAATTTCTCCTAAAATATACACTGGATGAATATCATATGGTAAAACAACTGAAGGAAAAAAAGTAGGTACATGAAAAGATATTTGAATACTTTGATATCTATGCTAGTTTAATGAATAGCATCAACTAATTAACAAATATTTTAAAATTGAGGAAAATATCACTTAAATAAAACAACAATCTACCACACAGAATACTTAACAAAATGAAAATGTAACAATGAAATAAGGATCAATTTTAAGTAGTGATAAGGAATACAGAAGAATATAATGATTGCTGATAAAAATAAGAACTGTGAGAAAGAAATGAAAGAAAACAAAGAGAGTAGAATAATAAAAGTAAGAAAAGTTATAATTTTCAACTATTAAATAAAATATATTATAAAACAATAAATATAATTACAAACTTGGCAGTGAGGATGAGGATTTGAGCAACCCATTATTTCCCCTTTGTTCTCAAAAATCTGTAAAATAAAAATTTGCATTATATAACACTTAATTACACAATAAACATCTAACTTTGTCGTTAAACTTAACACAACTTGCCTTTTTTTTACATTATTGGAACATAGTTCTACTGTCAAGTATAAATCAACGTTTATTAGATTTTAGTCTTAATTAAAATAAACATTAAGATTATTTACTCAAGAAAGTTTTTTTAGATAAAAATTAGTGCCCTTTCAATTTTACTTACTCTTTTTTATAAGTGACGAAAGATAATATAATTAATCAAAAATAACCCTATGTCAAGGTACTGCTTTAGACAAATATAGCTTTCAAAAACATTGAAAAAGAAATATATCTAAATTAGTTTATGCATTACTCAAAATGAAGAGACACATTCCAAATTTAATAACAAAAATAAATATTAGACAGGTTCAAATTGAGAAATAACTTTTAATTAACTTTTTCGAACTAGTAACTTTCTTGGCAAATTCATAAAAATTGTCCTAACAAGATCTCCTCAACTCTATATAATATAAGCATATAAAATTGATCAATCAAAAAGAAAACATACCATAATAATAGAGGAAAAAACATGATCTTCATTGATAAATTTATGTAAGATTGACAAATGAATAGTTGACAAATACTGTTGAATAGAATTTAATATTTATTTTCAAATCAATTTTAATTAGCTATAAATAAGTTCAATAAGGGGTTAAGCATTTTCTTTCCTGAAAATTACAGCATATATAAAAATGAATAAGTTTTTTAAAATTCTTGAGAACATATTTTAAAAACGTAAGGCAATTAAATTCTCACCTGAACCCATTTAAACTTTGCTCCAAGTTCTACCATTTCTTTGATCCATGTGTTGATCACTTCAAGAATTTCTTGCACAGACATCAAAGGCAAAGTTGTATTTGACTTTGGGTGAAAACACATCACACGGCAAACACCTTTAGCTGAACTTGATACAAATAAAGGATGGTCAGCTGGTCCTTTACAAATGAATACAAATAAGTGTTGCATATTTAAAAACAGGGTGCGTAGCAAGATTTTTCAACAAAAATAAGCACCTTTCAAGTACATTTTAAGCACTCAAGGAATATTTTTAATCACTTTCCAAAAAAAAACAATCATAATTAAGATATGTGTTGTAATAAATAAATTTTTTTTTATCGTTTTAAGTTCTTTATTTTATGAACATAAAATCAACAAAATTTAAAAACATTTTCAAATTTACATTATCATGATAAAAATAACTAGTTTCTGATAAATATTGCAGAGAAAATTGTGAAAATCATGCATTTGTTTGTAATTCATGACGACTATCGCCACGGCAAAGAAAAAATTTCTTTTTAAAAGATAGAAATTTAAGCACTTTTTACAAACACTGAATAAAAAAAGCACTTTTAAGGGCTTTTAAAAAACGTAAATCAAAAATAAGCACCTTTAAGCACTTTTTAAAAATGCTACGCACCCTAAAAAAATATAAATAAAATCCATATTTTATTTAATACCACACAGATGACACCTTTAGCTCAGTCAATGTGATTAAAAAAAATGATCAAATAAACCAAATAAATTGCTGAGATAGTCTTCAATCACAACTGAATAAGCAGCCATCTACCTCTTACATACTTATCCACTTTTTTAAAGTTAAAACGGAGCTTAAAATGTTAAAGGCGAATGTATTTTTAATTACTAGCACCATTAAAAAGCAATTAGTTAATGAAAAAGTTGTGTTACTTCTTCTAAAATTATTTTCTATGTTTTTAACGGCTTCAAGTCATTAAAATACGATTTCATTATGCTACATAAAAATGTAATAAAAATACCTGGATCAGGAACAGTTTCCAAAAGAGCAGGAAAATCATTTGGAAAAACATAAGTACTTTCATAAAATGGATTAATCTATAACAAAAATAAGAAGAAAAAAATCAAATGTCTGTAAAACATGTACAGCTGCCAACTTTTATACATTTTGTGTAAAATTTTAATTACAAACTTAATGTGGTTATCGTGCAAGATAATTATAGTGCAATTCAGTACATTGCTTTTGAACTAAAATAGGGAAATATCTGAGATATGATCAAACAAAGAAAATTACCCTTCTTTATTATGCAGCATTTTTAAAATTAACATACATGGCAACATTTATAACTTGAAAAATATTATGCCCAGAGATTATCAGACAATCTGTTTTACAGAGACCAAGACAGCTTTTTTTTTAAGCATTCTTTTTTATAGAATTTTTGTAACACTTTTCCGCAAATTCAAGTTCCTAGTGAATGCTTAATTGCTAACAGATGCTAGAAGTATGGCGAAAGGTCCAAGAATTGGTCAATTATAAAAAAATAATACAGATAAAAAATAAAGCCAAACTCACATTATTAACATTAAATTTTAAATAATCTGGCTAAAGATTTATGGACAAAGAATTTGTCAGAAATTAAAGTAAACCTAATAAAATATATGCCAATGTTTCATATGGTTGAAGAAAGAAAGATTAAAAATAGATTTTGATACTCACTTGTTGTAACAATAAGTAATAATTAGTTATACACTTGTATTGAAAAAACAAGTTATATGTTACAGTATTGAAAACAAAAATCTTTGCATTCTCTCTTTATAAAATGGGATGAAAATTCAATAATTGATTCAATTTAATTATAGCAGGACTAAGAATACATAAAAAAATTAAATTTAAGAAGTTAGAGAAATTTCAAAGCTAGGGAATATGTAATGCTCATAATGGCTGCCCAGTGTTAGTAAAGCTTGTGCTTTCTTTTATTTTGCGGACTTACAAATTTAATTTAAAATAACTTTGACCCTTACTGCATATAAATAAATTAAACATTCATATAAAAGTATGATAATCATACGATGATGTGTTTAAGCTCTTACAAACTATAAAATATATTTCTGCACATGACTGTCATTCAATTTTAATTTACTACCACTTGGGAAAATCATCTTTGAGAAGGTTGAAAGTTGGCAGGTATAAATATGTTAAATGAAAAAAAAATCAAATATTACACACACATAAATTAGAAACAAATTAAATACAAAAGAACACATGACATAAATTTAAGTTTTAGTAATTACCAATAACACATAAAAGAAATAAATTACTGATTTCAGAGCTTAAAATTAACTTTCAGATAAAACAGAAAACTTTTGAAATTTATGCCGGATTATTTTTAAAAAAAAACATACAAAGTAATAAAAATTTAAATTTTAAACGAAAATTAAATAGTATTATCTTTCTCCATTACTGTTAAATAGTATCTTTGATGAAAATATTATAATAAAAGTTTTCTGTAACCAAAAATAAATTGGCGATCAAATTGGACTACAGGTGGCATAGAGCAGAACTCTCTCTACCTATGGCACAACACTTTGCATGCTTTCACCATTAGCAGGTGAAGAGTCATAGAAGAAAGAAGTATGTTAGTTTCTGTCTTGATCCTCAAATAGATTTAAAACTTTTAAAATAGCTCTAAAAAAAAAGCATTGTGAAAATTAAAAAAATATACTTTTGACAATTAAATACGACAAAATATTAAGAAAGGGGGAAATATTGTGACACATTCTTATACAACTGAAAGAGGAGGGGAGGTAAGGGATGAGGATCAAGACATGGAACTCGTTTTCTTCCCAGATGATGTATTCAAGTAATTGCAAATAGAAATTTAACTGACAATTTCATGAAATTTGAATATTATGGAAACTGCATTCCTTGAGGTAAGTTCATTTGGAAGGTACAGTTTTTCTGATTTCTGCAATTACACTGAAGTTCAATTTGCCAAATATATTACAGTAGATAACAGCACTGCATTGGATAAAAATTTTATTCTCAAACATACTTATACTCAAATAATTATCATCATTTTATTCTCAAATATACTATAAAGTACTTTATTAATACACTGGTTCTCAAATATACTTATTGATTTTTAAATCATAGTCAGTTAGTTGAATGATTAATTTTAGATTTACAACTGATTTAAGTTTAGCTTTCTAGGATAAAACTACAAGAATTGAGAGGTCAAAAGCAAGCACTTGTACCCTTAGAAATAAAAGAAACAAAAAATTATGCATACATTTTTAATAATTAATATTTTTATCTAAATTAATTAAAAATTTTCATATTTTTAATATTGATGTGCTATATTAAGCTGCAAATATAGTAATAAAGTAACGTTATGATGAACTGATAATATGTTTACAAAGTAATAAAATAGTAGGTCTTTTTTTTTTAATAATTTTCTGTCATACCACTTTTAATTTAAATAAAGGGAAAAAAGTGTTTTTTTTTTCCATTGTTCTGCTCGCTCAATCCTTATTAAAAAGACTAATGTAACTCATTTAGGTTCATCTTCAAAAAGTTGAAGACTAAAAAATGTTTTTAGCAAGAAATACAAAGTCTCTCACAATAAATAAATTTAATACTTAATAATAATTTAATTCTTAATACTTAAAAAATAAATTTAAATGCATACAAAATATTCTAACATCGACAGTCAAAGTAAATTCCATCAATTTCTTTTCTAAAAACTTCAAAGCAAAAAACTCATTATCAATAACAAGTAAAACATACTTCACCACTTGCTCTTTTTGCACCAGGACATAATGGATTATCAGGATCGTGAGAAGGAATATCTTTTTCTAATGCTTTTTCTACTTGTCCTTGCCAAGGTCTTCTGGCACGATGAGGTGAAACTAATACCCATTTATCATTTAGAGGATTGTATCGTACATGCTGATGCTCTGCAACAAAAATTTGAATACAAATTATCAAAATATCTACAGCTTCAAATAAAGTAAATTTAGTGTGTTTTTCAAAATTTGTGCATCAGCAATTAGCAATTGTGTTTGAATTTAAACTAAATTTCAGTGTCTGTGATGAAAGTAAAAACTAAACATTAGAATTGGAAAAATTTTACACTTGAATCATTCATGAGCAAATTTAAAAAGCACTAAAATGTCTTTTAGAGATTTTAAAGAGCATTAAAATCTCTTAGAAAAAGAAATTTTATAAGAGATGATAAGATATATAAAGAACCAAATTATAATTAGGATGTGTACAAAATTATAATTAGGATATCACAGTGTAATGCAGAATCATTTTTTCCCCTCTAAAGAAATAAAACCTTCAAAAGAATTTATAATTTTATGATGGTGTAAGCACAAAAGAGGAAGTAAATTTTTTTCCTGTTTTTTAAAATTTCAATAATAATAATTCCTAAAAATAAAGCAAAAAAAAGGTAAGAAGTTAACTTATTCATTAATAATTCTGGTTAAATGTGTATTGGCATGGCAAGGTTATGTATACAACTTGAGTTTAACTCAACAGTCAAAGCCAGCATTTGAATTGTCACAGCAACTTGTAACTTTGAATAAATACCTATATTCATACATCAATAAATCACACAATGTTTGTGCAGAAATTAAGAGATTATTTTTTTAACAGATATAAAAATTAAAAATGAATTTTGCTTTTGTCTGAGTTTCTGTCACAAAATAGCACACAATATCATAATTGTGAATATTACACATTCTCTGCTACTTTAAATCAAATTTCAATTTAATTTTTTTAATGCTTAATATAATGATTTACTCATGATAAATGTATAAATTTAAATCGTTCGACCCAGCGATTAAATAATGACGAAATTTCAAATTGTATAAATATCCATTGCAGTTTTTATTAGTTTATGAAAATTTAAATATTGCGTTTGTTAAATTAATTTTGCTTCATACTTTTTTAAGTTTTTATTATCTGTTTACTTCGAATAGAAGCATGTAAACAGACCAGTGAAAATGTGTACAGACAAGCAAGGTTAAACACAGGTTTTAAGGGCCTGATTACAGAATTTATGGATCTTACTCAATATGCAAACATATCTGAGATTTATAATTAGTAAACTACTTGAAGAACCTTTACTCAAAATTGTAGTTTTTAGATATATATATATATAGAAATTCTCTTCATTTTTCTTTTAAAAAATACTGAATTCTTTGTCTATAATTTATACAGCACTCTGGGACCCTTTCTTCCTCACCTTGAGTATGGCTTTGGAAATTTTGACAGTTAATTATCTGTATTTATAAATTGCATTAAACCTTTAACTGATTTGCTACATTTTTGGCAAATTTGTATTAAAAAAGTATGTTGCTCATAACAGTATCTCAATTGATTAACATGTAACAAAACTAATTTTCTGTACAGGAAAACAAAATGGTTGTACGCCATTCTGGATCAATGGTTGTAAAGAAAGTAATGCAATGAAGCTGTATTGCAGTGATCAGTGTCTTCACTACAGCGCGAAAATCTTGCCTATTTTTTTCTTTTCTCGCAATAAAAAACGATTAACGCGAGAAGTTCGTGCACTCTATTAATCAATTTCAAAATGCACAAATTTTGGAAAAAATTTTGTCTTTTGTCCCTTTGAATAAAATCCGTTTCACTTTTCTTCCTTGATCTTTCATTATTTTGAACATCGGTCCTTGTTATCTAGCTTCCCTATTTATCAGTATTGTTCAGAACCGGTGCAAACAGGAGAACCCCTTTCAGAACACATTTCTCTGCAACTGCGTGTTCACCGTAGGAAAGTTTCTTCATGTAAGATGTTTAAATATTTTGTGTATGAATGTAAGGTGGGCAAATACCTTGTTAAGGCGACATCTTCTACTCCGTAACGAACAAATGAAAATGAAACAAATGTCGGTAGAAACGGTCAAAACGAAACAAATACGGATATTTTTCAGCGAAATAAATATAATAATAGCCGATGAAAAAGTAGATATAGAACATTTTCCATATGATGATGCAGCAAAAATATTCAATTAGAAGATGTGAAAAATGTATTATATAAAAGAAATAATTTTTTTCCAAGTCTATGCGTGTTTTTTTAATTTTTAGAAATCTCACTTAACTATTTGATATCTCACCCTGTTTTTGAGAAAGGGTGAAAAATTCTCTCCCATTTTTTTTTTCTGTAATGAATACACTGAGTGATGTAATTGGTTTTATATAGATATCAATTATTTTAATATTATTGCTTTTATTTTAATAAAATAAATCACCAAAAAAAAACATTAAATAAATAAATTTATTAAATAGCCATCTCACATAGATTCTTTTGCACACTATAACTAGGAGTGCATAAAAAATAAATAGCCAAGGAGAGGGAATATGTAGAATATTCAGAAAATATTAACTCTATTTCATAGAACACTTTATGCTGCCTAAAAATTAAATACGGTATGGAATTTATTTAAATGACTTGCATATTTCACAATCAAAATATATTATTTGCCATTAAATAAATTAAAAGTTATTTTTAGACATATGTTTACATTTAACAATAACATAAGTTTACATTTAACAAGTATTGGGCTCAAAAGAAACTTTGTTAAGTTTTGTACTAAGTTTTAAGTAACAATTCATTTCATTAATTTAGAAACTTAAAATAGTTGCCGTGAGATTTATTCAATTTAACATATTTCAGGAAAAGCAAATATATTTCTATCACACAGAGAATTTATTAAAATGAAAATTAGTTTAGGCATTAAAAAAAATAATAATAAGAGGAAATGGCTACAGCTGTTGTCGAAATCTCTTATTTTAACTCCTTTTTTTATAAAAATTTATTTTCATAGACACAAAAAATATAAAAATTTTAGGCTGTATCACAAATGTCATTTATCAGATCAAAGAAAAATTACCATTAAAAGGCTATCAACTCAAGGTCATGATATAATTTTTGATTAATTGACAATTTTTTTTTTTAAATGCATTATTTTTGGGCAGTTTGATCTCTATGAACACAATGTATAAAAACTTTAAATGCTTAAACCCAGTTTATAAGTCAAGCTGAATTTTTTTTATTTTTTAAATAACTCGGGGAGATTTCCGCATCCTGATTTGTAGCAGAATAATCGCCAAGTCTTGTCAACTTCAGGGCAGCGGCCTGTGAAAAACTAAAGAAAACATCAGTGAAAGGGACCAACTAGAAATGTATAACTCGCAGAAAACTCCCGGGCAAGTATCTACTTGCTTTCTTAAAAAAATTTCAAGTTTAAAATCTATTTGACACCTCAGCGATGGGGATCGGATATTTTGGTATTGTGATCGGTAGCACCAACTACAATTGCCAATATGTCAAATAGATTTTAAACTTGCAATTTAAAAAAAAAAAAACATGTAGATGTTTGCTTGGGGGTGGCTACGAGTTATACCTTTCGAGTTAGTCCCTTTCTGTGATGTTTTTATTAATTTTCTCGCAGGCCACTGCCCAGAAGTTTCCAAGACTTGGAGATTATTCCTCATTTTTACCAACTTTCATACATTTTAATTACTTTTAAATAAATTTGAAACGGGTTGAGATTTACAAAGCCTTGCTTTCAATTTTTAAAAATAATTTTAAAAACAAGTAAGTTAACAAAAGTTAGATCAAGTTTGATTACACCGAAAGTCGTTTTAACAAATATTATTAAAATTGCTCAACTTTCTTTCTTTAAACTAAGATTAAAAGCATATTTCAAATTTGCAAATGCTACATTCGTAACGATGAAATTATTGTACTGCTGCAGATTATAAAAATGACAAAAGGGATTATATATCGTCTTTCGAATTTATTTTTCCCTAACTTATCAGTCATCAGTATGAATGAATTATCATACATGAAACTTTCAAAAGATCAGTAAGATGCATGAAAAAGATCAGTATTGTATAAATAATGATACATGAAACTTTAAGATAATAATATTAATATAAACATGAACGTTTTTTATTCGATTATTATATTGAACAATTGTTAGATAATATCAAATACCAGTAGAAATAAATGTTGTCATAATAAATAGGTGATAAATAAGCACTTGATAATAATAACACAGTCACAATTAAAAAAAAACAATCTAATCAAGAATGTTGAAGGGGTTAAATAAATTCAAAAAAGTCATAATCGTCTCAATTAAACTCTTCAAAAGGTAAACAAAATATTACGCAATGTAAAATGTGACAAAATTTAAGCCATTTGAATAAAATTTGCTTGTAGCTTTAGTATACAGTATGTGAAACACAACTTCAGCTTGTAAATAGAAAGAAGCTGCCGGAAACGGTTTTGATAGCTTTCGTTTTCTATCAAGTTGTAACAGTTTTGCTATAATGTTTTGCAATCCTCTAATATTGCGAACATTATCCATAACTATTTCTTTCATTTGTTTAATTGATTAACTGTAAAAATGGAAAAAAGTCAAAGTGAAGTGACTGATAAAATTAGACATTCAATTAAAGAGAAATTGAAGAAAATGAACACATTTGTTGATGATGAACTTCCTGAGTATATAATGATTTTGATCGCAAATAAACGCAGCAAACATCATATGGAAAAAGATTTATCCTTATTTTTGGGAAATCAAACAGGTGAATTTACTAATTGGCTTTGGGACTTAGTAAGTGCATTTAAAACTGGTGGAAAAACCAAAAGTTCTAAATCTAACCTTAGTTTGGATTCGCAAAATATTGAAGAAGACGATGTTTTGAGTTACGATCCGACAGAACAAGATGAGTCTTTATTCTTGGAAGAGGTAAACGAATCACCTGCTGATAAAGAAAATACATCTAAAACTGAAAAATCTGAAGATTCAAAAATTGCATTGTCAAGTGATGAGGAAATACCTGAGAATCCCTATATATCTCTAAGTGCTGCTGATAAAGTTCAACAGAAAATTACAATAAAACGTGAAATAGATGATTCTAATATTTCTAAAAATGAAGTATCAAAAACTTCATCCAATGGTCAATCGTTGCAAAAGTCAGCTAAAGTGTATCCTATGCAACGAATGAAACCAGCTTCCAATACTGCTCCTACAAAAGAAAGTGTTTCAGTTAAATCATCTGAGCTCCCCAAGACAGAATATAGTGGTGTAGCTAGTGTAGTTTGTTTTACCCAAAGGAAATATGGTGGAGCTACTGCTGCGCTTCAAGCTAATAAACTGTTGTTAAGAGCTGTTAATGATGCTACAAAGTCTGTATTAAGTGGCAAAAATATAAAAGATTATTATAAACCAACTCCTATCATAGAATTGGCTGAAAACAAAATGCCTGATGGGGAAATCAATGAAATTGTTCACACGGAAAAAAAGACTTTTGATGGTTTAATTAATGATCAAGATACTAAGTTAGTAAAGTATGAAATGCAAGAGCCTAATACTGATAATTCAGAAAATACTACATCAAGAAAGATTGTAAGTTTAAATTCTGTTGAAATTGGAATTTTCGATGGAGATTCATCTCATCAGTTAAGTACAAGTGACCATAAACCTGTTAAAATTGAAGAAGAAAATGCTGTTACTCCGCATTTTATTGTGACTTTAGATGGTGTCAACTTCTCATCGGTGAAAAGAAAGAGAAGCATCATTTCTGAAGAAGAGCCTATGGATATTGATGAAGAGGAAGAAGACTATGATGAAGTACCTGAGCAAAACGATGAAAAGAAGATGAAGATAGCTGAACGATGCAAATACTGGCCTGCGTGTAAAAATAATGTTGAATGTGCATATCATCATCCAACGGTACCTTGCAAAAGTTTTCCAAATTGCAAGTTTGGTGACAAATGTCTTTATATACATCCTAATTGTAAATTCGATGCTAGGTGTAGCAAACGAGACTGTCCTTATACTCACTGCAGTATTCGAAAATATCCTATTGCACCGATTGCAGTTATCAAACCACTAAAGATTCAGAAGTCCAAAATTGTATGCAAATATTATCCACGGTGTACAGCTAAATCTTGTCCATTTATTCATCCTAAATTATGTAAGTTTGGTACTCAGTGTCATGCACCCAAATGCCCTTTTGGTCATTTTCAAATTCCTAATCGAAGTCAAATGAAGTGGAAAGCAGTTTGATTGGTTGATTAACTTCAAAACTTTAGTTTTCAGTCCAGTGTTATATTTTGTGCATTGTTAAGGAAACTAACTGCATTCATTACATTTTATTTAAATTAGTTTGAAAATGCAAGTTGTACATTATTCTGTAATATACCATACATTTGTTTGTTTTTGTTTATTAATAAATTGTGCATTAATATGTATCAGTTTCTTCTTTATGTTCATTTCAATTGTTTTTTTTTTTTTAATTTGCATTTAAGTTGTAAAATAAGGATGCAAAGTTTTTTTGAAATTAAAAAAATTATCACTGTAAAAAAATCAATATTAATAATGAAAAGAGTCATTTAAATAAATGCAGAAAAGTCTGAGCAATAAGCAAATAGCAGTCATAAGCAAATGTGTGTATTTCATATTAAGGAAGAAGTAAGAATACCTACTAAAAAAATTTAATCGACATATTTATTTTTCTTTTATTTTGAACAACAATTTTCATTTAAAATATATATCTGGAATAAACTGCTTTTTGTCTAAAGAATTAAGATAGAATTACATAGTTTTTTAAGAGTAAAGAAAGTGAATCTGTAATAAAGGACAGAAACTTTTAGGTACTACATGAATGGTTGAACAACAAGATTTTTGTAAGGAAGAATAGTGAAAGTTTTTTTTTTTAATTGTGAATATTTTTTTAACAGTGATTGCAAGAAGAAAAATAAAAGGGCATGATAAATAGATGTTCTCAACAAAAAACATTCTTTAGAAGTACACGGATTGATTTCTAAAATTAGTGCTGTAAATCAAATTATACAAATATCCTTTTAAAGCAATGTTAAAGCTTTTAAAAGTTAAACATGTCAGTCAGAAATTTAATTTATGCTATCTTTTATGATTATTAAAAAAGGCTTCGTAGTCTTACTGGAATCCTAGATTGGGCAACATATTTCTATAAATAAGGAGATCATTTGTCCTTGAAAGAGAAACAACTATATGACATTGCAAGAGCATTGGATTTGATTTTACCACTAATAATGGCGCATCTTATGCTGAGATGCCCTTAACAAATCAAATGCGAGATAAAGAATTTTTACTTTTGTTTCGCTCTAATAGAAAATTGTTTGCAAGAAACAATATTTATTATTTCATCAGTTTCTTTAAATGCGTACAAAAAGACATATGTTTGTTACGATTTTTAGATTTCATATTTAATAATTCTTATTACTCATTAATTGATTATTGTTGTTAATAAGAAAGCAAGCAAAAGGGAGGCTGCACAACCTCGTTTCAAGAGTTGACAATATTGATCGACCTTCGCACTGGGAGCTTGGCATCCATTTGGTGTGCACTTAGATGCAAACAGGCTCTCTCCATAAAGATAATGGTTTTTACTTAACTTGCAACAAAGTATAGAACTTTTGTGTTAGGAGATAATTTTACCAAAGGTTGTACACACACTGCATTACATAAATAAGGGGCTAACATTGTAAGAAGTAAATTATGTTTTTTTTAAAATCCTTTTTCATATCAGAAATGAAAATTATTTTCCTGTAATTTTTTTTGTTTTTTGTATAGCATTGCTAACTTAAAAAGCAGAAAAAGTATTTCCTAAGTAAGATTTTGTCATAATAACTGAAAGCTAATAATTTTTAACTTGCTATAAACATAAAATTTTTGTATCTTTAATATTAGGATTTTGAAATTTGCCGTAATGGTGAATTTCTCATAATATGCTGTGTTTGTTACATTGTGCTGTTCTATAATATAATAATTAAGCTTATTTATGTTTTAAAGTAATATTACACTTCTTATGAAGGTGATTAGTAGTATTGAGAGTAATTTGTAAATCAAAATTGACTGATTTGCTTAGAGCTGCTACAAATTCAATTGGTGAACTCTTTCTTGTTTAATTTTGAAGAATTAGAAAATAATTTAGTAATAATAGTAAGTTTTTTAGTTTAGAAAAAGATATAGTCATCCTCCATTGTTCCAATATCTTTAGTTTTCCTGTAGGGATTGTCTTGTTTTAATGGGCAAGTCACAAATGGTTAGATAGTTTTTGAAGCTAGCAGACTCTCCCATCGATTGGTCAGAAATTCTACAAACATTACAAAAAATTGAGGATATTTCATTTAGAGAAGAGAAGCACTAACTCCTAATATTAGTGAGGGTTATTTATAGTTTGGTGAAAATGCCTAAAATATCACATTTGATATTAATTTATCTGTTGATAAAAATATTGAAACTTTGATCTATTCAAGATAAGGTTGCAGAGTCTTAAGATATGCTTATTGATTTTGATGAAGATAGCAAAACAGAAACACAACCGAACATCTGCAGAAGGTCTCAAAGCTTTTGAAATTATGAGTAACTTTCTGTATTCACACCAACTTTCAAAAAACTAACAGCAAGATCATATAAAAATAGATATCAAAAATTTATTCAAGTTCAGAAAAAAAGAATTTTCCCAAAATTTCTAAATACTTTTTCTTTTGCATAATATGTATTTTTATTGTAAGTGTCTAATTTTTTCGAATAAAATTCTTTATACTTATTGTAAGTTATTAAATTTATAAGTAGAATGCTTCTTTGTTTTCAGGCATTTTCAAGTCCTTTAATATTATATATTGACTCTCATTCATTATTTTCTCTATCGTCCCATGCCCTTCAGTTAAAGAAATATAGTAACTCTAATAATTTATTCTCACCTGATGAGGTGAGAGTTTATAGTTCAAACTTAATTGTATCAATTTCCAGGTAGAAAGCCATTGTTAGCTTGATTATTCAATGAAGTAATACTTTTAAAAACTGATTTTGTTATAAAAAATGAACTCAAATTTGTTATGATCTTGGAATTCCAAGTAATTATGTTGTTACAAATATATATATACAGTGAACTCTCACTTATGCACCGGTGTAAGGGGCCAACATAAAAAAGCGCATAAGTGAAAATCTTCAAAATTCTAAAACGCAACGTCAATTGCAGTGACAATATGAATAAATATGTTTCTTAACATAAAATTTTAATATTTATACTGTTTTGGTAATTACTTTAATTATGCCTAGAAATAATTTAACATACCTAAAGACAATTTATTTTCTTGCAAAATAATCTTAATACATGTTAGTATTTGTTTTTGCCGACGTATTTCAAAAGCAGTTTTTTCCAGTTCATATAAATGGGATGAGGGAGTATCAAAAGCAAAATTAAATTGTAAATAGTCAAGAATAGTGTCTAAAGCTTCTAATACTGCTATGTGATTTGGAGGAACTTTATCATCCTCGTCAGTGTCATCCACCATGTTTTCATCGTCAACAAGTATAAGTTAGATATAAATGAATAGCTCATCATAAAAAATGTGAGTTTCATGGGAGGGGGTGAAACATCATATGATAAATTTCTAAGAAAAGTACTTGACGTCATAATACGCTGCACAATAAGTTGTTACTATTGTCACTAACAGACCACCTCTGTTTATTTACTCATGATGTCCATCTGACTGCAAGTAAGTGATCGCGGTCTCTTTGATATTCCATGTGTCTTTTTTTTTGTCTAGAAAAGGGAGTAAAACTAACCTGTGGACAAGATCAACAGTCCTTTTCTTAAAGATGAATGGGCTTTCATTGTCGTTGGTGTAACAGATAAGACACCCTATTCAAAATTGTAGAAAGAATGTCTTTCCAGAAACAGCAAAAATGAGAAGGTCACAGGGGAAAGAAAATTCAATGGGTTGTAGCCACATATTTCTTTTTATCTGTAACAAGGATTGCTTATTTGCTTCATTTTTAATTTAATACCTTTTTTTTAAAAAAAAAACTATTTAAAAGCTAAAAAAATTAGAATGTTAGCCTAAACTTTCGGCGTATAATTGAAAAATTTATTTGTAGAGCGACGCATAAACGAAGGATGTTTATCATTATTTTCCTACCTAATGTACTGGGGCCTATCAAAATCGTCGTATAAATGAAAAAGGTGCATAAAAGAGGTGATGCATAAGTGAGAGTTCACTGTATATCTATACATATTACTTTTTGTAGGGCATGTAGCAACCTTAATTGGATAGAAATTATTGTTTCAACAGAATTGATTTAGCAGTAACCATGTTAATCAAATCAAGCTCATATTTTAAAAGACAACAGTTTATTGGAAATATTAATGCATTTAATATACTAGGTGCTGCGCTGATTTCAGAACCGTTTCATATAATTTATACTCTACCAGGCCATCTAATCTGATGACCATTGCCCATTACATTAGATGGCATTGCAATAGTTAGGTTTATAATAGTTACTAACAGTTATAATAGTTACTAACACTCTTTTCATTGATATGTTCCTTCTATGAACAAAAAAATATGCCGCCCTCTCCTCCAACATTTTACCTAAAACTCATTTCTGTGACTTCATATTATAGTTTACCAAAATTATACTACCTACTTGTTGAGTTTGATCTACAACATAAATATACTATATATTCCTTAAATGCTTGAATTTTTTTTAGGTATTTATAAAAAATATATGTTGATTTGAAGAAGTTCGTTTTTTTTTTTTTTACATGCATGTTAGTTTAAAGGAAGAAGTACTGCATTCTCTTTTCAAGTTGAAACATCAAAATGACTATGTTGAGATGTGAACCTTTTTAAAACACCCATCTCACCCAGAGTTTTAGAACAATCTAGATTATAAAAACTTGGTATATTCTAATTAAACACATTCATTGACTGGAATGTTGAAACATATTTTGAGTAGGATTATTTTTGAAAAATGTGTTCTCTTCAATAAAAAGAATGTTTTTCTGTTTAAAATTACCAATTATTAATGACATAAGCATTAGTTAAAAAGTTTCCAAACAAACAAATTATTTTCTGAGCCTGAATAATTGACATGCAGCCTTTGAGAATCTCAACAAATAGTACATAGTTGATAAGATAATTTTTGATAATTTAAACCAGCATGCCAAAAGCAGTAATAACCTGTTCAGAAATTTGTCACAAAATAAAAATATTTTATAGCTTTTTTAATATGCCAATGGACTATCAGACTTTCATTTTCGAAAAAAATCCAACTAAGGAGAAATTCCGATTTTTTATTATTATTTTAATCTCTTAACTAATTTTTTATTTTTAATAATGACAGGTACTTGAACTCTCGTTTTTCACCTCGGAAGATGCCGGAAGTGTTGCTCATTTAACGTTACCCAGTGGGCACCTGTGAACCAAAGTCATGGAGGCAAGCAACATTACCCACGCCACAAACCCGTTCATAGGGTGGGCCACATTCACACAACACAGAGAGAGAAACATCCATGCCCAGGGCGGGATTCGAACCCGCAGCCATTGGCTTCGCAGTCAGGCACGCTAACCGCTCGGCCTCTTAACTAATTAAAAACATTCAAATTATTTTTAAAAAAATGAATTTTAAGTTAGAATATAATAATTCTTTTAACCCCTTAAGGACTGTGATTGCACGATTCTTCCTTTACAGCCCACGGTATATTATCTATAAAATTTGACTTTTTCACTCTAAATAGCCCAAGATTACATGTAATCTGAATTCGCTACTCTCGTATTACATTTCATATTAGTATGTAGACTTTCTAAGCATGCATGCCTTGAGAAGTACTTCCTTCTCCTTTCGTCAGTTCTAAATGGGTTATTAAAAACTAATTATACCACATGCTTAACAATAATACTTATGTCATTCTAACTGCAAATTACATGCACTACTATAATTTTTATAGCTACAGCATCAGATTATTACAATCAATTTTAACACTTGTTATAATTTTAAAATAGGCAAAACAAAATAAAAAAAATGGAATGAAAGCAATAAGTAAATAATCTGATTTGAATCTTAATAAATAAAAATATTGATGAGGTAGAAGGCAGTTCATTTTTAAATATATGTAAAAAAGAATTTGATAAAAAATAGTTGCCATGTGCATTACTTAAATTTGTCAGTTGATGGAACTAGGAATTGAAACTTTTTTTTTCTTTCTCTGGATATGTGTGAACAAATTAAAAAAATTTTTACAATTACCATCAACTTGCATGGAGGTGTGCAGAAAAAAAAAGGAGGAGGCCCATTGCCACAGTAATCAAATACAAGTTGAAACTCTCAGGTTTTTTTGTATTTATGCTTTTAAAAAAGATTGAAGAAAATATATTGAGATGCTGAGTGAAATTCTAAGTAATGTAATTATAATTTTAGAAAAAGCGATGATTTATAAAGAAGAAAACGTTCCATCTTCTAAAGTAGTAAAAATGTCAATTTTATCAAAACAGACTATATAAAAACATAAGTAACATGGCTCAGCTTTAAATAGATTTGTTAAAGCATGCAAGGAAAATATTGAGGAAAGACTGTGTTAAACTCAGTCTGTGCATTACTTTATGGGCATCACAAATCCAAAATAGTGAAGAAAATAAAAAGATGCCCAGGCTGATTAACATCCTAAATGGTTAGTGCCTTTTTTTACAGAAAATTTTTATTTTCTTAAAAGGATTTATTACTTTGACAACTTTAATTCATTTTACACTGAAAAATATATATTTAAAAAACTTTATTTTTTAAGAAAAATTTGGGATATCCTCGATTAAAAACATATTTTATCATTTGCCTCACACTTTTTTGATTGCATGTCAAAAGTAATTTATAGATTAATCTTAATATTTGCATGAATTTTACAGAACGAATAATCAGAATACATAAATTATTGAATGAACAATAAATAAAAGAAAAATAGTCCTAAATTTTGTATTATTATCAATAAAATTCATCAGTCATGGAGAGTTGTCTTGATCATATCATTCAAAATTTTCTTAAGATTTATATTTAACCAATTAATCTTCTTATCTATGGCATTATTCTGGTCTATTATAAAAGGAATTAGATCTGTTATGCCATTATAATGAGAAGTAAATACATATTTTTGGTTTATTCATTTCAATGCAATATAGTCTAAATCCATAGTTTCTTATCAACTTCTCCAGATTTAATTAAAAAATTTGCAAAAACAAAATACAGTCAGGCAGAGGGTAAACTTTGATAGAAATCCTGAAGATTTTAAAGATCCAAAATGCAATTAAAATATTTTTATATAAATTTTATTTTAATTGTAATTAATCAAAATGTAAAATTTGTAAATATTAGATTTTTTAAGGGAAAAAAAACTATTAGATTATTTAAAAAAATAATTTCTAACAAAACAAAAAAACAGAGTCATTACAGATTAGGGTATGAAATATGACCCTTATTTGAAAATACGAGAAAAAAAATAGATGAAAAGTAAAATACACACTATCTAATTTTATAGCTTTATTTTATATTTCACATAATGTTACTTTAAAATACATAACAGTTAAGATGTATAAAAAATTTCCCAGTATCTTTTGATGAACAAACTTATCAAATTAACATATAAAATACACATTATGAATTTAAAGTCTCATATAAGGAAAAATTAGGTTCAAGTTGCAAATTTAAATGCTTAACAAAAAGGTATATGATGATACAATTTGTATTTTTACGTAAAGAAAAATAAATTCAATAAAAACTCAATTACAAAATACACATAAAACAGTTCTGCAGCTTATTAAAGTTATGAAAAATGATCTTCTCTGTCTGCACCAACACCTTCACTATCTTCAATATTACTAAAGTTCAAAAAGTGTGAGAGTCTATGGAGTTCATGGTAAAATTCTTTGGGATTGGCAAGTTGCAAATCATACTTCATTCCTACATCATGTCTTACACCCATGAAATTATAATTCCAGGAACCTTGGGCAGGAACCATAAAGAATCCAAGGAAACGATGAGTTAACAACATTTGGACTCTTTCATAATGAGATGGCAAGTATCCTTTTGGATTATTTCCTCGATCAGTGTTTTGACGTCCCCAGTCGTAGCCACTAGGAGTTAACTTATAAGCAGTAAGAGAGCATGATCCTGGTGTAAAACTGCATGTTATAACAATAGTTTTTTCACCATCCCAAGTTGGATTATCATTCATAATGCTGGCATGTGTAGTGACATCCTGGGGGGAGAGTTGTGGCAACTCATTAGGTTGAGTGTGGATCCAACCGAGGGGTTCCATTTCTTGCAAGTATTCATGATTCGGTAAAAGATTTGGTAGATGTACCATCTGGTGAGTGCCCCATTGTGGTGCCATAACAATGCACCTGATTTCTTTTACTTGAGGTTGATCAGCTGGACTGACTCCATACAAATATCCAGCAATTTGAGTTCGTAGATCTGACACAATTATAAATTTTTTCAAAATATTTTTTGGTAGGATATATGTATATCCAGTTTCTTTGATGTCATCAGATGAAACATAAATATGATTCGTTCGCAAATGAAGATTGGTTGCTGATATGGCTCGAACTCGCCATTCTGTCTTGGATGCAAATGTATCTTTCTCATAATTACTGGTCGTTGAAGTGATGATTTCATCACCGTGTTTATTTATAGTGCGAGTAGTTGTAGCAGTTAGTTGTGTTTGTTCTTTAGTTTGCTTCTCAATCTCTGCAATTTGCTGCCTTTGAGCAGAAGGAGCTGATATTTCCATACCCAAAATTATATCTCTTATCTCTGATTGCGTTAAGGAAGCAACATTTACATTATTCTTTTTTCCATAATCAGCCAGGATTAAATCTTTCAATTGAACTTCCACCTTTATCCACTCTTCGTCAGACAGGGAGGGCCAAATATGATGGAGTTCTGTAACAGTAGTTTTATCAGGTTTTAAAATAACTTTTGTTCGTTCATTATTCACATGTAAAGCTCTCAATATCAGAATCAAACGAGAAAAGGCAGTATAAGATGATATGGTCTTCAGCCAATCATCATATAAATTGAAAAGAACCATCTGAGGTTCAGTGGCCTTTAAAATCAAATCTCCAAACTTTTCCACTTTTAAACAAGCTTGGAACGGCAACTGAAGTTCACTACCTTTGATAACAATATTTGGAAAATCAAGCAAATGTACTTCAAGTGGATCTAACATGCCTTTTCTGGTAACAATGATTTGCTTAGGCTGCTCTTCCACTGGCAATGAACGAATCAATGCAGCAACTTCTTCAGCAGTTTTCCATTTTGCCAACTGTCCTAGACGTTTCTGTCCAGCCCATACTGAAGTATGAATAATTTTCAAAAATAATTGGCCTGTTCGAGGATTGAATATAAAAATTGCCCCATTTATTGGCTTTGTAGTCAAATTACCTTCAAAGGTTTTGTGGATAGTGACTCTGTACACATTGGTATCATCAACGAACCAAATAATTTGATTTGAAAAGAGCTCACCATAGTTTTGTGAGGATAAGTAAGGCTCAGTAGGTTCAGAAGAATATAACTGCAAACCTTTCCTTATTCTTTCTCGTAACACATACAGTGCAGGATTAGCTTTCATTATTTTAGCCATAGCTTGTTGAATTAAAGGTTTTGCTCCTGGGAACCAATTTCCATAAGCACTATGAAGATTGTAGGCCAAATCAATAGCAATCAAGACACCAGTTGGAGAAGGGTAAATACTCATGTTATCAGTTGTATAATCTAAGAATTTAGCTCTGGCATATCTTTCAATGTCATGTGAATCGTAATCTCCCCATCGTAACTGAACATCTATCCAATATTTCTGTGTAGTTGTAACATCCATAGTGTCTTTTGAATCAGCTAGTAAACTGGGTCTTGAACAACTCCATTTATATGCAGCAAACAATAAAATATCTGCGCATGAGCTGTTCATTTTATATGATTTTCTAGGATGTATAGTTTCCTTTTGCACTGTCTCTATTTCTAAAGCATCTAACTCTTGATCAAAAACTTGACAAAGATCCATCACAATGCTTTCATGAATTTTTTGCCACAAATGGGCTCTGAAAATTTGGATCAATGAAATTTTCAAAGTTGGTATTTTACCATGCATAAATATTCCAGTCAAATCAAGTTGTACTTGGAAACCAACGTAAACATTAGCTCTATTTATAGTTGGTGACCACCATAAAGTGAATCTACGATTTGGAATTTGATTCAAACCAGATCTCTGCGCATTGGTCAGTTTCTTATACTTCATAGATTCTTCAAAGCCACTTGCTTTTTCCCAAAACAATCCTTCCCAAGTTGGAAAATATGTACCTTTGAATAAAGTGTGCTCTAAGATACCTTCAACACCACCTAATGCTTGGATCATATCAGTACGATAATTGTTCAAATTCCAGAGTTTACCATCATGTCTCTGATGAGTCCACCAAAATGGATTTTGTTTCAAAACTTGATATTGCTTGAAATCAGTACGGACTCTCCACCCTTTGTCATAAGCAAGAGTATGTCTGTCTTTTTGAAAGAGGGTATTAATTCTAGGTATACCACGATCCCAACTATCTTCTAAGTCTTCAAGAGTTAAACGTCGGTTTTGAGCCAAAGCTTCTTGTCTTTTTAAAGCATATTCAGCCCATACTCTTTGAGAATCAATAAACTCACTTTCCCAAGGTTGAATGTAACGGTACAAGTTAGGAATGACTTGATCTTCATCATGGCTCATGCCTGATCGGAAATGTGTAATTCCAACATCAGTTTGTTTTGACCATCTTAGATCAGACTGTGGAATCAACACATGACCCATGGATAACATTCCAAGGCCACCAAGTTCTTTTGGGGTGTAAAATACAACTGGCGGAAATCGACTGGGCATCTTTGAATTCAGACCAATTTTTATTCGAGTCTGAATTTTGTTCTCACATTTTACAAGTAAATCTAAAAGTTCTTGGGTATTAACAACAGCTTCTCTGAAATATGTCATCAAACCAATCAAGGCAGTGTTCCATTTGTTCACGATTTTAGTAAATGTTGTTGAACCAGATGCCATCAAAATTTGCCTAACCCGATTATGGAATCTTTGCATAGATTCATCATCTACTCGTAAGAAACACTGGGCTGTTCTTTCTTTGGTTACTTCATTTTGTAAATTCCATACACCATCTTTATGTGTGAATTCTTCATGCGTCATACGACATTTTGGAAGGATACGACACTCAAAGCCACTCATGTTAAATAACAAGTTGGGATTATCTTTACTGTACACTGAAACAAAACTGCTTTCCCACTGAACAGTTGTAACAGAACGTGGGAGCCTGTTTTTGATGTCCCAAAATACAGCCCGGCCCAAATTAACATCATGTTTCATCAATCGCATTCTAGCATCCCTAGGCCAGCATTTCTTATTATTGTATCCCACAATGTTCTCATTATTAGGATCAGGATGTTGCGTGAGATATCGCTGTATTAAATCACGAGCATCTTCTGCAGTGAAGCGGAAAAAGATATGCATCCGCTCTATGTATCTTGAATATAATCGAATGGGATGAGTTGTTTCAGTAGCCACATCCTTGTAAGTCAAAAAGTCATTAGGCATTTGAGGTGGTCCCGCCATTTCACTAGCTCTCTGAAGACCCAATACCAAAAGATCTAAAACTAGGCCATAATACTGCACAATAAATGATGCAAACTGAAGTCCTCTTATTATTCCATAAGAATTAGTATGATTCATATCTTTGTAGTTAATAACTACATTACTCTTAGCTGTCATGTAATCAGCAATGTTATGATCAACAATCAATCTTAGAAGCCTATTCAATAGAGTTAAATCTATCTTTTCGTACATTTTCTCATAGCGAGACTCTAGCATTACACAACATTCTCCTTCAGAAGTGTCCCAAACATCTTGCAAGTTATTAATCCCTTGACACCATTTATAAACCAAGAGTGGAGGAGGTTCTGAGTCAGCTGGTTTAATCCAAGGAGGAAACAATCTTCTTTTGTCAGCTTCATACCAAAGGTACTGATCAAGATAGGCATCAGTAATTTTTTCTAATGGCTCAACATCATACACAGGTATCAAATGACTATACAGGTCCATAAACTCGATTCCAACTTCTTTGAATTGTCTGTGAGTTAACAGATGACGCTTGATACGAGAAAGAGCTTCATGAGGATTATCATAAGCTTGTTCAATCAAACCCAACTCTTCTCGTTGGGATTGATTCAATCTACTTTTTACACTGTATGCCTCTTTAAGACGCTCCAGAGCTAGAATGAGAAGTTTAGTATCATGTTTATATGAAAGAGGTGGGAATGGAATAGGTGAAAATCTGCGGCTCTCTAACCAATGGACTGTTGTTGTGTATATAGCAACTGCTTCTTCAGCACTAATATAAGGCCCATCTTTCAAATAGTTATGTTGTCTTTCCTGCTCAGCTTTCAAATATAAGCGAGTCAATCGTCCAAGATTTTTCTTGCACACAGTTTTGTCAACTGTGGCTCCTCTTCTTATTCTCTCACGATTGTAATGAGCCGTATTGGTCCACCAATCCGCTTTCATTTTTACATAACGTAATATCATGTTCTCAATGGGTGTAGGCAAACCAGGCACTTTCCAAGGAATGTTTGCTTTCCAGCAACGCCATGCCTCACTTAAATGTTGCAAAATGGTTCTGGCTTTATTTTGTTTCATACCCTCAGGCATCATATCTAATATATCATGCATAACAGATGCTCTAAGCTCAAGATCAAAATGACTTTCAACACGCTGTTTAGTTACAGTTTTAGCTACACCTTTAGAGTGTCTTCCTTCAAATTGACGAGAAAGTAAATTACCCAGCCATCTTTCAAGGAGTGGAGTTACACCACGCATAAAAAATAACCAAACTCTCCATCCAGGTGCCCAAAAGCCACAGCCAGGTCCTTTACCAATCGGTCCAGTATTGAATCTATAGTAGATTAAATGCTTTAAATCTTTACACATTCGAATTTGTCTCATAAGTTTATATTTGTAACGATACATGCCAGTCAGTTGACCTACATGAGCAAATATATACTGCAAGCCATCTGCCAATTGGAATGCATCAACATTATTCAAACGATATTGTACGTGACTGTCAACAACCAGCTTAGTTAATCGAAGTATTTCTCTACATAAATGAAAAGCATTACCGAATCTTGATTTCTTCCTTTCTTTGGTAGTTAAAGTTTTAACAGGCTTCAGATTGAAATTATAATCTAAATGAAGGTAGTTCAAATTTTTTCGATGAATAAGTAAATTCAACATGTTATAACCTTGACGGCAAACATGAAGGCCTACTTCTACCCAATCAAGAGTAGTTGTTTGGAAGAATTTGGTAGACTTAAATGATCTGAACAAATATCTTTTCTTTTGAGGTTTAGGAGGTCTATGTTTAAGAGCATTTAAGACATAATACTTCAGTAACTTTTGATAAGATACTCTTACTTTAACAGGCATTCCAGGAGGACAATGTTCGCGATACCAAGATTTTACAAGTGGAACATCAATGGCTCTTCTGGTTCGACCAGAACGCAAATTGAATGGCCTAGGTGCCCATAGAAGTGCAATGCCATTTGCTGTATTATCAGTATACAAAGGGCAATCTTGAAGAAATGGTTGAACAAATTCTGGAAGTTCAAAATCTTCATCATCATCTGGTAAAGGTTCTGCTCCTTTTACAGCATGTCTGTGAGATATAGGATTAATCAAAGGATCAAAATAAAATGCAGGCAAATCAGGATCTTCTGTTTTAATGAACACTACATTGGGTGCATGATACCAAGAGAGATGTACATAATGAGGTAAATTATTATACAGATATGGGAAAGCAATTCGATACTCTGTACGTATAGGCTGACGTATAATAATTTTGTTGATGTCATTGAACTCGTTCCAATCTTCATCAGCAGGACTTGCATCTTTGATTAAAGGTTCAAACTTTGGTCCACCAGGGATAGACATATTGAGCGCTTTTGCTGTGAAGAATGATTTGAGATCAAATAGATAAAAATAATTATCATCAACTAAATCTGTCAACAGCTGATTTGCAAGTCGATATAAAGTTGCAAGTTGAGGGAGAGCCAAATTCCAACGACGATAAGTTGTACCATTGACATGTTTGGTATCAACTAATGGTTTATGATCATAAAACCACTTGCATACTTGTGAATCTTCTTCTGAATCTAATTCCATCTGAATGGCTTCAAGAGGTTCCACATCAAGAATGTTATCAGCATAATCTAGAGGTGGTTCTTCATCGTCGAATGGTGGGAATCTCATACGTTTAAAGTGTCGCCTATCTCGTTTTTCTCTTCGCATCATAATCCACATAGTTCCCCATTGAGAAATATATACAGGTTCAATTACCCAAGGGATTTCATTGACGAATGTTATGGCACCTGTTATGTGGTATAACACTTTAACATCGCGGATCTGTTCCCAAGGCATTGGCATATTCTCCATTAGTTTCAAAACTGCATGAGGCATATATTTTAAAGCTCCCAAATAAACTCTTTTATCATGGCGATATTTTCTACTACTCATGTCACCATGATCACGAATAATTTTTCTGATATGCTCAGGGGGCATATCTTCTTTTTGGGCATCAACAAAACCAAATTTACGTTTTTCAGCATACCTCTTACTTTGCAGTTGCTGCCACTTTCTAGCTTTCTCCTGAAGCTTTTCTTCGGATAGTATTTCAGGCTGTTTTAATATTTGCTGCTGCTGTTGCATTTGTTGTTGCTGCATCTGAACTTGAGCCTGTGCATGGGCTAGCTGAGCAGCAAACGCCTGCTGTTGGGCTATCATGCCCATCACATAAGGATGGCCTAGCATTTTAAAATGTTATTTTGGTTGTTTAGAACAGAATAAAAATCAAGCACACGCTAATAATGAAGTGGTCCAGTTATTAGTTATTAAGCGTGTGAAGTCAAATAGTTGGCATCGAACATGATGCTATTCATTAGTTTTAATTTCGGTGGACATTTAATTTGTTCAATATTTAGTCACAATTTATCACATCTTTCAAGCTTTGCAGATAAATCTCGAGAAAATAAAGCATATAATTGGAGTTTATAACAAGTTACTTACACCATTTATTTTGTTTGTACACTTTTACTCGGCTTTATGTAACATGATTGCGGTTGCAGGGAAAAACATCTTCAATTAGTTAACTGAAATTTTACTAAAAAATTTATGTTTTTTTTTTTCAATTTCCTTGCTTTAGATTTGTTACAAAATAATTTAAATCAACCAATTTTACAAACATGTTTGTTTAAAGATGTTTCACTTTTAATTGATGAGTATGTAAATAACTTTTGCAACTCGACACAGCTCGTCTTGTTTACTTCGTGCTATGACGTCAGTTCAGCTGTTGTCCTGTTGCCTGCTGTCTTGCGTGAAGTGAACTGTGATGTTATCTTGGGTTATTGTCTCTTTCCGTTTGCAGTTTTAATTCTGACAATTTTATTCCTTTGTTGTGTAATTTTGGGGTTGCGCGTTTAACTTGGAGTTAGATATTTTAAATTTTACTATTAAATTATGGCTCAAAATCCTACAAGCAGTGCTTTACGTGCTCTAGCCTTGGAATTCAAAAGCATTCAAGAGGAGCCAGTCGAAGGTTTTCGTGTTAAACTTGTTTCTGATGAAAATCTTTTTGAATGGGAAGTAGCAATATTTGGACCCCCCAAAACTTTATATGAAGGTGGTTATTTTAAAGTAAGAAAATAATTTGATAATATTTTAAACTAAATTCGTATATTTCTTTTTTATTTTTAATTATTTAACATGTTGGTAAATATTTTTGTTTGTCCTCATTAATATAAAATTTTTTGTATTCCTTTTTTTTCTCTTTAATTAGTATGTTTGTAAATAGTTATTATTTTCCCTCCCCCCTTTGTCTTTTTTACAATTTGTAATATTTCTTGTAATCTTTTTTTTCTTTTAAAAAAAAAAAAAACTTGCCATATTCTCGATTTTTTAATTTTTAAAGTAATTCTAATTTAATTTTAAGCGTTACTTTTTTGTATCTATGAATCGTACCTTCCTACAGTTAAATTTTAATCTTGAGAATAATAAGTTTTTTTAATAATGATCAACTGTAATTGATTAAAGCTAAGCCAATGGGGCATTTCGTTTTAAATTAGGTTGCATTTTAAAATTTGTTTTTGTAATTTTTTAATTTCCAAATTTGAAATAATAGAATTGTTCTATTATCAAAATAAAACAATAATTAAAAGAAAATTTTTAAAACAAAAAAAGGATTGTAGATTTTATGATAGCAGACCAAATTCATTAGATACCCTTTTTTTTCCTTCTGTGTATTAAAGTACATTAATGAAATTGATTAGTAGTCAAAACAAAATTTTAAAACTAGTTTTTTAATGAAACATATTCTTCAATTGAAAGTTCATTAACATTAATCAACAGACAATTAAGAGCTGTTAGCTCATGAAATTTCCCATACAACCAATACAGATTTTTAAATTAATAACCTTTATTTGGGGAAAATAAATACCTGATCAGTATTTTAAAAAATTCTTTTCTTTTATTTAAATAAAGTCTATGATTTTGCATTAAGATACTTCTATTAAATACTGGGAAAAACACAAAATTAATAAAGGAAATAGGATTTATATAATAAATTTGATTTTATGATGTGGGTACAATTGAAAAGGCAAATTTACCATTTAAAAACGTAATATTTGCTGACTTTAAAATTATGTAACTATCTTTAAAAAATGAGCAGTTTTAATATTTTTTGTTATGTCTTGTTGTCATTCATACTTACTCCAGTTTTCAGAAACTTTCTTAAATTAAAAGAATTTTTAAAAAATGATGAACTGGGTGTTACTGACATGGTACATTATGTTCATAGCAACTAGTGTTTAATTTTTTAAAAAAAGATTTTAAATTTCTAAAGGTTAATAAAAATTAGAGAAAATCTAAATGATATCAAGAGTTATTTAAAAAATAATAGAACTGCTTTGATTTTTTTTGTATCTGACTTATATGCATTTTAAGTCAGCAAATATAAAAACAGTAATTGTTGAAATAGCCTAATACTAAAGTAGGTATTTCAAATAAATGAAAGAAAAAGGAATGTATATTTCAATTTTATTATTCGTTTAATATTAGGTAGTGATTTTACTTCATGATGGTATCTCTGATGACTTACCTGTATGTATGTACCTGTATAAATATTATTCAATGAATGAACACTTCTCAGATTGCTTAATTTAGTATAATTCCATATCATCACATATCCCTAGTTCACATGAGCTGAAATTGCCAAAGCACCGAATAAATTACCCAGTTGTTTAACTATAAATAAATAAAAAAATATGTGTGTAATGTCCATTCATAGTAATCATGACAGGTTTTAATTTTTCTAATGAAAATATTTACAATTTCGAATTTAATGTATATTATTTTGGTTGAAGATTGAGATCTTTGTTTTTTGATATATAAGATATAATAATTACATATATATCTTGTAAGATCAGGGGTCTGGAAGAAATTTATGTCCGTTAACGAACCCTTCACAAAATAATTTATCTTTTAATCGGTAATCGGACCCTTCACAAATTTGTTTATCTTCATTATTGTTTTGTCAATAGAATAAACCCTTCCCAGGGGAGAAAAAAGAGACTGTTGGAAACGAACTAAGTTTTCCAAGTTTCCCTAAGTTAATATTCCAAATGTAGTATTCTAAGAAAATATTTCTATATTTACAAACATCATGTGCGCATTCTTATTGATATTAAATATTTTTTTTGTTAATAAATAATTGATTAATTTATATTTGTCCATAAAATTAATTTATAGAATATTATGTAAATAAAAATTAATTTCTGGCAATTTTTTAAGTAAAATATTATAAATTTAAGAATTGTTTAAATTTACCTAATGCATAACACATTAAAAATAATACCAGGTGTCTGTTTAGAAGAAATTACAGACCCTTCACAGAATAACTTTTCATAAAAACAGACCCTTCACAAAATAATTTATCTTGTAATCGGACCCTTCACAAATTTGTTTATCTTCATTATTGTTTTGTTAATCAAATAAACCCTTCCGGGGAGGGTGGGGGGAGATGGTTGGAGGCAAACTAAGTTTCCCTAGGTTTAAATTCCAAATGTAGTATTCTAAGAAAATATTTCTACTCTTGCAAACATCGTGTGCGCATTCTTATTGATATTAAATCATAGGGTGACCTGGGGTAATTCCTGATCAAAAAACGCAAACATCTATTTTATGAAAAAACTATTCAAAATAAAATTTTAATATTTACTGGAAGTTTGAGGCTATATGAGATGAGTCCAATGCCACCTTCTTTTGTTTGAAAATCTAATTAGAATTTATAAGATTTCAAATTTTTAGTGATCAGGAATTACCCCTGGTCTTGATCATTTCTGGGGTAATTCCTGATCACTTCTGGGGTAATTGCTGATCATCAGTATTTATTGTAAAGGGGCTGTTTTAAAATAATTATATAATGGTAATTAACAAATAAGACATCAAGATCAAACAAATAAACCAAAAAGATATGTTTAAGCAGCTAATAAAATTATTTATTTAAAAGCAAGAAGAAAGATTAACACTTTAAATTTTCAAAAATCTTTGCATCGTGCCATACATTTTAGGCAATCAGCCAACTCATTCTCATGTTCTTCTGAAATATAAGAGAGTTCCCACATGTGTTACTTTTGCTGGATTTTTTAACTTCATTAAGGGAAAGTGTAAAGTTAAGCAGGGTATGTCAACAGCTCTGGCAGTAGCTCTCACACTGAAATTTTCATTTTCAATCATTAAAAGAAATTCACTAATTTTGTTTTCTAGAAGCTTAGTATCCTTTTTAGGGGCTTATAATTTCTCACCATATTTATACTAGGCTAATTCATAAACTTAAAAATTATTCTAACAATTATACTAGGCTAATTTATAAACTTAAAAATTATTCTAACGATGTACACACATAAAATTAAGATAGAAGCAAGGTAAAACAAACCAGAAATGGTGCAAATCAGAATACAGTCTTGTATACAGTTAAAAACAAATTTAGTGATGACAGTTAAAATATATTTTATAGTTGTTCCACTTAATAAATATGAACTGTTATTTAAGAAAAGACAATTAGGTATTTATAAGCTATTTCATATACTATTTATAAGAAGAAATGACAATGATCAGGAATTACCCCAGTGATCACTAATTATCCCATCTGTAGGGGGCAACATTTGATATAGTTTCCTACAATCAATTATAATGTTTACAGTAGATGTGAAACAATTAAACAAAAGCTTACACTACTTTTATATCAAAGAAAAAGAAAGTGACTCAAAATATTTATTATTTAGAGAAGGAAGGGGGATCTTTGCAGAAATGTGCACATTTTGAAACTCATCTTTGAAATGGAAAATACAGAAAGCAGTTTAAAAGATACTTATTTTGTTAGATTAAACAAAAAATTATTATTAAGTAAATGTAGTTATACTTTAGTTAAGTGTACAAGCATTCATGTCCATGTCTTAAATTTAAAAAAAAATTATTTTTTTTAAATAAAACTTAGGTGATCAATATTTACCCCAGAAACAGAGTGATCGTGAATTACCCCGGGTCACCCTAATTTATTATTTTTTTGTTAATAAATAATTGATCAATTTAAATTTATTTATAAAATTATGTAATAGAATATTATGTAAATAAAAATTAATTTCTGGCAATTTTTTAAATAAAATATTATAAATTTAAGAATTGTTTAAGTTTACTTAATGCGTAACACATTAATAGTGATACATTACTAAGTTGTGTTATTTAAAATATGTCAATTGAAATTATTAAAAATGTGAGTGATTTTGTTTCCATTATTCGTCCGAAACTAATATTCTGTGTTGAGCAGTACAGGCAAGACTCCAAATATTTGTATGTTGCATCTCTAATTTAGTATCAGCAATTGTTGAAAAGAATCTTGTATCTATTTACAATTTAAAAACTTCTTGAAAAGGTTTTTAGCAATTTTTGCAATAACAGGACCCTATTTGCACAATTTCACAAAAGCAGGACCCTGGTTGAAAGAATCTGACTTAACGCTTATTTTATATTCACAAATTATGAATAGTTTTTTCACAATTTTTCAAAAAACATAACCTTTCTCAAAATGTCTGGACAGATCCCTGAAAAACATTGAAACATTTGAACACTGGAATTTTAAATCAAAATTTTCTGTTGTTCGATGCTATTATTATAAGTAATTTTGAATTATTGAAATGTGTCTTAGTGAATAATTTGCTCAAAATACATGTTTTCCTGTGAGTTTTCCTTTAAATTGTAAAATTATATAAACAAATTTTGGAAATAGGTATATAACATACATTATGAAAGAAACCAAAGCTACGTGGAAATCAATAGCATTAACTGCCAAAAAAAATGGAACGAATATTTCCGCAGATATGAAAACCAAACTTTTTACTTCATTATTCTCAAATGAAAATAGAAAAATTACAAGCCTTTTTTTTTTCCATTCCAATGCACAAGAATGGCATATAATTTTGAATATAATTATGGAGAAAAGATAGAAGCTTTCGAAAATTTCTGCAGAAAAGAAAACCAGCATTTTTTACTTCCCAAATGAAAAATCTTTCTGCAAGAACTCAGTAACATTCTGCGACAATGTCGCCACAATTCTGCTACTGGATTGGTGATTTTCTTTAAAAAAAACTCTTGTAAACCTGAAATTTTTATTCTTTTGGTGTTTTATTTAGATTTTCTTTAATTGCAGGCTCATGTGAAATTTCCACCTGATTATCCTTATTCACCACCATCCATCAGATTCCTATCCAAAGTATGGCATCCAAATGTCTATGAAGTAAGGATTTTTTCCTCTTTTTAAGCCACTAGCGAGGCAGCATACAAAATTAATCTATGGAGCATTTTATATATTAAGTTCAGAATAATGTGTAATAATGAGATTTTAAAAAGTACTTTTTACAATGTTTATAGTGAGTGACAATGTTTAAAGTTGAAAAGTTAAGGGTGTCTACGTGCCATCTTAGTGATTTTTTAAAACTGTAAAGTGCATTATCAGATAAATTTAGAAACAAATTTTTTTTAATTTAAAATGACCTTATTTAATTAGATTTGAAATAGAATTAAAATTTGAAGTTGAATAATGTTCGATATTTAATTGCTCATTATTGATAAATGTTTTTTCTTCCAACAATTTGAACATTAAATTTTTTAATATTACTCACAAAATTATTTATGTAACTCATTAAATTATAGTTTACTGTTCTGTAAGTTTCATACAGTATTTTCTTTTAAAGATATTTTTTCATGTTATATATTTTTTAATCAATTGATGTAATAAATAGCTTTTTTTTGTGTTGCTTTCTGTTTTAGTTGTTTAATTTTGTGACACAAAGAAATTGTATTTAATTAATTTTCTCACCTTTTTATTATTTTTAATTAGTTTAATACAATAGTATTGAGTTAACATTTCTTTTGTTTTTAAATAAGAATGGTGATTTGTGCATTTCTATTCTCCATCCACCAATTGATGATCCTCAGAGTGGTGAACTTCCTTGTGAACGTTGGAATCCTACTCAAAACGTTCGGTAAGCTTATATAAATAAATTTCTTAAAATTTCTTTGTATAGTCCAAAGATTGTTATTTGTGCTTCTAGGAAATAATTTGTGAAAAAAATGTCATTGCATCAATATTAAACTGTAACCATCAATATTAAACTATTTATTTTTATTTATTTTATAAACGTTGTTGAACGGCCAACCTAATTCTGTAAATTTGCATCACTTTTGGTAATTCTGAAATGGCATGCTCATTTTTTTTTATGCCTTTGTATTTTGCCTTTGGAAGTAGAATTAAAAAATTTATTAAAATTTAAATGAAAATTTATAGGTTTCGCTTCTAGGCTACCTTAGTTTTACCCACCATAACTAAACAATTTCTTTTTAGTAGTTTTCAACCTATAACCATTCTAATAATTGAAACATTGATGGAATGGCGAGTAGACACTTTTCTTATTACAGGCACTCTTTCTGTGCTCCATTTAACAGATTTAATTGTGTACATTTTTTACCATTCAACTAATTTTCTTTCCTTCGAAATTGAAAAAATAAATTTAAAACTACTGACTAACGAAAATTAAAATCATGTATGTTTAAAATTATGGTAATAAAATTATTAAATTTTTGATATGGAGTACAGTAAGCTGATTTTATGAATCAATGACATATGTTTTTTCTATGTATTATACTTAATTTTATTTTTAGTGTGTAAGAAATTTAATTATTCGATTGTCAGTTATAAAAATTATTACAAATCATGTTATACTGTATTATTTTTTATGTAAGCAATATTTAATTTTCAGCACAATATTGCTCAGCGTTATTTCACTATTGAATGAGCCTAATACTTATTCTCCGGCAAATGTTGATGCTTCGGTTATGTACAGGCGTTGGAAGGATTCAAAAGGCAAGGATAAAGAATATGAAAACATAATTAGGTATTTGGATTAAGTTGCTTTTTTTTTACTTATTTTTGTTATGGTGATGTTGTGTTGTCTTGTAGTTTTTTCAATATTTTTATTGAATTTAGTATTTCCACATCACGACCCACTAGGCAACTAAATATAGCTGATGATAACTTTGAAAAATTGTTTTTCTATCCAAATGCCACTTTTTTAATTAAAAAAGCTTCTCGTAGACATCTTTTAATTTTTTGTAATTGAAATTTTAATCAACATTTTATAATCTTAAAATCCCTTTATTTCTCAATTTTCCTTCATTTTAGATTTAAAACCTGTTATGGTTATTATATTTGCTTCAAAAGAAATTTCTTACATTATCAATATCAAGTTTCTAAATTTTCACAAAGTGGACACTGAGAAATTTTACACCTGGCCTGTAGCAAAATTTCCCAATTTCGCCCTATAACTTTCAGTAACTTTTTGTGCAAATCTGCATAATTATCAAAATATATACTGACAAATTGTTATCTCTAGGCTATTGCAGTATTTTTCATTCTGTTGAGGTCACATATCTGTATGTTGGTTACATGGTTAATTTTATTTGAAACCCAAACTCAGTTTCAATCTGCTTGTTTTCCCGTCTGACTAAACAGCTTTGTCTAAGTTATTTAATACAGAGTGGCAATGGAGAGAAAAATCTGCTTGTTTTCCTGACTGGCTAAACAGCTTTGTCTAAGTTATTTAATACAGAGTGGCAATGGAGAGAAAGAAATTCTAAATATGCTTTAAATCTGTTTTTTTAATTTTCACAAATAAGCTGATGATGGATATTTACTATATTTGGCTGTATCTTCCAATGCATGTGAAATTAAAGGCTGGCACCTATGCTCTTTAAGGAATGCTGTCGTAATGAAAACGCTGATAAAAGAAAAGTAAATTTAAAAAATCAAAAGAAAAACAAAGTTTTTTCTTACTTCTGAAATATAACTTAAGTTAAAAAAATTTGATAGTCGCAGTTTTCCTTATTGTTAGTTATCTGTCAAGGAAAATTAGATATATTAGAAGTGCTCTGTTAACATGCTTTAGTTAAAGTAGAAAAACAAGCAAAAATTAAACTAAAAAATTCTAAATTTTTAAAACAAAGTGTTGAAAAAACGAAATTGACTTTCCTGAATATAATTTTAAAAAAAGAAGATAAAAAAAATCAGCATTACAAAACTCATGGTTTGATAACAAAGTAATCTAATTTCAATTTTTCAAATTTCGCTTTTCCAACTTTTTATTTATGTTCTTTCAGAACACAAATAACAAGTTTCAGAACTTAACAAATATGTGTAAAAACTATTAATAATGTATAGTAAAATCTATTAAATAAATTATTAAATCTATTAAAATTTCTCCCAAAAAATCTTTGTCTAAAAATTTTCCAAATAATAAATTGAATATTTAGCCAAATATTCGGCAAAAGAGCCGAATACTAAATATGGGCCAAATAACTGTTACATCCCTACTCAATACCACAAAATGCATCATTTTATTGCTTTAAAGTTTTGTGGAATTAATAGAATTTCTAAAAAATATCAAGGGCTATTTCTCTTAGTCTAATAAAGCTACCCTTTTATTTCCCACATTTTTTTAAAGGTTTTATGCTGTTTAATAATACTGTATAATAGTATAATACTGTATGATTGGAAGTTAAGTGCAAAATAATATAAATAAAACACAAATTAGTTTGATCTAAAATCCAAGTTTGCAAGAGTACTCTGATAGACGCCTCTTGAATCTGAAAACAATACTTTTATTAAAATAAAACAGTATGTAAACAAGGCATGGCAAAAATATCTTAAAGATTCTTCATAATTTCCTTTCTCAATTCTCATGTATTTCTTTATTTTGAAGAAGTAATGAAGCAAAATCATTTTATTTTTCTCTCTCCTCTAAAACTTAATTCTTATATAACTAACAGAAAGTATAATTATATTTAAAACTAACTGGAGAGTTTACTGGACTATCAATCTTGTTATTTTTATTATATTACTGGTTTTTAAATTTGAAATTAGTAGTACCTATATATTTCTAATATAGCAAATCATGACTCTATGAGATCATCATTCAGAATTTTTTAACGTTAATTTTAAATTTGTCTGCTTTATAGTTGAAAAGTTAATTATGTTTTTTAAGAATGGTAGATAAAATCATCAGTTTTCTCTAGAGAACAATTGTGTTTGTGATTAACATATTCTTGAATGTAAAATTAGGAAGGTTTAGCTAAAATGGATAATTTTGTAGTTTGAGTTACAATTATAGTCTCAAATCCCAAAAATGGTTAAAAAGAAAAAAATTTTAAAAAATTTTTGCTATATTTTTAAGATGTCAATACATATTTAGCTTATTATTTATGTATAAATGCAGTTTCTAACTCTGCTGAATTTCTGAGTATATTAACAGGTTTTATCAGTTTTTCCTAATTTAATCAGAAATTTTCCTACTTTCTGTATATAAGATTGTCTTACTCATTTAATGTCAATCATAAATGGAAAATACTGCAGTTAGCTTATCGTTATAATTATTAATGTATTATAGTCTTTTTAATAACTATAAAAATTTAAAATTTCCTGTAGTAATATATATTAGGTGGTGTTACCCAATAGTTGTATGAAATTTATGTTTCATACGATCTATTGGGTTTTTCCCTTTTCATGTTGATAATTTGGCTGTGTAAAAAATTATTAATTTTTATAACTTAACTCTAAATAAATGTATCTCTTGTAACTCATGTATTTTAGATTTTCTTTTAAGATAATTGTGATTGTATGCCAAAAAATTATGGGAGTAAATTTTTCAGAAAGAAGTCTTTAAAATCTTTCTGTTTTGCTATTTAAGAAATCTATGAGAGAAGTTATTTTAATTTTTTTATTCTGTAAAAGTGCACTTTAATAATACAGGTTTTTATTCTTGAAACTGACTGTCTTAAGATTTATTATTTATTTTCATAAAAATACTTAATAATTTATGTTTGAATTAAGGAATCGCAAAATTATTTAGTTTTAAAATTAATACAAATTCTAATCATGAAGGTAAATAAGTTACAAGTATGTATTATATGCATAGTTCATTCTCTTGATCAGTTTCTTTCTTTCTTTCTTTTTAATTTGAATCTATTACTTATGAAGACAGGGTAAAAATTTAATGTTCACTATATAAATTATCTCCTTAATTTCCCCTTTTAGTTTGGTGTTCATATTATGAATGTCATGAGAAGAACTAAAGAGTATGAGGTCATGCTTTTTTAATGATCTTTATTAGATATTCTTCTATGTGAACTCATTTGGTATTTAAAAGTTTTTGTTACAGTGTAACTTTGACTGTAATTGTCTGTTTGTGCCATGCAGTTATAATACCATTTGTGGAGAGCACGATCCTGGCGATCAACTAAACTGGTATCCGTATGTGGCAGTACTTAGAGTACTTTAAGTATATCGTAACTGAAAGTTTCTTTATTCTGTCAAGGCTTAGGGAGAAGGGTTTCATATGGTGTAACTTTGGTTAAAATTGCATGGCATTCCTACCATGACAGGGTAGGAATGCCCACCAGGAAAACCTTGAAAACCTGGAATTATCAGGAAATTTTTTTTATACTGGAAAAAACTTGGGAAAATCAGAGAAATTTGAATAAAAATCAGGAAATTTTAAAGAAAGCTGGAAATTTTTTTAATTGCATTAATTTAAATTATTTACTGATTTTCTTAATTTAAATTATTTCATCCATTATACCCACTTTTTTTAGATGGAAATGTATCTCCAAGCAGTTAAAATATCATCAACTTAGCAATACTTTGCTTGCATCAAAATTTGCTCCATTATAGCTCTGTTAAACTAGAATGCCACATAAAATTCTCCCATTGTTGCTAAGCGAATGTGGAAACCTTTGACCGCTATGGACTGTGCAATTTAGGAAAGATTGTGGTGGAGATGGAAGAAGGGATTAGGATATTAGCTTCTGTTTTTAAATTCTGTCCTTGGGCTGAATCCATTTATGGCTTAAGTTTGTTCCAATTGATTTCGTAGTAATTTTCCATTTTGTCAAAATGTTTTTGCATTTTTAACTTTATAAAATTCTCCAAAAATTAGTTGGTTATAATTTAATAATAATAGATTTTATATTGCACTCTTTTTCTGAAAGCTTTTGTATCCCCATTAAAAGAAATCTGTGAATTCTTTTTTCTCAGCAAACCAACCAATCACATTTTTTTTTACAATCGCTAACAGCAATGTTTATCGACAAATTGTTACAATCGTTGCATTAATGCTAATAATGCTAATTTTAATTTTAAGAAAAGGTTTTTTTAAGAACTAACTATATACTAATATTTAATTTTACTCTTTTGTTGGTCAATATATGATTTTTGATTCAAAATTTTGTACCAAAACATTAAAAAATGAATAAAAATATCTTGCCAAATTGTCAAAATAAATTATTTTTTTCAAGATATGTTAAGAAAGTAACATTTTGAATAAAATATTTTATAATATAGACACTTTTCTTGCCTACACTTTATGAGAATAAAGAAACTAAAACCTGGAAATTTTAAAATTTTTATCTGGAAAACCTGGAAAAATCAGGGAAATTTGAAATCTGATTTGAATGGCCACCCTGCATGACCAATACAAGATAGAGCCCTGAGAAAATGAGGTTATGTGCTAGGTCATGTTTGAATAATATTTCTAAATATAACAAAAGCTTTGTGTTTGGTAGTACTAATACATAGTTTTCCATGGTTAACATTAATTAGTCAATTTTTTATTATTTTAAATTTTTTTTAATTAATGTGTATTTTTATTTATGTGCTAATTTAAAATTATTAGGAAACAAGTTTCTGCAACGCATGCCGAAGCTACAAAAGATAATGTAATAGTGCCTATGACTCTTGAAGAATATTGCATTAAGCATACAGCTAAACCATCTGAGCAAGAATCCGATATGACTGATTTCTACGATGATGATTATGGAGATGACATGGATGAGGAAGATGAGGATGAAGAAGATGAGTATGATGAGGATAATGAAGATTCTGGGAATGGTGAAACATGATATTTTGGTTTCATCTTTCCTAGTATCATTTCAATTGAATTTTATTTGTGAAGCAAGTTTTAGAGCCATACCAAAAATGTTGCAATTTATGGGCAAAGAGACAATATTGCGGAACTTTTATGGCAAGGTGTTATAAAAACACATGTGTGCTTAATGAAAATTGCATTATGTAGCATTCATCAATGACTCCTTATCATTATCAGAAACATTTCAAAAGTTAACCTATGAAATGTTTCTACATCATTTAACCAAGGTGTTCATCAGTCTTAAATAATTTGCATTTATCAGTTTTATCGTCTTGATAGAGTGTTATTTTAAGTCTTCCATTGTGTGATTGGGTTTTTTGATGGAAGTTGCAAGATTTCTCTAATGTACAGAATCATCAAGAGTAATCTGTAATCATTGTTTTGTTTTCCCTGCTTAATAAATTATTATTTGGGACACATACTGATTTTCTTTCATGCGTGAATTTATTGCTTTATTCTGCTTAATAATGTTTAAGGTAATAGTTTATAAATATATAGAATAGTTAATTCTGTTTATATTATACTGCTGTTAAATAATCATTAACTATGTAGCTTTCGTGAACACAATTAAACATTTTGCATTTTTTAAGAACACTTATGTATTTAAATGCGGTGCCTTCCTAACACTTAACGGAGTTCTGGACAAAACATTTTGTGCAGCTATTTCAACATTCCTTTTCCACGAGACTTTTATTTTAACGAAACTTGTTCAATTCTGTTAGATTTTTGCCAAAGTCTTCTAAATTTTTTTTAAAATTCTTTTCAAATTTAATTCTGTAATATGAGCAACATCACATTTTTTCTATACATTTTCTTTTCAAATACTATTTTGCTGTTAATCTTTTATCTATGAAATATATGACTTAGAACCCGTTGAAACAAAGGAATTTTGGACTTATTTAAACAATTATCTAAAAAAATTAAAGTAACACCTTATTTTTTATTTCTCTAAATAGTTTTCATGTGTAGGGCTTCTATAAATTTTCTGCCATTGCCTTCTGTAAACATGCTTAAGCTATACTGTAATATGATTCAAACAGAAAAAAAAGTTTTTTTTTTTTTTTTGAATGTCTGTGGTGTGGGACCATTTAGAGTCCTTAGCTGTAAGAGTTCTAAGGAAGTAAGATGGTCGTCCTTCCCTTTCCACCACTCTGATAAAATAATCTGAAACTTTTGGAGACTAAGAAACAGTTTGTTATAATGGGTAAATGATATATTTAGTAGAATTATATTTAAGGCACATCAGTAAATATCTAAAATATGTTTTTCTTAGTGATTAATCGAATTGCATAGTAAATGAATAACATTTTTATTTTAAACCGAGTGTATGCTAGCTAATACAATAAGTTATGCATATGGCAAATAAACAAAGACTTCCTTTTTACATACCTGAAAATGGCACTCATTACAAATTATTTTTTCAGCAAATTTGCCTTAAAATTTAATTGCTTAGATTACGTTGATTTTGTTTCTGATGCCTTTGGATGTGTACTTCTATATTTCAGGCATTAAAAAAAATAAAAAAACAATTATGATTTAATGTTTGATCTTTTTAAAAATACATGCTGAACATATTTTTTTTTAAATTTAATTTTTAGTATTATATCTATGGTAATAAGGACATGGTATTAATTTCTATCTCAAATTTTGAAGTTGTATCTAAGAAGTCATATTGATTTTTGCATAACAACTTTGAAACAAAATAGGAATTGATTTAAAAGCTCAAGAAGTTATTAACAATATACTTCATAGTTTTGCATGTATTTATCGGTTTCCTTTTTTTTTTTTTTTTTTTCATAAGGAGCATTTTTTATATGTTAAGTTTTCAAATTAGATTTTTTTTTTAAATTTAAGGAATAAAGTAGCTTTCTACATTTAAAAGTAAAATCTTTTTGTTGAAGCACAAATTCCAAAATTTCTGGATTGTGAATTCCAGAAAATTCACCAGTTTTAAGTAGAAATTTATGTGATATAGGATTGAAAATAAGTTAGATAATTCTCAGTTAACAAAGAAAATAAAAATTATTTCATCCTGTTTCCCCCCCCCTTCAATGTTTGTTTTTTTAGATGTATTAGTCTCATGACCAAAAGGTCATTTAGAGTGCAGATTTTTAGGCATTTCTTGAATAATATAAATTAGCAGTTTACTTTTTTTTTTGTGTTAATCAGAGATGATTGTGCTCCGGAAAAAGTCCGGATTTTTCGCCAACTGTGACCCTGAAATTTTCGGAACTCCTAGGTCCAGAAGTTTCAAGAAATCATCGATCATATTTATGTATGAAAATTCTTGTATATTTTATTTAAAAATATTAGAACTAGAATTTATACATGACATCACTTTCATTTGTAAATATTTTTTCTGGTAGAATAAATGTGATTAGAGGTAAAAGTAAACTTATACAAAATTATTAATTTAAATTATACTGCTTGTTTAGAATTTCATGTTTTGAAAATATCAAGGATTTAAATTTAAAAGGACATAAATTTTTTGAACTGCATCATCAATGATTTGACTCCAGAAATTTTCAGGATTTTTGAGTTGGGCTCACAATCACCCCTGGTTAATAAATTATCCAGCTCCTCTATTCATTATTATGTTAAATGTTTGTTGGACAATGTTATTTTCCAATTTTAAACATGTTTTCACCCATATCTGTTTATGCAAAATGTAAAAAAGTTAAGATTTTTTTTTAAATGAAAATTATTGTAAAATAAACAATGTAATAGCTATTGACCAATATCATATTAGAACTGTGTATTGAATGAAAATCTGCATCAGTATTAAGGAAAAGGATTTTAAATTGAAAGAACTTATAAACTCTGCACTACAGTGCTGAAAAGTGGATCTTTCAATGAAGACATCTATCCCTTTCAAGGTAATTTTCAAATAATGAAAGTAATATCTATTTCAATAATAGAAAAAAAGATATATTTGATTTTTAGTAAAGAATTTTCACATATATTTACCATTTAAAAGGAATGACTAATTCTAATCACACTGGAAAAATCTTAATACTAATTCTATATTTTAACTAAATCTAAATTAATTTTTCTTAAAAAAAATAAGTTATTGGATATATTAAAGAGAATCCATATTTGGAATTTTAATAATTTATGGTTGTGAAATAGGGATAAATAAGCTCAAATAGATACATGTGTACTTTGGCAAGTATGGACAGACGACTCACTTTCATACAATATTTTTTCAAATTTGTAGTTATTTTAATCTAAGAGAAACAATAAGTAGTCATTGGAATTTCTTTAACTTACAAAATCAACTATCGAAATTTTTTTAATATGAATAAAAAGGAATTTTTAAAGTACTTTCTTGGATTTTATATTTCAGTACAAATTTTATTCTGTTAATCTAGCATAATTTTTTTTACTTACTACTAGACTGTATTTTATAATTAAAAAATAACAAAATATAATTATTTTTTTACTTGTAATTAGGGAGTCAGAATATACAAGGGGTGGACAAAATAATTGAAACCTATACAAATACATTTTTTCATATTTCTCTAGAAATACTCAACGAATTATTTTATAATTTCAGAGTTGTTTAGATCATGCGATTTCTCACACATATCAATAAAGTTTAATGCTTTTAGAGGTTGGAAAGACCGACCATGAATTACAAACGGAAAATAATGTTTTTAAACACTTTATGCCAAAAAATGTAGCACTTTGTATCTTGAGACAGTTATTTTGGTTATTATATGCGATAATTACACAAAATTTCGTAAGCCAACTTAAATGGTTATGGAGAAGTGGACATTTTTATAAGAAATGAAAAAAAAAAATTTTTTTTTTTTTTGTCTTACGTTTTTTTCCTATATCTGTAGAAATATTCACTAAAATTAAACAATTTTTTGAGCAATTCAAAATTAATGAAAAATTTTTTGCTTTAAATTTGAGAAAAAATCGTTTAAAACTGCGCAAGATATGAGTAATTAAAGTAGTTCTTTTATATTGCACTTGCATCGGAAAAAATTTTCTTAATTTCTTATTGCATTGTATTTGACAACCAAAAGAAATGTCTGACTTAAACATCTTAAAAACTTTTAAAACAATTTTCCTTGTAGTTTTCGTACATTTTAAAAGAATACTCAAAATGATAAGGTGTTTTCCATACATTTAATTGTGTACTAGTAAACAAGATTTAATAAAAATGACACCGGAATTGTTGGTAATTATCCCTCATGAGAGTATCTTCCCCCGCCTATTTTCTTTCCTTATTATATCACATTTTGGTGTATGAACGTTTATTGTGAAGTATCATTTTGTATTTTCCGTTAAAAAGTACGAAAGCTACTTTGAAAATTGTTTGAAACTTTTTAAAATTTTTAAGATATTCAATTAGACTTTTTTAATTAGTAGCCAAATATGATTCACTACAAAATGAAGAAAATATTTTTTTTCCCCGGGCATGCGCAGTATAAAATAAACTATTTTAGTTACTAATATCTAACGCAGTTTAAAACGAATTTTTCTCAAATTTTAAAGCAAAAATTTTGTCATTAATTTTAAATGATTCTAAAAACTTTGTTTAATTTTCTAGAATATTTTTTAAAGTTGTAGCAAAGAAAACGTAACACAAAAAAATTAATTATTATAAAAATGTCCATATCTCCATAAACATTTAAGCTAGGCTTACAAAATTTTGTGTAATTATTGCCTATATTGTAAACAAAGTAACTGCCACAAGTTACAAATATATGACTAATTTTTTTGGCATAGACTGTTTAAAAACATTATTTTCAGTTTGTAATTTATTGTCGGTACCTCTAACCTCTAAAAGCGTTAAACTTCATTTATATATATGAGAAATCGCATGATCTAAACAATTCTGAAGTTATAGAATTATTCGTTGCGTATTTCAGGAGAAATATGAAAAAAAGAATCAGTATCGAAGTGTTTCCATTATTTTGTCCAGCCCTGTGTGTGTATATATATAAGCGACACCGGTGTCTTGTCTACGTTAAAGGATTAAAATTTTATAACTCAGAAACTATTCGATCGATTGCCATAAAATCATGTATTTAATCATTTAAAATTACATTCTTTAAAGCGATGTGAAAAATTGTTAACATTAAAATTTTAAAAAAATAATTCGAGTGCTTTTAAATGAAATATTAAAAATAATAATCATTAAAAGTTATTTTTTGAGGGCAATTATCCTTAAATAAACGAATTTTAAAATTGTTTGCAAAAAATTTTTGATTCACAAAAAATACTAGAGTTATGACGAAATATTCAATAAGTAAAATTAATTAACGTTAAGGAGATAAAACTTTTGACTGTTTTTATGATTAAACTATTGGAACCATAATTTCCAGATTGCGGCTTCTCATATTTTGAGGGTTCTAATTCGTCGTTAAAAAAAAAAAAAGCTAATTCTGAGAAAGTACGTTTTTATGTTTGATTTCATAACTTAAAATATCGCCTACATTAATTAATTAGCAGATTTGAGGTCAGATCTTCGAACCATTTAAGATTGAGTCCTAGTACTTACACATAAATCCGATCATTAGATCAGAAGTTATTCAAGGTATTCCATTTTTTATTTTGCGACCTTGAACCAGTGTAAATAGTACATGCACTCCTTCATGAAGAATTTTTGCCCTCAGCACCTCTGCAGAGGATCAAAATTGTGATGGCATGTCTTCGGATCATTGTGCAGCTCTAGTGCGACGTAAATGAACAAACAACAACAAACCATATTAGACAATTAAAAAATCAATCGATTCCTCAAAAGTGTAGAATTACTATTCTCATTATAAACTATTATTTTATATAAATACAGTATGAAAGCATAAATATAAATAATAATTTTAAGATTAAGATAAATAATAATTTTAAGATAAAAATTATTTCGAAGCTTATTAGTTAAGCAAAACTTGAAAGGTAATAACATTTTCCCTTTAAATGTGATTTACATTACGTGCTTTTGTTAGAGTGAGACAAAGTTTTTATATACATTCGTCTTTTTAATAATATTTCAGTATGATGCACTTTAATGTTCTTATCCACGATAACGGTAAATTTGTTTTAAATCGTTGAAACGAACGCTTTGTTTACGCAACTTTAAACGTCGCCATAACACGTTGCATAATGTTTTTAGGAAGAAAGATATTTCTGGCCTCTTCTAAGAATTCAGTTTTCTTTTAAACTATGTTACTGACTCCTGCAAGAAGAATAAAATCTGAATTTAATACTTCATCTCATTACTCGCAAGTTATTTATTTTATCAGTTCAGGTACTATAATTTGTTATTTTCCGAAGTAACGATGTTTACTTTTTGAGGAGCATAAACATTTTTTTTTATCGTTTTCTTTTATATTTCATGTACGTTATTCTACACGTAACACAAATTTTAAACGAATGTAGATTTATTTTGGCAATGAGTTGGTATTGTTTTTAATTAAATGAGGAGTCGTCTTCAAATGATGTCAAGCTAAGAGATGAGGAAAGGTGTTCGTGACATTGTGACAAGGGGAGGGAGGGATAACAAGAAGTTAAATATCACATATTTAGCTTTAAAATTTATTTATTTTTAACCAGCAGATTAAACATATATTTTTTTTAAATATTTTTTTTTCTCATAAAAATAAATAGGGGTCAGATTCGGGGAGCCCCAGCCCACTGTCGATTTCATATGTATAGAATATTTTTTCAAGTCAATGGGCCATCGGACATTAATTGTTATATTAAAAAAAGATTATTTTCTAAGTTTCAAGTATTTATGCAGCTGGTAACATGGTAAACAATAGTTTTGAAAATATGTTGAATACAGTAGTCAAATTTTTTAAATTTCTATTTTTTTAAGTTAAACTATTCTTTTTTTGGTTTATTTTTTTTTGCATTATTTAATTAGATGATAAAACAATAGAAACATACAAAAATATTGATTATTACTCAATATTATACAGAAATATAAGCAATACTCCTTAAGTGGACGGGGCTACCCGACTCTCCTCTACACATCTAATCATCACTATTGTTACTTGTTATGCTCACAAATATTATAAAACATATATTTAAAATATGATTGATATTATGTGTTTATGAACCGATAGTATATGTTGGTTTAATATAAATTTTATATTAAAGATGAAATCATTCGTGCAAAACAATATTTGTAGAAAACCCTTATAATTTTATGCTTTCTTTTAAAAAGTACGAAAGCTACTTTGAAAATTGCTTGGAACTTTTTAAATCAATGGCACAGGTAACATAATAGACTACACAGCATATGAGTAGTTAGAGTGTGGGACTGTGGGTGTGTATCCCTCTTAATAATTCGAAATCTCTTACAGTTCTCTTAAGAGGACGCCATATCATGGGAGAAATTTTTCATTGCAAATTCTCTTTCACCTCCATAACTAATTTAAAATACTGAAAATAAATTTTTAAAATATTCCAATGAAAATAAATATGAGAAGTTAGTTCTCTTCCAATAAGTTGTTTGCAGTTTGATATTTAAAAAAAAAAATATCAGCAATTGAAACTTCATGGCTTACTCTAGGTTTGTATGAGCTCACTTTTTTTTTTCTTTTTTTTTTTTAAATTAGTTATGGAGGTGAAGGATTCACGACAAAAAGTTTCTCCCTTCGCGTCCTCTAAATATTTCAGACAAATTAAAATCAAATTTGCTGAATCGTAATCCATTTAAATTATTTAGCAAAGTAAAAACAAAATGAGATATTACTCCAAGATGAGATTAATCATCTTGCAGATAAAATAAAAAAAAATTCAATTTATTTTTCACTAAATGTTGAAGTTTGTGAGCGTTTGCAGCTGTGTTAATTATTGCTCTCAAAAATTCGATGTCTGACTCTTATGCAATGACTCTCAATGGTTACTAAAATATCAAAATTTGTGTAATGAAATGTGTTTTAATAAATTTATCATAAAACGTTCATAATCACCACAATAATAGTAAAACTTAAATACAAGTAAAAGAAATTTGATATTTACTGGATGAAAAGTATTTAAATTTAAGTGGTTGCAAAATCAGGAAATTCAGACATTCATTTGTTTTGATCACTAGTTAATTAGTATTTGAATATTTTTGGGGGACCGCTGAGAGCCCCGACTGCAATTACATGGTCCTTAGCGTTTTTAAAAAGTGCTTATTTTTCATTTTCGTTTTTAAAATCCCTTAAAGGTGCTTTTTTATGGGACGTTTTTAAAAAGTGCTTCATTTTTCCTTCTCGAAAATGAGATTTTTTTTTCTTTAACCACGTCAATTTCTTTAACCATGTCCAAGCGTGGTTTTTACATTATTCTACATATATTCAGCGTTATTCACAATTTATTCAACCACAATCTATTTTGGTGTACCGTTGGTTCATAGCGTATAAAAACGCCAATCATTTTACATGATTGATGAAAATACTTGCGAGTCCTCATGTGCATATACTGAGCTGCCTTCTGATATCGAACCGAAAAATCTCTCGATCATTTTACAATTTCTCGATCACTACAATAAAAACAAGAAAGGCGTTCTTTGTCAGAAACTAGTTATTTTGTTATGATCCTGTAAAGTCTTTGAAAATTATTTTGAATTTGACTCTGATAATTTCTTATGCATCTTAATGAAAAAAAGGCTGGAAAAAAAATTGTTTTTTCGTCAACCTGCGTTTGATCAAGAATTTACTATTACTTATATTTTATGTCTACTTATTGTTTTCAAAAAATTGCACTTAAAATTGGGTGCGCCTTATTTTACTTTTCATTTTAGCATGATCCCAATTATTTTATTATTTAATGCAAATTAATTATTCTTTTATACTACATAACACTCTGAAAATTAGTTATCAAAAAGGTTTTCTTAATTATAATGGGTCGTTTTGAAAGAATGAAGGGCACTTTTATGCTACAGTGAAATTAAGTAAAATACAATGCATGAATGGGCACAAATAGTGTAATTAACTACACTAATATATTGAATTGAACGTTATTACCCTCTTTTAAATTTGTTTCTTCTTTCTCTGCAATTCTATAAGGATTTTGTTCTACTATCGATCTTACCTCTGAAGGCAGGGCCCGACTTATCCTAATTGGGGCCCCGGGGCAAAAACTTCTTTTGGGACCCCATTCTGAACTATATGGAGGTATTTAAATTTTTCACCTCATTATACACATATAACAAGAAAATTGACTAGAACCTAAAATAGCTATGAAGTCGCCCCCCCCCCCTTTCTCTAATAGTATCGTTCTGTCCATTTTATTAATTTTCAGACAATTTTATGCCCATTATGCCGAATGCAGTTTTCTAATTCATAACTTTGTCGTCTAGCTGCGAAAAATTCATATCCTTGCTGACATTAGGGCGGAATTCAGCTCAATTTTCGCAATTACGATGGCTCACTTAAGCCAATGAAAAGCCTTATTTTTGCAAAATTTCGCATTTTGCGATATGTAAAAATACAGGCTTTTGATTGGCTAAATTTGTCCATCGTAATTGCAAAAATTTAGCTGAATTCCGCACTAGAAAGCCATGAATTTAGAAATATAGATTTATCGTGTTCATACGATAGATTAATGAAGAAGCTAACATAAAACAGACGGATTTTACACTAAACTGATATTTTGTTTAAAAAAAAGTTCATCAAAGAAGGAAACCAAAAATAAATTTTTAATTCGATTTGGGGGCCCCTTCTGATGTGGGGCGCGGGGCAACTGCCCCGTTTGCCCTTGCCTTTGTCAGGCTCTGTCTGAAGGTGTATTTTTTATTTTTATTATAACCAGCGTTGAACAGCACTCAATTCTGAGTTCACGATTATCAACGTTTAACTCCGTAACCTTTTTATTGTGAACCCGACCCAGAAGACAAGTGAACTCCTGGAGTATTGGGACAAACTAGTGGGTGGTGTATATTTTTTTTCTCTAAAATTTAAGAGCTCGATGACGCAACTTTATGCTAAGCAGAAATACACTTTATGCTGAAACACTAGTTCTACAAGAATTATGTTTAATTAAATGAAATTTTTTCACCCTCTGACTACTATAAATATTCCTATCCCATTCAAGAAAGTATGCCATTATAACGGAGACTACTAATAACACAATTATGAAAAATTTTAAAGGAAAATTTGTTGATTTGAGACAAGAGATAATATTTTTCATTAAGAATAAGTTTTTTCTTTTGAATAAAAACCATAATTTTTCATACAAATTTTTTCTCTTTTGGAAATATTTTACCCTAAATGCAATATTTTTAAAGTTAGAGAAATTTTTTAACACATCACATTAATTAGGTTCTTAAATCCTCAGTAATATAATCTGAAAACGCAATCAAATCTGTAAAATAAACTTAATAAGTACATCTGTTGGTGTAACAATGCAATCTACATTTTGATTACTCAACAATAAATTATATTTTACTACGCGATACTGTCTTAGGACAAGCGCCTTATCTGGGCGTCAGCGGTACGTCAACGTCGCGCTGACGCCAACAAAATACTGGTTTGTTAGCTCAAGGCCTGGTTTCTTAGAACTAGCGCCTTATCTGGGCGTCAGCGGAAAGTTGACGTAGAGCTGACGCCAAAAAAATACTTTTTTGTTAGCTCAGCGTGAGCAGTCGGTCCAACGCAGACATTATCTCTCATTGCGCATGCGTTAATAACGTAAACAAATATTTATTTTGAATTTGTATTGATTTTGTTATTGTCGACCAGTGTTTTAGAGAACAAATAATGACTTTGTCCGAGAAAAAACACATTATAGCTGAGCTAAATGAAGAGTGCTATGCTTAATGAAGAAGCTATGTTTAATGTCAAAATCAAAATCTTTGCTGATTTCAATGTGCTGTTGGATGTTGTCCGCCATTGCTTCTGTGGTTAACGTCACGTTGTAATCCAACTGCAGTTGAGTTGGACGGCAATTGTAGTTCAAGATGAGCGTTCGATGACGTATACTATCAAACTCACAAATGGACCAATCAGAGGTTAACGCTGATTTCCAGCTGACGGCGTCCGAAACCAGGCCTTCAGTGAAGTATACAGTGGTGAATCATTGCAAATCTAACAGTTCGCAGATATCAATAACGTTGTGAACTATTTAAAACAATTGAAAGACAATCAGGCTACTTTGTAAAAAATTGTTGTAAGCTCATTAATAATTAATTTAATCAAAACAACTGTTAAATAACATATTTGGCGCTAATGGGTATTTTTTAAACTAACAATTTAAAAAAAAAAAATTTTTTTTTTTAAAACTTTTGACGAAGCTCAAATTTCATTTCATGTTTTTCTTTCTAAAGAAGTGTGATCAGCCACTCTTTTTCCGTATAGTATATTCCAGATATAGTATACTTTATTCCAGATATAGTATACTTTATTCCGTATAGTATACTTTATTCCAGAATTTTCAATATACAACAGCACAATACGCAGAAACATCTTCCAGTCAACAGAGAATACAAGGTGTGTTTCATCAAAATTCTCTTGAACAATTTGAAAATGTAGCTTATTGTTACAAAGCTCCAAGACCGTTATATGTAACGACACATAATTTTATACAGAGGAAGCAGATACTTCAAATGCAAAAAATTAATATTACAGAGGTAGGAATTAAGAAAATTTAGTCATTGGTCAAAAGAACCAGTTACTGAAAGATATTAATAGTCTGTACACCATTTCACTGGTCTCTATTAGATTACACGTTACTATTAGTTTTTTCTTAAAAATATAACTATGAAGTGAATTTTAAAGAAAAATTACAATACAGAGAATGTGCAATGTCACAATTATGATTAATTAGGCTATTTTGTAGTAAAAAACAAAAAAATAAAGAAGGAAGAATATAAATATCCATATTCTTTGGTAAAACCCCCCAAACCATAACAGCATAAACCAAACCAACAGATTGTTGGTGCAGGGGATCACTAATAATTATTTTATAGCAGTCCTATTAAAATTTTAGCAGTCTCCGACCACAGGATTATCACTAATTTTTGAGCCTTATAATGAAGATCGTTTCACCAGGAGAAAAAAAAACGATTTGAACTTATTTGAATTTTCGGAAAATAATTTATTTAATAACGTATCAATTTCAATTAAATTTCTTAAAATGTCTAGACACATAAATCGATAATTAAAAAGAGTAATCATCTGGATGATACATTTCAGAGAGCAATCTGTAGACATAGGATGGAGCATTTCCGCCCATATTTGAAATCATCAATGTTATTAGTTCAGGTGGAACATAATCAAATGCTGGATTTATTACTTCAACGCCATCAAACAATGCACTGTCATCAAACGGAATGAGTTCTTCAGGAGCCCTCATATGATTAAATCCTTCTTGGTCAGATGAAGTCACATATTGTGGAGTTAATTTAAACATTGGGGCAAGAACTATGAAAGGCTTCGAATGATGTCTGGCAGCAAGAGCTAAGGCATGGGTGCCACAAAGAGCTTTTAATCCACCATTCGCCATGACACTGTGCGTCCCAACTATAACTTTGTCTACTCGGGACATAAGGGCAAAAATAGCAGCATCTTGTATCAAAGTTGTTTGAATACCACTTTCTGCTAAGCTTTTGGCCAGATCATGACCGCCAAGAGAGGGAAATGCTTCTGCTACTAAAACTTCACATTTTCGCTTGACTGCTTTCTTCAAAAACTTTTCTACTGTTCTTGAATGTCCAAAGGTTAAAATAACTTCTCCAAAATGAATATGTTCTTGGGATTGTGCAGCTATGTCTTGTGAGCTTCTTTCAAACTCTTCCATTAATTCTCGGAGGTTGGCTGAAATTGATTTTTTTAAGGAATCTAAATGTTTGGTAAAATCCAGTTGTTCTTCGGCCACAAGCATTTTTTGAAGCGATTCCTGCTGCTCATATTCATCTACTTTACCCATAGCAGTAGAATATTCGTCTCGAATTATTTTCAGGATTCGTTTTACCATGTTTCCAACGACCGTGTGAGTAGCTTGGTTAGTTGACTCGTCTAATCTTTTGCCAACATTTTTAATGAGTTCCATTATGTCTTTCGCAGTTTCTAAGTGAGAATTTGTTATTATTTTCTCTAAAAGCTTGACAGTTTCACAGGCTATTTCTTTTGAAAACTTCAGTTTTTCTTCTTTTAAGTCTTTTAAGAATTTTTCGATAGCAACATCATTAGATTCTGTTGAAGTTGCTTCAGAAATTTTTTCAGATTCCACTAAAAAGACAAAAGGCTATTTATACACAAAAAAATTATAAACAAGTACATATAATTATGCTAAGTAAAATATTAAAGAACATCTTAGACAACTTTGAAACAGTAGAAAAGAAAGATAAATGCAGACAGTATAAATCTTCCTTTCATAAGCAATAATTTTATAAAAACTGTTGTGTATAATATAGTGAAGCATAGACGATTCCAACCAAATAAAAATTATGCCAAAACATTAAAGTTTCTTTATTAATGACTTTCCATACACAAAGAAAAAATAAAAAAATTTACTTATTGATAATTTTAAAACATAATTTTGAAGTTTTTAGCAGCTTAAATTGTAATAGGTCTTTCAGAGACAAAAAAAAGGATGATTATAAAAAAAAGGGAATTCAAAAATTTTTTAAGTAAACAATTGATCTACATGATTATAACAATAAAATAAACAAGGTCCAATTATTGTGCTGATAGTGAGTATAAACAAATAACAAGAAACACAGGAATTTTAGAAACAAATATGGTTAGAAAAATAGGGGTAAAAATTTGGAAAAAAAAAAGAAAATTTTATTAAATACTAAGTTCCTATGCCTTGCTTGATAATAAAATTATAGTTATTAAATGAATTTTTCCTACATTTCTAACTTAAAACACACACACAAACAAAAACAAACAATTATAATGAATGTGAATTATTTGCAATTTTTGCCTTCTCAACCTGTAGTTTAAAAAAAAAGTGTTGAAAAAGAAAAAGTGTTTCTTCATGTGTTTTAATCTGCATTTTTTAAATATATTGTATTCTAGATAAGTTAATCAAGACTAAGACAATTGCAAATTAGAAAATACTTACGTACAAATTATAAAATATATAAAAGATAATTGCAAATTTGAAATCTTACACAAAGAAAACAGTTGTATATACTGCAAACCTACTAAAAATAATTTCAATAGCTGAAAGGAAAATTTTTTATACATCAATTAAAAGGTATTTTTCACTGAAGAAAGATTAATCAGATTTTGTTTGTTTTTTAAAATAAGTTTTAATAAAGATGAACCCCTCCCATTTTTCTCTCTCTCTCTCTTTTAAGCTTACTTGCTAATTTTAATTTATACAACAGAAACTTTTTTTTTGACACTATGCTTCATTGCTTTAACTGAGGCAATTGCCTTGATTTTTTTTAAACTTATTTTTTGGCTGCTTTATCAAAAAACTTACTGAACTCTCTTTTTTTTTCACTTTTCTTTTGTAATATGTTTAAAATAAACTAAGAAAATTTAGTCACTGGTCCAAAACACCAGTAACTAATTAGTCCATACACAATTTAAAAGAAAAATAACTATACAAAAAATGTGTAGCGTCACAATTATGACAAATATGTTATTTTGTAAATCAAGACAATAGAACATTGATTGCTAGTTCCTGAAAACCAATGAAAAATATTTCATGATGGTTCCAGCCAAATTTTAATGGTTTTGGAATAATGTTCCACTGTTAGTTTGAGCTCTGGGTTAATTAGAAAGATGTTTAAATTCTGCACCAGTTACAGTTTTTGCTTTTAATATTATTTTTCTTACGTTGCTTTCTTTAAAAAAATTTATTTTTTCATTTTCTAAATTAAATAAATAAAAATAATAACAAGATATTTAACTTAAAATGCATTCCCTATTTCATTACCTCAGAAAACAAGAATCCTTGCATAAAATAATTAAATAAAGAAAAAGATTTTTTTGGTAGGTAGACTTAAGTTATAGTAGAATCTTTTAAAGAAGGAAAAGATTCCTTACTCATAAAATAAAATCTTTAAATGCATGAAAAGAAATCTCTAATTGTGGTAAGAAATTGAAAAATTTCCCTTTTCTTTATGTGAAATCCCAAAATTTAGGGAAACGTTCTAAAATACAGGTGAAATTTTCCCTCAATAAGAAAAAAATTACAGTAAGTAAAAGAAATTACATGGCATATATGTGAGTGAAAACAAGAACTTAATAGATTAAATGTTAGAAATAGAGACATAAGAAAAAATATGAACTTTTAGGAATTTAGAGCTCACTGCTAAAAGTCCTAAGAAGCTTAAATTAAGTTTTATGAGTAACACTTTTTGTTTGTATGATTTTTTTTTGAAACGTTATATAGAAAAAAAGGTGTTGAAATAAATTTAACAGAAAGGTAAACAACTATTTTCATCAAACCTTCAGAAAAGAAATTTATTATGAATATTTTTACTAATTTCTTTATGCGTAGAATTTTGAAATGATTACCAAATGAAAAAAGTTTCTCTTTTGTAATTAATGAAATTTCATGGATTCTAGTGATAAAAGAACTTAACTAAGGGAGAAAAAAAACACAAAAGAGAAGATAAATGTAAATAATTCTATTAAAGAAGTACATATTATGTAGTAATTGTTAGATTTAGTATTATAAAATGAACAAAAACTTACTTATCACAAAAAGTTCCTTTTAACACAATCAGATATCTTAAAAGTATTAGATTCCTAAAGAGAAAATCAATTTGTAACATGAAAAGTAAAAAGAGACAAATCATAATTTTTGGAGGAAAAAAAAAGCAAATAAGTAAATAATTAGTTTATAAACAGAACAAACAATGCATGACAGCAAATGTAAAAACAAGTAAATTTTTTTTGTGTGAATAGTAGGTATTTTACTAATTAAAAGAAGGAAATGTTGCCTAGATTTTAAATTGCCAGGATTGGAAATATTTTTTCTGCAATAGCACTTTATTAATTTTTTTAAAAGAAGTTAATGAAACCAGGAATATGCTAATTAATGTTATTTTATTGAATAATGATGTTATTATGATGAATTATTATGTTATTTAATTAATGTCAATTGCCAGGATCAGAAATTGGGGAAGATTATACCCTAGACTAGGGATGGCGAACCAATGGCACACGTGCCATTTATGGCAAGCGACGCAATATTTTGGGCACGCTACCGATCGCTAAGTTTACTATTAGGCATATTAACAATTAAATTAAAATTCACAAAAACAAACAAACAAAAAAATAAACAATTATTAACAAAAAATTAACAGTTAATGAAAAAAAAACTTAATTACCATAAAAAACTAGCGAACAATGAATAACTAGCAAAAAAAATTAACAGTCCTGCTTAAACTAACATCTTACAGCCTAATATAAGTTATTTGTCATTTAATCTGCAACAACAGAAGTCACACTGATGTTAAGTTGAATTATGCGTGTAACTGAGACATTGCAAAATGTATATTTTTTTTCATAGTAAATGAAGAATTTTGAGTTGATAGTATTCAGTATTATTATTTTACCAATAATCAAGAAGTCAAAATTATTTGACGGCACGTTTATGACCTCATTAAACAATTTTTTTTAGAAAAAATGGTACATTGATGCATAAAGGTTCGCCACCCCTGCCCTAGACTCACTAACCAAAGTAAATTAATAAATTGAAAATAAATGATGAAACTAAAGTTAAAATTAAGCTATATTCATTGTTTACTATTACTTTAAGGATGATAATATTTTGAATTGACAATAATCAGAAACTAACAACACATATTAAGTTCTGCACTTTAAAAATGATTTAAATTAGAAATTTTCTTTTGCATATAATCGAAATTTTTTAAATGAACAATCGTATCAACAAAACTACCTTACATAGTTTACAAAAAATTGATGGATGAAAAATGTATGGATATGAGACTATAATCTAACAGAACTCTGAAAACAATTGAATTTTTGAGTTTAGTATCAAGCCAAGCTCTTCTTTAAGAGAGATTTATGGGAAACTAAAACATTATACCTAAATTACATTGCGGAGAAGAGGACAAGACAACTTTGAAATTATATGAAAAATAGACACACAAACTATTATTTCTTATTATAAATATATATTTCTCAGTAGGTGACAAAATGATGGAGATTTTCTATCTACGTTTTTACCACCTCAGCCAAGCATAAATGTGACTAGTCTATTATTGCTTTTTAAAAATGTACATACAATAAAACATGCTAAAAATATAACTGATTTTTAAAAATTGACTTTCATGCATTAAGAAATTAATTTTTTTACAATTCTTTCCTACGAATTACAATATTTATCAAAAATTTTTTTCTTGTTGCTGGAAGATGCTTTTGAAGTCAAGATTAAAATGTGAAGGCAAGACTAGATTGTGTAAATATTAATGACACAACAATTTAAGATTTGCAAAGCGTGATTTAAATAGATTGGTTTTAACATTCATTGTTGTTTTGTTGTCAAATTCAAACTTTCGTCAGAACTTTATACTAAAGTATCATTTTTTTGTAGTTTCAGTTTGTACCTAATGTTATTTCATAAATTTTTTACCAATATAAATATTATACGCATTTTTTTTTAAAAAAAAAAAAAAACTTTTTAAATTTTTTTTAACTTTTCTGAATTTAGACTCAGTCACTTGTGCTTTAGGAATGGATTAAAGTTTCTGTTTACTCTTTAATTTTTTCACAATTCTTGGGGGGGTCCATTCAATATTATTAGTCAAAATTAATATTCCAGTCTAGTTTTAAAAATCATATTACCAAAATGAGCATCATATTACCAGAGACAAACAGCATAGAGTTCCTAAATTTCAGTTAAAATCAGGGTTAAAATTTTCCGTGTTCAAATTTCAAAATTTTAGCTTAACACATTTGCTGCCACTAAAAATTATATTTCCATCATCAGAAGCCGGATTATAAAATAGGGTTTTAATGGTTTAGATGTTCCTTATATTTTACTAGGAAAACCAGAAAAATGAAGAAATATATTATTTTCCTGTTTAGAGAGCGTTTTTTCCCGACGCTCCAGCGCGTCTGATTAATATTCTCAGAAATTACTGGCATATTGCATAAAATAGCAGCTTAAAAGGAATAAAATGGAATACCATTCAAGTATATGTAATACCATTTATGAAACAATACTGAAAATATTTACAAATAATAAGCACAATATGCAGATATTGGCAGTCACGCACATAAAAGAATTCAATCAAAAATTTTTAAAACGAACCACAAAAAATAATGCTTTACTAACATGCCCAAACAACCTCTCCGTTCAACTTCCAAAGCCACACTAAACACAGAGCATATAACTTATCATAGTCGATCGATGTGCTAGCGCGTCGGCTTACCAGGAGGTGCCGCTCTGACGCGCTAGTGCGTCAGTGGCAGCAAACATGTTAAACAATCCAGAAAATACCAAACAGAAAGAAAGAGACAGAAAGACACAAATGCAAACTCTCTCTTATATCCTCATAGATTAATATTAATATATATTAATATGTTAATTTGATGTTTCAAATATACCATTTAAAAACTTCAACTGTCTTTTAAATATGTAAGTATTATTTCACGTTTTTATCGTTTCATCAAATTTTTAGCAGTTTTAACAAGATTTTGATGTTCGTCATGTCAAGAACTCAATCTAATCATTGACATGCACAAAATTTCGTCAGTACACCATCTGTGGATGAAAATAATAAAAAAAAATTAAAATTTACTAGTGCTAAAACAGTAAGAACTGAGATAAAACAAAATAATAGAAACATTCAATTCATATTTTGCAAAATATAATACAAGTAAAACCACAGATATGAATTCATCCATTACATTTAAACTTTTTTTGTATGTAATTACATTATTCACTTTCTTAAAATAGCCTTTATTTGAAATTTTTTTGTGAACTATTTATCATAATATTATCATTTGAAGTTTTAATAGAGCTTTTGAAATTCATTATACAGTAATTTTACATCATACAAATTATTTCTTATGGGCAGAATTACTGCAATGTGGAAAAAATGCTACAGCCAAAGAAAAAAAAACCTCAGTTATTTAGTCAAGATTTCCGTATCATGATCTGTGGCAGAATAATTGTCATGCCCAGGCAACTTTCGGACGGCGACCTGCAAGAAACTAAAATAAAACATTAAACATCACGGAAAGGGACCAACTCGAAAAGTATGACTCGTTGCCAGGGCATATTTGTGTATCGTGATCTTTCTTGTCAACTACAACCCCAAGGTGCCAAATAGATTTTAAACTTGCAAATTTTTAAAAAAATAACATGTAGTTTTTTGCCCTAGGGTGGTTATGAGTTATACCTCTCTAGTTGGTCCCTTTCTGTGACGTTTTTTTGAAGTTTCTTGCAGGCAGCTGCCCAGAAGTTGCCAAGACTTTGCGATTATTCTGAAAGAGATCACAATACGCAAATGCCCCCCCCCTAGTAGCCACCCCAGGGCAAATATCTATATGTTATTATTTTTTTTTTTTATAAAAATTTGCAAGTTTAAAATCTGTTTGGTACCTTGGCGATTGTAGTTGACGCGAAAGATCACTATATGGAAATATTCTGCAAACGGCAAAACCAGTTTAAAATTTCTATCATAATTTTATTTTGCTATGCAACTGTTTTTTACCAATGATTAAAGAAATAATTTATCTTACTCATAAGTGTATAAAAATTTAATGAATATGATGTTTACATAACGTTAAATCATATCAGAAATCCTAGTAAATCAATAATTACGTCTTAAAATATACACATTTATCTCTTTTTATAAGAAGTATAACCAAAACTTATTTTGTACATATACGTGATATATCAGGGGGGAAAAAATTAGAAATTAAACATTAAAAAACATAGATTTGATTTTCATGAACATTATACTATTCAAAGAGCGTGTTTGTTTTTGAAAAAAATTTTTTTTCATAATGATGTCACTTTACCTATTGGTTTCGCAATTTCAAATTATGTTTCTAAAACTTCAAAAGAGAATGATGACTACAACATGTTTGTTTACTTTGTTGATTGATAGATTGATTAGATGTAGTAAAGAAGGCAATAAGTTTCGTGAGACATGAAACTGAGTACATCTAGCTTACTCATTTCTATTACTCACTTTCTGGAAAGTGCCATCTTGTGATTATTTAAAGTAGCTACTAAAAAGGTATTGGTGCACTGCGCATGTGCAACCATAAAACATGAAATTTGTGGTAAAATATTTTGGAGGAAAAAAAAGTTGTTGTTGTTGTTGTTGTTAATTTACGTCGCACTAGAGCTGCACAATGGGCTAAGGAAAAAAAAAGAGAAAGATTTTATCTTCTTTTTTTCTTGGAAATTGATCAAAGGTGATATGGTTAATATTAAGAGTAATTATACACTTATTTTAAAAATAGAAACAAGTGATGATTTAAAGATTACTTTTTCAAAAACAAGTTAAAAGAGTAACCGAAAACAATGAGTCATAAAAGTTTGTAATAAATAACATTGCATTCCTTTTTATTCGATTGAAGTATTTCTACCTTCTAAAACTATGAAGTATTTTAATATGGTTGTAGTTAATTTACGTCGCACTAGAGTTGCACAATAGGCTATTGGCAACGGTCTGGGAAACATCCCTGAGGATGATTCGAAGACAAGCCATCACAATTTTGATCCTCTGCAGAGGGGGTGGCACCCCTGTTTCGGTAGCCCAACGACCTGCACGCGAAGTCGAGCACTTTACGGTAGAACAGTTTAACGAGGGCCAATACCGCACACCCTCGGTCCCTGCGCAGACTGATCCAAGTGGTCACCCACCCGCACACTGACAGCAGCCAGTGATGCTTGACTTCGGTGATCTGCTGAGAACCGTGTCTTAACAATCAGTCCACTGCGGGACAAAATTTTAATATTAAAAAGGGTCGCCGGAGATTTTCCACAAGCTAGTGATGGTGTGGCGTGATAACGAAAAATAATTCTTTAAACTTTCTCCTCTAAACATCCAGATTCCCTGTGGGTATTGATTTTAGTCGATGTTTGAAAATTTTAACATTTCTTTCAGCTAATCTCTTTATTGCAGGGTATCTACATGCAATGAAATTTTGGGAAATACCGTACTTAGAGCAATATGGTTTGAATTCATCACTTGTAAAAATAGTTGCATTGTCAGAAATCATTGTTTTGGGAAATCTATGAAAAGAAAAATGTCGTTTAAAAATTTAATGGCTGTACTAGAAGTAGATCCATCTTTCGTAATAAGAATTTCTGCCCATTTAGAATTAGCATTAATGCATAATAGAATATTATGTCTTTCGGAAGAGCTAGTGCATTCCACATGAATTCTTTCCCAGTTGTATTCTGGATCATCCCAAGGATGTACAGTTGCTTTTGGTAGATTTTTTCGATGTCTGGCTCAGTCCCCACAACTTTTTAATACATTTTCAATATCACGATCGATTTCCTTCTAATACACGTAGCGTCTGGATGGCTGTTTCACTTTTGTAATATCAATAGTTGCACGCAATTCGTTTTAAAATTGAATTTCTGAGATTTTTAGGAATGATAATTCAATCTTGCTAAAATTTTATTCCGTGTGAAAAAGCGAATAGAGAATCTTTGGACTTAGTTTGCAGATCTCTTATAATTTTTAATAATTCAGCATCATTTGTACTATCTTCCGCTAAAATATTTGTAGTAATAGTCACTTGAAGTGTGATTTATTGAAACAATGATTCAGAATAAAAGTCACTCCACTTCTACGTTCATCAAAATATCAGTTGATATTGAGTCTTGTGAAATCAATGCTCTTGATAAACAATCAACTGATACTGATAAATTGATATTGGTAGATTCAATGTCAACATTAAGATTAAGAGAAATAAATTTATTTTCTGAGTGAATAGAGTATTTAATCTCACAGTCAACCTCCATCTGTTGTGGTCTTCCATTAAGCATATGAGTAATTATATATTTTCATCTGCAGAGAAAAATTTCATATAGTCAACAATTTATTTAGGTTACATTAGTTTGTATTTAGGGACAATATCAATATTTTTTACACCGTAAAAGTGGTCCGAGTAGGACTGATTTGCATTAGAAGGAATACTGCCAATGTTTTGAGCTTGCGAATTATCAGTACGTTTTTCTTATAGAGAGAAAGGAAGTTAACTTAAGAGACATGTCCTATTTTATCACAAGAGTCACATTTTAAATTTCTTCGATCAATATGACAATTACTTGATGTGTGATTCCTTTTACCGCAGTTGTAGCATAAATCATCAATTCCAAGTGCTCTGTAATCAATTTTGTATTTTCGGAACTGAGAATGAGTTCGAAACTTTGGCGATTGTAAATGGGACTGCCTTGAAAATTTACTTAGAAAAGAAAGTTTTTATGAAAATTGCGATTATGTCGTAACTGGCCAAACTGTGTCACGTTATTTGTATCAGTCTGTTTATTCCCTGAAACAGTTCTATAAGTTTATTGCACTAGTTTTTTACTTTGTATACGAGAAGTTTCCAAAGCAATGGCCTTCGCATAAACATCTTCAATTTTGCAAAATCAGATTGCAATAATTGTTCACAAATACAATAATCACAAACTCCATCAGGCTACTCCTAACTCATTGACGGAATTTTTAAATCTTCTTTTTTCGTAGTTTGATACATGCTTAGAAATAAAAGGTTTGATCCTATTTGATTTAAAAATACCGATGATTCTATCTATCTAATGGATGGTTCTATGGAAGCTCATTTCGCATTAATAAGTTGTCGTTTTACTGAGCTAACTTTCAGTTGAGAAATAGGATATCACATAAGTTCACTACGATGATTGTTGACTACGATGATTGCTCACTACGATGTTTTACACGTGGACGTTGCAGCAGAGAGGTGGGGAATTGGTCTCACAAGCGATGCGGAATTATTTTTATTTGCTGTATGTTGCTGGCAGATGAGTTTGGCTTTACAAGTAAGACGGGGACATTGTTCTTTTGAGCTGTGCAATTTGCATTTTGTAGTTGCAACGGGGTGATGGGTCATCAAAGTAGTGATATTGGTTCTATTCGTTGATGAAGGATGATAGAATTGTTTTCCATAGAAGAATGTGCTAATGCAATGTCTCGAATTATGCAATGCGATGGTCAGATATTGACCGACTTATTTGGCCATATTATTGTGCGCCATATTATTTGGGAGCCATTGTTGTGGCACGGTGGTGTCTAGGGTTGAAGAATAACACAATAAATGTAAAAGCTGTTTAATAAGAACAGGGTGGATAAAAGGGCAGGTAGTTCAAAAGAGACTGCATGGCAGGTGCATCAACCCCGTTGCCAATCTCCGGGTAGAATGAGTGGCACTGCTGTGTTTCAGCGCCACACCTTGCATGCACTATGCGCATATATATATATATATATATATATATATATATATATATATATATATATATATATATATATATATATATATATATATATATATATATATATATATATATATATATATATATATATATATATATATATATATATATATATATATATATATATATACACATGTTGTCAGTGAATTGGCAACACTGGGTAACCTCTGGCATTTTCACCAGTTTTCACCTGATTTCTTTTCCTGGTAAAAGTTTTTATTATTTTAACTCCTAAGGGGTCGCAGGGGTGTTTCACTTCAAAATGTGTGAACTTTTGAAAGTCTCTAGTTATGTATAGGTATATATTATTTTTCAATTTTGAAGAGTGCATCTCAAAACTAGAGTAAGCATAAGCATTAGGATTTTTTGTTGAATAAGCTGGAATAAGTTAAAAATGAAAACACAAAAAATAAATTCAGATTAATTTAAATTTTCAAAATCCATCAAATAATTTAATTTCAAAATTTTTCAATAAGAAGCTTATCAGACGATTAATTGGTAAGTTTATATTTCAATAAGACGTTATAAAAATAATTTATAATAATATAAAGTAAAATTATACAATGTAAATAATTACATACGATTTTAAACTCTATGGGATGAAACATTATACGCAATATGATTCAAGCTGTTTATTATAAATTATTGTGCGAATGAAATAAGTATAGAAAAATGTTACAAATTGAAGGTAGTTTTGCAATTTGTTGAGTTTAAATTTTAAAGTAATTTATTATTTAATGTAGCTTTATTGTTCAAGATATTTTTCAAATATTTAATACTATGATGTTCCGATTTAACTTGGAGCAGTGAAGCTAAAATTGTCGACGTTACCTCATGATCAATTTACTTAAACAACATTAATTGTCAACAAGTTTTTGATTAGAACTTACCAAATCAGTATAAAAGTTATGCCAAGAGGCAGATAAAATGATTCGTTCACAAGGAGCAGGGGAAAACAATATACAGCAGCAGTGTATCTACCAAATGTATAACATCTGCTTATTTGCTTTTGGATTTCCGCCTTTAAAACGGCTATATTTTGAACATATGGTGTATTTAATGTGCTCGATTGTAAGTGTTTCTTCACGTTTGTAAATCATAGAAAATTGATTCAAAGTTTTGTGGAACTGATTTCTATTGACACACCATAATATTGTATAAATTTGTTTCAACCTTATAAAGCTTTAAAATAAAAGAATAATGTTTCCATTCAAGTTAAGGCTCCATCGTCACTATCAGTGAATCGGCAACACTGGGTGACCTCTGGCATTTTCAAGACTTTTCACCTGATATCTTTTTCTGGTAATAGTTTTCATTATTTTAACTCTTAAGTAATGGCTTTTGAGTCCTTGCAGAGAAGGTCAATTCATGGTTTGACCAGCCTCCAGGACGAGGGTCCAAATGTTGTGCCTAAAATATTTTTTTCAGAATATTGTCTTTAAATGACTTGCTGCAGATTTGATTCTTAAAATTTAATGAATTTTATAATATCGGTTTTTCGTAGACAAAATAGGATTTTAAACTTCATTTTCAATACCGAAAGAGAAACCATGTCATGAAATCTTAGAAATTGTTTCGTATTACTTAGCTCGACGCCTCTAAAACTTTAGAAAATTTGATAACAAATTGGACTACAAAAAGATTAAACTAGCAATCAATATTTTTAACAATTTCCAGAAGTTTATTGAAATGGAATTATTATAATACGTAGACTTATTTAAATCAATAAGCATTAAATAAATAAGCATCTACAAAATTCCTCCTATAGTAGGAATTTTGTAGATGCTTATGATTAAATTTTGTCATGAGATAAATGCGAAATGGTTTTTGAGTATAAGTATAAAAAATAAAATAAATGTACATCATTTGGTTACTATATGTAGTTGAGTGAACTAACTGAAAACTGAGTTTTTTTTTAAAAAGAAAGTGAACGAATGAGAAGACAATATTAAATATTCTTAGATATATTATTAAAATTTTTCAATGGTTCATACCAAACTTATAAAAGCTCCGTATCACAAACACAAACGTTCATGAATCTGAACAATACTTGAACTCCAGCATCTATTCTAAAAACTAGAATTCGTAACATTAAAACCATCTCTAAGTGAAAAGCACTATAAAAACTTTCCAGTTAAAAAGGCGTTTATCAATTTTGGACTAACAAGTATGCTACGTGTTCCGTAATGACTGCCCTTAATAAATATTTTTAGAGCTTTTCTACAAAGGAAGTCAAAACCATGCATATAAAACGTTGCAGGTTTGATTCTTCTTAATACATCATTTTGATACATTCCTATTACAAAAAATTTAAAAAATGAATTAATTTAAATTATTTTTGTAGATTATAATTAAATACTGATACGGTTTCTCTCGCTGACGCTAAAATCAAACAGGGAGTTTTGGAGGACAAAGTTTTCTGGCAAAAACAAATTGCTAATTCACTTCTTTTTATTAATAAAATTTTTATTAATAAAACTATTTATTATTCAATAAAGTTTTAAGTAAAAACTCTAACCCGTCATTCATACCATTTATGTTATTTGATGAATGAAAGATATTTTCGACAGCTTTACTAGAGCATGAAACAAATTTAAAAGTGACGTTGAACTGATAATAGCAAATATCACTGTAAAATTGTAATTTTTATTTACAATATATTTCATCGATAAAATAAAGAAGTAGGAAAAGCTCAAGAACTCGCTTATTTTTGACCAACAAAGTGATAAGATAACATTAATTGACTGTGTTCCTTATTGTAAGAAATAATTATTTTCAAGAATTACTTAGTACGTATTATAACGCTTATGTACTACACTTAAAAAAATTGTTACAAACTAAAAATGTTTTTTTTTTATAAATATTATTCAAAAAATTACGTATTTTTGTTCTAGGCAGATATATGAGAATAAGTAGCTATATACATTCGCTTTACTCTCGCGAAACTCGTCGCTTTCTTTTACACATCACAGTTGACACATAGAATTATTTTAATGTCTGATTCGGTTTTGACACTGAAGGAGACTTTACATTGCAGAACTAAAACTATAATAGTTTTTTTTATGTGGAATTGTTTGTGCTATTGTTCCACTGTTTAGCTTCTTCATAACCGTTAATAATGGCTAAAAAATTGTTTTGTATAATATTTTACAAATTATTAATATGGTAAATTTTACGACATTCTATATCATATTTTTGATTGCAGATGATTTACTAATGACTCGAAACACTCTCTAAAAATGTCGTATACAATAAGTAGCAATCAGAGATCTCCTCAGAACAGAGGTGCACATACAGCAGCTAGTGGACAAGTCCCGCCTGCTAGAGGAACCTACGTTGCTCCAGATAGACCAGCACCGCCTCCTAGAGGAACTTACGTGGCTCCAGACAGACCAGCCCCGCCTCCTAGAGGAACTTACGTGGCTCCAGATAGACCAATCCCGCCTCCTAGAGGAACTTACGTGGCTCCAGATAGACCAGCCGCGCCTCCTAGAGGAACTTACGTGGCTCCAGATAGACCAGCTCCCCCTCCTAGAGGAACTTACGTGGCTCCAGATAGACCAGCCGCGCCTCCTAGAGGAACTTACGTGGCTCCAGATAGACCAGCTCCGCCTCCCAGAGGCACTTACGTGGCTCCAGATAGACAAGCCGCGCCTCCTAGAGGAACTTTCGTGGCTCCAGATAGACTAGTCCCTCCAGCAGCACGCCCCCCTGCTTTCGATAGTAATTTACCGAGCTCAGGAAGTTCAGAAGAATCTGGACCACCTTCTCTTACAGCAGGGAGATTGAGACGCGCTCCTCCAAATGTACCTCCTTTTCATTATGAATCACGTACAGATGAAGTACCAGAAGAGACAGAATACGAAGACGACGTTTTTGAACCTCATCGACCAGCCCGTTTTCGACTTGGAAGAATTTTTCCGGGATATCAGGTAAAACATATAATTTTTTATAAAAAAATATATAGAGCTATTTTTTAAAAAAAAAGTTTATATGTACGGCGAAATCTAAAAATATTTTAAATGAATTGGTATAATAATAGCTTTGTCATCAATGCAAATACCATGATAATATTTTACCAAATTTAGAAAATGTTGAGTTACACTACGCATGATATGTTTTCTTTTAATATTTGAAGAAAAATCTATTCAAACAGCAAAAAATTTGAAATATTATTAAGATTTTGTGACCCATGCCCCTTTAAGAAAGTATAATATCAAAAAAGTCGAAAACTTCTTATGGTTTCTTCAGTTAAATGAGTTATTTTCACACATTTTTTACATTCTTAATAGTTTTTAATCAGTTAAAATTTTCATTAGAATAAAATAGCATTGTTTTTTTTTTGTTTAAAAAGGCCTAGGAATTTTATGATTGCAGTGTTACACTCATTATTAAAATCCAATGTAACCCATAAGCATAAGTTAAATTGTGTTAATCTGTTCGTCAATTAAATCCATTCAAAAAATCTTCAAAAAAATTATTAAACAAATAACTTTGAAAAGGTTCTGCTTGTTTTCTTTTGCTTTTTTTCATGTAGAATATATCCAAGATTTCTTGTTTATGATTTAAATTAAGATTTAGATTCTTGAATAAAATTAGTTCTTTATTTTATTTTTCCAGAGAGAATTTTATTACCAGAGAATTTTATTACCTTTATGCCGAAAAAGTAAAAGAATATGACTTGTTGTGGAATGGTTTGGTTGAAATACTAGAAACATACCAACCTTTTACAATTGCTCAAGAAATCACGTGCCCATTGGTTCTAATTGAAACTATAAAACAGCTTATTATTGGGCAGAAATTATTTTTCCATAAGGTAAAGAAATCCTTTTATTATTCAACCATGAAAAGTTAGCGGCTGGCGGTAAAGATTAGAAGAATAGTTCACATTTTTATTGTTAGGGAAAATTAAAGCGAGTGAAATAAGAGTCTTTTGGCATGGGACGCCATTCCGTTTTTTTTGGTTCACTACGATAATAATAATAAGTGATCTCTTTGTAAGCTCTTTAATAAGTGAGATTTTTAATTACCAGCCAATGAAGTGACTTAGTTCGAATCCCATCTATGACTGTTCGATACAAATTCCACTACCGGCTCGTATTGACAGCAGTGCTGACGTAAAATATCCTCAATGGTTGACGGATCATGGGTTAGAAGCTCCTTGCTTAAATTACATGAAAAAGATCCAGATTTTAAATTTTTTAAACAAACTTCCATTAACTTTTCTACTACAAAAACTAATTATTTCAGCAATTTAACACAAGAATAAAAAAAAAAAAAAAACATTTATAGATACAAAAACGTATGAAAGATCACATATTAAGTAGATTTTTTATTATAAATGTAAACAAACCGTTTGAACTTTAATCGATGTATTACTATGAGTAATATCTGACATATTAGTGAATCAAAAAGAAATACAATTAGAAACAGGTGAATATTTATTTTAACAAAACAAAAGGAAATACTTAAAAAAAGAATACAAAACCTTGCGATTCGGAGAAAAGTTTGACGAATACTTATTCAGTCTATCTCTTGTCTTTATTTACTTTGGTTTTTACGACACAAACACTAAATAATGTTAAACAAATCATTAAATGCTGTTTAAAGGTCATGTTTAAAATAAATATTAACTCATAAGTACAATTTTTAATGAGGATTCTTATTGTTTATATTTAGTTAGAACTGAACATATCAAGTTACCCCGAAAAGTTATTCGCTTATTTATTTGTTAAAAAAAAACGGACAAAAACAAGCATTCAGAAACAAATTCTAACACCTGAAAATCATTTATATACTACAGATATAAATAAATAAGTTCAATAAATTAGAAATAAATGAGCATTTACCTCACATAAGCGAGCTCCACTTCCAAGTTGCTAGTTATGTATATCTTCTACAATTTATTACCCTTTTTTTTTATTTCGAGACCTGATGGAAATCTTAACATTAGGAAGCCTTTTTTTAACTGTTTGCAATACCTCGCTGCGCAATTAGCCATATGAATAATTTTAAGTATCTAAATGGGCTTCGAACTCTCCCGCTATTGTTAACACTACGTAACTAGCGAACTTGTTTGCTCCATAATGGCGGATAGTTCTGCTCTCACTATGGAGGAGCCTTAATATAATACCAAGCCTACTTCGAAAGACATAATAATTATATTATTAATTACTAGTGAAATTAAATTCAACATCTTATGCTTAGGTCACTTTCAAAAATAAGCATCTACTTCAGATTTGGAAGAGAAAAATAAATTAAGTAGCACACATTTGCAAGGGGAAAAAAAGGAAAGAAAGGACGACCATCGTATGGCTCGTATGGAGGTAGTTTTAAATTATAAGATTAGTACTGCACGTTTGTTGTTATGTAATCTAGCGCCTGCAACTTATTTAGTATTTTGCCCTCCCTTGAAACATGATGTCAAACTTAAGTGGTCTTGCTTATCAGGAATCTTTTTTTTAAACATCTATGAAAAAAAAAAATTTTTTTTTAAACATCTATGTGCAATGTCTTAGTTACAAGAATAATAATACTCATTTTGTTTTATGTTTTGGTAAATCGATCAAAAATTAAAGAAGTTATGGGTCTCACAATCAGCAAATTAAAAAGGGGGTATGTGAAAGAGAAACATTTTTTCTTCTTCTGGGAACTTAATTTTAATTATGTTATGTGGAATTTAAGGCCCCATCCGAAGCCGCAGCGACGGGCAGCTGTCCCCTCCTACTTTCTAACAGCTTCACCACTGACTTGGCCCCCAATGATGCGCCTAGTCATCATTGTGTGAAAAGTTTTTCATAAAAAAGTGTTTCACTTTTTTTTTTTGCTTCTAACATTTGATTTTTATTTCAGTATAAAATTGATGTGACGATAAACAACATGACAAAGAGCTCTAATTTCTGGCTAGTTATTGCAAAAATCAAACGATTACATCAACAGTAAGATGGTTTTTATTTTTGTTATTATTATTGCATAATTATAAGGAAGCACTTTGAATTTTTATATCTTTATAAAGTGATATTTTGAAAACTAGTTAAAATAAGAGGCATAAATTGTAGATGAGCAAAGCAGAACCCGCGTCAATTGTAGAAACTTAAGAGACTCATTACTATATTTTCAGGTTTCCTAATTGTATTTTTAGAGCAATTCCTCTTTTAGTTTACCCTGATTTATAACACTACTCAAAATATACTACTTTTAATCTAAAATAATCTTCGTTTATTCTTCTCTTATTTTACTAAGTTATTTTTTTCCTCTTTCATTTAATTGAACTCTTTACTCTCCTTCAATCTCAATACATGTAAAGGGTATATATTATTACTACATCTTAAGGAACAAAATCAAAGAATAACAATTCATAATTATTTAATTTAAATTCCATGCATTAGTGCATACTTAAAACTGATAAATATAAAGACGAAAAATTATTAAGAATTAAGAAATGTGTTAAAATATTAAAAATTAAAAAGAACAATATAGTTAAAAAGTCAGAAAAAAGAATAACGAAAAGATTGAATCTCATCTTTAGCTCGCACGATTATATTCGCAAATAAGAGTGCTTTCTAAGATAATACTATATATCCAAAGCAAAATACACCAAAACTCACATTATTGTATTGATATATTTCGCTTCGGCTATGTTAATACAATAATAGAAAGCACTCATATTTGCGGATATAACCGTTTGAGCTAATGACGAGATTAAATATTTTGATCATTAAAAAAATTTAATTTTTAAATCATTAGGTAAAAAATATTTTTTTTTAAAGTTTTTTAACAGGATAAAAAAAGTTTTAATTTTTAACAATTTTTCGTTTATTTTTTTTAATTTTACAATTTTACTTTGTATCTTTATCTTATTTTATGGGATCTATGTGTTTGCAGCTTATGAGCAGTTAAAACTTTCTTAATTTTCCTTATTAATTTCTCTTTTCCTTAATTCTCTTTTGTTTCCTTCTAATTAATATATATATATATATATATATATATATATATATATATATATATATATATATATATATATATATATATATATATATATATATATATATATATATATATATATCATATTTATAGTATTTTTTTCAAATCTATGATTTATTTAATAATCAGAATTAATGACGGTGAAATTTTAAGGTTTCTAAATTTTTTCTTAGTATTAAGCAACTTCATTATTTCATGAAAGAAGAAATCCATAAGGCTGTGCAAGAAAATTATTTACTTCTAGATCAACATTTACACCTTGACTCTTATCTGACTTACTTGGAGTAAGAAACATTTTTTTATCTTGTCATTTCTTAGTCGTAAGAAGAAAAAAAAATGTTCCGTAACTTTTCACCGTTTTTAACGTAAATTGTTTTCACTTAAGTTTTGACTCATAAGCAATGAAATTACTCTTTTTAATCTAAATTCAGAAGTTTTTCAATTGCGTTATTGTAACACAATCATTTCATTTTCATATTTAAAAAGATGTTATCGCAAGTGCAAATATCGGCAACTGAGGAAATGAGTAAATGGAACTAAAAAAGAAAGAAAGAAAAACTGATTCATAGGATAATAAAAGTTTTTTTCCTCCATACACTTCTCTTTAGAATAAGAAAAGCTGCGATACCACAGAGGTTAAGGCATTGCGAGTAAGACCGGGTTCCATCCTCGGCTGCGGCGTGAAGTTAGCTGCAGTTCGAACTCAACTGGGATAAAAAGGTGGGCAATGCTGGTCAAATTTGCTCCATCATACCGTGGTCTCAAAATTGTGGGACCTTCATTTTTATGATGTAAGCAGCTTCGGAGCCGTGTTGGCTTAGAGCGTTCGCCTTCCGATGAGATGAACCGGGTTCGAATCCCAGCCATGATTAGTTGACGCGAATTACGCAACCGGCTCGCATCGACCACTGTGCTGACGTGAAATATCCTCCGTGACAGACAGATCATAGATTAGAGTCCCCTTGCAGTCAGGCTAATTGTGGGAGGTTTTCCTCTCTATGTAGCGCAAATGCGGGTTAGTTTCATTAAAAAATCCTCCACGAAAGCAATTTTCTCCCGATACTTGATCCAGGAGTTCTTTTTTCTTCTGGATTGGGTTTAAAATTGCAAGGCTACGGTGTTAAACATTAGTGGTCTAAAATCAAAAATTTGGTCGACTGTTCAACGATGGTTATAAAATAAAATAAAATATAAACAAGCTGACAACAAAATTGACTATTGTTGGCGAGCTTTACCTTTTTTTTTTACGTATATATATAATCAGGTCAGAGTAAAAGCTGGAAAAATAACTCTGAAGTTAGCTAATATAAATGATTTGCAATTTTTTTTTCTTTTTAAAAAGTGCTTTTAACATGCTTTATTGTAAACTTTGTGATTCAAGAAAGAATGAGAAGTTTTTCGTTAAATGTTTATTTTGTTTGATTTCACTCCTGTGCTTGCTCGGATATTTTGATAAAAAATAAACATAATGGACCATGTTTTTGTTGGAACTTAAACATCCGTTTCACAGCAATTTATTTATTTATTTTTCTGTAGAACCCATGACAATTTTTCTATTTTCAAATCTCTGCTTAATTTCACCGTAGACACTTTTGATTTTAAGTTCCTTTTTTCCCCGCTTATATTTGTGTTCATATTGAAGGCGATATTTTGCTTAAAAAATATCCGAAGAAATGCAGAATTTAAAAAAGTTTCCTACATTTTTCTGCAATAATTTATTTGCATTATTCCGTTTTTTCATACTTTATTTTTCAAATAGAGTTTTTGAATAACTTCTTTCTTTTTAAATACCATTTATTTAATTTTATTAAATACCATTTGTTTAATTTCATTAAATACGATTTATTTAATTTCAATAATATTTTTAAAATAGAAATGGATTAGGTCATAATGAGCTAATGAAATATCTTCAGGCTTAAATCTTTTCCAGTCAAAAGACTTGAACTCTTTCTAGTCTTCTAAAAATAGATTTAAAAATTAGCAAATTAAACTCAAATTGAACAATAAAAATTTATAAATGAAATAAAAAAAAAACATGAAATGTATGCAATACTTCTTCAGGGGGTACCCTTCATGCTGAAGCAATTCTGTAATTCATTGCTTAGCAAAACAGAAGTGTAATATTCTAATAAATAGCCATATCATTTTTTGCAGCATTTTCAACATTACAGCTTGTTTCGGTCACGTAAACTTTGTGCATTTTTAAAATGACTTTTAAGCAATTATAAAAAAATTTTATCATTGAAAAAATACTTCAATATTTGACTGAGAAGCAGGGTAAAATACATTTAAAATGCTTAAACTTTATATTATTTAGAGTATTATTATGTTGCATATAATATCTGAAAAGAGAATTACATATTCTTGAATTTGAATGAATACCTTAAACTTGATTTTATGATAGTTTAAAAAGCTTTGCACAATATCATTAAAAATTTGTATAAGAGCATTAAAAAACTATTTTTTTATATTGTAATTGCGTAAAAATATAGAAAACGGTATTTACTTCTTCAGAAATTCTAAATGGAAATTGCATGCAAATTTAATTGAAGTGGAACCTCGTTTATGCGAAATTGGCTGGATTACAATAATTATTCATATTAGCCGGATTTCATCTTATCCGATATAACATGAAATCAGTTTATTAATATTTATACTTACTAACACAGATTATGTAATCATCTACATATTGTAATACATATTATGTAATCACCTACATATTGTAATACATATTATGTAATCATCTACATATTGTAATGCATATTATGTAATCAAATAATACGTATTATTAATCCATATTATGTAATCAAATAATATGTATTATTAATCCATATTATGTACCACATTAATATATTAACAATAGTATTATATACCAATCTAATTAAAATAAGCTTACAAGTTTTAGTTATTTTATTCATTTGCCCATCTGCTACTTCTAACAAAGGCATAAAATAGAGATAGCAAAAATAAATAATGATCTTTTTCGAATAATGAGACAGAAAAATGAATCAAAATGAATAATTTGCACTTTATTCACAAGTTTATTATCCGTGCTATGTCCAGTTTCCTTTTATATTAAGTGAGTGGACGGCAAACTTGTTAGCCAAATATGAACATTACAACAATTTTAAAAACAATTGTGAGCCAAATTTGCTTGTTTAGTAAACTTTTATTACACTAAATAAGTAGTACACTAAATGAAACTAAATTTCATACTTAATAAATATTTATTAATGCGAACAATGTGCTTGCATCTACTTGGAAAGTTTGAGCAAGTCAGGTTTGTATGTTGTCCATGTTCTCATCAATAAGACGACTTCTCAGTTTACTCCTGATAATGTTCATGCTTGAAAAAGATTGTTCGCATATATATGTAGAGCCGAAAAGGGAAAGAACAGCAAACGCGAGCTTTTTCAGCTGATCGTAAGAGTCAGGAATATTATTCCAAGCGTTGAAAATGATCATGTCTTCCTTCTCCAGGTCATTCAAAGCTGACCACTTGCGTTGCATACTAAGATCATCTTTTTTCTTTCCAATGTTTCCAATTCAACACAAAGACGTTCGAATTTAGAGCGCCATATCTCCTTGTTTTTTAAATCCAGCAATTGTATTTCAAAGCTACCAATGTCAATTTCAAGAGGAGAAAATTTCAACTCGGTTATCGTAGCATTAAGAGGATTTTAATTTATCAAAATAAGATGTAATTTTTTCTCACCAAGTTTTTTTTTAAATGAAAATATTATTGCGCCTTCCGTGGATATTTGTGCCAGAGTAGCACTTAAGGAGCCTATGAGCCACACGCGGCTCTGGAGCCGCACTTTGCCGACCACTGGATTAAGTGATAATCATCTTGAAAACAATATGTTAAACATGTAAAATACAATAATAATTGTTTTCTGACTCACGAACAAAACATGTGCTTCGTGTAAAGCGATATTTCATGTTAAAGTATTTCGTGTTAATGAGACAAGACTGTTATTAATAAAATGCATGCCATATTCATGAAAAAAAATTAAAGGCATCATTTCACAATAAGTCTTTTATGTTTGTGGTTCTTAAGAAGAACGGGGTAACTGACATTTTATTTCTAAGTGAGTTATGATTAAATTTGGTTTTCTTACAGAAACATTTTTATTTGACATCTTAATTTATATATCAAACCTGATTTAGTCTAGAAAGTACAATATGATTTTTTAAAAAAATCAAATTCGAGCCTTCTAAGATTGAAAATGTCAATTACTTTGTTAATCCCATTCGTCGTGAAGTTTTACTTATATAATATTGTTGATTACAGGAAAAAGAAGCAGTTACTGAATGAAGCTTTAACCAGTTATCCGTATCTTGTAAGACAAAAATTAACTTCTAATATTTCAGTTAAAGTATATATTCACTGCAAAATATTTTTGTTACGTTAAAATATTTTGCAGTGTAGTTTTGTTAAGTGCAGTTTTGTTATGTTAAAATATACATACACTGCAAAAAACTTTTGCGTCACGTGAAAACGCTTTTGAATATATAAATGTAGCAAGTATTAAGTTCAGTTTTAAAAAATTTAAGGAGGAAAATAGCAAGAAAGTCACCAGTTCATTAATACAGTAAGTAAAAATAAAAAAATAAAAATGAGCAAATACGCAATGTCAAAGAAATATTTTTCTATAATACTCAAAATTTTGTTGTTACTTCTGGTACATGCCAATATCAGGCAGCCTGCTTGGAAAATCAAGCGAATTTTTAAGGGATAGGTTGCGTTTCTTGTTTTTCAGTTGCACCATCAATGACTAAGAATATGACTTCTGCCGCACACACGTCACAGCCCGTTTTACAGGGAGGACCCAATCATACTCCGTTCATTTCGCCACAATTCGTAATTTTGACATAAACCAAAGACCGATCAATCTCAAATTCAGTACCCCCAGAGATATTATTTTTCGAAAATTTAGAGGACTTTGTGTCCCGTACAGATTTAACTTGCACCATGCACCTTTTAATACACGAAAAATCTTCGGCTGGAGGTATATTCGAACTCACATTCTCAGGAACACAGATATCAACCAGGCTATCCCGGTCTCATCAAAATCTTAGAGGTTTTAAGAAATTTTTGCGATGAAATAAGATCGCATGTTTGCAAATAGAGCTACTTAAATAATAAAGTTTCTGAGATACTTATTATTAGAGAAAAATATTTCTTACCTCTTTATATAAGCCCTGACATTTTCTGATCAAAATCCAAAATTCTTAAAAGGACGCTTTACCGCCGGAGAAATCCACCATGTCAAATTATCTTTCACCAAATTAAGTAATTTCAAACTTAAATCATAGAAAAGTGAATTCAAATAACAAAATGCAAATGAAGTATGACAAGATTGCTTAGGACTACATTGAGGGGAAGTTATCCTGTAATCATTTGTTTGCCCTTTGATGATTTGAAAGCATTTTTTCAGCATTTGAAATTTTTACGATTAAATCTAGGCTTAGCAGTTTTCTTTTAAATTTAAATTTTATTGGAGGAGAAATAGAATTTCCCTCTTGGTATAGTTTTTCCCTCTTGGTATAGTGTCCTCTTAACACACTGTTGACATCAAACACAGTGTAAATTGTATATGCCTTAATATTTATTTGAAACGAAAAAAAGAAAAGAAAAAAATCAAGAACTATTTGTACCTTTAATAAAATGTGAAGTCGAAAACTGCATATTTGATATGCGATTTTGTTAAGTTATAAAACTTTTAGGTCAACTATTATTTGCTTCCATCTTTGGACTTGGATAAATGTTTATAAAATTCAAAATATATAGATATTGTTGATGTTCATAGATAAGTTGATAGATGTTACCGATTGTTGATGCAAATTGATTGTATTTTTAATGAATGTAATTTTTACTATGCATTTATTTTTGGCAGGTACTTTTACGCATATATTTTTACGATTAATTTAAAGTCTTTTCAGAGGTTTTGAAAGTTATATAACTTAGTCATAAAAACTGAAGGACTTATATAATATGAGCCAATTACTTTCTTTTTAAATGAATCTGCGTTTCAGAAAATAAAGCTAAATGTAAAAAAAATAAAGAAAATAACTTTTATATCACTTATTACATTTTAAATGTATTCTTGTCATTTTCAAATTGCTTATCGTCAATGAACATTTATGATGTAATTTGATTCTTTATTACATTCAAAACTATATACATATATCATTTTAACCTTTCTATACGATTTATTTTATTATTTTTTATTTTTTTGTAGTGATGATTTCTGTTTTATGTAGTAAAGCCAACATATATATTAAACTTGATTTCAGAATATTTACTTTTCTTGCATTTTAATGAAAAATGTAGTCTTCTTTGGATTAAATTTAAATCTTTGTACTCAGTTCAGTTTATTTCTTTTTTTACGTAATTCGTGTCTTGTAAGAACTGATTCCTCAAAAATAAATGTCAGTAATAAGTTAAAGCTAAAATCAAGATTTCTGTAAATAAATATGCAAAACTCATGCTTATTTGTTAAAATTGTGTCTTTCAATTGTATTTTCATCCAATTCTTAGAAGTAATAAAATACCCAACTGATATGAAAATTGCATATAATTTAAAGTGACTTTCAAAGATCTAACTTTGCTTTCAAGTTGATAACAATTTTAAGAATGTTTAGGAATAAAATTATTCATTTACAATGCTATAGATGGTTGATTTTCCAATCAATCATCTATAATATTGAGTTTGACCAAAGGCTTTTGCACGTATATATATATATATATATATATATATATATATATATATATATATATATATATATATATATATATATATATATATATATATATATATATATGTATATATATATATATATATATATATATATATATATATATATATATATATATATATATATATATATATATATATATATATATATATATATATATATATATATATATATATATATATATATATATATATATATATATATATATATATATATATATATATATATATATATATATATATATATATATATATATATATATATATATACACCGAAGAGCAATAACATTATGACCACCCTGCTAATAACATGTAGGACCACCTTTACCCCTCAAAACTGCTAGCACCCGCCGTGGCATTGATTCCACAAGGTACTGATAGGTAGTCTGAGGTATCTGGTACCAAGCGCTCACCAACTGGTTCAGCAATTCCCTCACATTGCGAAGGGGTAGCGTGGCAGCACAAATTTGGTTTTCCAAGCAGGACCACAAATGCTCCATTGGATTAAGGTCAGGTGAATTTGGGGGCCAAGACATGACTTGAAAGTCACTGGATTGTTCCTCGACCATTCGACCCTTATGACATGGTGCATTATCCTGTTGGTAAACACCACCCCCCGGAGGGAAAGCTGTTGCCCTGAATGGGTGAACCTGGTCTGCAACTATGTTCAAGTAGCTTACAGACATCAGGGATTGTTCTATGAGGACTATGGGTCCTAATGTGCCCCATGAAAACATTGTTCCAGGGCGAGAAACCACGAAAACCTGGGCGAGCCCAATGCTATAGATGGAGGGGGGTTTTAATGGAATGGCTCTTCGGTTTATATATATATATATATATATATATATATATATATATATATATATATATATATATATATATATATATATATATATATATATATATATATATATATATATATATATATATATATAGGTAGTTTTCATACAGCTGAAATTTATATATTGTAAGATAAATAATTTTGTACTATCTTCAGTACTCATAGTTTCCTATGTAAAACAAATGAGTAAATATTGGATCAAATGTGTATGTTTAAAATTGTATCGCAGTCATTATTTTATCTCTGTATTAACAGGAAGCATTAAGAGATGAGGGCGTTAATGAGAAACGATGGTCAGATCGACTTCGGCAGAAATTAATAGGAGCTGTTGAAGAACTCAATCAATATAAAGAATCGGTGTGTGACACGTACGAAAGAAATATACTGGCTCTTTGCGGGCAGCAGGTTCAAATGTGTAAAATTGGAGAAGAATTAGCAGTTAATGGTTTGTTTGATGCTGCTATTAAATCTGTGCTGGGAGAAAGTCAAGGTGGCGAAGTAAGTATTACACCGGAAATATAATGACAAGTGAATCGGCTTAGATGGGGCTGCTAGCCGATTTACAAGCTAAACTAAATTACTCTTTTTCATGTATATAAAAAAATCCTAGTATAAAAATTAATTATATTAAGAAATATATAGCAATATGATGATTAGCGGCAATGAATTAGAAAAGTTAAGAGAATCAATTAACATTATTAAAATTATTTATTAATTAAAAATTAAAGAAGTTAATAAATATAGTAGGTACGGTTAATAATTTGTTATTGAAAGAATCCTGTTAACCAAGCCTTTATTTTACAATTTAATAATGAAGGTTAAAACAATGAAAATTATGTATATCAAGTAATGATTTTGTCAAATATTAGAAGTAATAATAGAGGGGCCGGAAAAAATAATCATCAGTATCGTAGGAAGAACAATTGCGTCAGTGATTTTTAATTTAAAAAAAATTGCAGCAGCTTTATGAAAATAATAAAAAAGAAGAAAAAAAACGATACAATTTGTTTTGCCAGTAAGTCATGGATATTTGCTAAAAAAATAAATAAAAAACATTAATGTTGCAGTCAAAGGAGAATAAAAATAGATGACATTAATAATGGCAAATTCGAAGAATGGGTCTTAATTTGGAAATGGTGGAAAAGAAAGACGTTGGAGAGAATGATCTGGAGGATGGCAGTTCACAGTGATCCATCAGAAAATGAATCAAAGTCTTGTTGCAGTCTTTCAGTAGATGTAAGACTGATGGGGAAGTTTCTACTTATTCAAGATTAAAATATTTGATGGAAGGCGGAAATATTGTTTTACGAAAATTACCTCCACAGGCATGGGTGTCTATACAGTTGATTTCAAAAACCTTTTGCGAGTACAAACAGAAAAGAAAACTGTAGCAGCTATCTCATTCTTTGTGCTGGCAAAGAAAACATCTTAAATACCCTGCATGAAGCATCAAGACAAAAATATGGAGCCTCATTGATTACTACATCCCGCTTTGGTGACAAGGGATTACAGTTCCGGTCGGAGCCTGAGAATCGGAAGATAAATAACTTTTCTATGGTGGTTGGTGCGCTGGTCGTGATGGGAATGTCCACCTGGTAGAACGCTGAAATTCCACAAATTGGTCCACAAATCTCGGTGCACTACCGCGAACCGGCATTAACCGATTCATCGAGTTTGGTTAGATCTATGATGCAGATTCAGATGTAGGAGAATCTGAAATAAAAAAGGAGAAGATCACAGCAAGCTGTGGTCATAGAAAAAGCAAAAAGTTGAGAAGGAGCGTGGTTTCCTGGATGCTGGCTCGCAGTTAGCCGATCATGAAAGTCTAGGTCTGGGTCTCTGGGAGTAGGGAACGAAGCAGCTTTACAAGCTCTTCATCTCTTAAGAGTTCTTTTATCTCAGTAAATGGCCGCAAGAAACGGCTGGCAGAATCTGTAGCTTTCTTGTGATGGGTCTTTTTCATCTTCAGCAATTTCCTGGGTCTTGCACTGCAGACCATAGAACAGGCTGGGTGCTCACCATTGCAACTGACGCAGGTCGACGGGTCTGATCTAGGTTTCGTACACTGGTACGAGTAATGAGATCCGGTACATTTCTGGCAGGCAGGAAGGGTCGGGTGTTGTGCAGTTCGCTGAGTGTGTCCATATTTTTGGCATCTGTAACACCGAATCTGTTAGCGTCCCCCACGGAAACGCTCGATCTGAACTGCTCTCTCAAGCATGGAACTGATGTTGAAGATGTTTCTTCTCATTCTAGCAACCGATTGGATGAAGAGTAAAAGTGGGAGGGGCCTGAGCTCCTGCCCGCTTTTCCTTTTGAGTTGAACTATTTTTTCTGGGAAGAGTCCAAAATTTTTAAGATATTTCTCCAATTCAGGAATATCGGTGTCTGTTTTTAATCCTCTGATGAAATTTTTCAGTTTCCTACTCGATATGAAGTTCTTTGATCTTGAATGGGAAACGGGAGGGTCCACCGTCGCGGGGCTTCGGTAACTTTCTCTCGTTCCGTCGGAGCTGATTCCGCAGGTGTAGCGGGAGCAGGTACTGGGTCTGGGCGAATGAGTTTGCCTTCAGATTTTGTATGTACTTGCGTCGCTGAGTTGACGCAAGTTTTCATCTTCTTTTTCTTTCTCCTTTTCGTTGATTCGGAAGGAGCCGGAGTATCAGTTGTTTCCATATAGACAGAGTTCTGTGGTTGTGTCTCAGTCTCTAAAGTGGGGGTTGATTCTGTAATTTCAGGAGTAGGAATATCCATCTCTTTCACCGGTGTCAACAGGGTATCGGTCTGCTGGAGAATTTCTGTCTCGATTGTTGTTTCCAGCTTTTCAGTGTGCACTGGCATTGTTGTTTCCTTTGCAGCCCATTCCTGTTTAATCATCAGGAGGCGTTCAAGCTGGTACCAAATTTTGGTAATCGTACTCGTCGATTCTTCCTCTTTGCTGTTGCCGTTTGATTCTTTCTGCTATGTCCACTTTACCGGATGTGCTGAAGTAAATCATTCCATCTATGTTTTCAGGAGCTGCTTTTTCATTGGCATAGGAGTAGCAATCCTCTTTGATGAGGTCGTGGTCTAGGATAGAATCTGTGATGAGAAGACATAGTAGCACGGGAGCTGGGTTATAATACAACCTTACTCCTCGAGGTCTCTGTAGAATCAAACACCATGTCCACTTGGCTTGGGTGTCACTGCATTTATATCCTTTTTCTTTCTTCCTTAAGTTAATCGCTTCTAAAAACCTTACTTTTGTCCCTCCAGGTCTTAGACATAGCATTTTATTTTTCAAACGGTAAAAGAAGCAGAGAGCAAACAATTCCATTGAATCAACAATGACCTTTTCCTAAGCTAAAAACACCAAGTATGTGGAGTTCCAAAGCGCTGATCCCTCCTACTCGTCACCAAGCTTGACACAGATTTATGCTTTAGGAGCAACTGTGAAAGAAAAACACGGCGAGAGGGTAACTCACATAGGGAAAAAGAGTAGAAAGAGGGAAAATGTAAAAATTAACAAACTGAAAAACAGTGACCCGATGTCACAACGAGATAATACTTCTACAGTGGAAAGGAAATGCGATACAGAAATAACGCTGGGTGGTTATAATTTACCCTGTTTAGGACAACCCAGTGTCGATTCTGGTTGACTGAATGCTGGCTGAATAATTAAACTTTATTATACGTTATATGGAACAAGAAAAATAAATTAACAATAAAAAATGAGTTGAAATTCGACCACCAGGTAAGAAAAAGGTGAGCAAAAAAAAGAAACAAAAAATATATTGGGTTCACGAAACAGTTTAATTATAGCACATATTCAATCTGCTCTTCATTTTTGCATCTGCAAATTTTTAAATTATAATGACCTGAAACTGCTTTATTAAGCTTGTTTGAAAAGCATATTTTATTCTTCAACTGATATTCTAATATTCTTCAACTAATAATCTTCTTATTCTTCAACTAATATTCAAGTCAAATATTTATCTATCTTATAATTTCAAAACAAAGTATGTCATTTCTTCGGCATTTCCATTACATAAGTTTCGTAAGATTGTAATTTAAATTTATGCAGTTAGGGATAAAATTTGAAAATAATTGTATGTTTATAATTATTTGGTAGCAAGTGCTAGAGGAGGACGATGAAGAAGTGATTGAGGATTGGACATACACTTTAAGTGAAGTTTATTCTGGTCGACAAGATCATTTGTTAAATGCAATTGAATCATGTGAAAATACTATGCGTCAAGTAACAGATCAACAAATAGAATTGCTGATTACTAAAGAAAAAACAGAACAATTAGATTTTGAGGTAATTATTTTCTTTTACAATATATAGGCTTACTAACAGGAGCTTGTTTCCAGTAGATTTTGTTAAGGATAACCCGTGTTGTGGTAATATATTGTCTCGTCAGTAAAAGAAATTATCTATATCACACCGTTCTTACTTTAAATTACAATAATTTATTTTATAAACAAAATGTGTTTATTTTTGTAAAAAACGACAGCTTTACAGAAAAAAAAGATAATAAGGAATGAGAAGCATTCACGTCAAGCAAAGAAAAACAAACAGGGGGTGCAGTCTCCTAGTCATTCAAAAAGATTTTTTTGCGATTCGAAATTTACATTACAACCACGTCAATTTCTCTTTAGCAAATAAAAATGCATTTAATTAATTCAAAAAAGTACATTTCTACTTGTAAGACAAAAAGTGCGAAGACAGGGGGAAAACAATTTTTGTCGAGGGACATTAACACAACCAACAGTAAACTTTGATGGCATTTCAGAAACGTGATTGAATCAAAGACTGATATATATATATATATATATATATATATATATATATATATATATATATATATATATATATATATATATATATATATATATATATATATATATATATATATATATATATATATATATATATATTATATATATATATATATATATATATATATATATATATATATATATATATATATATATATATATATATGTATATATATATATGTATATATATATATATATATATATATATATATATATATATATATATATATATATATATGTATATATATATATGTATATATATATATATATATATATATATATATATATATATATATATATATATATATATATATATATATATATATATATATATATATATATATATATATATATATATATATATATATATATATATATATATATATATATAGGGTGATTCTAAAAAGATGGGCTAAATTTTAGGAGGTGATAGTACACACCCAAGCAAACAATTTTTATCAAAGAATGCATGGTCGAAAACGAAATTCAAAGGTGCTGGCGCATTTGGAAAGTTGTTTGATGCAAACGTGAAAGCTCCATTTCTGTTGCGAGTTACTGTGCTACATTACTTGTCGCCAAGCTTTCGGCCGCTGCGGGGAAAGCTCGTGATATGCCTGGTGTGTTTCAGAATGGTCGCCTATCTTTTCTTCGCCATTGTACTGCGTGCATAGCCGCTGCTGGCCACTGTTTTGAACACTTATTGTAATCACATGCCATTAAATTTGCTTTTATAACTTAACTTTAGCGTTCTTTGCCTCATATAAGAACATAAACTTTGACGCCCTCTAGCGGTCTAGCGTATCTCTCTTTTTTTTCTAACACAGAGATGACCTGTAATATTTCTTAATCATTTTCTTGTAATTAGAACACAAATGTAATTAAAACATTCAAACAGTTTTATGAGAAATTTTGAAAATATTTTGAAATTTTGAAAATATTCAAGTATTAAAGCATGGAACACTTTTATTTAAACATTTTGCATTTTTTTTTCGTAATTTTTTCTTATTAAATTCTGATGATGAAAATATAAGTAGTACTAAACAATATTTTGAATAGGTATTTAACTAATAAAAGAAACTGAAAAAAAATATTTAGATGACAGGTGCTTAAAATAATTTTTTATCGATGAAGTAAAAAGATTTAACTAAAAAACTGACGGTTTGTTTTCATGCAAGCATGTTAAGATTTTATATTTAATGTGAGGATGTGTAAAAATATTATTAAAAAAATATTTTTTTAGCACCGGAAGATAATTTGCTTTTTTTAGATTACTGAATAGTTATGATAGCAAATTGAAAAACAAAAATAAATAAATATAAAAATAAATACATAAATAACGAACTGCTTGTGTACATGAAATAAATTGTTGTAATAAATAAATATATTTTATTTATTACTTTTTTAGGTAAGCCTTTTCACAGACAACTCTGCCTTGAAAATTGAAAATATAGATCGATTGAAGGATATTATAAGAAAAATACGTGCTCCAATGAGGAGGACACGTGCTCCAATGAGAAGGACTGAAGATGCAGATGTTAGTGCTAGAATGGGCATTAATTTGCCTTACGAATCGTTTGGTCAAGGCTTATTAGATAAGAGTCATTTGTTTAGCACTCCCGAACGTCCTGTAGTTGTACCTGCTGCTCCAGACTTACCTCCTGACGATCAACCATTAATACAGCCGCCGCAGTTGAGCTCCATTCAAGGAGCTCCAAGTTCTGGTGTTGCAGAGGCTGACTTAATAATAGATGAGGCTTTTGATTTCTTCGACCAGTCGCCTGCAAGAGAAGTTCCCGATCAACCACTCGATTTGTCAAGAAAACAAGTCGTACCATCTCCCAGGGAAAGTCCTGGTGATGCAGAGGCAGCAATGGTGGGAGATGCTTTTGAATTTCTCGATGAATTATCTTCAAGTGAGGTTTCCTCGCAACCACTTCAATCAACTCTCACAAAAACAGCTGAAACAAGTCAGCCTCGTGAAGATGACTTTCCTAGTGATTATTCATCATTTGCTGCTGATCCACCCCAGTCAGTTTTCTTTCCAATTTCTGAAAGGGTTATTCCTAAAACAAAGACTCAAAGGTCCTTAATTCCGAAACTAGATCCTTCTCGAATGAGAAAATCTGGTAGATTTCAACCTGGATATGGTAAAACAGACAGACCATTATATGCTATTAGCGAACAACCAACAACAAGCAAGACTATCCGCCCACCAAAAGGTAAGAAGAAAGGGCAACCACCCAAAAGACAACCATGGAGCTCTTCAACTCGAATACCTACTCGTGGCATAAGGACAAAAACGACGCAACCTATGCCACGATCTGTAAAAATGAAATCAAGTCCGACTCTTGGAGTGGCAGGTGCAAGTAGAATCCCTAAAATGAAAGTAAAGCCAAGGCCAAGGTCGTTAATACCAATGCGTGTCCCTCATGCACCATACGAACTTACAAGTCCTCGTACACCTTTTAGGACGTATAACGTTCCACGTCCACGACCACAACTGGGACAAACATTTGATACATCGTTACAATTGAATCTACGATCTGATGATTGGAGACTAAGAAGTAAACATTCTAAACCCCAAACTTCTCGAATCCCTGAAGCTGTACAACAAAGCGATATAACTTTTCATCCTACTCCTCCAATATATAGAAGAGGATGGCTAAGAGCAAGAGATCCAATAGTTCCACCGTTTATTGGCCCGTTGCCCACTGCTGCAGCTCAAGCAAGTAGAACGACTGGAGCTGCACCACAAATGGATGGAACATTTACAGCTGCACCACAAATGGATGGAACATTTACAGCAGCACCAGATATGAACAGAACAATTGCAGTTGCACCAAAAATAAATAGGACATTTCGAGCAGCACCATAATTGATATTTGAGTTCAAAACAAGGAAAGTAATAATGATTAATATTTAAACGCAATGAGTCATCAGTTTTATAGATCAGTTATCAGTTTTATTCAGAAAGCTTTCTAAAAATAGTTTTAATCTCTCATGCAGCCTGAAGTTAATTAAATGTGATATCTGTATTCTATTAATTAATTTTATGTTCTTAAGTAATTATGGTTTTAAAATGATGAAATAAATGAACTTTTAACCAAATGAGGATAAGTTGTCTATTGGCTTATTCAATTATTATTTTTTGTATGTCTATAAAAAAATTCAGTTTAATTTTTCTGAATACGTTACAACATCGAAAGCACTTTATTCTATGCTTTGACTATAATAAAATAGAATGTTCAATATTTAAACAATATACTATTACGATATCATCTTTTGTAAATCGTAACTTAATATATTAATTTTACTGAGGTATTTTAATTAAAAGTTTAATACTCGAAATGAAATGATTTCTAATCCTACTCTGATATAAGGTAGTACTTAGTAGGAGCGCGTCATACTTTTACCATCTTACATTTCTTATAACTTAATATATTAATTTTAGTAATATGATTTGATTAAAACTTTAATATTGGGTAACAATTAGTAGGAGGACGCCATACTTTTATTATAGTGCATTTTTTTTAACTTAATACATTAATTTTAGTAATATGATTTAAATAAAATCGTAATATCTGAAAATAAAGGATTTCTGATCCTACTCTGATATAGGTACTCTGATATATTTAGCAAGGGGACGCCATACTCTTATCCTCTCACTTTTTTTACTATTTCTCATCATAATTTCAGATTTTTTATATAGATGTCCAAGTCAGAGACTGAACTAGATCAGTGTTCTTCTATCATTCAATCAAATTCCGTTTGCACTATATCTATACCTACCCCGATATAGGTACTCTGATATACTTAGCAAGGGGAAGCCATACTCTTATCATCTCACTTTTTTTACTATTTCTCATCATAATTTCAGACTTTTTATATAGATGTCCAAGTCAGAGACTGAACTAGATCAGTGTTCTTCTATCATTCAATCAAATTCCGTTTGCACTATACCTATACCTACCCCGATATAGGTACTCTGATATACTTAGCAAGGGGAAGCCATACTCTTATCATCTCACTTTTTTTACTATTTCTCATCATAATTTCAGATTTTTTATATAGATGTCCAAGTCAGAGACTGAACTAGATCAGTGTTCTTCTATCATTCAATCAAATTCCGTTTGCACTATACCTATACCTACCCCGATATAGGTACTCTGATATACTTAGCAAGGGGAAGCCATACTCTTATCATCTCACTTTTTTTACTATTTCTCATCATAATTTCAGACTTTTTATATAGATGTCCAAGTCAGAGACTGAACTAGATCAGTGTTCTTCTATCATTCAATCAAATTCCGTTTGCAGTATACCTATACCTACCCCGATATAGGTACTCTGATATACTTAGCAAGGGGACGCCATACTCTTATCCTCTCACTTTTTTTACTATTTCTCATCATAATTTCAGATTTTTTATATAGATGTCCAAGTCAGAGACTGAACTAGATCAGTGTTCTTCTATCATTCAATCAAATTCCGTTTGCACTATACCTATACCTACCCCAATAGAAACGTTTTCCTACCGATTGCATCTGTAACTGATAGACCTTTGATAGATTTTGAATGGACAGGTAAGTGAAGTGACGTTAGCTTACACATCACTGTTAAAAAATAGTTTCATCTTTTTTAATGCATTTGTTGTAAAACAGCGCATTTTAAAAACGTTTAGTTTTAATTATTTTTTGTAGAATTAATAACTTATTTAAGAGGTGAAAATAGAAATAGTAAAAAAGTGAAACGATAAGAGAAAGACGTTAAAAACAAGGGCCAAATTTTTTCATGATTTGAATTTATTAGAAATCAATGTTCCAAATTATTTCACCTCCAGAATTTTGATTTTTTAAATATTTAATTTATTTAGTATGTTTACGATTTTAAAAAAGGAATTGGGTATACTATAGCCTACGTCACAGATCGTGTTATTCCTACTAAATTTAACTAGTAAACAGCATTTTCTGCGAACCTGATTTCTAGCAACAAGTAAAAGCATCAAACGAAGTGTCTTGTTATAAGTCGCTACTCGCCAGGTTGGAATTGTATTAGTCTAGTTCCTTTGGAAATAATTTATATTGTTGTTTTACCGAAGTTTATGAATTTAGTAAACATATTTAAAACTCAGCTTATTAATTAAACTAAAAGGTAAATGTTATTCCTAGTAAATGGAAGTAGTTGTGCTTTTTTCATATTATACCCAATTCTAGTAAAATTTTATTTATTACTATAAAAGGGTATAGTTTTATTAAAGTTTTCTACCTTTTGTAGCTTTGATTGAAAAAAATTGTTCAATGCATTTTTTTTTTTGCTATATCATGTAAAACGAGAACGAAAATTATTGTCTAAAACATACACTATTAATGTTTAATGTGGGTGAACAAAAGCAGGAATAAAAAATAAAACAAAGAAGATAAACTTGAATTACATCAATTTAAAATTTTTTAAACATTTACTTAAGCTTATGTTCCGTAGTTTAAATTAGGAAAATTTTAGTTAAATGAGAGTCAAAATTGTTCTATGATAATTAATTAATCATATTTTGGTAATTCTGATAAATTATTTACTTATGATAAAATCTTTATAGTCATATTCTTTAGTAGTAAATTGGTAAGTATCATTTTTATACATTGCGTTGCTTGAAAATACTGAAGAAATGAGCATGTTTCAAGAATAAATTATTAATTTAAGTCATGTTTTGTTAATAGAAAATGCAATGTGCAGTTATTAGTTTCTAGGATTGGTCTAATTATCCCCTTTGTACTTTTTAATAATCTCAGCATCTTTGAACTTTGTTCCTTAAGCAAATTTCTTAGTTTTTAATGTTACGAAGATGAATCCTTTCCCCCTATTCATCAGACAAAAGAATGGGTGTAAATATACTTCGCTGTGCCTTTTGACAAAAAATTGTCTTCTTTCTTTTTTTCTGTGACAATCGTATTTACCTGCAACCCCTTTCTAAAAAAATGGGACCGAAAACGTAATGTTTGCAATAAAACACAAATAAAAAAAAGCATGCATAAACGTAAAAGCATAATATAACCTAACAAAAACTTAACATACATAAATGGTACTTGGGTAAAATCCGATTAACCATTAAAGTTGGCGAAAATTCCGCCAAAAGAGACCAAATCGTTTCATACTGTTACCACGGCATATTTAATGGCATATTTAATGAAAATTTAAAAAAAAAGTTTTTTTTTTTACAAAAAAAATCCTTGGACTTAATGTTCAAGACTCTACTATTAAAAAAACTTATAGCACAGTTTATTTGTGGCATTGTTGTGGTAAAATTTGCGGCACAGTTTACTTACAAAAATAACTAAACATTCAAGCACTTTATATTTATTATGATTTAACCAAAATAAAAAAACTGTTTCAATGAAAAACATTAAGAAAATACTCACGTATTTGGTATATTCTTTTCCTTTCTTTAATTTTTCCGAAAATGGTTGTCGAGGTTTTATTCAAATACAAAAAAAATGTATTATAATGAAACATGAACATTGTAGGGTATCTACCACTACAAAATTACAATTCACTAGTATATAAGACGTGTTAACTCGACTCTATGTCGGGGTACCTTATCATAGATGTAGGTTGACATTGTCTATAACTACCATCCCCACATTGGTGACCTTTGGACGTGATGTGAAAACGCCTACCTTGGCAGTAACGCCCACTTCGATATGAACACGCCTATCTTGACAGAAACACGCACTTCGATGGATGGTTCACATTGAACAGTTGACTTGCTACTTGTGACTGCGACATTATCCCCCTCCTCACGCTGTTCCTACTCAGTCTCGTCTCGATCACGCACAACGTTGACTTGCATACACTCGACTGCAAACGGCAACGCAGAAGCGACTACGACAGTGAAGTTAATACACCTCTCACATTCAGCACTCAAAAAGTACGGTGATCTTAATACAGCTCACCCGGCTTCTCACAAAACAGCAATGAATCAACTAGTAGTATCCGTTTATCGAATTCTTCCCCAGATATAATTCTGGGGAGGAAGTATTGTAGGGTATCTACCACTACAAAATTACAATTCACTAGTATATAAGACGTGTTAACTCGATTCTATGATGGGGTATCTTTTCATAGATGACGGTTGACATTGTCGATAGCTACCATCTCCCCACAAACATTATATAATAGCGTATTGCAACTTAACATAAAAGCATGCAACATAACAAAAACATAACTTAAAAACATATAACACGACAAAAGCATAGCACAAAAAATTCGGTTTGTTATAAATTAAACAGCATCGCCTATTTTGGCGAGAAACTTGGCGAAAATCAAAGGGCACGAGTTTAGGGTACATGATTCACATTTACAAGACTTTTTGTTAGCAGACAGAAGCAGATTTTTGCAGAACTATGTTTTCAAAATTTAATTTGTTGAACGTTTAGAGATATCAAGGGCATTTAGATATTTAAAGGCGTTCTTAGAATTTTAAAAGTTGTTTCTGAAAATATTACGTCCGAGTATAAGGAAAAGCGTTTTATAATCTGCTATTCAACAGCTGATCCATTTTCAGGTTTACAACTTTCGTTGTTCATCAAAATCTAGATGTCTTTCGCTGTCATATGCATCAGTAATAACTGTTCTCTTCCCTGCAAATTATTCATTTTCCCATTATTTAACGGTATATGACAGCAATTTTAAATATGGTTCGCTATTGTTATTACGTTATTTAATTTTGATCATTATTCAAAATTGTTCAAAGATAATTCCATGCATAAAAAAACCTTTATTAAATATTTTTTATTTTTCATTCATATTTTTCTTAATAATGATCGAAAAAATACTGAATTATATTGTATAATTTCTTTTTTGCATAATTTTAAAGAATATAAATTTGCATGTCAAAATACAAAATTGAAGCAAAATCAGTCGAATAGTTTCTGAGAAATTCAAATATTTCAAATCAAATATTTGAAAAATCGATTTCTCAGGAACCGATTTTGATCAAATGGGAAAAATATACTTGAGGGTGCCCCTTGGCGAAATTGGCGACTTATGTTTGGCGCCATACTTGTTTGCCCGGAACGCCGGGGTAACCCACAAACGGGGCATTTATATCTATTACTAATTAAACCTTCATTCAAACATCAGTCAATCACTGCTTTTTTTCCATTGTTGTTCAAATCGTACAGAAACTTAAGATTTATCTTATTGACAGTATTTATTTATAGTACCAGAAGCAAAAGTAACCTTACCAGCCGGTATCCAAAGTAGAACTAACGGATCTCTGAAATTACATTTAAAAATTCATTTAAAAACAACGCTAAATTCTAAACTAATCAGAATCACGATTAAAATCTAAACCAATCAGAATCACGATTGGTTTTCAACATCGCCCAGCTTGGCGATCACAACTTGGTGGGGGCACCCTCAAATGTAGTCTACCCGATCAAATTTACAATTGAGCCGATTATTGCCGATTTGACCCATTTTGCTCAAATTTTGTATTTTGACATGTAAAATTATATTCTTTAAAATAATGCAAAAAATTTCATACATAAGAATTAAAAAAATTTTTTGACCATTACTTAAAAAAATAATAAATATTTAATAAAGGCTATTCTTTGCAGTTTTGGATAAAAGAATCTTATAATTGTGGGTGCACACTCACACAAACTTTTTTTTATTAATATAAAGTAATTACGAGATGCTAACACTTTCTAGGCAACTTTTTATCATAAAATTATTAAGTTCTCTACAAACATTGTTGGTTTTTATAGTTAACTAAAAAGATAAGAATTCAAATTCTTATATTTAAATTTTATCCCAATAGAATAGAAAACTGAAGTTGTGGTACCAAATTTGTATTACAATGATAAAATGTTTTGGAATCGTTTAAAGGAATAATATTTAACTTATTTTATTTTACCAAATAGCAAAAAATAATAAAAATACTGATTTCAAATCATCACAACGGCTTTTAAGTTTCACATTTCATGGTTGGTTATCTTTCATTATACTTTTTTATGCTTTCAGAAATTCTTTCAAAATGGCACATTTCGTTGATAGTGAAGCAATAAGTAGATCGAGAGCCGATGCGATGCATTCTGATTCGCTGGGTTTTCCGCCACAGCTACCGCTTATAACAGTCACACCACCTCAAACTTTTTGGGTAAATTCGCTGTTTTATAGATTGCTTTAACAGGTTTAAGTAATTTCTTAATAGTCATATACAGGATTAATAACCAGTAATTTATTGCGAAACCAAAATTCTGACTGCGTATTGTGGTTGGTTCTAATGCCACTTGCCATATGGGCAAGCCTGCTTGGTGAAACCGAGCAAATTTAAGGCAAAGTGTGCGATTCTTGTTTTTCAGTGGCGCCATCTATGGCTAAGAATTCGATTTCCGCCACATTATACGTCACACCTGTTTATAAGGCAGACTAGAGCCTCTGAATTAGACAGACCGATTTATCATCTATTTTTGGAGCAAAGAGCTAACATAAGCACAATACTAACATAACGTTAACTTGCGAACTTGTTTGGTCCAATATTGCCTAGTAGGTCAGCTCTGATAGTATAGGAGCCTTAAGGCAGACCCATTCATACATCCATTCATTCATCCACAGATCGTAGTTTTGACCTGATTCAGAGAACAATCGATCTCCAATCCAGTACCCCCAGAGGTTTTGATTTGTTATGGGAACATGGAGGACTTTGCGACTCGACAGAATTTTAACGTGCATCAGTCACCAACTACACAGGAGTCTTCGGCTGTCGGGGTTCGAACCCACGAACTCTCGGATATGGGTCCAGCACCCTACCAACCAGGCTATCCCGGTCACTACGTGTTGTAAAGCCCGAATGCTTGAATTTCAACTGCAGCTTTGCGTTCGATGACAATTAAAGCTAAAATCGTTTCCCGATCGATACGCTCGAATTAATAATCTGATTATCGTTAAACTTAATTTATTGTGAAACGAAATTCTGACTATTTATCATTGAGATCGAATGCTTCAATTTTAACTGAAGCTTTGTGCAGAATAACAATTGAAGCTAAAATCGTTCCTCATAATTGCAGGCATAATTTTTCTCCTTTTATCGCTAAATAGAATTTATCACCAAACAAATTTCTGACCCTTTTATGACATGAAGAATTTGAAATACATGAAATTAAAATGAGTAAAATAGCTTGTTAAAAAATATTTAATTTTTGTGACGTCTAAAATGACAGCATCGGTCTTATATCTTTCAGAATTAACTTCTAACACCTTTTTTTTCTTCAAAATAATTTTTTTTTAAAAAGTTTTCCATGTTTCTCGTTTCATGCATTGTAAAATTATCTTCTCTTTTTTAGTTTAATTAAACAACGTGGTTCTGAAAAACTTTTTCGCTTGAAAAATTATAATATACATTTTTTTTTGAAATTAAAGTATTAAAATAATGATTAAGTTTTTAGTTTTATTGCTCGGCAGAAAAGTCTTGTCTAAAACAATAGTCATAAACTGTGACTGAATATAGACAAGATTATTTTATTCGTCATTTTACAATAAGAAAAGTTTTTAGTTTCTTAATAAAAGGCTTCATATCCATATGGTATTATTGATCTTTTAACTTTTTCTTTTAATACCTTCGAAAAATTTGAAATATTAGATTTGAAAATTTGCAAAATATGATTTAATACTTTAAATTTTTTTGTCTTTAGATTTCTTTTTCATTTATATCGATGAAAACCGATTTTGTATGATGTTAAAACGTTCTTTTAAAATAAATTTCTCAAAAAAACGATATATATATTTTTAATAAAAATAAGTTTTTGTTGTTACTAGCCCTCAGCTGTAAACAAAGCTGAATCAAGTTAATGACACCAGCAACTCTAAGCATATCAAGCACGAAGAGTGGATCCAAGCAGAGATCACCTCTAGGAAGACCAAGACAGCCGAGAATATGGTCTGGTGTAGCCTGACAGACTTAGATAGTCATACTTAGAGAACATGTAGGGAAAACTTTTGCTTTGTTTATGTATGCCATATATATCAGATGACCATTGCGAAAACGAGTAATGACAGTCTGCTCTAGTCTGCTGCACTGGAGGGACAGGGAACCACCAGGGCGATTATACTAATATCAGTAGTGAGCAAGAGGAACAGTAGGACCACGTAGCGGAAATAAAGCGGAAATACGCTTCTGAAAAAATCCGCGATGACTGAGAACACAAGGGCAGAGCTGAGCCAATTTTAGCAAGGAAGTCAGAAAACTCATTAACAGCAAATATTGTTAATGAAAGAGATCCACTGCAAGTGAATCGCCTAGAGTTGAAAAGCCTTTTCAGCTTGTTCAGAATAGCCACTCCGACATCATCCCGCACTTCATGCGAATTTGAAAGATGCTGGATCTGACTCCGGCTTCACTCCAGATACTAATTTCCTTCAAACGAGAAAGTAAAAATACTCTATTGAGTTCAGCTTCTATGGCAAAAACGGAGCAGTCATCAGGATTTCTCAATTTTATATGGTAACAGGTGTTATGGGATCTAATATAAACTGCACTACCAGAACGAGTATTTTCATTCTTGCTACTACCTGTAAAAATAAGAGTAGCCACCATTGGAATATTGCTGATTAATTCGAAGGCAATCTGCTTCAGATGAGCTGGGATGACTGATGATTTGTTGACATGAGTCAACAAATCATCAGTCGGCATCAGGTTTGAATGGAAAAACAGGCTTGAGATGGATCAAGAATGGAGTTCAAGTAGTATGGCTCTAAAGCAATGTCGAATTCTCACCAACCACATGCTAAAAGTCTAATTGTTTCACCAATGCTGAAGAAAGGGGATTGTTTGAACCAAAGCTGAGTAGTTGGTTAAAATATTTTACAAGATTTGAGTTTCTTCGAGAGCTGAGTGATTGAAAATTGGCCTCGAAAAGGACAATGTCATTATGGCAGCTATTACGCAGATCAGTCTAAATAGAAAGAAAATCTAACAGAAAGATAATCTAACAGAAATATAGAAATCTAAAAACGAGGAAACGCATAGCACTAGAAACTTTATAAATATACATACCCTCCAACTGCTACGGAATTTCCGTAGTTTCAGAAATCTTCTTTTCAGACGGTAGCAAAATTAATGTCTTAATATTTAAAAAAAATTAATTTTAGCGTAACTTGTCCACTATTACTTATAAAAGTGCAGGCCATATGGCTAGATTCTTAAGTTCTGATAAAAGTTTTATGAGAAATCCATTTGCTTTAAAAATTTCTACTTTGGTTCGCTACCACTAGAAAGAATTATTTTCAAAATCCTCATAAGTTGGAGGGTATGAATATATTAACTGTAGTACTGTTCTGGTATAGTTTTGTTACAAACAATTCCTGATTAGACGGCGCTCTAATATTTTAATATATTGAAATAACTGACACGGGTAGAAAAAACATCAACAATAAGTTTTTTGTAAAAACTATATGAAGATAATTAAAAGCATAGTTATTATTTCCCTCTCTGTCCGCATCTCACTGACGATTGAGTTGGGCTATAATAATCGCATTAGATGCTTTAAACAAAAACAAGTGTTTTTATGTGTTTATGCGCTTATATTTTTTATTTGCTTTTATTAAATACAGTCAAACCTCGATATCTCGAACTTGAAGGGAGAAGGGAAAAAATTCGAGTTATCGAAAATTCGAATTATCAAAAATCGCATGTTATCGATGGTAGAATAAAGAAAAATGCTCTTTGCATAACTTATTTACTATTCCATATTTATTCTAAAAGCACTTTTTACACTTTCATTTAAAAAAAAAGATTCAATTGTTGCTTGCTTTAGAGATGTGTAAGAAAGTTTGTCGATAACACTTTCTAAGTGGACTATAGCTTTAAATGTCTCCTCTCACTTATCGGCTGCCTCTCAATAAATCTCCTTACAGTGTCCACTGCAGAAAGTGCTTGTTTGTTAGTAACATTCGGCTGTAAATCTTCGATTTCCTCATCCTATTCTTCTGATAGTTCACAAGAAGCTCTCGTTTGAGCGATGATATCATTGTCATTCTACTGACCACACACTGTTACTGCATCATCTACGTTTACAAAGTCATGAAATTCGATGTCATCAAGCTTCATGAGTCCGGTCAATCTGTTCCAATCATTTTCGGTGCGGTTTTCTGTTTGGCTACTTTCACAATCTTTAATGAATCCAGACTTCTTAAGGCCATTCATTATCGTAGAGGAAGACACATCATTCCATGCTATCAGCCATTCTTAAAATTGTTTGTTTTTCTTTGGATTTTTTTTTAGTTTTGGAAGAAAAATCTACACTATTTATGAAAAAAATTCGAGTTAATGAGGATTTAGAAAGAAAAATTCGTGAAATCAAGTTTTTTTTAACATTGAGAGTAAAGAAATTTGAAGGGAATTTTTTTTTCCTTCGAGATATCGAAAAATTCGTGAAATCGAGGTTCGACTGTATTACAAATTATCTTAAAACTTTACATTTTAACACATTATATTTTATGCCTTATATTAGTTTTTTGGTTATGTAGGACAGATATTATGAAAAAAATTATCCAAAAGTGGCTTCATATCCACGATTCGTAAGCGAGTTGCTGGCGATAATAAAGGACAACATTCCTGAAGCAAATTTGGATCTGTTTAATACACCAGAGATGATAATTGGAACTTTAAATTCTATTGTGAAGAGACTTGATGACCGAAATAATAAGGTTAGCATTCAGGCTACAGTTTTTTAAAACAAAAATTTAAATACTTATCTCTAAGACTTCAGAATTTCCATATTACTATCGATGTCAATACTGCTTAATTAATCATGATAATAGGTATCTAATATACGCATATAATTTTTTACTGTCCTCTTTAACAAACAGGTACCCAAAATTTATTACAGGTTGCTTTATATTGAACTTGCTTTCTTTTATTCTTTCAGTTGCAAACAGAAGGTTCGTATATTTATTATAAAAAATAAGCATTTTTAATACCTTCGACGTTTTAACGAATTTTTAACCTTAAATTTACAACCAGTAGTTGAGTCTAAAAGTATATTTATTTACAGTGTATTTTCATTTAAAATTTTTTAAAAAGAGAAACTGTAACAAGACAAGAAACTATAAACAACAGAATAAGCAAACGAAAGTAATAGAATCAACTAAAGATGAAGATGATTTAAGACAATAGTAAAAAAAAGAGAAAAAAAAACTACCACTGTTCCGTTTTTAGGAGCGAGCTTATCGCCATTGATGATGGACTCAATACTCTTTCTTTCAATTTCGAAAGAGATTCGGATCCTTACCAACAGTAGAAGCGCTGTTCAGCACTTGGCTAGCTGGCACAGAGTGAGGGACAATACTAGCACGAACATCCTTTATAAACTTTTACACCTCTCCAAATATTGTCGAATTCACGTACAATGGATACCCTTACACGTAGATATATCAGGCAATGAAATAGCAGATAGTCTAGCCAAGGCAGGTGCAACTGAGGCCACTCCACCTCCAGTGTCTCTTACCTCCTCAGAGCTCTTCTCCATTGCTAAAGCCAAAAATAAATCTGTATGGCTTACTTCACCCAGTCACAATTGGTACCAGGGTACCAGATCGGGTATTTGTTTGACAGCTGACGAAGACCGTCAGTCTCAAACCGCCATCACACGTCTTCGCTGTGGACACCTGAAATCACTGAGGTACTCTGAAGGAGAAAAGTGTTTTCCCTCTGTACCAAGTGCTATTCGGCCCATCAGGCATCCCCTGAATATCTACTGGACTACCTCGGTCTTTTAAAACAAGACCTTATAGAAAGACCCTTACTTATTTTAGACTTTTTGAAGGTGAACAAACTCATGGATCTTGTCTAGCTGGGCTAGAAATTGGGATTTGAAAGAAGAAGAAAGGAAAAAAATGGTAATGCAAAAAAAGAAGAAGAAAAAGTGTATAGAAATGCCAAATTTTGCAAAAGAAAAGTTAACTATAAGATTTGTTTTCGGAATTCTATTTTATTTATGTCCATTAAGAATGCTTCAAAAAATGCAAAAAGTATACATTACATTATCTTGTCTTTTTTTTTTTTTTTTTTCTTAAAGTTTTATTTATTTCATCAATTTGAATCAGGTTTTATAATTAAACCATGTGATCCTCTCTTTATTCTACAGTAATATCTAATTAAAAATCTAATGGTTTTTTCATTAAAAAAATGCTTTTGCATTTTAAAGAGCAACTAAAAAACAATTGCAATAAACATTACAAATTATACCTTTAAGAAATATCTAAAGTGGACTATCCACTAATTGCAGTGTTAAAAGCATATTGTAGAATGAGTAGAATGTAAGCTTTTAAATGTAGTTGTAACTGGTAATTCATCTATTTCTTTTTTGCTTAGCAATAATTTCTTTTTCTCTTTATAGTTTGCAGAAGCAATAGCAGATGATTCAACAAGGGAAGCAGAAAGTGGAATGTATAGCCATGAGCTTTGGTTTAGTATTTTAGGATTTATACAAGAACACAGCGAAGCACCGTAAGGCAATATTTTTTTCCGTATTTTCATTCCATATCTAATAATATCTTAATACACATTAAAAGGGCAATGTAAAAAAAATATTTTTTGATCATATGTAATAGGTATTAAGGAAAATAGCTTTTTAAAAGTTTAATTGAAGATAAATAAAAGAGTTGCATAGAAAGAAAAGTGTTTCGTTAGTAGCAACCTGAAAAACTAGCTAACAGAGAGAGTTACAGTTCATAAATAAATTACAGTTTTACAGCATATAACTTATATAACAGTATATTCTTACAAATAACAGTTGATCGTACAAAATTGACTGAAGCGTATTTTGAGATGAAGTTTTAAAAATCACCAGTTTCTTTGAGATGAAGTAATAAACGATATGACTGAAATTACCAGAATTTTAGAGAACCGGAATTACCGATAAAAATAAAAGACGTAAAGCTGAGAGGGTCATACAGTGAATAAGTGCTAATTTGAAATTGAATAAATTTGTAGAATTAATTCAATTGATACTAAATCGATGAGGCTCTACAATTTATTAAACAAAAGTTTTAAAAAAAACTTGAACATCAATAAGATTACATAATTATTTTGAATCTTTTCTGGTTATCATTTTTTTCAAGTTAAAGGCTCGCAAATTTGAGTTAATGCAAAAGGTACTTTTGCTCCTATGTTCTTTTGTTAGCATTATTTTCTGGCACAGGCGGCATACGATTTAAATCTTCCGGGAAGTTTTGAACATAATTTTAAAAGTTGATAAAAATATTTAACTCAAATTTTCATTTTAAAACAGTAGCCTGTAAATATTTATATCTAAATGCACTTTTTTTAAAAAAAATTTTAAACTATTTAACTAGTTAAGTATGCGTCAGATATCTAAATTGATTGCTAGTTTTTCAAGGGTAAGTTATTGAATGTCTTGGTGTGTGTACAGAGCGCTGAAATAAAAATGAACCACCCTGAATAACTTTCAAACTAATGATCGGATTTTCATGTTCTATGAATCAATCTTAATTGCTTAAGGGGGTGACCTCAAATATGGTAATTAGGAAGTATGGGCATTATATATATATATATATATATATATATATATATATATATATATATATATATATATATATATATATATATATATATATATATATATATATATATATATATATATATATATATATATATATATATATATATATATATATATATATATATATATTTCAAAGAATATAATCGAAAATTTTATAAATTGTACACCTTACAATTCAAATTTTTTCCTACCATTATTAAACAAAGTAATAAAAATAATAAATATTTACTAAAAGTTATTTTTTGCATAAAGATTATCTTTGGGTAAGCGAATTTTATGATTGTGTGTAAAAAGTTTTCCATTTGCTTAAAAAGTTTACGAGATATAAGGAAACACGCAAAAAGTCAAATTAACATTAAGCCTGTCTAACTATTGGAACCATATTTCCAAGATTGTGGCCACCCCCTATAATTTGGAGATTAGAAATCCAAATCTATCGAAAAAAGGGTATGTTTATTCAGAGAAAACATATTTATACATATGATTTCGTAACTTAAAATATCATTTGCACTTATTACTTAGCATATTTAAAGTCACCTTCCGAGCCATTAAGATTGAATCCGAGAAAGTGAAAATCCGATCGAAAGCTATTCTGGGTGGTTCGTTTTTTTATTTTTCACACTTTACCGTTGATTATTTATACTACTATCAGGATTGAACTGAAATTGAGATTAAAAATTTAATATTGCTATGCTCAATGTTTAATGTAAAAGCAAGCGTATGTCAAACCGGATAATGCAGATAAGTTTTGATGTCAAAAGTATTGTTCTTCATTTCAGAATGGCTGCTATACCAGATTACTTTGAAGGTGAAATTAATCGAATGAATGAGTACAACTTGTACCTGAAACAGCAAATTTGTGATATGGAGCCGAAAATAAGTCATTTACGGCAAGTTTAATTTATTTTTCGATACCAGATTACTTTGAAAGTGAAATTAATAGAATGAATGAGTACAACTTGTACCTGAAAAGGCAAATTTGTGATATGGAGCCGAAAATAAGTCATTTACGGCCAGTTTAACTTATTTTTCGACACGCGCAAAAGTTTTAATTACTTCGAAAGCATTACCTTTAATTGACCTTAACATAAAAATTCAAAAAAGTGTTTCAAATTTTTAGTTTTCAATCTTGAACCTAATTAGTGATCAAAATCTACATATTTTAACGGTATATTGACTAATTTTAATACTGCTTGACTAATTTGATATTGATGACATGCTAGTTAGTTATTTCCGTCTGGATTTTTGCAAGATACAAATAATACGATACTGAATTTTCAGTGCAATGAGACAAAGTAGAGTAAAGTAGTTCCTCCCATGGTACTGATTTCGTTTCATTAAGTTTAGCGTGAAAAATATTCAAGGAAATAAAAACCTTACTTATCTAGAAAACTACGGGATAACTATGTCAAAAGTGCAAATAAGAAAAGTATTCAAATAAGTTTATACTAGTCAAATAAGTCAAAAGTGCAAATAAGTTTTATGAGTAAAAATCTTATCCATTTCTGAACAATAAGTTTTAGTGACTTATGTTTGTTTTATTCAATTTAGAGTTTGCTAAGCATGCAGTTAATTTGCCTGAATAGAAATAAAGAAAATGTATTTTTTGTATGCATAAAAACTCAACAACTTTTAACTTATTAGTCCTACTGTCACGGTACATAGTTTCATGAGACACAGTGCAAAAAAAGTAAAATAAAAATAATACATAGAAACAATACCACATTTTTCAAGATAGCACTATTCTTGCAGGATAGTTTCGCCCCTTTTTTCTACCCACTAAAATTTGACCCTCGAGGACGTGTGACCTTTTAACAGTATCATAAGATGAGAGTACTGAGCGGTTTTTTTTTACAGGGATATTTTTTTTTTCTTTTTCTGGTGGCTGAAAGTTTTACTTTAACAATACTGACATTAATTTCGTTTATCAAATAACTTTGATGCAATTCAGTTTCGATGATATTGCATGTATTTCTTGCTCATAGCAGCTTTTTAAATGCTGGTTATTTTTTTATTACTATAAAAGATCCTTCAATGTTTCATAGTAAAAAAAAATTTGACGTTCAGCTAAAAAACTACTACTATCCATTCTCAATTGTTTGAAAAGTCAAACTTCAATAGGCTTGTCTTAGCTCTTGACTGTCCATTTCTCATCTACAAAACTGCAACAAAAGAATGATAACACCACGACTTTTTTGAAATTTTTTGTTACTATGACAATTGCCCATTTTATAAACTATCTAAAAATGTGCAGTTTTGGCCTTGATATTGTTTGAAAATGGGTTGGACAGAGAAAATTGTATTCAAGATAGTTATAACAGAAACCAATACCTTCCCCCTAATAATTTGTTTCTTGATTCTACTGGTCTAAATCCCGTCTGCATAGTTTTAACCCTGCTGTGGGCCATATTAGGTTAACAGAGTTTGTTTCGTGTTAAAAAAATATCGGAAACAATAAATAGTATTTATTAAAAAATATAATAATTAAGGAATGAAATAAAGAACATTGCACATGAAAAAATACAAAATGCATATTTAAAAAAAAAGAAAAAGAAAAAACAGAATACGCACTAAAGCAAAACATAGGAAATTAGAAAATTTGCTTTTTTTTCTGTAGGAAGCATTCTGGAGAAGTCAAGATATTTGCTGTCTGTTTTAAGCGTGTAATGGACGTCGCAGAGTTAAATGTTATACGACGTTTTATATCAAAACATACAAACATTCCTCTCTATTTTGTTCTAAATTAACACAAACACCTTTATTGAGGCGGGAACATTCCTCACACATACACAAACAAGAAGAACTCGTTGCGTTAATGTTTTAAAAAAATATTCACAAATTTAAAAATTATAGATTCGGAATGCACATTCAGATTTGGACCGGTTCAAGGAAAATAACCAATCAAACATGCTGTATTTCAGTAAGAACACGCTATAAGAATCCTTTCTTTACTATTTATATCATGATCTCTCTCTGTATATATATATATATATATACACAGAAGAGCCATTACATTATGACCACCCTTCTAATAACATGTAGGACCACCTTTAGCACTCAAAACTGCTAGCACCCGCCTTTGCATTGATTCCACAAGGTGCTGATAGGTAGTCTGAGGTATCTGGTTCCAAGCGCTCACCAACCGGTCCTGCAATTCCCTCACATTGCGAGGGGGTAGCGTGGCAGCACGAATTTGGTTTTCCAAGTAGGACTACAACTGCTCTATTGGATTAAGGCCAGGTGAATTTGGGGGCCAAGACATGACTTGAAAGTCACTGGAATGTTCCTCGAACCAATCCATGACGATTCGACCCTTGTGACATGGTGCATTATCCTGTTGGTAAACACCATCCCCCTCAGGAAAAACTGTTGCCATGAATGGGTGAACCTGGTCTGCAACTATGTTCAAGTAGCTTACAGACGTCAGGGATTAGTCTATGAGGATTATGGGTCCTAATGTGCCCCATGAAAACATTGTTCGTGGGCGAGAAACCATGAATATCTGGGCGAGCCCATCGTTATAGATATGGAGGGTGGTCATAATGTAATATATATATATATATATATATATATATAACAAGCATTAATGTGGAAAAATTTGTAATTTCAGATCAGAAGTTTTATCATCAAACATAAGAGATGATTACGGACCAAAATACAAAAAAATTGCACCCCGATTTAATTACGTAAGGCTATTTATTATACTTTTAGCAACTGTGTATTTGTGCGTAGTAACTGTTAGGTGCCACAATCCAATAAAACATAAAATGCACAGAAAACAAATGTAAAAGTAAAAAGAAATTAAAAGGAAGAAAAAATAGTAAAAATAACAACAAAATATTTAAAAAGCCTAAAAATCAACTTAAACTGTAAAAAAAGATATTATTTATTATAGAATTATCATATTTTTTAATATATATATATGTTAAATCTTAATTATCAGGTGATACTATACAACTTTATAATTTTTACGTGACTGAAACCGGTTTGCACTTGGTTGCGTTCGTGTAGGAATTGGTTAAATTTGACGATATATAATATAAATTCGAGGATTAGATAAATTAAACGATAGATCAGATTATTAACGATTCGACCAAATCATTAGACGCTCTGTAGTTTTTTAGCACGAATTTATATGCAATATTTTAATTTGTAAACATAAATGTAATGGGTTTTATGCAAGAGATTTTTTAAATACTTCCTATTTGTATTTATTTTTAACGTATTGCATTTCAATGTTAATCAATTAATACACGAACGTAAGCAAGTGCAAACCGGCTTCAGTCGTGCAAAAACAGAAAAGCTGTATAGTAATACTTGATAATAAAGATTTTACATAGAATCTTTAGTGCGCCTAATAATTTGGCCAGGGGCTATATATATATATATATATATATATATATATATATATATATATATATATATATATATATATATATATATATATATATATATATATATATATATATATATATATATGTATATATATATAAATAAATAAAGGCGGATAATAAGTTTACTTCATTTCTTTTTAAAAATTATTAGTTTTACATATTTCCAAAAACCAGCTTCATGCAAAACTCTTTAAAAACATTAATCAAGGTCCAGGATTGCCTGGGTGGTAGGGCACTGGACCCATGTCCAAGAGTTCGTGGGTTCTATCCCCGCGGGCCGAAGACTCCCCGTGTAGTAAATGGTGATTGATGCACGTCAAGTCCCTAAGTCCTCCTGTTCCCACAACAAATTAATACCTCTGGGGGTACTGATCCAGGAGTTTCCTTGTCTTTTGGATTTGTTCAAAATTACAAGGCTACGTAGTTGAACATTAGTAGGCGTAAACCCCTCTTCCGAAAGAAATCGGGACGGCTGTTTAACGACGGATATAAAATACAAAAACATTACTCAAGAATTAACTGTTCATTTGATGAAGTTAAATAATTACGTATCATAGTTTTTCTTCAAAAGTTTTAAATAGCATTTATCCAAGAACAAATTCCTTCCTTATTTTTTTTTCTCTCCTATTTTGTTCCAATCTGAAAATAGATCGAGCTATGTATAAGTTTGATTTCATACACCTGGTATATTCCAAATCTCAGTAGTTCAAATGCATTTTGCAGGCTGAGTGGATGGCAAGACTGATGAGTCAAAGGCATATGAATAATATTTTGAATAAGCGATTCAAGGAAGTAAAGACGGAGGCTATACAATATAGAGCTATACTTGGAGCGCTGCAGAACTTTAATGCTGAAATTCCACTCACCTATCAGCCGCAGATAGACGAATTTTCAGGTAAAGTTGGAATGGAACCAGTGGTTCAAGGAGGTTTTACATCTGCAGTTCTAAGTGGCAATGAATATGCAATCGATGTAAGTAACAATTATATCATATCATATACAATATATACTATATGCAACTATTTATTACATACAAGAAATAAAAATCAAGAAATCCAAGAGGGGGTCAAAATTGCATGTCACTGTTTTTTTAAAAATATTTTTCAAAAGAAGTACTGATATAGTATATATATATATATATATATATATATATATATATATATATATATATATATATATATATATATATATATATATATATATATATATATATACAGTCAAACCCCGCTATAGTGAACCTTCAAGGGACCGAAATTTCGGTTCACTATATCCGTTACGCAGATAATTTACCTAATGGTTCCCAAACTCCTCCCTTTTATTGCACATTATTCAAATAAATGACTGAAAAATATTATGTAGTAGCAAAAAATTACTCTTCGTCTATTATTCGTCTATTATTCATTACTCTTCGTCTTGCGTACAAGAAAAATTAGTAATCTTTAGCTGATGAGCAATCCTCAACATCAGTTATGGAAACACTTCCCGACTCTCAGATAATTTTTCCTGAATTTCTGTTATTCCGTTTTTTAAACCTGTCTAACCAGCCATTCGAGCACATGAAAGTAGTCTCATAAAAGCATTTAGCAAATTCATCCACATTTGTCCAGATACAGGAAAATTGCGGCTTCTTCGAATGGTGAACCACTTCAGTAATGCTTCTTTATCATCCTTGTGATCTGCTTTTCTCAACTTATTTTGCCATCTAAATTTTTTTCATGAGCATAAATTATTAATTGCCTATTTTTCCATATGTTACAAACTTCAGATTTAGATAGCTTATATTCCCTGAAAATATCAAAAAAATGAAGAAAAAAATCAGTCGAAGACAGAAAAAAGTTCATTATATCCAACTTCCTCACTTTTTTGGTTCACTTTATCCACAAAAAATGTCATTATGCGTGTATAGCAAGGCAAGGGACCGAACATTTGATTCACTATATCCGGGAGTTCACTATAAACCATGTTCACTATAGCGGGGTTTAACTGTATGTATGTATATATATATATATATATATATATATATATATATATATATATATATATATTGGCTTTCAGTGGCATTATAAACCGAATCGAAGGAACATCATTCTATAAAATCGCAACATCAGGAAATTGTATTGATCAATACAGGCCTGAGAAATATAAAAATCAAAAGATAATGTGTATTGAGTGTGATATTTTAAACCTAATCTTTGTTAACTGTTTTGAATTGTCTAAATACGATTTATAAGTTATAATACAATTTCTTTAGTTAGCCTATTTTTTTTTAAATTCAGTGCTAAATGAATGAAAAAAAAATCGAATTATTGGATCAAATACTCAAAAAAAGTTGGGAATCGATATTCATATGATTACTTTATGGAAAGAAAAGTCTTGACATTTTATTTTATATCTTTAAACATTTTAACAGCGCAATCCAAGCATTCAGATCAAAAGTAAACATTTAATTCCGAGATCAGTGACAACTAAAAGAAGAAAAAAAAATCAAATCAAGTTCCTATTTTTTAGAGCGGCTTATGACAGAAATTTGCAAGCTTGCCCATAGCATTTATCTCAAAATAAAATAAAAACTGTATGATGTAATTTAATATCAAAGGTAAATATTTACTCAATTTTCTTAATTTTTTTTTCCAGTGTTATTTCAGTTTTTTTTTTTCCATTTCATAAAACGGAAGTTTATAGTAAGAAAATGTTTCCCGATTCGAAATCATTTATCTGATATAGAATCATTTATCATATCATTCGAAATCATTTATCAAATGCATAGTTAATATGAAGTGTGAAAGGGATTGGTTTAATATGAAGTTAAATAAATGAAGTTGGGCGATTCCATGAAAAAGGGGAAAAGCATCGGAAAATTCAAATAAGAATAATGTTATTATTTTGGATTTTTTCTGAATTAGAAAGGTTTGCAGTTTGATAATTTATAAAAATTTTTTTTGAGAATTCAGTTTTTTAGTGTTGGTAGCCCATTGAACATTGGCAATCGCTTGTTCTGATTTGGGTGAAGAGCATGGTCAGATTCTGAAAATCAGTAACTTAACATTATCTTCCTTTCAAAATGTTCCAAAGAATAAATATTGCTTATTACACTTAGTTGAAGTATTGTGCAGTGTTAAAATAACTTTTTGTTGTTAAATTCACTTAATTATATAAATTTCAACTAGACATTAATGCATGTAACGTAAGTTACCAAAAACTAGGAAAAGTTTTTATGTGTAAAAAAAAAACATGTGATACAAAAGTAAGAATATTATTTTTTCTTTCTTAGAGGCTAGCACTAAATAAGTAGCAATAGTTTTTTTTTTAAATATTATTTATTTATTGTTTTGTGCACTATTCAATATATGTAACGTAAGTTACTGACTTGCATGTAATGTAAGTTACCAATGTGAAATGAGTTCACTTCTTTTGAAAATTGACATATAAACTAAATAAGATGTATCCAGCTACAATAACAAAGTTTAAATAAATAAATACTGCCTTAGGATATTAATTTTATTGAAAATCTTTGCATTAAGTCATTTTATTGGGTGTTGGCATTCATATGTTTTCAAAGTTGGACGAAATCTCTCTACAAGCTAATGGTGGCAAGAAGAAAGTACAAGCACGTTATCTTCTTCATTCAGTTCGAGAAATGTACCAAATGTTTATGGAAAAAAATCCAGAATGCAAAATTGGAAGACTAAGTCCTTTGAGCTCCATCCAAAACATGTCTTGCTTAGTAGCAAACCTCCTAGAAATGTTTGTCTTTGTAAGTATCACGAAAACTTCGGATAAGCTACTGAAGCCTTCAGAAAATTCTATAATGTTCCATCTTACGCAATACTTCAGAAAATTATTTTTATGTTCAGAAAAAAACAAATGAGTGCTGGTCTGGAGAATGTGTGCCGGTGGATATCAAAAATGTTCACATCTGGTCAGATGGGCCAAGGATTCAGTTCAAGAATCGATATATAACTCCGGTCTTACCTGTTTTTGAGATTCATCATGGAAAAATATTGATGTGGAATTATTTTGCCACGTCACACGGCAAGAGTCCTGTTGATGGGACAGGTGGATCTATTAAATGAAGTGTAAGAAATGTCGTATAGAAAAGAAAACATATTGTCATCAATGCCTCTGAGTTTGGGGTAGCAACACAAGAGCATTGAACAAAAATAAATATGGTAGAAATCACACCAGAAGATATTAAGAAGCGTCAGAAAAAGTTAATCTGTCTAGTCTATTCTCAAAAGCTCCACAGATTAAAAACATTAAGCAGATCCACCATTTAAAAGTTCAAGAAGGTATACCAGAAGGGTTTTTTAAGTGAAAGATGTTGAAAAACGAAATGATGAATCCAAAATAAAAGCTGGAGATTGGTATATGGTTAGATACGAGGAAATGTTATATCCTGGTGTGGTAATGTCTGTTGAAGAGCAAGAATTTAAAGTCAATGTAATGACTGCTGTGGGAATCTATTGGAAATGACCAGGAAAAAGAGATGAAATATTCTACCAGAAAAAAAGCATGGTGAAAAGAATTGAGCCCCTATACTAGTTAATAACAGAGGACATTATAAGTGTGCATAGTAATGTCTGAATCAAGTGTATAAATCAAAAGTTTTTTGAGTTTACTTCATGTACACTTTTTCTCCCTTGCACTATACTGTTTAAATATGTTAATTTGCATTTGTACATTACTGGAGTAAAAGTTTGATGCAAAGGGAATTTCGTAACGTAAGTTACCCATTTAAAAAATTATATTTAATTTAACTTTTGAAATAAAATCCTAAATCTAGGCATAATAAATATTTAAACATGTCAGTAAAATGATACATATAATCTTAATCAATTAACATTTGTATAAGAACAGAATTTTGCCTTCAAGCATATTGCAAATTTATGCCATTCCTTTCTCAGTAACGTAAGTTACCACACTAGTTTTAGGTTTTTACACTGCTTAAATTGAAAAATATTAATTATTCTAATTAGTTTCCTTTTGGTTTTGATTGAAATTTTAAGAAATCACTTTATTTTAGATTGTGTATTAGTATTATTTGTTTGCTTTTAAGTTCTCAGTGCAATAAAGTTTCTGTGAATGTAACGTAAGTTACCATGGAATAGCCCAGTTCACTGACAAAATTATTAAAAACTTGCTATTTTCTAATATTTTACCTGAAGATCTTTGTAACTTATTCACATATTTAGAAATTACTCACTTTACTTTTAAAAACACTAATTTAGAAAATCCCGGACGAAAGCATACCAAGAATACGATGCATTCATTCAATACCTTTATGAACTTGCAAAATAAAAGCAGCGATCCACTACCCGTATGGAGGCAACTTGGAAATGAAGGAATACAGTTGCACGCTTGTTGTTTAGTAATGCTGTGAACCGCAACAGATTTAATTGCTCTAAGTCCAAACGATATTTAGTACTCAATGCAATACAATCAAGCAATTTTTAAACTAACTGTAATTTACAAAAAGAAAAGATAAAGTAAATGGAATAAAGCTCTATTTGACTTTTGATTGTTCTGGCTAATCGGAAAGTGCACGGAATTTTGATTAATGATAACCTATCTTTGCTACTAAACGGGCTTCAAATTCTATCTGAAATCGGTAGGGGAACATTTGAAACTTCTACTGTCTTACATAACTGAGTGAGCTTCAGGTGAAATTTCAGTGCTCTAGAAAGTGGGAAAGTACTCGGAATTTCGATAACGATATTCCATCTTCCTGCCACAATTGAAAGTCAATAACAGCGTAGTAGCTACATTTGAATTGTAATTTAACTATATTAAAATAATTTACAACCGATGTATGATTATTATTTATTTTTATTAGCCATCAGAAGAAATTTGCGAACAAATATTAGATGAGTTCGAGAGATCTCTTAGTGATTTAATGAATGCAGGCAATACAAATTTGAATGTAATACAGCAAGAATTGCAAAGATTTACGGATATACAAGGCCGGCTTGAAAACGAGATTGGAGAGATTAAGAATGAAGCAGAAAACGTGGATCCCATGGTAATTTTTGCTTTTATTTTATTTTTTCATACTCGACTTTCTTCTAGGCAGAAGAAGCATTTAACAGTACATTAGAATTTATTTTCGCATACTTTTAATATTTCAATTCCATGATTTTGCTCTTTTAAAACCATTTTATCCACTCTCTTTAAATATTTTTATAAGTAAAAAATTCCATTTTTAATAATAATAAAAAAAAGAGTTTATCACATTTAAATTTAAAAATTTAAATATACTCGGACAAAAAATAAAAAAAGTACTTTTACTATCTGCCTTTGATACTATATACTTGACAACTTTACTACGACCTACTATATAATAGATAACTTTAAAAGAAAATTTGCACAAGGTTTATTTAGCCTTTTGGTTATGGCTGGTACAACATGTGAACCACAGGGGACGGTACAGTATGGAACACCGCAAGCAAAGGGTTAATATCTAATGTGAAGACAACTGAGTACTTCCAACTCGAGAAGAAGCGAAATGATTATGTCTAGCAATGTGACTTAAGTCACATTTAATTGGGTAACTTTAAGCGACGACACGCGAGAGCGTTAAACCTGATTGGCAAATGCCTTGATTTGCCCTAGATTACGTCCCTTGCTGGCATTCAATTGGAAAATGGTAGTTAGCTAAAGAACATTGTTCTCATGTCATTGGGCGTAAAAACGAACACAAAACAATTACAAGTTTTGAAATAATCTATCAAAATTTGTGTTGTTTTTTAGAACAAGATCGGGTGTGAAACTATTTTTATAGTCTCATATTTAGGTTTAAAACTTTTTGTGAACATTCGCCATTTGCAAATTGGTAAAACAACTTAATAGAACAAGGCAATTTAAACTTTTATAAATTTAAATTATTTTGAATTTGACTTCAAACCATGTAGGATTTTATATTCATTTGGTCTTAATATATTTCATTCATTTGGTCTTAAACTATTTTACACCTGTGCAGACATTGATTTAATTCATTGATTTGCTTGACAACTATTTTACAACTGTGCAGAAATTGATTTTAAAAATTCTCAAAGTTGTCATATTTAATGGTTTAATTTCAATTATTCAAAATTTGAAATGAATTTTCTATGACATTTTGTTTCTTGGTTCAAATAAATATTATTTATTTAAGTTTAAAACTTGACTTGAAAAAACGTATATTTAAAATTTGATTTCTTGATAACTATTCAACCGATTTCGTTCAAATTTCACATTTTATGTAAATGTAAAAGTAATGTAAAAATTTGTGTACTTAACAATTCAAGATTTTTTAGAGTTCTATTAAATGTATTGATAAAAAAAAATTATAATTATTTAAAAATATTTTTCATGAAATTATCACCAGATAATGAATTTTATAATTGAGATAGAGTGAAATTACAAAAGTGAAATGTAGATTAAAATTTCCAAATTATTGATCACTCTCCTTCCTTAACAATTTGAACCATAATTTTCAATTTTGGGAGACTCGACATATTTTGAAGGTCAGAAACCCGAATCCGAAAAACAAGTTTACATATTCTAAGGAAATACATTTTTTTCTGCCGCATTTCGTAAGTATCGTCTACACTAATTAATTAACGTATTTAAAGGCTTTTAAAGCAATAAGATTGATTCCTAGTATGTAAAAATCCAATCATTAGAGATCAAATGTTATTCAGGATGTTCACTTCTCCTTATCTGTCGCACTGTACGTACCTATGTACAAATACCCAATTATAAAAATTAAAATAATTATTTGAATGTATTCTTTAATATCTAATTATTATTTCCAGATAATTGAACTCGCTGAAATAAGAATGGAATTATCTATCATGTCAGATGACTTCCGCCTAGCACGTGTTAACATACATTCTCCTCCTCCTGCTTCTCCTCAAACCGAAGAGACTGATAGAGTAATTGATCTGGATCAAGCACCACCCCCACCTGCTATCAGCATACCAAGGGAAGATCCTTTACCTCCCCCCGCTATTGATTTAGACAGAACGGTTGACCTGGATGAAGTAACTGCATTAGACTTACGCCAACCTACTTCCATCATACAAATAGAAGACCCTTTACCTCCCACTGATATTGATTTAGATAGAGTGGTTGATCTGGATGAAATGGCTGCATTAGACCTACGCCTACCTGCTTCCAGCAGACAAAGAGTACAACCTTCATCGTCCCCTGATATGGATTTAAGTAGAGTGATTGAACTGGATGAAGCAGCTACATTAGACTTACGCCTACCTGCTTCCAGCTTACAAAGAGTAGACCGTTTACCTCCTCCTGCTCTTGATTTAGATAGAGCGGTTGATCTGGATGAAATGGCCACATTAGAGTTACGTCCACTTGCTTCTAGCAGTTACAGAGATGACCGATTACCTCTGCCAGCTATTAGTTTAGGAAGAAGAGTTGATCTGGGTGACTATTCATTACCTCAGCAGCCTGCTTTTAGTAGAATAATAGCAGAGGACAGAATGTTTCATTCCCTTGGCTATGAAGGAGATGAAAGCCAAGATTATTCGTATGAATCTTCTGGGTTAGATGAATATCAGTTACCACCTCCTACATTTGATCAAAGTGGGAGAATAGAGGACTTATTACGAGATATTGAAGTACTGAATCAGGAGATAGATTCAAGGAATGAGGAGCTCGCTCGGCTTAGGCAACCACCACCAGCTTCTTACTACCATTTAGGAATCGATTATTTGACAGATTCTTCTTCGTAATCACCAAGAACTCCTTCTCCTCAAGGATTCTCTTCGAATCCACAATTCAATCGAACATTGTATTATTATAGACAATCACCGTGACTTGAATAAAGTGTAACCAAATGAGTTTTAATGTTTCATAAAGGGAAATTTGTGCTCTACACTTTGATCATAAAAACAATTTTACAATTAAGAATTTTCCTTTTTAAGCTAAATGACTCTAGATGAAATTTTTCTTTTATGAGGTAGAAGAAAAAGTTCATTTAAAAGAAGAGCATTACAAAAAAAATTTCTTAACAGATGCAGTACTACTCGGCATGCTGTTCCCTTCCGCCTATCGCCGGTTATGTCACCGCAGGCCAGCATGTCTTGTGAACAGAACAGAGTATATTTGGTCACATAAATTGGCATAAAAGTGACATGAAAAGTTGTTAGAATGAGCACAGAACACCTTTGGTCGTTTTCTAGAAGAGAGTGTAACACTGAATTAGTTAAATTGTTTAACAAATATTAGTGACATTGTGTAACTTCATTTTAGCGTAGCAACTAATAGAGTTAGGCTCTTTTAATGCAGTAATTTATAGATTTAAAAAAATGAGTTTATAATAGCAAATAGATATTTTTAGAAGTTTTTTAAAGAAAAGTTTTAAAAAAATGTATATTTCAAAACATATTAAGATCATTATCTTTAACATGAGGACGGGCATTTTGGGAATTTTTCATAAATTATTGTAATGCAGAAATGATTTGAAACTTAATTTATATTAAAAAGTGAACATCAAATATTAGAAAATTTCCATATATTTGTGGAAATGTTTTGAGAAAGGCACGAAGAAGAAATCTTATTTATTCCAAAACAGGCTGAAATCAGAACATTTATATTCCTAACGTAGGAAAGGGGAATTTACGAACTTTTTTATAATTTTTTGGCAGTGCAGAAATTAAACATATTTTTATCATTTAGAAGAGAGTCAATTTGTTTGAAAATATCCAAATACGACAGAAAATATTTATGGAATATTTTTTTAAAATATCGTGTTATTTAAAATTATTAAAGCGAATTTCATGGGTTGAAACATAAGAGAGAACGATTTGCGATTTATTTTTTATTTTTTGCAATATCTACATTAAAAGAATTAGAGCTTAGTTCTTAGAAAATTCTCATACGTGTAAGAAATATTGTGGAGAATTTTTAAAATAGCTTCCTTAGTCCAAAATATGTTAAGGCCGAACCATTTTTTTTTAACATCAAGAACGACAAATTACAAATTCTGCAATGCGAAAGTTATTTGTAGCATGCCTTATATTAAAAACTAAGCAACCAATTGTAAGAATTTTCTCCCAGGTGTCTAAAAAAATGCGCCGAAAATTTTTAAAGGAAGCTAATTTAGCACAAATCTTGCGAAGTTCAGAGAATATGCATTTCTAATATAGGGTAGGACAATATGAATTTTTTTAAATAATTTTTTACAATGTGAAAATTTTTAGTAACTTGTTTAATATTATAAAGTAAATTACATATTTTTAGAAAATTCGCATACATTTGTCGAAATTTTTTAAAAAAAAGTCTAAAAAAGTTATTTATTCCAAAATATGCTAAAATCAGAGTATTTATATTCTAAAAGGTAGGATACGCTGCGAATTTTTATAATAGTTTCTTAGAATGCAGAAATTTATTTAACCTTATTATCTTTGCATTAAAAAAACGAGAATCAAAGTTTTAAAAATTTCCATTTATAGAAAAAAAATATTTAATGAACTCTAATAAGATTCGATAATACTGAAGGTACTATCAATTAAGAACTGGAACATTACTGTTTCATTACCTGAACATTATTGCTAGAACGTTAAAGAACAGAGCCGTAACTACGCCGGGGCAGTCGATTCACTTCCCCGGCTCCCCGACGATCAAGGGGGCTCCATATGAAAGGACAAGATCACATTTTTCAAAATTAAGTTTCTTTCTTTTATATATATATATATAGGAAAGAAATTGTGTAACGATATAATTGCTGAAAAGTTTCTTTTTTGTAATTGCATATCTACTTTAACACATAAAGAGAAGGGTAAAAAACGGCTAAAAGGCATTTTCCGAGAATTATCGCAGAGAGGGAGAAAGGCCACTACTTCATGTAATTAATTGTTAACACTTTCTCTATAGTGTACTTCTGTCTTACTTAGTTGCTTCCTCTACTATCTAGCTTCAGACCCAGAAGTGTGCCAACCGGACGGAGGGCAAAGGTCCCCATTAAAATTTAAGTGATGGGTTAAGCAATGTTTCGCCCCTCCTGAAATTTAGACACTCACAAAAATAAAGTCAAGTAAAATCGGTGATATTTGAAGGGAAAAAAATTCAATTTTGAAGCTATTTTTCAAATAGAAAACTTTATTTCCTCTAAAATTTAAGTGAGGGGGGGGGGAAGTTGAATAATGTGCTTTGCACCTTTTGATATTCAATCATTTGCCAAGACAAAGTCAAGTAGAATCGGTAATTTTAGAGAGGAAAAAAAGCAATTCTTTCTCAACTTTGAAGCTATACACCAAGTAGGAAACTTTATTTTGTTCTGAAATTAAGCTAAATAGACGAATAATGTGCTTTTTGACATTTGGAAAAAGTAAAGTAAAAGGAAAAAACTATTTTTTTTCTAATTTTCACTCTATTTTCCTGGTAGAAAACTTTAGTTTCTTCCGAAATAATAATGAGAGGGCGAACAAAGTGTTTCACCTCTTCTAAAATTTCGACGTGCGCAAAAATAAAGTCAAGAAAAATTGGTAATTAAAAAAATTTCATCTTTGAATCTATTTTCCAAATAGAAAACTTTGTTTTCCTCTGAAATAAGAGTGAGGGGCAAAAAATCTGCTTCGCATCTTTAACATGCAAGTTTAAACATTAACAGAATAAAGTCAAGTCAAAAATAAATTCAAATAAAATTAATATTTGACTCTTATTCTCAACTTTAAAGATATTTTCCAAATATAAATTTTTATTTTCCTCTGAAATTTAATTAAGAGGGAGGATAATGTGCAATTCTGAAACTTTGACATTCGCTACAATAAAGTAAAATAGAATTGGTAATTTCAGAAAGAGAAACTTTTATTTCTTCAATTTAGTAGCTATTTTCCTAATTAAAATAGAAAATTCCCCCCCCCCACTAGAAAAATTCTTTTGTTTTGTTTTAATTTTTTCTGCATATGGCAACTTTTAATTAATTGGAAAAAAATTAAAACTAGAATACGTAAAGAGAAGAATAGCGCAGCACTAAAAAACAAAAAAGAGCATGGCATAAAAAAAAAATAAAACAAATATTTAGAAAACTAAAATAATTGCCAATCTTATACCCTACTCGGGATAGTGTAATAAAATGCATTCTACACTGACTAATAGATATATTTAAAGCATGTCTTGATTTTTAACATCTTCATACCACCCACAGAGAGGACCCACAGTTATCTGACTTCTCAAAAAATAGCCATTTTATTTTACACTATGCACCATGGGAAAATGTCCTTTTGCTTCGTTAAATCACCTTAATCATTTTTATGATACTGGGCTCTTTTGTACTTTTCTAAAATGTCAAATATTTATAGAACCGTCTATATGTCCAATAAGTTGTCTTAAACAAGCAATTATCTAGATGTTCTTGGAAAACAGATGTATAGAGCGGCTTTCAGGAGAACTCCTCCAGACATCTGTCTCGCGTCGTGGCGGGTACCATGGTTACGAGGAAAAGTCACTTCGAATAGGAGTGTGGGGTGAATACATGGATCCTATAGACTCCATGGGTGAATAGTTTTGTCTTGATCTTCGCATAGGTCAGCGTGAGTAAACCAATCAACACCTTCATTCCTCCATTGCACCTAGAAATCAGTCAATTACAGGCAGAAAGATCAATCACTCGACCAAACGGACGTCACGGTGAACGTTGACATCACTGGTCTAGTAACTAGTTTGTACTCTATATCCACGCCCTCTAGTGAACTGCGGTGCTTGTTTATTGCAGCTGTACATAATTTGTTCTTTTTTTTATTTGATTTTTATAAGTTGTAATGATTAATAATAATTGATAACATTCAGTCTCTTTGCCAGAAAAATCTGAAATTCGCAAATTTTATGACACATTTTTTCCCCAGATTTTTTTAAAGATTTATAATTTGTAAAATTAAAAAAAAAAAAAAAAAAATATATGTTTTTAAAATTTAATTCTTTATATCATTCTGAAATTCAAATATTTGAAATAAAATAAAACACACAATTTATGTACTTACAAAAAATAAATAAATAAATAAAATAAAGAACATTTTAGTAAACATTCCAAGCTAGCCTGTTAGCGTACAATTAGTTTGCTAGTTAAGCGTTTTCTTGGTTTTCATTTGTGTGTAATGGAAATTCTAATTATTTTCATTCAAAAAGTTTTTCAAAGTACGATTTTACTCCTCTATTTCAATAACAACGTACTTTGATATCTGGGTCGTGTTAAAAGTTAAAAATATAAGAAAAGTATTTCACAACATCCACTAAGATGACAAATTGTCTGTCAAGGATGATAAAAAATTTAATGGTTAAAAAAATATATCATTGCGATAAAGAACATACAGCTGTAATGTTATTATTGTTCAGTTATCTAAAAGACTTTTTCGTGGTTTTCCTTTGCATTTAACGCAACATTTGATTTGTCTAAATTTTAATTTAATTTTAAATAATACATAGGTTACTACAAAAGCTTTTATAAACATGATTTTACTCTGATATTTAAATTGCAAGTTACTTTGATATCTGGGTCGTGTTAAAAGTTAAAAATATAAGAAAAGTATTTCACAACATCCACTAAGATGACAAATTGTCTGTCAAGGATGATAAAAAAATTAATGGTTAAAAAAATAATTCATTGCGATAATGAACATACAGCTGTAATGTTATTATTGTTCAGTTATCTAAAAGACTTTTTCGTGGTTTTCCTTTGCATTTAACGCAACATTTGATTTGTCTAAATTTTAATTTAATTTTAAATAATATATAGGTTACTACAAAAGCTTTTATAAACATGATTTTACTCTGATATTTAAATTGCAAGTTACTTTGATATCTGGGTCGTGTTAAAAGTTAAAAATATAAGAAAAGTATTTCACAACATCCACTAAGATGACAATTTGTCTGTCAAGGATGATAAGAAAATTAATGGTTAAAAAATAATTCATTGCGATAATGAACATACAGCTGTAATGTTATTATTGTTCAGTTATCTAAAAGATTTTTTCGTGGTTTTCCTTTGCATTTAACGCAACATTTGATTTGTCTAAATTTTAATTTAATTTTAAATACAATATAGGTTACTACAAAAGCTTTTATAAACATGATTTTACTCTGATATTTAAATTGCAAGTTACTTTGATTTCTGGGTCGTGTAAAAAGTAAAAAGTGTTTCACAACATCAACTAATATGACAATTAGTCTCTCAAGGATGATAAAAAAAATTAATTGTTGAAAAAATAATTCATTGCGATAATGAACATTTAGCTAGAATCCTATTACCGTTCAGTAATCTAAAAGACTTTTTTGCGGTTTTGCGCAAAATTTGATTATTTCTATTTAGTCTTAATTGAAATAAGTTATTTTCATAACTTTAATGATTATGATTGTACTCCAAGTAACTTATGAGTAATTTTGATTTCTGGGTTGAATTAAAAATAATAAGGACGTTTCTTTATATTCACAAAGATGTTAAGCCATCTATCAAGGATGGGAAGAAAAAAAATTATTGATTATTTAAAAATAACTTCTTTTAGATAATGAACATTTAGCTGGAATACCTATTACCGATAAAAAACAATCTGAAAAACGCATTTGTAGTTTTCTTTAGCATGTAACGCAAAATTTGATATTTTAATTTTATTTAAAACAGGTTATTTTTATAACTTTCATAAGTATATAATTGTAATTCGATACTTAAATTGTGGCTTATTTTGTTTTACTGGTTGAGTTAAAAAGAAGAGCTTTTCGTTTATATTCAGCAAGTTGATACCTTATCTATTTCATAATTTTATAACCGTCGTCGAACAGCCGACCTAATTATGTGCTTACGCCTACTCATGTTTAACTCCGTAAATTCAATTTTAAATCATATCCAAAAGACAGGGAGAGTCCTTTATAAAGTATTGAGAGAAATTTGCCTCCATATTGGACTTCTTGATGGAACTAGCCCGCATTTACGTTACATTTTGAGGAAAACATCCCACGGTTAGCCTGACTTCAAGGAGACTCCTGATCTTCTGAACCACAACGGCTAGGCCTGATTAATAATAAAAAATGGTTGCTTATAAAAAAATAATTTCATTGAGATAAAGATGAACATTTAGTTGAAATCCTATTACCGCCAAGCAATCTGAAAAACATTTTCTAGGTTTTCCTTTGCGTGTAACGCAAAATTTTATTACTTTAATTTTAACTTAATCTTGGTTAAAATAAATTATTTTTATAACTTTTATAAATATTGTTTTACGCCGATATTTAAATTGCACGTTACTTTGATTTTTGGAATGAGTTAAAAATTACAAAAAATATGAAGAGCATCTCGCTATATTCACCGAAATAATTGACTGTCTGTCAAAGACGCTAAACAAATTATTTATTATATAAAAAAAATTCAATACGATTACTGAGCATTTCGCTGGAACTCCTTAAGCGTCAAGCAATCTGAAAGATATTTTCGTGGTTTCCCTTTACGTGTAACGCAAAAGATGATTATTTTCCTAAAAAAAACATTCATAAAGAAGCAATGTTTAAATATTTACATAAATTATGAATTATTTTATCTATATTCCTTGCAAATCAAAACAAAATGAAGAGCATTTGATTGTGGGCAATTAATTAGCAAGGTACATAGTCTTACGCGGACATTAAGTAATGAATTGGGAGATTTTGATACTGATATATATATATATTTCTCATCGGAAATTTTAACAAATTTACTGTTGCATGGCTTTAAAAAAATGTGTCATTGATGTGCATTTTTAATTATTACGATTTTAAAACAATAATAGTAAACTTATAAAATTCAAAGGATTTTAGTTTCGAACTCCTTCTGTTAAATCATATTTTTAAATATAAAAAAATTTTAATATAAGCATCTTTACTTCAGTTATAATAGAACCAGACGGTTCAAACTAATAACTATGGTTGGATAAGTAAATATCCTTCCTTCGGTTTTAATTAATCTAAGTTCTGAAAACCAAAACTAAACAAAACCGAAACTATTGCTCGTAATCTGAATGATCTCTGCTTTTAAAGCTTCAATAAACAAACAAATAAATTATGAGTAATGAATAGACATCTTTAAGCAATATACAAAATAATATACTGGTTTACGGAAATGAAAAAGTTTTAGAATTTAAATTAAATTGCTTTTTAATGATCAACACTGATTACGCGCAATGCAAAGGTACGGCGGGGATGTCAGAAAATAATCACTACGACGATGCGAACGCCACTTTTTGTGCGTAAAACCGGTCTGTCAAAAGCGTGTTGCTTTTCTAAAACCCCCCCGGGAAAGTTAAATGTCCTTATCCCCTATATTAGTCCTAACTAAAACAGCAGACAGCCCCCCCCCCCAGACTTTTAGTCAGGAGAAGTTCTCCTCAAAGCAGCACTATAAGCTTTTAAAGGGATCCAAGGGGATGACTCTTGTTGACATTTACTTAGGTCATTTTGTCAAGGGACTTTTTCTGCGACAAACGTTCCACTCACTCTCTATTAAATTCCATAAATTTTCTGTTAATTTTTATTTTGTTCAACTTTGGAAATTAAAATTTAACTTTAATTGAGACTTATTAAAATTATTTGTCACTGTCTTTTTTTTTAAACACAAATCGTGTTATCAATAATTCCCACTCTTAATAAAAATTTTCTATGAAGAACAGGAAAACCAAAAGTAAATTTGTTTCAAGGAGGTAAGCAAATGTTTGCATTAACTCAATCAATATATTTAAAATTGAGTATTTATGTACTGTTAGAATTGTTTTATATGAATGGTCACATTAAAATTGCTTTTTTTTATGTTCGTTTACCAAATTTCACTTTAGTTCATGATTTTACAGTTTATTGCGAGCATGGATTTTGTTCTTATTTTATATTTTTAAAATTATTAAGACCTTTAAATTTTTAAAAATTGGAGCTTCGAATTTTTTAAGCGTTTTAACAACTTTGTTTCCATTTAAAAATGAAATGCAACCTTTAATTTTATTTTAAAAAAATCATATTTAGTTTAATAAAAAAAACGCATTAGTTTAATAAAAAAAAGCTATGAACATAGAACATTCAGAATAACTGAAAATATTTCATCATTTAAAGTATTTTAGTTTTAATAAATCACTGTTTTTCAGCCAATAAAACATAAAGATATTCGAAAAAATGCTTTATTTCGTTGTTCCATAATTCTTTCTACTTTTACGAGAAACTTTCTTTTATCGATTCTTTAATGTCATCGCTATCCTTATTTTATTGAAATTAAACTAATTTCAATTCCGTTACTTTCATTCACAAAAAATGGTACTTATAGCAGTTTTATATACTTACGAAAAAAAAGAACTGTTAATTCACCTTCTTTTATATTTTTATATTATATCTTCTTTTATATTTACTATTTTATTCTTATCTAATTGGATGACAATATTATGTGGACCAGAGCTGAAACACTAAATCCGATACGCATTTATTCTCTTTTATTTCAAATTTTTCACATAAATTCCATAAAATGTTATTATTATCAGAAATAAAAGCCGCTTTAATTAAAAAAAAATAAATAAAAAAACGTATTTTTGAGAATGTGACAATTTGCTTCCGTAATATTTGGAGAGGGAGGTAGGCGTGACTTTGAGAACTCTTTTTATGTATTATTAAATGAGTTTAAGGTATGCATTGGATGGAAGAAAAGAATTTATCCGACCATCAGAATTATAAATTATCATTTCTTAAAATGTGAACATTTCTGTTTATCAGTTAAATAACAGATTTCAAGCCACATCACGTGAATGGGTCAAAGCTGATACCAGTGGCGTATCTAGGGTATGGCAAGTATGGCGAATGCCATGGGCGCATTATTTCAAAAAGGCGCAAAATCGATCAACATCAACGATTTTCTTACTTAAAAATTTTATTAAGTGTTTTTTTAAAATTTATATATATATATATATATATATATATATACATATATATATATATATATATATATATATATATATATATATATATATATATATATATATATATATATATATATATATATATATATATATATATATATATATATATATATATATATATATATATATATATATATATATATATATATATATATATATATATATATATATATATATATATATATATATAAAGAGAGAGAGAGTTAGTTAGAGGGGGAATTAAAATAAAGTATACAACATTTAACCATTTCATGTGGGCTCGAAAAGAAGACATCGTCTTTTGAGGGATTCTTTTTGTCACTGGGGGAGTGAAGTGTGAAAGGGAACCGCTAATCGTAAAACAAAGTAGGTGACAAGCGTCAAACAATTCAGGTTAAATATAATTTGTTAATGTTCATGAATACATTCACGATAAATACTAAAATAAGTAACTGAAAAAAATATCTTTGTCCTTTCTGCTGTTATGTTTACGACGATTTCGGCAAAAACAAAATTTTAATTATAAAATCATAATTCAAAGAATAATGCTTAATTTTTAATAATTATTACTCTCGTTGCTAACTTTTTGATTCATTCCAATTAAAATATTTTTAATTTTAGAAAATTTCCTAAATAATTCCCATTTAATTTTCATCAAAATCCTTTTACTAAAAGTCTTTTAACCACATATATAATTTCAAATGCATTTAAAATTTTCGAAAATGTAGCTTATCATTGCTTCACAACAAGTCAAAGCTGTAATAGAAAGAATTTAAGTTATCACCACAGGGCCGGATTAAGAACCTCAGAGGCCCTAAGTACTTATATTTTTGGATGCTCCTTAAATATAATTAAGAAGATCAATATAAATAAATAAAATATTTTTCTTAAAGAAAACTAAAGTTTACAAAAATAAATAAATGTATAATTAACTGCAAAATTTAACACTTTTTGCAGAGAATCTGGTGGAAATCAAAATTTTTCAATTAACTCTGTGAATGTTTTTTAAGACTAATCAAGTATTCTTCGATTTTAGAGGAAAATTAAAATAATTCCTGTTATTTCATTTTTAAAAATTTCCTGACCCACAAGCTATTTTCCCCCCTTTCAAATCTATAAAATATAACCTAATTTTATTTTCAAACTTTCCGGGTGTTACGTAATGTTTTCGAATATGCTTTTTAAAAAAAATATTTTCACTGCGGGTGTCAAGTTAATATTCACGTAAAAGAAAAAAAAAATATCGAACTTTAACCAATTTTTATGGAGAATACAAAAGGTTAATTCAGTATATAAACGAAATTAGTAATTAATAAAAATAACAAACAACTCTTTTTTTTCTATCTCCTAGAATGTTGAGAAACCTGAGACAGTTCTCCATGAATTAATAAAAGATTTCTTATTATCTACCGCATTTATTATTATTATTAATTTAACTATTTCGCTTTTTGTGTCAAAATCGGCTTGTTTCCATCATCATCAGTAGCTCGACAGTCCTCGGTGGACCCTGGCTTTCTCAAGAAGACTGCACCAGTCCTTTCTTCTGCATGCCACGGCTTTCCAGTCTCTGACCTTGATTGTGGCAAAGTCCCTTTGGAGGCAATCCGCCCATCTCAGTCGGGGTCTGCCTCTCTTTCTAGCTCCAGTTGGCCTTGCCAAAAAGATTCTTTCGGCTTGTTTCCAATCCTTTGAAAAACGTAGTATTTATTTTATTTTACATTATTACTTTATTCATAATAATCAATCAAAAATATTCTATACATTTAATGTGTTTAATGTAAAACAATTTAAAGTTCTGAATTAATAATAAACTTAATTTATAATTAAACCGTTACATGCTGCTTTACTTTAATTTCATGTTTGTGAAAATTAACAACAGAAAGTGAGTTTTGTATATAAGTGATAGTGTGATTATTTTAGAACGCACAATCATGGTTATATATAAAAATAAAATAATTAACTAATTAATATAATAATTAACTAATTAATATTAATATAGCTTATATAGCCTGTGCTATGTATGATGTTATAGCTTTTGAGTAGTAAATATATCGATATATCAAATTTCTTCTTCCTCGGCAATGCATAACGTATTTATTCAAAATCATGTACTTTTCAATAATAAAAAAAGAAAACAAATCCTAAAAATATTTATTGATTTTTATTTAGAATAGTTTACTTTGATATTCATTTCAGTTTAAAATAATATACTTAAAAAAATGCTTTCGACTTAGATTATTTGGTATTATTTATGTATATTGGAAAGTACCATACGTTAAAATTAAACTATAATAAAGAAGCTGAATCCTTAAATTTAAAATATTTATCTATATGAAAAAAATTGAGTAAAAATATAAGAGACTAAAAGAAAATGAAAGGCGAACGAACGAATTTTAGGATGTTCAAAAGTGGGTGAGAAATGTAAAGAAACTTTTTCTCCTTATCTAAATGAAAGTGAGACCTCCCATAGTGCATCCCACTGTAACTTTACTCTTTCTTTTCAAGAAGTTCCCCATTCTTAAACAAGAAAAGATAAGTGAAAGACCAGAATGCAGAGAATCCATGATCCCTGAATAAATTTTCATTTTCTTTATTTTTTCACGAACTACCACAAGCAAAGAGAAAAGAATTTGTTCCTCCTCTTCGTATCACATTACAAGATTGTAGTCCTTCTAAAAAGGCAATTAATCAGGGAACCCCTTCAGGCAGAGATAGATCTTTGGTGATTACCAGAGGACAGAGAAATGTAAAATCCATAGGGTGTCTCATGCTTGTAAATCTTCAGCTTCATCAGGGGTTCAAATCTCTTTGAAAAACGTTTTCCGGATCTGTTGAATAGATTTCAAAAAGAACCCCTGCTGTAAATTAGCGTAAATCCTTCCAAAACAGGAAATATTTGTCATCCATGGTGGGAATCACCTCCACAAAAGTGTGAAATACTAAAAATGGGAGGTGCCTCTGTCTGGTAGTACACCCCTCTATTTTGAAAAATAAAGACAGACGTAATTGTAAGTTGTTAGGTGTTCACGCTCCAATGAAAAATTCTGCTCGTTCTAGTTGTTATTTCAAAATTTAATTCAAGAAAATAAATATTTATAGTCTATTTTGGAATTTTATAATCTAATTTGATAGGTTACAGCTTTTTCAGATAGGTTTTAATTCATTCAACTATTTAAGTGGTAGGATTTTTTTCCTTGATTGTAAGTAATCATTTCCTAAATATTTAAATAAATGTATTACGCATAAATTATTAATTAGCGTTATAGGCGTTCGTTATATTTTTTAGAAATGATGTCTACGTGAAGGGATGCCAACTGCTAAGATTTCTCAGAAATATTTTATTAAGTGGTGGAAAGTAAAATTCCAAAGCTTGCAAACGTTTGGATAATTTTGGTTAAATTTAAAATGCTTACCACTAGATAATTGGAATGAAATTGTATTTAACACGAAATTTCGAATTATACATACGTAGTGGCTTAAAAAATAATTTTATATCAAATTTAATAATTAAATAATTGTATATCTGCATAAACCAAGAAACAAAACATAAATTTTGCTACCACTAGAAAAAAGTTTCCCATTAAACAGAGCAAGTTGGCATCTCTTATATATAGATCGAGAGAGACATTTGGCTCTCCCCCCTTTTAATTCAATAAATTAGAATTTATAATATTTTTTAGTTTCTATTATTGCTGTTTTATATGAAAAAACATTTAACATGCACAAGGAATTTTTTGTAGTAATAATTATACATTGTATAATTAAATATTCGTTAATGCTTTATTATTTAAATTAATATGTAGTAAAAAAAAAAGATGAATGTTAAAATTTCAAATGTTATTGGGGACATAATTTTTTAAATTTCCTGAAAATTTATTGCGATAGGTAAATAATTTTTTGTTTATAAGTAAGTAACATTCATAAAGTAACATGCTTTTCTTTTTATTTATTAATAGATAAATTTTGAATTTAACCACTTGTAAAAGTTTGATCTTTTTTTTTTCCTTTGAATGGTTAGGAAGCATATCGTCAGTTGTTGGCATTTTTTTTTTTTTTTTTGTACTCTAAGTTACAGAAGTATATTCACTCACAATTTTAATTATATTTTAATGCTTTAAATGTGAATTGTAATAATCCTTCTACTTACAAATTGAAATTTTTTCTTCTAATTTTTAAAGACATGTTTGTTCTGAATTTTTAAATTATATTCAGTTAATATTTATCAAACTGTCTTTGAGTTTGAAATTGAATCAACTTCTTCCTTATTTCTCGGCCACAAAATTTCGCAAATCTTTCTCCTATATTTTTTCTTTTTTTTCAGATTGCCATTTTCTTCCCTTTTTTTTTATTAATAAAAAATAGATTAAATAAATACTACTTTTTTAATTTCATATAAATACTATTCTTTTAATTTTCAAGTGTTTTGCAATATATGTCACTTACATTACATTTATATCATCCCATATCACATTGCTTGAAAAAAATTGGTATACTATTTTCAAATGGGTTTATTAAGTATCCGCCATTTATATATTATATTTATTTCTTATAATCAAAGTAAAATGGTAGCAAAATAATATTAATGTTATAATGTGTAGTTTATAACCCAATCATTACAACAGTTTAGTAACTTGAAAGAAAAAGTTATCAATAAAGTGATAATCACAATAATATTTATTTATTAAATAATTATCTTTCTTTTAAGAATATATTTAGAAATGTATTTCCATAAAGATGCAAAAAGTCATCTTCTCGAATATTTCAATGATTTATATTTTTTTCTTTTTCCTTAAAAACAACTTAATTTACACAATTATAAACGACCTTTATAATTGCGCAAGAAATTTTTTTTCACTTTGCTTGAAAATCTCTCTAGGTACTTCTCACATTGCGATTACCCCCTAAATTTTGGGATTCAGAAATCCAAATCAAGGGCGGCGCCAGTAGGGGGTCAGGGGGGGGGCTGGAGCACCCCCGTCGGGCATGGCCAGCCCCCCCATCGGGAAAAATTTAAAGTCTCGTCGGGAAAATAGTCTGGTCACATTTTTTTTCTAAAAAATGTCAAAAATTCATTTACAAATGCCTAATAAAAATTTTTGTAGTTGACTTTTTTTTAAATTTATTTTTAAGAATTAGTAACAAAATTTAGTAAAATATATTGTAAATTCTATGTAGTTGTAGTTTCACTGCACTACTCCTAACTTTGCTCATACATTGTTAAACTAGAGTCCGGATGCGATTAGACATGGTTGAAATTGAAGACTTTTCGAAGACCCATAGAAATCCTTTTCCCTCAAACACATCTTGATTTTCTAGGAAACTTATCTTTCAAACTGCTATTCTTTTTTCTGGAGAACTGAGGAGGGGATAGATAATCACCTCTCTTTACTGGGAGAATAACTGACAAAAGCTTGAGGGACAGAGAGAGAGAGGCAGGTCCTCTTTACAAATTCTTTTTTATGTAACATGTTTATTAATGGTTTATGGGATCACATAATTGCTTTGTGAAATTTTTAAGCAAAATGAAAGTAAAAGAATAAAATTTAAAAAATTCAGTTTTAATTTTTTCATTTTTTTAATACTTTTAAATGAGGAAAATCATTTACTTATTCGGATTCAAGGTTTATATTTTAATCAACGCATTAAATAAGCAGTCGGAAAAAAAAGAAAAACAAACAGTAACAAAATATTTGTAATTTATTTTAATTTTTTGGCAGATTTAATTTATCATTTTTTTTATCATTTTCTTAGTAGTAAAAAGATTGTTGATTGATTCAGAGAAACAATTAAACTGTCCGTATTCAATATCTTAAAATATATATTAATCAACATAATAGATTCTCATTGACTTATTTTATGTACAGTGTATGAAATGGAAAAAGGGAACACCTTGATTAACTTTTGATTTAATCGTATATTCACGTATAAAGAGTCAATACCATATTTTTACGAAAAAGAGCACTAAAGCGCATTTTGTTCAGGATAAACATGCAAGTTTATCAAAAGTTTAGTTTTAGGTTTTTAATTTTCAAAATGCGGAAACAGCCGCAATCTGGAAGATGATAGTGTCCAAAGTTATGGCAAAAAAAAGAGATGGAAAGTTTGGGTCCTTTAATTTTAACTTCATACTTCGATTATTGCGCATTATCTCGAGAACTTCTTGAGTGTATTGAAAAATGTATACATTAAATTACAAAAAAAAGAAGAAAAAAATTATGCACAAATTTTTAAGCAAAAATAATTTTAAATAATTATTTGTTATTTTTTACTAGTTTATTAAATAATAATAAAATATATTGAATTGTATGCTCTACATATTTTTACATCCTTTTAATTTCAAAACACAAACTTTCAGAGCAATCGATCGATTAGTTTCCGAGTTCAAATTTTAAGAACGTCGGTTTGTTTAAATTTCATTTATCTTTAATTATTCAATCAATTTTATTCAAATTTTATATTTTACAATTTAAAATTACCTTCCACAAAATAATATAAAAATTTGTATATCTTGCTATTTTATTTTATTCTATCCGTCGTTGAACAGCTGACCTAATCTCCGCAGCCTTGTAATTTTGAACCAGAGCCGTTTTTAAGGATGGGCCCTGGCCCAGGGCCCCGAGTTCTGATGGGGCCCCCGAAAAGTCTAAAATCTCATTGCATTAATTTTTTTTTTTTTTAAAATTCTAACTCATTTATTATTTATAACTCAAGAGGGCCACCAGATCCCACTTTTTTCTTCTTTTTTTGAAGATTTATTCAGATTATTTTTTCTTTTTTACATAGTTGGATGCTTTTCAAAATCTAATCGAAGTGCTTACAAACATAAAATAATTGTTATTCTTCACTTTTCTAACCAAAAGAGCAATAAAACGCTTTTTCTACTGATGAAAATATCCCCACTTTCGTAGCTACCACCCACAGAGTTGTTAAATAGACTCCTCACTTTACACTGTGAGAATATGTTTTTAGCTTCTTGATATTGCCTAGGGGCTCTTTTCTCCTAACTTCGGAAATATCAGATATCCACAGAAACACCCTTTTGTTTGATTTCTGGTCATAAATTTCTAAGAAGAAAACATTTCTAGGGCTGTAGATAGGGGGAGGGTCTTGTTAGAATCTGTCTTAAGATTTCCATACTGTCCTTAAATTGGGACTCGTTCCATTCGAATTTTTCTCTCTTACAAAATTTAGAAGATATTTTTTCTAATTTATTATAAAAGCTTTCTTTCCTTTAATCATCCTAAATGTTTCAACTAGCATAATTGTTTACTTTATTTAATTATTGTAGTTGATTTAATTCTGTTATTTTTCAAATCAATCGTAAGAGAATGAAATAGGAATTTCTATATCAACTTTTTGTAGGATAAAAAAAAGACATAAATCTTTCACATGGAGGTAAGCAAATGTTTCTATTAAATCAATTTTGGTAAATCAATCAAAACGTGAAAGATTTGAGCAGTTTTTTATATATACATTGAGATTTTTTTTGTTTTGTTTATTCATTTAAATGGCGGGCCACTATTCAATTCCCTCTTTGACTGGCCTGTTTGCCAAAACTATTGATTTGGTCTGTTCCGGATAAAATTGATATAACAAATGTAATTTAATTTTAATTTTACTTACTGCTAATAGACAGAAACAACATATGATTTTCTTTAATAGAGCATTGAAATCAAATGATCATCAGCTAAAAAAATGTTAAAACATGAGAAAAAAATTGTCTAAAACTCCTGTATGATCAAATTTTCCATGTTTCCCCTAAATATGAAATATGTTTAATTTGCAATATTATAGTTCGTACACGAAATTAATTAATTTAGTTAGCTTACGATTTTATTGTTTATTGATCATTCTATTTTTAACTCCTTTTTGTTGTTATTATGTGTTTAAAGTTAATAAGGCTTCTCAATTTTTTCATTAATAAGGCTTTTAAATTTCCTAATCAAAGTCGAAGCAATTTCTTAAAGTTATAAATCGAAACTATATATAAAAATTTGACAGCTTTGTTTTTATTTTAACAGTGTGCATTTAATTTAATGAAATAAAAATAAATAAAGAAGTGGAAAAAATGTAAATAAATGACTGAATAAAATAAAAAAACTTCGTTGTCATATCATCTTTTGAATAATTTGAGTATTAATAAGTTATATAAAAATAAGCAAATTTTTAGTTTAAAAGGTAAAAAAAAAATTTGATTTGTTTAAAAGGTAATTATGCTCCATCATTCGATCATGAGACTATTTAATATCTGTTCCTAAGGATCAGAATTCTTTTTCATTTTACTTTATTGTAAAAATGATATATACTTAATATTTTCATGTGATATGCTGCAGTTTTAAATACCTAAGAGATGATTGAAATTGTCAATTCAAAAATCAATTAATATTTAAACAATTAATACGTAAAAAAATAATTGTCGCAAGCAAATTAATATTAAGTAAGAACGAAACAAAAATGATATCAATATATGCTGAATCACTAGTGAGACAGGTGGGATGAACGACATCGAAATCAATTTGATTGAATAGTAAAACTGGAAGGTGTTTCTAAAATCCGGAAATCAATCAAGCTTCAATTTTTTTTTTTTTTTTGTCACGAAATTTATCAGGGGCCATTCGTTAGATTTCAATATGTGTTATGTTTTTTCATAGATTAAATATTAAACATTAACAAATATTTGTCTTTTAAAACCTTTCACTTTATAATAATTATTAATTCTATATTAATTCTATAATAATCTTAAAATAATTATTCTATAATTGTAATTCTAAAACTAATTGCTAATTGATATAAAGCGTTAGTGTGTATATATTAAATGTCTTCCATCGGCGGAACCCCGACATTACGATTAAAGTTTATTAAGGTAATTACGAATATTATAACCTAAAAACAGACTATTTTTAAAATATTTAATTCGAGGAATGTAGATTTTTCCTCGTTTTACCATTTTCAATCTTAAATAAGGTTTTATATCCGACAGTTAAGTTTGCAGTCCTTGAGTTATATCTAATCTAGTTTTGAATAATTTTTGGTGTATATACATAAGCTGAAAATGAATAAGATAAGCCGAATTATGGTTCACTTCTAAATGAACTGAAGATACTTGTTATAAACGTTAAAAATGGTAATTTGGAAAGCATTTTTCAAGAATGTCAAGTATCCAAATGACTTAATTTATTGAATTTAAAAATTTTTTTAAAAAAGTATCCGCAAGGCAGGTTTGTATATTTGGGGCTGATGATTATGAAATCTAACACAAAACTGTGAGATCGGGGGCTCTATTCCAGCTGATGACAGTTTTTAATTATTATTTCTTAATACTGAAAAACTTTTTTCGTAATTTTTTAAGTATGCATGTTAATAACTAGTAATTTAACAATTATTTAAAGAACTGGAAGGCTCCGCTACCTATTCATTTTGCTCACTTACCCTCGTGGTTGCTTCTGCATTCATTGCAGGTTTAAAGGAAAAACGGTTTATTTCCCTTTTTTTCTACAAAAATTACGATTGAATTACCATTTACATTTTGAAGGTGATTAAATTTAAGTAAATCAATAAAATTGGCACCAATCAATAAAATTGGAAAATTGGTACCTGCCGCAGAGTTATTACTCAATAAAGTTGGACTCAAGGGATAGAGCATTCTCCTCCGAATGAGGTGCACCGAGTTCGAATCCCAGTGATGGCTGAGTGATATGAATTCCACACCCGGCTTTTACCGACCACAGTGCTGACGTGAAATATCCTCAGTGGTAAGCGGATCATTTCTTAGAGTTCCCTTGGTATCAGACTAACCGTGGGAGGATTTCGTGGTTTTCCTCTCCATGTAACTCAAATGCGGGCTATCAAAACGTCCTCCACGAATGCAAAAATTTCTTCCACTACTTAATCCTGGAGTTCTCTTGTCTGCTGGATTAGGTTCAAAATTACAAGGTTACGGAATTAAACATTAGTAGTAGTAAGCTCGAATTTTTGGAATTTTTTCTAGTTGTGCATAAATTTTTTATTGTTTGAGTAGAATATTTAATTGAGAACACTGTAGAATCTTATGATGGATGTGCATATATTGTTTATTTATTCAGATATCACTTTTATATTTTTTCTTTGTTAATATTTGAATCATGATAATTTTTTTATCAGAACAAATATGTCTATGTCATATTTATTATTTTTCGTGTATTAAAAATTTTTGCTTATTTTCAAAATTATCTTAGCCCCCCTGTCGGGGCATTGCTGACCCCCTGTCGGGCTAAGTCTAGCGCCACTCTTGATCCAAATCCGTCGAAAAAATGGCATGTATGAACAGAAACTTCAGAGAAAGTACGTTTTAGTATCTGATTTCGTAACTTAAAATATCATACCTGCACCTATTAATTATCATATTTTAAGTCACCCCTTGAACCATTGAGATGAGAAGAAAGTGAAGATCTGATCATTAGATCAAAAGTTATCAGGATGGTCCGTTTATTTATTTTTTTGAGCACTTAACGTCTAAAAATTTATAATTCAAATTTGTTTAATATTTTGCTTTATTTTTAATTTGTTCCATTGTGATGCGAAGATAATTTTTCATAATTTGTTTTTTTTTAATTAAATATGCTAAAATGTATTCTGGTCTATTTCTTTACTTTTTGCCTTTTTTTACTGTTAGCAAAAGAATTATTTCTAGATATTCTTAAAACTAATCGTCAACTTCCCCTAATTTATTTCTCAATAAAAAATGTATTATTGTCGTTATTAAGTCTTGTTTTGTATGTAATTGTGTGTATATTTTCTCTTATTATCTGTTTTTATATAAGGATTGTAAAACGTAATTATATTAAGAGCATCGGTTTTCTTATTTTATTGAACAGTAAATAAACTAATCAAAATATATCTTTTTTTTTATTGTTGCTATTTTATTCGTAATTATCATAACAAATCGTAATTATTTACACTGTAATCTTTAATGAATTTTTTATATCGCGATGATTTTATTTTGATGTTAGCAAAGCGTGATTATTTAAAAAAAATCAATTTCCTTCAGTTTTAATTTTGAAAATGTTGAGTAATCATCCGGTTATGTTATAGTTCTTCTTTAACTCAGAGCTACATTTGTTGTGTGTACGTAATTCTGTTACCAAATTATATTTGTAAAACTTTAAAATATAATTGTGCTTAATTAAACAACTTCTTAGAATTTTTATTGACAATTGAAAAAACGCAATAGAATCTTCTATAAATATGATAAAAAAAGGTATTTTAATTTCTTACCGATGAGGATTTCGAATACACGTGAATGCATAACATTTAAAAAGAGATAATTTTATTCTTATATTTAATATTTATTTATTTATCAATTTTTTTTTTTAAATTCAATTCAATCTTTTTGTGATATTGTCAAAAGAGTTAAATACTTCAAACAATGCTTTTATTTTGTATTGGATAAAAAAAAAAGAATTTTAATATTTTAGTAAGGGCGCCAGTAAGAGGTTTGCCATAGGCGCTTCTTTCCATAGATACGCCTCTGCTGATGACTTCTAAATCACGGCATTTAACGAACACAACGAAGCGTGAAGTCGTTTTCAGCTGACCAATGGGATACCTGCAACTGCAAGTGACGTATTTGGTAGGTGAGTATCTCCTCCCCTAACAAATCCTCAATGGTTGTTGCAATGCGGCATTTGCTTACGTTAGCAACCTTTCTTTCCACTCTATTTCGAGTAATTCAAGCGCGTCAAGCATCAATTCTCTTGAGATTTGAATTCTTTCACTATATTTTTGAACTTAACACTAAGACAGGCACGAGGCCATATTAACCATAAACAAACGAATTATGTAACAAAATTGCCAGATACACAAAACAAAAATATATGATGGTTGCAATAAATCACAAAAATAATAAATCTAAGTTGTTGCAGTTCATTTACGTCGCAATAGAGCTGCACAATGGGCTATTGGCGACGGTCTGGGAAACATCCCTGAGTATGATCCGAATACAAGCCATCACAATTTTGATCCTTAGCAGAAAGGATAGCACCCCCGCTTCGGTAGCCCGACGACCTGTACGCGAAGTCGAGTACTTTACGACAGAACAGTTTAACGAGGACCAATACCGCACACCCTCTGTCCCTACGCAGGCTGATATAAGTGGTCACCCACTCGCACACTGATAGCAGCCAGTGTTGCTTGACTCCGGTAATCTGCTGGGAGCTGCGTCTTAACGATCAGTCCCCTATGGGACTTTAAGCTAAGTAAAAGATGTAGATGAGAAAGAATTACATTGTAACAAATTCGATGTGCGATACGGTGTTGTATTAAATTAACTTCACGTTAATTAACATTCTAGCTTACATAAATAGACTTAACTCGACTTTAACACACCATCTTGTTTATAAACGATTAGCTAGTGCTGACGTCATAGGATACATGTGTGGGTATAAATGATCTTCTTCTTAAAGTGCAAGTATCCAATTACAGACGCTATAAAATAATTATAAACAAAATAAACACATAGTTTCAAATATTCTTTATTTTCTATGAGCTGCACAATCAGTCTTCCCGATGAGCAGACCTAGTGAGTTCTCCAGAAGTGGTATCCACTCTTTCAGAACCACCACAATGGGTGAGATACCGTTGGCCATGTTAATTTGGATGTCTAGTTTCTGCCACACTAGATGGCAGTGCCCTAGGAATTAAGATAAAGTGCACTAGGAATTTAATTTTGTCGGAAATGCCAAGAGCCAATAAGGCCCTCCAGGGATCTTTTACATGCCGCATAATCATTCGACATGGCCGCTGAGGATTTTCTGCATCCTGAAAATCCGGTGTCTGGGCCGGGGATCGAACCCGCAGACTTGGGCTCAGAAGGCCGACGACAAACCAATTGCGCCACCCAGCCACTTATAGTTTCAAATAAATAAATAGGAATTCTAATTTGATGACGTAGTCTGAACGTTCAAGTTGAACATAGAGTTTATCTGCCAGATACGAATAGAAAAAATATTTTAATACTGTTTAAAAACGCGCAGTAACCTTTTTTTTTTTTTTTTTGATAAATGAGAGCTATAGGCAAACGAATGTCATTGATGTTACCGTTTATAAATTTTTAATAAAACAGAATCGTCAGCCGTATAATTTTCATCAATAACGAGTTAACCCATAAAAAATAAATTTTTCATACGTCTTTTAAGTACTATCTCATAGAAATTACATAATGATTAAAATTACCCAAATTTTAGGACGCTAGTATAAATGGTTCTGGTGTTATAAGAGAGATACACAGAAAATGTTTTCATTTTGTTATAGATAATTAAAATTTAAATTCATATTTTTAATACAAAAAATAATTTTTAATTACCTTCTAATTTGGTTCTCTAACGTAAATTCCTTATTTCACGCTGCACTAAATTAAAACTCAGTTTTAAATTTTTTTCAATATAATTATTTGTTAAATGAAAGCAAACAGCAGCATGATGAATTTGAACACTAATTCGATATAAATCAAAATACTTATGAAACAAATTCAGTTACACAAAATTTAAATTAGAAGAAAATTTCAAAATTTCCCAAAAGAAAGCTATTTACATAATCAATAATTAAAGCCCGTTTTTGTAAGCAATTATTTTGATAAAATGCGTTCTATATGTTACTTTAGTATTATGTTTAGAATTATAAATGACTTAGTGTAAACTAATTTGTACAATGTCTTAATAACAAATAGCAAAATAGTTAAAATTATTTTTTTATTTCTAAGCCAACATAATGTGCATACCCGAATAAGTGTGAATATACAGTATATTGGTAGTAGACAGCATAATTTTCAATATTAAAGTTCCAATATTTATTAATTAATATTTGATTTCACTAATATTTGTAGAAGTGTAATTATTCCCTATATCAGAGTATAATTTGAATTAATTATCTCAATATTTTTTTGGAAACTTTATTTGGTAGTTCCTTTTACTTATACCTTTAATTTTTACTTGTTACAAGTCTAGTATGTATATTGGGTTGATAATAAATAACTAAAAAAATACAATTTAGAATATCAGAAAGAACTATATTGTATTTCAGAGCTCAAGAGCTGATATTCTTTCCAATTAAAATTCAAACTTTTTGCGAAAAATTAAGAAAAGTTTCAAATACTCTTTGATTGTTATAAGAAAAATAAGTAAAAATAAATAAATAACGTTATATAAATAAATAAATACATAAAAATATAAATGTTTTATATAATTTTAATATACATAAAAATATATTTAAAATTTTAAAAGGCATTTTTTAATATAAAATCAGACAATGCAAACAAGGGTTGATTTTTAAAAAAACCTGAATCTTAAGAGATGGCAAAATATTTTAAGAGAAGTAAAAACAATTTTTTTCACACTTTCAACTATAATCTTTCTGTCATTACCCGATCAGATTTTATATCGACAATACTTAAATTGGATTTACAATCAAAATTTCTTTGTTATAGGAAAATTAGTGAATATGTCGAGTGAGAATAAAAAGGATACAGAAGAGAGTGAATCATCTGTATCTGAGGATGAATCAAAATCTCAATCACACGGATCTGAGGATAAGTCAAAATCTGGATCGGAGGATAAGTCAAAGTCTGGATCAGAGGATGAGTCAAAATCTGGATCTGAGGATGGGACGAAATCTGGATCATTTCTTGACGTTACAGTGGACTTGGACGAAACTGTGACCGAGCCCGAAGATAATGACTATACAGGAGCCCTTGCTAGAGTAGACATTTCACATGATGATCTTTTTTTTCCTAGTTCGCCTATTGGTAATCCGACGCAGGAAACACAGCAAGAATTGGATAGACATTCTCAAAACAAATATCAGTTTTTGGTAAAGCTATAAGTTTGGATCGAAGTTCATTATATATTACTAAGTTTTTTAAAAAAAAAAAATTACGGCGTGGCAACGTACTGCGTACAAAGTGCTGCGTATTTAACTGATTTAAATTTGAAAACTTCCTTTCAAACTTTTTTCGTCCAAAATTTTTCTTATTACTTTGAATTATGTTTGTAATTCATATAAACAGTAGGCATTTTCTTATAAAAATTTTCAAGGATTGAAAATTTTCGAAAAAAACAATTTATTCATGAAAAAAAGTAACTAAAAATATTAAATAAAAATAATTTAGTTTCATCCAGAAAAAAAATATATTCATGAAACTTTTTTATGTTTTGAATAAAAATGAAAGTACCAAAAGAAATAAAGTTAAATATTAAAAGTATTTCAAGTGGCAAAGAATTAAATGATCACAATACTCTCCGGGTGATTTTATTTAATGAAAGTAAAAATAAATAGGTTGTGAATGCTTTACATACATTCATACTTAACTTGAAATCAGTATGTCATTTTCAAAAATAAGTAATTTTGCCCATTTTCTAAACTTGAAGAAATAAATAAAATAAACAATTCACAATTTCTGAATTTTTAGCCTTTTGAAAACATTTTTTCCTGTTTAATGTTTACACTGATCCTCATTAGCAAACCTGTTCAAATTCGTGCAGATTCTACAACTGGTACAAATTCGTTAAGGAGAAATGTTCAAAAATGTTATGATTATTGGCCCCAATAATGCTTAATCAATTTTAGTTATACATTTATTTAGTATTACACGAAGGAAAAAAAATGAACTATGTGCTAAAAAGTAAACTAAATAAAATTAATAAAATAGAGAAATGGTACAAATAGAGAAATAGTAATAGAGAAATAGTAATAGAAAAATGGTACAAATTTCTTTAGGAGAATTGTTCAAAAATGTGGCCCCAATAACACTTAATCAATTTTAGTTATACATTAATTTAGTATTACAATAAAAAAAATGAACTATGTACTAAAAAGTAAACTAAATAAAATTAATAAAATGAAGAAATGGTACAAATAAAGAAATAGTAATAGAGAAATAGTAATAGAAAAATGGTACAAATTCCTTTAAGAGAAATGTTCAAAAATGTGGCCCCAATAATGCTTAATTAATCTTAGTTATACGTATTAAATGAAAGAAAAAAATGAACTATGTACTAAAAAGTAAACTAAATAAAATTAATAAAATAGAGAAATGATACAAATAGAGAAATAGTAATAGAAAAATGGTACAAATTTGTTTGGGAGAAACGTAAAAAAAGGGCTATGATTACTGACCTCAATGATGCCTAATTAATTTTTGATGAGTATTAATTGAATTAAAAATAAGGTGTGTTATACCAAAAAGGATAATTAATTGAGAAATAGTACTAATTCTTTCAGATAAAGCCTAAAAAATCTTCATGCTATTAATGACGCCGATGATACAGGCACTTCTGGTTATCATAATCATTGGTGCAGTTTTAATCTGTACCAAATGTACTATTATATCTAAAATTAGTATATTCGGCACTTTATTAAACTGCACCATACAGTGTAGTTTTAGATACTGTGGAAATAGGTTTTTTACAACCCCTGGATTGTGATTTTCGGATGTTACAGTGAAAAAAATTGCGTGATAGTGGAAAATTTTCCTATCAAGAGTTGGTCAACAGGTATCATAGCATCATACCAAATGATACTGAATACAGTTATCTTTTATGGGAAAATATTAAAAACGTGTTTTCTTAATATAATAATGTAAAGTCACCAGCAAGGAAAAAAATTAGAAGAAATAAAAAAAAATGGAATTAATTATGTTGATACATGTTTTTCAGTTTTTTACATTATTTTGAAGTTGCTCAGTACTGATTAATTGTTTACTTTTTCCCCACCGCAAAAAAGAACAGGTATTTAGATAGTAAATAAAGATAGAATGGTTAAATTTTTAGAGTGTGTTTTAGAAAAATCGAAAGTTTTTATATAATGATTATAAAATTTCTGGCCTTATTTGACAGTTTTTAGGTAATATAACCCTTTTATTTATCTGATGATCATATATATGTAGTTTAATAGTATAATCAAATGATACAATGATTAAACATAAAACTATTTTTGAACAGGAAAATTTTTATAACGAGAATTATAAAAAATTGAATGATTTTGAAATGATGCGCTCTTTTTTGACGGACATAATGATAGAAAATATGCCAGATTTGATGCATGGAATTGAAAGTCCCCGTTTGATTGGTGAAGGAATCAAGTTTATTATTGATGATCTTAAGCAAAGATTTAACAAGGTAAGACTAACTTTAATTATGCAATAATAATAATTCTTCTTTTCCCCAAAAAAAGCTTTTGTTTCTTACTATATATAAAAATCTAATGATGGTGTCGCAGTGTTCCATTGTTGTCCATGCAGTTTTATTGGCCATAAAATCACGTGGTAGGATCAAGTTTTTCCTTCATTCATTTCCATATTATTTTGGTTGTCATCAGTACAAAATTAATAAAAGTCACACAAGTATTGTCTTTCTGTAAATATTTTTGTATCCCTAATTTAAGGCTATTTTCCTGTACTGCTATTGTTACGTTTTTAATTCAAGAGTTTAAAACTAAGAGAATTGTTTTGTTTTATTATTATTATGTAATTCCACGCTACATTTTAAGATAAAGTTATTTAGAAATGTAGTCTAATCTTATTAAACTAAACTCAGTGGCACGACAGCCCAAAGAGGGCCAAGGCCTACTGTGCCCATCTCAGTTTACTTGCCCTTGAGCTCTGGGGTGCAGGAGCAGATGTTTCGATTAGATGGTCAGCCTAACGCAAAACCCCCAGTGTTTAGTTCCCAAGCTTGCTTGGTACTCATTTATCGACCCACTGAAGGGATGAAAGGCTGAGACAACCTTGCCCGGCCCGAGGATCGAACCCAGAACCTGTGGCACGGGGGCGCGAAGTTCTACCTCTCAGCCATTATTAACCTCGGGCTTATTAACCTTTTTACAATTATTATTTTGTAAAAATAACATTTATATACTGTTATAAATTACAGTTAAAGGGATCTATTAAAGGCTTAAGAACTTAGCTATCAGCTTCGTGGACAATGAGATGCAAGCAAAATTAATATTTAATATATCCGCCCGTAACGTAAAAGAAAATATTAAATTACGGTTGTGAACTCATTAAATTTGTTTAAATAATATAATGTAATAATCTATATTATATAAAACGCTAATACGTACGTATGTATGTATGTATCAATAAAACCGATGATATTTCTTTTCTCGCGCTGGCAACAGTTTTCATTTTTACTAATTGATTGGATTCGGCGCGCAAGAGCACGTAGTGAGCAACCAGATAACAATAACCAGAGTGAGCATTATCAGGTTGTTCAATTCAGATGCCTGCACTAAAAACATGACAATTCGCGATCGCAGCGCTCGAGTACGCCGTCTAGCGGGAGCCTGTAAATATCGGACATTAATTTATCACGTTTTCATTTAGTTCCATCAAAGTCATTGACTGAATCAGACGCCATTTTTTAGCAGCAAATAAGAAACACAATTTCCCTAAGGAAAAGGCCGAAGAACTTGAAAAAAATCTCCAGAATATTAGTAAATCTTTCAGGAACAGAACACGCCAAAGATTTGAAGAAAAATTCCTCAATAATTTTTAATTTCTATTATCAACAAACTTGCAACTGATGACTTCCGATTTCGGATACTGTTACAGATGTGTGTATTAAGGTAAAATGCATTTCTTCTGTCTTCAATTCATTACGAATTAAAGTGAAGTCAACATTGCTTTCGTCATTCCAGTGAATAAATATGAATTCAGAACATACAGAATTGTAATAGTTATAGAATAGTATATATTTCTGTATCCATATAATTCGGAAAACAACAATAAAAAATTATCCAAGTTACTTGAAATTCGCGATCGCAACGCTCGAGTACGCCGTCTAGCGGGAGCCTGTAAATATCGGACATTAATTTATCACGTTTTCATTTAGTTCCATCAAAGTCATTGACTGAATCAGACGCCATTTTTTAGCAGCAAATAAGAAACAAAATTTCCCTAAGGAAAAGGCCGAAGAACTTGAAAAAAAATCTCCAGAATATTAGTAAATCTTTCAGGAACAGAACACGCCAAACATTTGAAGAAAAATTCCTCAATTATTTTTAATTTCTATTATCAACAAACTTGCAACTGATGACTTCCGATTTCGGATACTGTTACAGATGTGTGTATTAAGGTAAAATGTATTTCTTCTGTCTTCAATTCATTACGAATTAAAGTGAAGTCAATATTGCTTTCGTCATTCCAGTGAATAAATATGAATTCAGAACATACAGAATTGTAATAGTTATAGCATATTCTTCTTCGTTATAGAATAGTAGATATTTCTGTATCCATATAATTCGGAAAACAACAATAAAAAATTATCCAAGTTACTTGAAATAGTGCCATTTGTGCTGATTCTTAATTAATTTAAATCGTTTTCTTGGTAAGTTTTTTTTAATTTTGAAAGAATAAGTTCAACTAGAATTCAGCTATTCTGTTTTTAGCTACATATTCAAATTCATATCAATTATAAAATTTTGCTGTGTAGTATGTTATCTAAAAGTAATGAAGGTATAAACTATGTATCTATTATTTGAGAATAAAGTTTTCAAACAAGGAACTTATCATTTTGGAATTCTCCGGGAATCATAAATCAGGTAAGTGCAATGATTTTTACAATAAAAAATTTGCTTGTAAATATTTTTTTTTCATTTGATGATGGTTCTCTACAGAATGGTTTTTTACGTCTGATTAAGAATAATAAAACTATAAGAATAATAACTAACTATAAGAATAATAAAAAAATAAACAATATGAAAGTTTTTATTTCAATGTTAATAATTCTTAAAATCGTTTTTTTTATCCTAAGAATTCTTTATTTTCCGTTTTTTAGTTTATAATTTTTTGATAAAAATTGTTCTCAAAATACTTTTGAAAAATTAAATGGTATAACATTATGTGTTTATGTATACTTCTTGTATATTCCAATGTTTGAAATAATATGATTCAGAAAAGTGTGGAATAAAAATTCTGTACTTACGACGTATTAACGCCACCACCGCTACAGATTTGGCGGTTTTTAAGTGCCGCCAATTTACACTTAAAATTTTTGCGACAGTTCATAAAATAAAACACTTTATTTAAAATCAAAATAGTTAATTGGATTTCGGTGGAAAATGAGCCGATATAGAGTTTAGCATAGATTCAAAACAATCATATCGCCATATGAACTCTGATGAATAAGATTCCAAATGAAATAACATTTCCAAAACGTACGTTTGCCAAGATAAAGTTTTATGTTGTGGGAATTGGTACATTTTCGTTTTTTCGGTAAAATATTTCCCTCCTGAAAAAATAAAATTGCATCTTGTTTTGTTTTTGGCAAATCCCAAAGACGAATATTCGTAGCACTAAAAATGGCGACAAAAAAGAATTGTTTTGTTATTTTTGTTTCGTCAGCATTCTTTATTTTACGTTTCTTAGTTTCTAAATAATAATTTTTATTGAAACTTGAAATTTTTTGATAAAAATTGTCGTCAAAAAACGTTGTTTACAAAATTAAATTTCATAAAATTATGAGGCTTATGTATACTTTTTGTTCATTTTAATTTTTGAACTAATATGATTCTTAAAACTATAGAATGTAAAGTTTAAATAGGCCTTTCATGTTATATCATTAAATTTAGTAATACTATTTCTCGGGCATTAGGTTTTAACTCTTATAAGAATATACATATTTTTTTCTGTTAATGTACAAATATTTTTCCGATGTGTTTTGGATATTCCTTCTCTAATAAAAAGAGATACCATTTTGTTTTCGGTTGTACAAGAAAGAATATCAAGTATTTTTCTTTTTTAAATTTAATAAGCCACATTAAAGAAGGAACGTTGCAATGCTACACGCTACATTAACGACGTCTCCAGAGTAACTGAATGACGGTTCATATGGAAATCGCAGGTAAGCGTCTCATACAACAACGCCCCCTATAGTTCGTTGCGATCGCGAATATTTAATTTAAACTCAATTAGGAATTAATTAATTAATTGAAGTGAGAATGCTTTAAAAGGCAGTTGTTGAATTGATATTTTTCTACTGGGAGCTACCTAAACGTCTAAAAAACGTTTAAGTGTTTGTATTGAATGCATTGAATTTTTTTTTATATTTCGGGTTTATTTATGCATTGAATTTTCACGCTTTAAAATGCAGAATATTAGTGAAGCAATATTTGATAATTTATTTTGCTAATATGTTTCTTATTTAGCTAATGTTTTGATTTTTTCACCATGTACAATCTAAATAGCTAATATACTTTTTTAAAAGCCAATAAGAGCATTGGTAGAATTCATCTACATAAGTACAATACTATGTCTTTGATGATAAAATACTATGTCTTTGATGATAATATATTATGTCTTTGTGCTAGAACATTGTGTTCATTGGCGAGCGAGCGCAGCGAGCCATGGTTCACGGCGTGAACCACATAGGATTGCGTAGCAATTCTCGGGGGTTGGCGAGCGTTAGCGAGCAGGGGGCGGAGCCTCCAAGTATTATATGAAAGAAAGAAAAAAAATTGCAGCTATCATTGTGCGCGCTGGGAAAGCACGTGAGTTTCAAAACGGGGCTTGTCATAGTTTATCCGTAAGAGAATATTGCTTATTACCTTGAAATTCTCCTTCACTTTATGCTGCATATTTTTGTTACTATTTTAAATGTTTTCTTAAAATGTTTTTTAATTTATAAGCATTTTTTATACTCTTTTTCATTATTCATAATTTTTTACTTCTTGAATAATAATTTTTTTTATAAGCCTACCCATTGCATAATATATGCAAGCATTTGACATTTTATAAATTCTTTGGAAGAAAATCAATAACAATTATCTGTTTGTAGTGAAATTAAAATTTTAAAAAGCTTTGAATGCTCTCAGTCACATTCAGATTGTTTTAAAAGCATATTTAATGGTTTTGTCTTTAAATATTTTTGATGAAAACTGGTTGAATTCAAATAAAAGAATTGTATACACAAATTTCTTACACTTCTTGGAATCTTTTAGTTTAAAATGCTTTTAAATTATGAATAACCAATGAATTAGCGTCAATCAATCAAAAAATAAAGTACTAAAATTGAGTGTCTTAAGAGCCACTGAAAATTTGTTCCATTTCTAAAATTTATGTTACACTTAGTGCCTTGCACTTGCAAAAGATTTCTGCAGTACTTTTATATTAAACCGTTCTTAAGATTCAAACTATGAAAAAAATAAGCATTTTCAAATTTAAAATTTTGAAATTATATGTCATTTTTGCGTCAAAAGACCACAATTAAAAAATGATAATGAATTTAACAAAGATTTGATTCATCACAACTTTAAGAAAGATTTAATTTATCACAACTAATAAAGATTTGATTTATCAGAACTCACTCATCACAACTAAAAATTGGATTTATCACAACATTTGAACAACTTTGATTCATCACGACTAACGAACTATAGTTTAAAAAATATTTTCACTTTTTCATAACTGAAAGTTACACGAAATGTGTCTAGTATTCTTTCAAAATTATTGCAGGGATATAAAAAAATTTCTTGCAAGGGTAAAGTAGTATACGATACTTTTTAGCAAATGTTGAAAATGAATTATTATAATTACTGTTTATTTCAAACACTTTTCGTTTTTGTATACTCTTCCTTAAATTTCACTTAAAGAGGAGTATTAAAGATTGAATCTGCCAATCAATGATTCTTCTAGTTTTCTATGTTCTAAAATTCTTAATTTCACAAGTGTATGGTCTTGGTGACGGATAAAACATATGAGGACAAAATATTTTGTCAGTAAGAGTATTTTAAAGTTTTAAAAAAAATAAAAATAAAAACTTAGTTAACCACTTTTTTTAATTTTTCAGACAAAGAGATGTTAATATAAGCTGAATACTAAAATAAACTCATTTAATCCTTAAAAACTAAAAGTCTTTCTTTTTCAAAAGAAATGATAAACAGGAATCATTCTTCATTATAGTTTGCTTATGAGAAAAGTCTTAAGAAAACGCAATTTCAGGATCAAGTAGTATCAAAAGTTTAATAAACCCGATTAAAAAATTAGAACTAATATGATATTTTCCTTTAAATTTAATTGCTTTGAAGGTACTAAATGAGCTATTAAGAGCATTTTTAACTCTTTCAATGCTTGATACGAATCAAATGCAAATAGTTTAGCATAGGAAGTACCAATTTGATTTTATTTAAAATTGGCTTAAAGCTGCTCTTCGTCTGGATCTTGCAGTTGTAAAAAGTCTAGAACATATATTATTTTGGACGTAGATCATTCATAGCTTCTTTTTTCTACTTTCAGTACAAAATTACAATTTTTGATGATGAAGAAAGAGAACTTAGTAATGAAGAAATAATGGGAAAAATTAAAAATCTTGGAAAAAAGTAAGAAATTATTCTTTAAAAAAGTATATAAGTAAGGTCAATATATGTTTAAAAATATATAATGAAATCAAGTAAATATATGTAAACAAGTATATGTAAATAAATATATATAAATAAATATATATAATTAAATATATATAAATAAATGTATATAAATAAATATATATAAATAAATATATGTAAATAAATATATATAAATAAATATATATAAATAAATATATATTAAATCAATATATAATTTTTAAAAAATCATAAAATTATGCACAAAACGATACAGATATAAATAATTTGAAATTTTTTCTGGACGACTGATGGTACAAAAAAAATAAAGTTTTTGAAAAATAAAATAAAATTAACTTATAAAAAATCTAATAATAATAGATAATATAATTAAATTTTTTCTTTATCAGAAGTAATTCATGACAAATTACTTCTTTAAAATTATTTTCGTATTATATTTGAGGTTGTAAATTAAAAAAAATATGTATATTTAACAGCTGTTTTATAAAAGATCAGTTTCTTTTCAATGCCTAAATTACAACAATGTTTTTCTCTGCAAGTTGTTTCACTGTTGTTTGCAGTTTCTTTGCTATAAAAACTAATTGACGTTTTTGACTTGAACGTTTTTGATTTCCATTTTGTTAGTCATAATACTATATATAACGAATGTAAATACATTCAAAATAAAGAAAAAAACCTTGATTAAATTTTTTGTTGTCATTAACTTTAATGATTATCATATTTTTTAAAAAAAAACATTTAGAAGGTAGGAACTTAACTTCCATAAATTATTTTGTTTATATTCTTTCTATAACTTCATTTGAAGTTCCGAGAAAATACTGCATACATTACAGAGGAAAATGTGATATAATTTATTGGCTTTAAAGGAATACTTCCATTTTAAATTGGTGCTTTTAAGTACCTATCAACTTTTTAAACAAACTAGATACCGTATTGGTTTCGTTTTCATTTAACAGTTCGTCCATTGAACAAATGCATTCAATGCAATTTTACGAGAATAAGTGCCTACAAAAGAATATTATGCTTTCTGTGAACTTCAAAAAACTCCTTAGTTACGAATATTTATATTTATAAAACTTTGTTACGAATATTTTTCAGAAAATTTGAGCAAAGTTTAATTTATAATAATTAAAACCATTCAATAAATTAAATTAATCTACCATCAAGCGAACTCTTCATATCATATAAAGAATATAAATATTAAAAACCATTGTTGAAACTTGTGTAACGTGAATAATTTAAATTTATTTAAACATTTTCTACTGAAAAAGAAAGATATCGCGATTAAAAGTACAAATAATATATGTTTATATTTCAAATATGCACGCGTCCTTGAAGGTTACGTTTAACGCCTTTAACTTATAAAAAATTCGTTTTACTGAAAATATCCTATAATTGCATAAAAAATTTTTCTTTAATTTTAATTTATTTTACATCCATATACTTTGTAGTCAGAATTTTCCGTAATGTTTGCCTTTATATATTTTAAGAGTCTTTGTTAAGAAAAAAAGCAAAGAAAAAAAAAAAGAATAAAAAAACTCATTTAAGGGTTGCATTTTAGATTACGTGAAAAAATAAAATAAAAGCGTTTCCAAACTTTGTCCAAGCATTTTTTAGGTCTAAAAAAACAAAGAAGGGAAAAAAATTATAAATGAGCGAATGAAATGAACCTTTCGCAAAGAGCGACTTATAACCTTGAATTTTCAAATGGATTCACTCATTTTCTATTCATTCATTTATATTAATTACATTCATTAATAAATTCATTATTGTATTCGTTATTATAATCTCATTCATTTATATTTATTAACTTATAACATAGTCAGAATTCTATAATGTTCTATAATGACCACTTTTAATATACATTTTCAGAACTTTTGCTAAAAATGAAATAAAAAACTATTCATTCTAGGGGAGAAAATTAATGGTTATGAGAGAAAAACGTTTCCGAGCTATGACCATTCATTAGAATCAGTGAAAAGAGGGAACGTGTTCAAACAGATTTAATTTGTCTATTGCATCTGGAATGCATTTAGTTTCCATTACTAACCTCCTTAACCTTCATTTCGAAACAAAAACCCATTTTATTTTATTTTATTTTATTTTATTTAAAAATTAAATTACCCAATTTACCTAATGCGTTTTAGATGTAATTAAAAAACCTTTTTAATGTGACAACTAAAACAAAATCAGTTTTTTTTTTTTTTTTTTTTGTAAATTCACAAAAATACCGCAAAATTTAAATGATTTTAGTTTCCAACAAATGATCTGCTGATTAAAAAGAGTGATCCTCAAAAACTGTAACGAATATGTGTGTTCTTTTGACATCTTTTAGCAAACTAAAAGATGTCAAAAACGTTATTCGTTAAATAATGATAGATAAAACTTAACAGTTTAATATACACTCCATAAAAAAATAAAAAAATCGACGCACCGAGAAGGAGTTGTCCGATTGAAACGAAAATTGATGGATAGGAAGACAATATACAGAATAGTAAATGATTAAAATTTCAGAACAATTGAATAATTTATTGCAAAGTTACAGTAACAAGTTCAAAAAGGTGTTGACCCGCCTCTAGCCTGAATACAAGCTGCCACACGGCATGGCATAGACCGATAAAGCAACCGGATGGCCTCTGGCGATATTTCCTGCCAAATTCGATCCAATTGTCGAACGAGGTCGTCATCATTCCGTGCCAGATGCAATCGCCTTCCCATCATATCCCAGACATGCTCGATGGGAGAGAGAGATCTGGTGATCTGGCAGGCCAAGAAAGAGTTTGACAAGCTTTCAGACAGTTCATAGCAACACGCGCCGTATGTGGTCTGGCATTGTCTTGCTGAAAAACCAGTCCAGGGCGCTGCAAAAGGAACGGTACCAAAACAGGTCTTAGGATGTCGTCGACGTACCGCTGTGCAGTAAGTGTACCTCTAATGACGACCAAAGGGGTTCGGCTGTCAAAAGAAATGGCACCCCAAACCATAATGCCTTATTGAGGGCAAGTGCGGCGTGCAATAGTGAAGGCAGGATCCCCACTCTGTCCTGTGCGTCTCCAAACACATCTTCGATGATCGTCAGGACACAGTTGGAAGCGGGATTCGTCGCTAAAGACTATACGTCTCCAGTCGACATCATTCCAGCCTGATCGAGCCAAAACATTCATGCATACGAAATTTCAAAGCAATCGGATGATTGCCTGTTGGTTCGTCGATTTTTTTGTTATCGAGTGTATTTTGGAGAAAAAAATATATACCATGACTTAGGAAAAGTGAAATTTTGTTCGTTAACTTGAAAATTTTCAGGTCCAAAAATCTAAGCTGACGCTGCTTCTGGTTAAGAATAATAAAATTAATAAGATGAAAAAAAGTAGAAATAAAGTGGACAGTCAATAAGAAATTTCATTAACACACTGAGAAGACTACCATAGTCAAAACTACCAGAATTCGGTAAAATTTATAGTTTTCTTGTTCAATGGAAACACCAAATTGCTCGGTAATTTTTGCCGAAATACTTCGGAGATGATTTTGGTATTATTATATTAAAATGTGGTTTTATAATATGGGAAAAAACTTGGTAGCTTTCTTATGATCGTGTATAGGAAAGATTTCTTTCAGTTTCGTATGATAATACTTACTAAATGCGTGGTACTAAACAAAATTTGTTTGGGGAAAACTATAGCTTTAAAAACCAGAATTTCCAGTAAACTAATACCATATTAACGGAAAAATTACCAAATAAATGGTTCAAATACCACGCATCAGCTATACAGAAAGGTATACCATACAATATATACAGTTATACCATACAGTATATACAGTTATACCATACAGTAAGGTAATTTTCCCAGAACTGTTTCCTGCGCGTACAATTTCAGGATAATTTTACATGTATATTCATGTGTCGCATGCATATTCATGCGTTATCACGGTGAAAAAGTTTTTAAATTTACTAACAAAAACGAAAACAAAACTTTAAAATTTGTATTTACTTCACTTCAAAAAAATTTAAAGCTAATAATAATTTTTTTTACTGGATTTTTTTGCAGTTTTTAATTTTAACTTTTTTAAATCACTGGGAAATTATAGAGAGTCGATTTATTTTTCAGGGCAAATTCTCTTTTTTCCTGGTATGCAACAGAAATGACGAAAATTAATGAAGAAAATTTTATTCTCAAAGATCAAAATGCAAAATTGAAAGCTTATGTCCATTCTTTGCAGTAAGTGAACAAAATTTATTGCTTCTCTATCTTTAAGAAATTTCGCTAAAATTTTTGAATATTTTCTAAAAAATATATCAAATTTTGGTTCGGGTGCATTTTGAAAGTCTTATATGAAAGAAAATTTTTTTTTTATAGTATTAATTTAGTATATATATTAATTCCTTACATTAAAATTGCAGATATATGTCTTGAAAGCTGTCTTTTTAGAGGTTCAATTAATTATTGTTTTCGAAGAGGCTAAATGACTCTTTTTAAACCTGGAAAAATAGCCTACGAAAATATTACTGTGCTTCCCCATATAAAACTTTTGTCAACTAAATCCCAAGAATACGAATCTTGATTTTTGACTTGAACTACAGCAATTCTAGTAATTTTTATTTTATAAAAACTACCCATTTAATTAAAATGTCGCTAATAATGAAAACTTCATTTATACCATTTGTAATGAATATTTTTGGAATTGCTGATATTCAATAGCTTGCCTTATTTTACATTCTTAAAACACATTATAAATATTGATAATTTTGGAATGGGAAATTTAAATTTACATCATAATATTTCAAAAAATATAAATATTTTTGTTTTAATGTGTAAAAATTTCCAGAAATGTCGCAACTAAAGTCATGTTCATCGTCAACGGTGATTGATTTTATTACACAAAAAGTTATCAGTACACGCTATATTGAAAAATCGTTAGGCCCACCTGATGCTGTTTTGGATGCTCAACATTTTCATTTGTTTTATTCATTTCATATTTGTTTGTTTGTTCAACATATTTATTTTATTTTGCTGAGTAAAATCTAAAAAATTTCGAAATTTTAAACTGCGATGGTGTGTGAAAAATGTGCAAAATGAAAAATGAAAATGTGGTAGAAAAATGAAATAAAATAAAAATTAACATTCTATAGTTTATTCGAAAATTATTAGCTGTTGAAGTTGTAGGACAAAATACCATATGAGTCACTCTATAGTCCATTGGAATGTAATTACAGAATTGAAATTCGGTAAAAAAAATTCGGTATTCGGTTGGAAAAGGCCATATTAGTTTATGAGCCAATCATAATTTTTTTTTCTAGTTCCATCTTATTTAAAAATTACTGCACATTTTAAGACAAGTTTACATTTTTCTCCCCCTCACGCAAGGAGTACGGCGAGATAAAAAAGAAATTAAGATTCGACAATTAGTTTAAATTTGTAGGGAAAAAATACCATGTTTGATAGATCTGTAGCTGACAGAACTGAAAGAGCCATTTTTATTTCTGATCTTAACGTGAATTTTGTTTCAAAATTCTAATTTGTCCGAAAATTATTGCCAATTTAAGTGGTTTTTCCTGATGTTCAGTTTTTTCGCTTTAGATATTGAATACTTATCCATTATAGTAGACAATTTATGTTCTCTTCGAGTGATTTAATTCGTTATTTTATAAGCTCGCTCTCGACTAAATTTCAATAGCAGAGAGAGAGAAGGAAGGAAATTGAGACCGTGTTACCAGATATAAATCTCAGTACTTATTGTGAAAATTTAAAAAAAAAACTTTAATATATAGTAATAAAAACCGTTCTCTGTTTGAATTTACAAAAGTTTCGTCAACAAGTAAAATTACTTCTCATTCCCTCAATCTGTATTCCTTAGGTTAATTTTTTTCTTACCAAATACAAGTGATTATTATTCAAATCTAGGTAATTGTCTATTTCATTACCATTAATTAATTAATAATATGTTCTTACATAAAGCTACAATTGTGTATTTAGAAAACAAAATATTCTCTGTTTTTTGAAAAATACTGACGAGTAAGGGAAAAATAATGATGAATGAGAAGCAATTACGGGGTAAATGAGCGGAGCGAGCAGGGGTTGAGACTCTTGCCTATAATAAATTTTAATAACTTAATATAAACTTGTCCACCTATCTCTGTGTATTTATGTATTTAAAAAAGGATTCTAATTTAAACAATTGTTAAATTCATTATAAGTTATTTGCTATTCCAACAATCAAATTGAGAGTTTGCAGTATTTTAAATCAAGCTTAATGCATTAATTTTCAAATAAATTTAAAGTCTCCCGGCTTTGAAACTTTTTTCCTGTGGCTCATGATGATCATTCTATGTAGAAATTACTAAACACGATGACAAACTAATGCTGTGCGACTCAATTAAACTTTTCTTCAAAATTAGTTTTACCTAATAATTATTTAACGCAATAAGTGCAAAATTAAATATTCTCAATGTAATATTAAAAATTCAAACTTTATAGCAATTGTAATTTTTACTTCATTTCGTTCTTTATTTTTAAATTTTTATGTTATAATATGTAATGCAATATATATTTCTTATTACTTCAGAAAGAGTGATGAAGAAGATGAATCTGGTGGTCTTTATACTGGGGTAAGAAAAAGAACAATTAAATATCACCTTAAATGTAAAATTAATTATAATTCATTGAAGAAATTATGAAATTGAAACATCCAGTCATTCTTTGATAATCATTCCTTGATCAATACCGCTTGCATGCTAGTACAAACTATCATTATTTACTAAGAGTACTTGTGTACTTATATCAGATGATTTATCTAACTGGAAGTAGTATTTAATGATCATATAATAACATAATATGCCAATTCGAAAACCTTTTTAGTTAATTTTTTAATGTATACCAGCTAGCATGAGAAAAATCAGATTTCTAGCATAGAAAGAAAAACGATCTAAATTTAATTTTTAAGAATAAGAATTTTTGTATAAATCTATTATATTCAATTCTTAGATAATTTTGGAACAACTCTATTCTGTTTTTCAATAATAAAAATGAAAGTTTTTTTAGAAAAATCATATATTTCACCAATCTTGCAATAACTAAAAGAACTATTTTTACGAGTTGAAACTTTAACGCTTTAAATCGAGATGTCTAAGCTGACGTCACTACAGTTACCTGTCAATTGGAAATCTATCTATCTGTTGAAGATACAACAAATAGGAACACGTTTCCATTGGGATAGAAATCTAAATCATCCAATAAGGCTAGTGCAACCAAAAATTGATTGAATGATGCTAACAAATTCGTCTAGTATCAATCAATCAATTGCATTCAATAGATGCTCTAACTTGGACATCTCTATTTGATAATTATAATCATATTTTTCTCTGCAATGCAAACTGCCTTCAACCAATGAATGTTTTTTTATTTAAAAGTTTCAAGAAAGTATTTAAAGATGATGTTTTGTGACTGTTTTAATCAATATACTATTTACTTAAACATGAATGTTTTTTTAATAGAAAAAGTTCGACACAACTCTTGTGGTAAAGGTAATAAAGTCTTTAAATTGTAGGAAAAATTGCGGAGATTTTTGTACATGTCAAAGAGAGAGAACCAGGAATTGAACGAAGTTTTGAATCAAGTGAAGGACTATAATTCACAATTGTGGCTACTAAATGCTGAATTAAGAAAAGATCTTGTTACTGGCATCGCAGAAAAGCAGATATTAGCTGCGCAACTTGCTCAAGTTCTAGATGTAAAAAAAATGTTCCATGAAGCTGTTGTATCCGTGTTGGAAAAAGATGAAGATTCTGCAGAGAAGGTTGGTGTAGTGTCTTAAACTTTTGTAGCTTACGAGGAATATAAAAGAAGAAAAATTTTGCGAATACCAGTATTTAAAAGGGACAACGGTTCTGAGGTTTTTGAAAAATCAGTTTTCTATTTATAGGTTATAAGAAAAAATTCTTAATTTAATGGTATGGCCTAAGAGTTTTTACTTCTTATAAAAATACGCAAATTAGCACTCAGAAAAGAAAAAAACAACTATAGTCATTTTTGCAATTACGCAAGTTTGAAGAAAATAAGTTCTTATAAACCTTTAAAAAAAGTTTTTTAAAAAAGAAAGTTTTTCATGCTCACGAAGAAAGTTACTTTTTCAACGTTTTCACCCAATTTTTTTTTAAAGTTTTATAACAGCATGTGAGGTCAACAATAAATAAGGCGAACAAAAATTGTAACCAAACGTTTTTATCACAACATATTACGAACTTATCATGGAACATTTGGTGCTACCTTAATCATAAAGTTTTTTTGAAGATCAGAAATGGACATCCCAATGGGATTTTTCTATAGCATACAGTATTAAAATTCATCAAGAATGTTCCAAACAAAGTCCATTTCCTACGTTTTTTGCAGCGCAAGAATAGCCTCATTATTCACCAGGCTTAAACCTTATTTCTTTTGTTAGTAGCAAAGATATTAATTATGTTTAGTTTGGGTTTTATTTTATTAAGTACTTTGACAAATCAATCTTAAATGTCAACTGAGTGATAGGTTGTATTAGTCATGAGAACGAACCATTCAAAGAATTTTAGAAGAAAATATTTAACAACTGATAGTAAAAAATAACAAATATTTAATATTTTCAAATTTTGAAGCAAACTTAAAATGCATTTAAGTATTAGTTTTTTGAAGTTAGTAATTAATCGAATGATCAATTTAAATATGTTTAGAAGCGAGTCCGCAAACCTGCGTCCGCATTCATTTGTTTGGCCTTGGTTAATAAAAAAATATGAATCAAAAGTGACAATTGAAATTTGTAATAAACATATTCATGATTAACATAATATCTCCTACTATTTGTAATAAAGCCGTGGTGGCTCAGGAGATAAAGCTAATGAGGTGACGCATGTTCGAATCCTAGTGATAGCTAATCGAAGAGAATTCCGCACCCGGCTCGCACTGACCACAATGCTGACATAAAATATCTTCAGTCTTTGAAGAATCACGGTTTAGAGTCCCCTTATTGCCAGGCTAACCATGAAAGGTTTTAGCAGTTTTCCTTTCTATATAGCGCAAATGGGGATTAGTTCTATCAAAGAGACCTCTACGAAGACAAATTCTTCCCAATACTTTATTCTGGAGTTAGTTCCCTTATCTTCTGGAAGGGTTCAAAATTACAAAGCTACGGAGTCGCACATTGGTAGTGGTAAACTCTAAAATTGGGTCGGCTGTTAAACGACGGTTAGATATGCTATTTAAAAAGCATTACAGCTCCCATTATTTAAATAAAAGTATTTTATTGAAAAGTTCAAAATCAAATATTTTTTTTTTACTGTAAAAACTTTTCTTTTACACTTAGCAATCAAATATGCTTTTGACAATCTGCCGAAATGTTTAGAGAAATTTTACCCAGCTGTCCAGATTAGCTCTTTGTTTATACTCCCTCCTTTTGTTTTCCCTATAACACATCCGTAAACATTCTGTGTTTAATTTTACTAAAATTAAGCTTAAGTTAAAATTATAGGGACTAGATTGAAACCTATTGCGATATTACATCTTAAAAACATGACAAGGCAAGACAATTTTTTATTGTCGAATGACCTGTGCTTTACGACGCTCCACGAGAGAAAAAAGGGCGAGTGAAACTTTAGTTTCAGTTTTCTTTTGAAATGTTAAAGTAAGAAATTTTTCGATTATGCATACGTTTCTAATAACTATTTTTTATCAATCATGTAAAATTATTTCATGTAATGTATAATTCAAAAACTTTAATTTATTATACGAAATCATCAAAATGTAGTTTAAAAACCTATGTCTCGAAGTATAAGTCAACCCGATGTATATGTTGATCCCTTATTTTTTATTTTTTATTTATTTTTATTTTTTATTTGACCATATATATTGGAACTCGACCACAGACAAAACCAACTACGAAAATTTTGTAAAATTAAAAAATTTATTAGCTCTACGAAATTTTCTCAAATTAAAAATGTTTTCTTTGTATATGAAACATTTGCCTTCAGATAAAAATACATAACTTTATTGAATCTGACACAGATTTGCTACTGGTGTATAAGTCGATTTCCTGATTCTCGTTAAATTTTGTGGGTTTTAAAAGTTGACTTGGATATAAAACAATTAAGAATATAGTGTGATTCAACAGTAATTTTCAAAACTTTCTTAGCCATCGAAAGATTCTTGCCGTGATATGCTTCAGAAATGGATTCATGCAATGGAAGATACTTTTGCAGAAACTGGCGAAAGATTGCACCAAACTCTGTCAAAACTTGACCAAATCAGAGATGACGCAACACAGAAAGAGACTGAAATTATGGAGGTCAAGGAGCAATTCGAGGAGCTAGATCATCAGGTAGATTTCAATAAATGCATATATACCTCTGTCTCTCCTTATATATGTACCTATATCCCCATATCCCTATATATATCTGTCTCTCCCTATATATATATATAGGTTTTAATTTTGATAAAAGAATAAACAGAACATGCTATGAAATAACCAATAGTGTTTAAAATTTTCTAACGAAGCTTGCTGATTTCTTTAGATAACAGCTATACAATTATTTTTCGGGCGTGGTGGCATTCTATTTCTTTAATCATTTCATTTTATTGTACCAGTTTATGCCTAACCAAATTATGACTAATTATATTCGATGAATCAGCTAGTGGCGCTTCGCGTCAAATGCCGAGGTTCCACACATTTCCAGCGTTCCAGCGGTGGCAATCTAGTGGCAGTAAATTTGTTTATGGCAATAACATTAATGTTTTGATACAATTTAATACGTTAATCAACAGTATTGTTTCTACGACCCCAAAATTTGTTTTCTTTTCTTCTTTACTTAACAACGCACAAGTAGCGTACTCATGTACTCATAAGTATGTGTACTCATAAGTCAAAGATAGTGGAAGAATAGGTTGAGTCATATTTAAGTGAATATATGTAAAAGTGGCACACTTTTGAACGGGTATCTGTGACAGTGTGGCGTGGATATTTCTGCTCACCTCCATGGCTTAGGCACGCAGATGCCCACCGGGCATCATGAAATGAACAGCACTTCTCGAGTTTTCCGAGGTAAAGAACAAGAATTCAGTGCCTGCCGTTAAACGAAAAAAAAAACGTTTAAGTAAATTTGAAAATATCAACTTTAGAACATGCTGAAATATTGGAAAGGCTTATAAGACACATCTACAATGTGCTCATAAATTTTAAAGACTCAGTGTTTCAAAATGGCGCTTTCCATATCTCCCATTAGCGTCTTTCCTCTGTTTTGCATAGTTTCTATAGCGGTAAAACGTCATTGCAAAATCAAAATTTTTAGGCTTTTTAAAAAATAACGCTATCAACCGGGTGTTGCTGGGTTGAAAGATTTAGTATGTATTCTAGAATAAAAATAAATAAATTATTAGAAACAAATGCAAGAAGCTGAATATACAGGATGATTAAAATTTAATGAATGGTGTTCGAAAGGTCCTTGGCTTGGCTCTACTGTTCAAATAGTCCACATTTTCTTATTAGATCATGGAGGCCAAGTTAATGTTGTTTAGATCATGGATCTAGCTTCTCACCATTTTGTTAAAAAAGACGTGTTTTTAAGTTGGGACCACACAATACATTAAAGTAATTTTTAAATTATTCTACATGCTTTGAAATAAAATTAACAGGGCGAAACCAAACTCTCTTCTGGTTCAAAGTGCGAGACAACTCAGAAGAAATCTGAAAGTGGCAGGCATCTTTTCTCCTATAATTTTTTCGATTTAACTCAACACTATATTGGTATTTGTGTTTAATTGTTATTGTTTCTGTTGTACAGTAAACAAAACAAACAACAACAAAAAAACGAAGCATTCCGAATATTTTTCTTCTTATCTAATGATCGGATTTTCATGTTCCAGGACTCTCGAGGAAGTGATCGCAAATATACTAATTAATTAGTGCAGACGAAATTTTAAGTTACGAAATCAGACACAAAACGTACTTTCTCTGAATAAACACACATTTTTTAAACAGATTCAGATTTCTGAGCCCCAAAATTTAGGTCAAAATTTATGGGATAGGCGCAATCTGCAAAATATAGTCCCCATAGTTTTGTCAAGAGAGTGATCCTCAGTTTGGATCCTTTTATATTTATTTTACTTTTTGCCTAGTTCACCATATCTCGAGAACTTTTTAAATGAATTGAAAAAATTTTGCATAGAATTATAAAATTCATTTATTCAAAGAATTCAATGCAAAAAATGTTTTAGTAAATATTTATTATTTAATTTAATGATAGTTGGAAAAAAAATTGAATTGCAAGGTATATAATTCTCTACATAATTTTAAGGAATGGAGTTTTACATGGTAAAATACAAAGTTTATGTAAAATCCGCCGAAAAGTTCCTGAGGAATCAAATTTTTAAAAAGTCATATGTTTAAGTTCTTTTTTGCGCACTCAACACAGTTTTTTTAATAAACTAGCAATATGTTTTATTGATAGCAATGTAGTGAGTTTCAAAATTATTAAAAACTTTAAATTGATATTTTTTCAATTAGCTTTATTCCTTTTCAGATAGATCTACTTAATCAGACTTTGTATATGAAAAAAGTGAATTCAAGGGAATTAGAAACAACAATTAAGTACATGAGTCAAAGAATACAAATAGACAACAAATATAGTGAGGATCTCAGAAAAATTTATGAAGAATATAAAAAACTCCATCATGTGTATATGGGGCGTCACAGAAACTTAAGTTCAACTACAGATTCCCCTGTTTCATCGGAAGAAATGTCTACAAGTCATCCCAGTACAACTGGTTCAAGTGCTTCTAGTTCAAAAAGTCATTATTCAGGTGGCTTACATCAGGTGCCAGATTTTGACCTGGATTTTCCTTGTCAAGCAGATAGACCTGGATTTGACGATTCCAGAGCCTATAGATCTCAGCAGTCTTCACGGGGTTCCTATCACTCACCAATAATAAAAGGTCCTATACAGCAAAGAGGTGCTTATGGAACTCTTGAATCACCTGTAATTAAACCCCGGTATATTGCTCATGACACACCGGTCCCTACAAGTGAAACCCGTGCATATGGATCTGAAGATTTCAGAACGTATGATCTTCTTGGCAGAGCGAGTCCTTATGCCGAGGAACATTATAAAAAACAAAGAACATCAAGCCGATTTAGGCCAGAAGAAGGGGTTGATGCTGATTTTTCCCCATCACCAATGATAAAGGGTTACGTAGATCCTGGTACACCGAGTTCTGATTTCACCCCATCACCAATAATAAAAGGTTACGTAGATCCTGGTACATCAAGTTCTGATTTTTCCCCATCACCTATAATAAAAGGTTACGTAGATCCTGGTACATCAAGTTCTGATTTTTCCCAATCACCCATAATAAAAGGTTACGTAGATCCTGGTACACCAAGTACTGGTAGTTGGAAAGCTAGACATAGAACAACGGAATCACCTAATACTCTCGTCAAATCTATGCTCCTTAGCAGCCCAGGAAGGAAAAATCCACTGAAGGTTGACGTTGAAGTAGATCCTAAACCTCTCAGAAAAACAGCCAGTGGAGATCATTTCATGTGTGACATTTCTGTTAATATGCAAGACGTAAATAAACGGTTGCCATGGAGAGAAACAACACCTTATCGAAGGAGGAAAATGGCTAAAACTTATCGTTATTCACCACCACCACTTACAGTTGCGAAGTCTAGACGTCCACGTGGTATATATACTCCAAAAACTGCGTTTCGTAGACAAATGATTGGCAGAAGAGATCTTTTTGGAGAAGGATATCAGAGCCCTGAACCTCCGTATGGATCTGGAAGATGGCATGACCCTAATGAATATGATCTACAAGGATGGGAAAGACCGGAACGCAGGTTAGATCAGTCTATACCATGGGAATCACCTATCATCAAACCGAGATACACGCAGTCTCCTCAATCAGGTTCAACATTACGTGGATCCAGCCCTAGAAAACCAGATGCGTTAGATTGGAGCCCATTCAGTCTTGGGAGTCCTGGCTCTACTCCTTATTATCAATCTGATAGGTTATCTGAACCAACAAGAAAAACGAAATTTGTTTCTCCATCTGGAAGACCGATGCGAATTTTCCGACCGGAAACCCCTCGCTCATTACAGTGACTCAATTTTCGTTAAAAAGAATTTTTATTCCATGTAAATGTATAATAATATTGATTTAAATTACAGAATAAAATATATTTAATCAGTGCCAATAAAGCTACAATAAGAGAAACAAATCATCACGCAAATTGAAACAAATGTATGAATACATTTAATGCTAATTACTATTGAAATGTTCTCCAAACATCAATTACGACTTTCTAGAAGTTATATTTTTTTTATTCGTGCTCCCTTGATTCTGCTTAACTATTCATGCATTCTTATATACTTAGCTTTTATAATATGGTACGTAACTGCGTTGCCTTCGTATTGTAGCGTAATATTTTCATGCGTCTTTATTTTTGGTGTTTTAAGAAGAATCGAAACTTTATTTCTCGCAAAAATGAAGAAAAAGAAATAAAGCTTTTAGACCTGATGAAACCTTAAAATAACAATATTAAACCAAATTTAGCACGAACTCATGAAAACCAGACCTACATATAGTAGAAAGGCTGAAAAATTTTCTGCGCAAGTACACTGAGATGGAATAAGTACAGTTAGCAAATATTAACCTTGTATCGTCTTAACTTAGTCGGTTAACAAAACTGTAATGGCAAATATGCAAAATCTGGGAACCTACTTACATCATTTTATAAAGACTGTATTTTTTATATGTAATTATGTAGCTATTTTAGGATGTTTTTAAGCAGCCGGTCAGTTTATTTTCATACAGAAAACCACCTGCTGGACACCCTTAAATGTAAAGGTGATTCTACTAATGCCATTTTACACTCTGAATTCTATATATGTTTGAGTATACATTTGAATTAGTCGGACAGTCGCAAAGTTTCTAAATAGCTCCCGGACAATTTCAATGATTTTAAACTCACTCTTTTACACCTTTAACGTCTACTAAATTGAAAATCTATTTTCGCAATTTAATAAAATCTAGATGGGTAACTATTTTAACATGCTATTTTACTCCTTTTTCTCTTAGTGCACAGAAGTTATGCAAATAAATAGAGCAACAGGTATAGAAATAAAACAACAGCAAATAAATAGAATAACAGATGTTATGCGAACAAATAGGTTAAAATAATAAGTCAGACAGTCGCAAAGTTTCCAAATAGCTCCCGGACAATTTCAATGATTTTAAACTCACTCTTTTACACCTTTAACGTCTACTAAATTGAAAATCTATTTTCGCAATTTAATAAAATCTAGATGGGTAACTATTTTAACATGCTATTTTACTCCTTTTTCTCTTAGTGCACAGAAGTTATGCAAATAAATAGAACAACAGGTATAGAAATAAAACAACAGCAAATAAATAGAATAACAGAAGTTATGCGAATAAATAGGTTAAAATAACAAGTCAGACAGTCGCAAAGTTTCTAAATAGCTCCCGGACAATTTCAATGATTTTAAACTCACTCTTTTACACCTTTAACGTCTACTAAATTGAAAATCTATTTTCGCAATTTAATAAAATCTAGATGGGTAACTATTTTAACATGCTATTTTACTCCTTTTTCTCTTAGTGCACAGAAGTTATGCAAATAAATAGAGCAACAGGTATAGAAATAAAACAACAGCAAATAAATAGAATAACAGATGTTATGCGAACAAATAGGTTAAAATAACAAGTCAGACAGTCGCAAAGTTTCCAAATAGCTCCCGGACAATTTCAATGATTTTAAACTCACTCTTTTACACCTTTAACGTCTACTAAATTGAAAATCTATTTTCGCAATTTAATAAAATCTAGATGGGTAACTATTTTAACATGCTATTTTACTCCTTTTTCTCTTAGTGCACAGAAGTTATGCAAATAAATAGAACAACAGGTATAGAAATAAAACAACAGCAAATAAATAGAATAACAGAAGTTATGCGAATAAATAGGTTAAAATAACAAGTCAGACAGTCGCAAAGTTTCTAAATAGCTCCCGGACAATTTCAATGATTTTAAACTCACTCTTTTACACCTTTAACGTCTACTAAATTGAAAATCTATTTTCGCAATTTAATAAAATCTAGATGGGTAACTATTTTAACAAGCTATTTTACTCCTTTTTCTCTTAGTGCACAGAAGTTATGCAAATAAATAGAGCAACAGGTATAGAAATAAAACAACAGCAAATAAATAGAATAACAGATGTTATGCGAACAAATAGGTTAAAATAACAAGTCAGACAGTCGCAAAGTTTCCAAATAGCTCCCGGACAATTTCAATGATTTTAAACTCACTCTTTTACACCTTTAACGTCTACTAAATTGAAAATCTATTTTCGCAATTTAATAAAATCTAGATGGGTAACTATTTTAACATGCTATTTTACTCCTTTTTCTCTTAGTGCACAGAAGTTATGCAAATAAATAGAACAACAGGTATAGAAATAAAACAACAGCAAATAAATAGAATAACAGAAGTTATGCGAATAAATAGGTTAAAATAACAAGTCAGACAGTCGCAAAGTTTCTAAATAGCTCCCGGACAATTTCAATGATTTTAAACTCACTCTTTTACACCTTTAACGTCTACTAAATTGAAAATCTATTTTCGCAATTTAATAAAATCTAGATGGGTAACTATTTTAACATGCTATTTTACTCCTTTTTCTCTTAGTGCACAGAAGTTATGCAAATAAATAAAGCAACAGGTAAAGAAATAAAACAACAGCAAATAAATAGAATAACAGATATTTGATTAGAATAACTGATATTTTTGTAAGGTTATTTTCAAGAATCTCAACTTGAACTAAATAGGAAAGATAATAAGAAATTAAGGTCTGATTTCATTCCAACAATTTTCAGAGTTCCAAATCCCTTAAAAACTCCACCGAAAAGACTGAAAGGAATAAGTTGTCCAAAACGAGGATTAATTTTAGATGAGCCTATATCTAATGCAATTATAAATTTATAGTTTCTTCTCCATTTCATTGTTTCTTTTTTTTCCTTTCAATTTATTATTATTAAAGAATTAAAACTATATATAAATTGTTTCTATCTAGTAATGAATAATATTTTTTATTTTAAATATGAATAACGATAAATTTTTTAATTAAATTTTTACAGATGTAAAAAAAAAAGTTTTCGAAAAATAATTTAATCTATGTAATCAAATACTTTTTTCTCTACGGATTATCTTAGTTGAGATTTGCGTCGTTTGCAGCGATAAGTTGCCAAATTTTGTAGCCCTTCTGCTTTGTTTAAAAGCTTTTGATCCGAAAAGGCAGATAAGTCGGTCTCTCTATTTCAGGGGCTCTACTATTCTATTAAATCTGATTTAAATCACAAGGTGAAGCATAATTACTCCTCTTCTTCTCGCGTTGCAAGTACCCAATTATTGAGAACAGTAATGCACTTTTACTTAAACAGAGCTGTAAGCTATTAAAGGTCACAAATCTGATTTTTTTTAATATTAAAAATGAATCTGGAGCTTAAATGTAGCAATTCGAAAGGAAAATTCATTTTTTGCACATACCGCACCAATAGTTCGAAGTAAAATTGTTAATTGAATTTTGAGATTGATATCTTAAATTATTCCTAACATCTGCTTTTCAAATTCTAAGATATTAATACAAAAGGCTCTGAAAATATAAGGCGCAAACATGCATACAACATAGTACATACACTTAATGGATAAAAACACTTGTATCTAATATGTAATCCAACTCCGGATACTTGTGCTACTCGAAGCAGATCAATACATTTGAGTAGATAAACATGTTTTCAAAATTTGATATACTTATATAAAGAATTTTACTTTAAAAGGTTGACGGAACTAATTAGATATTTTAATTTCAAAATTTATATGATGAGTAATAAATTTCCCATTAAGCTGCGAAGTGTAAAATACAATTTAAAGTTAGCATAATCATAATTGAACTTGAAAAATGTAATTGAGAGTTATGTAAACTAAATCTAAACCATTATTGTTTATTTTCAATTACAGTAAACTTGTAGATCAATTAGGCTACGTCAAAATTGTCCAAAATAAAGGAATTTGTGTAATAATTATGTAAGATTATTCTAGTATTTTGATGTATGTATACAGTTTTGCTTTATTTGAGTTCATTTTGAGTTATTTTAAGTTAATCAGTAAAAGAGTGTTGTTTTATAAGCAACATTTGTTAACCGTGATTAATTCTATAAATCAGAATAGTTTCAATTAAGTCATATATAAAAATAGATTAAAAAATGCTCTTTTGCGCAGATAATGGATATATTTGTTTTCGTCAGTTTATAGATATACATCCTTAAACACGATGATTTTCAAATCTGGATATTAGAAATTAGTTATCGATAAAAAATGTCGTTATTTTACACAGCTTTTGAACACATCTGTTTTCGTCAATTTAATGATACACATTGTCAGTCACGATTACTTTTTTTCTAGATAATTTCTATCATAAGTTAATAACAGAAAAAAATTCGCTGCTCAGATTGTGAATTTGTTTCCAATAACGAAAACTTTAATGAAAAACTTTGAGACTTAATGATAACAAACAATTAACTAACACCAACTCAGTTATGCTGTAACCTTTTGTATCACCGCGTTACATATCTGCAACATACATGAAAATTCAATCCTATAATGAGATGGATTTACCTATAAAATCGAACTAAATTCAGGTAAAGAAAATATTGCAAACTCGGGGGAACCAAGTCTTGGTGCAGCTGCCAATATTATTATGCGTTTAGAATTGTTCCACGACATAATTGCAGGATATACAATTTTTTTACAACAATCCCCTTGATTTTATATTTGGCTAAGGAGGGATTGAAAAATGTGGTGTGAGACCTTGTTACCATAAAAACAACAATTTCAAAATTTTTCACATGAAGTTTTAAATATATTGGAATTTTTGTGCTATTTTTCACGATATTGGAGATGTTCAACAAATGCTTTTTATCAATAAATTTTTAATTTTAAGGTCTTAATTTTTTCATTATTCTTTACACGCTTAATATGATGTATTCTAACATCCACGTAAATATTTCTTAAATCAGAGTTGTTGAGTTATAAAGGGTAAAGGTGTTGTAAATCAAAATTGATGTGAGCGCACTCTCAATCAGCTGAAATTTTCTTCATTATATGTATAGTAAGTTTGTGACCAGCTATTGTGTTTTTACATAGTATTAAACTATTTTAATTGCATCATCAATAGAGACCATTGGCATAAAGGGGGATAGAAAAGCATGCCTTTCTCTAATTTGTTTACCAAGTTGGCAAAACATCTCATAAAAGGAAATATCATTAACATAAAATTCAAATAAATCTTACTCATAAGTCCTACATTGAAACACCAAATGCGAAATTTATGAGATAGTAATTTATAACGAGTTTTTTTCGTGCTTGAATTTTATGAAGATTGATTGATTGATATGAGTTTTCGGCGCAAGAGCCATGTTTTGGCTATACAGTGCCTAAATCCAGGTAAAAAGCGAAATAACTAGATCAAAATTTAAGCAACTTTATTAAAATCAAATCAACTAGGTTTAAACTAGTTAAAAACCAGGATAACAAGGTTAAAATTAGAGCTAAATCGAATTAAAATCTGTTACTGTGGTAAGATTGTCTGAAGTCTTTAGCCTGAATGTAAAACTTAAATAAAAGTAAATTATCCCGTGTCCATGAGGTGAAGTATAACATTTGGAAGAGGAATCTCTTCAACCGAAGTTGATAAATGGGAAAAATCAGAATTTAAGTACCGACGTCTTATGAGTTTAAATTTCGGACACTGACATAACATATATTTGACTATTAAAGTTTCCTGGCATGTGGAACAAGCTGGTGCTGATTCGTTTAGAAGAAGATGTTTACGTGTTAGGCGATTGAGATCAATGCGTAATCTATTAATGATAACTTTCAGTCTTCTTTAACTGCTTAGAGATTTGTACGGTACAAGGGATGGCTTTATTTAGTGTAATTTATTGTTTATTTCTCCAGTCCAGTTAATTTGACAAATGTTCTTTAGAGAATCGTATATCACATGTTTGACATCAACATAGATAAATGGTCTTAGTAAGAGGTTATGAGTTAGTTTTGCTATGGTATCCGCTTTTTCGTAGCAGGAGATTCCAGTATGACCCGGAATCCAAGAGAAGAGTATTTTAAAACGTTTCGTATTTAGCTTTATGCATAACTGTGAAATGTTATTAATGATTGAATGAGGGTTGGTAATAGGATTTTGCAATGTATTGATACAGCTCTTTGAGTTTGAATTTTATGAAGTTAAAAAAGATAGATAATAGATTTTAGCAAACGAAAAATTATTTTCCAGTGTTTAAGATTGAATTTTACTTGCTGCTGTTTCCTCATTTATTAATTCATTACAGCCAATCATAAAAAGATGTCAAGCGAGTCAGAACCCAGTGAAGAAAACACTGGTGATGAAAAAGAAAAAGGTATTAAAAGGGCTACTATTTCAAAAATTGAAATTAAACCTATTAATTATTCTGGATCATCAAATGCCCATCAAGGGAATAATACTAAATCTAAAGAAATTGCTTCAAATGATTCTCTGGAACCATATAAATTTAAAAAATTTGTTGATTATGGCACATCAAACCCGTCTTATCAACCTGGTGTGAAAAAGTTTGACCATGGCAGGACATCCTATCCACCCCAGTCTCCAATAAAACAAAAAAGAATCATTGGTGATGATAGATTCAGTCCCGCAGATGTATTTAATTTTAATGATGCCACAACGCGAGATTATCGTTACTCATACCAACCAAAAATTAAGGATCAGCTAAAAACTTTGAAATCATCGAGTCCTGCAAAGAAAACTGATTTTGAAAGGATGCCTTCTACATCAACAAGCTTTCGAACTAGATTAGATATTGGGACAGGATTTAACATGAGAATAATGTCCAATGGAACAGACAATTTAAACCAACTTACTACCTTAAGAAGTGATGCTCCTTCACTGAAAACTCCTCGCATAGCAGATGCGCCATTTAATATTACTCAAAGAACAGTACTAACAATTAAACCGAAATTAAAAAAATCTCCTCAAAAAGCTACAAAGACATCTCCTACAACACCACAGTTATCCTATGGTACTTATGGTTGGGCACGTATCCCACGCAATGAAGCGCAAATGTCTTCAAGATTTAAACAATCACCAACGAAAGAACATTCTAAAAAGAAAACTACTCCGACACCCATTAGAAGGCTGAGAAATATTCACACTTACCGAGAATCACCGCCTCCAATAACAGTTGCAAAAGATAGAAGACCGCATGGAATATTTTCCCCGAAAAGTGTTTACAAAAGACAACTTTTAAGTAGAAGAAATCTTTTTGGTGACGGTTACGACAGCCCTGAATCTTCATGGGGATCTGGCACATGGCATGATATTCATAAGCATGGGTTTTCTGGTCAGATGTCACCAGTTGAAAGATCCGACCATTCCTTACCATGGGAGACCTCTGATCAGACAGAACAAGCTATTTTCCATCCTCCATCTGTTCAATCTCCTCAATCACGACCAATGAAGAATTCTGCAAGATCACGTCAAGGGAGAAAAGAAAGCCCTACGTCACCAATTTCAACAAATTCTCCTTATTCTTCGTCAATGGAAACTTCTCCAGAAGAGTTAGACTGGAGCGGATTATTTAGTCCCGATTCTCCTGAGATTCACTCTCAAGGATTACTTGAACCAAGTGGATCAAGATATGTTATTCAATCCGAGGGAACAAAGCGGTATTTTCAGCCAAGTAAAGGATTCATTCCAAGTACTTTATGAAACTTTTCTGTAATAGCATTTTAAAAGAATCTTAAATCCGACACTTTCATATTGTTGCTATAAACTAAAGATTTTCTTCGTTTATAACATATGGTTATTTTTTATTTAATACGGAATTACAAATAATAAATTTTTTAGTTTGATGAAGTTTTTAAAAGTTGAACTTTTCTTTTAAATATTTTCAAATGTTTCTATTTTCATTTATATTTCATTGTGAAGCAACATTACCTCAAATTTCCACAAAAAATGAACGGGGTGATAACTCGTAATATGTAGTGAACTGTCCATTCTTATTATTCTCAACAAACAAATAACACTTAACAAAAACAATAGCTTCATGAAATGAATTTTTTTATCCAATGAAGTTTGATAAAAGAAAGTTTTAAAAAAATATTAAAAGTAGGATAATAACTAATAATACATTTAAATTCCTTTTTACAATGTCGTGAATTGCAGAACACCTGAACTAAATAAAGACTTAATGCTATTTTTTGGAGATTAAAAGACAACTAAATTGCTTTTTCTTTTGCAAAAATTAAATATATAGAATCCCTAGAATAATTATTATTTTACATGAAGTGCTTTCTTACAATAATTATTCACTTTTTCTTTCCTTATTCTATTTTTGTATTCCATATGTATAAATTAACATTTTGAAATTGTTCTTCTTATAATAACAATCTTTTATATAAAGCATACTTAAGAATTGGCAGAGCTCAAATCGCGCTCCGAAATCTGTCTCCTCGAGTTTTGATCCTAGGGAAAGTAGCACGAGTTTGACTTTCTATTATATTGGGTCTCAAGGAAAAAGGGAAACATTAATAATTACAATTGGTCCATTAAATAGTTCGAGGAAATAATATGTCTGTCAAGGTTGATTTAAGGGTAAAATCCAAAATGTTAATTTATACATACTGAACCCAAAAATAGAATAAGAAAGAGGAAGTTAATAATTAATCGGGAGAAAGCGTTTAATATTGAATAATGACTTAAGACGGAGAATTTAGATAAAGAAATAACATAAAAAGATTCCTTTTTATGCATCGCATAATGAAACATAATAAAACAAAACTATCTTAACTTGAAAAGTCGTAAAATTATTTGATTAGGAATTAGCAATATGCATTCATTACATTCTATTATAGGTTTTTACAATCAAAACCTCTGGGGGTACTGGATTGGAGATCGATCGTTCTCTGATTCAGGTCAAAATTACGATCTGTGGATGAATGAATGGATGTATGAATGGGTCCGCTCTATAAAAGGGTGCGACGTATGGTGCAGCAAAAGTCGAATTCTTGGCCATAGATGGCGCCACTGGAAAACAAGAACAATCGCACCCCCTCTGCCTAAACAGGCATACGTCAAGAACATAGATTTTTACAAAGAAGTTATTAATTCATAATATATTACTGACAAAAAGGCTGTCCTCAAATGGTGTACACAAATTATGGGCATAAAATATTTTTCTATTTACTGCTACTTATTCACTGCTTTTTCTATTCACTGAACTCGCTACCTCCATTCTTTACGGGCGATGCAGTTCGGCCGGGTTAAGAAGTTAAAGAGTTATTGTCTCCTTAAATAGTGCTGGCTTAAATCTCAGATCATCAAAGGCATCTAAACTTACGAGCTAAACGTCTGAACTAACGAGCTAAAAGTTCCTCACGTAAGATTGAAAAAAAAATCACTAAAGTAATATTTATCAACACACCAAAATCAGGCACAAAGTTGAATGGCATATACAGACGTAGTAATTATGAATAATAAGCACTTTTCGCAAGTAAATCCAAAGCAGCTAAAAATTTGAAATAAGCTAACGTGTGTTGTCTAGAAAAAAATTAGCAAAAAAATTTTCTACTAAATAAAGGTTAACTGTGTTATTCACTATTATCTGGCACAATGCTGTTTCTCAAGGCAAACTCATGATATTAATAATTTACCATATTCAAGCTACTTTCTCTTATACGTATTTCTTCGAGGGGTCGCAAGAAAATTAATATAGAAATGCGCAGTATTTGTGTCAATAATATTATGGCGACTTTGTACGGCATCCCATAACGATTAAGTACTACATTTTCTCCATTAATTTAGATTATCAGTATATAGCTTTTTTATTTTTAGTTAATACCTAGCATTAAAAATAATTAAGCATCATTGATATCAATATTAGTTTACTGATTTTGAATGTTCTCTTATACGAATTAGTTCCATTTTTCGATTAGTTTTCCTATAGCCTATTTTTTACTTCAAATTGTAACTATTACATTTTATTACTTTCTCTTCAATGAATTAGTACTATTTTTCCCTTAATTTTTCTCTTCAGTTAAAACCCTATTTTTTTTTTATTTAAATTACCGCTGATTTTAATTTTTTTAGTTACATAAGAACCCATTTCAAAAGCATAACTATAAACAAAATTAACACGTGGTTTCAGATAACCTTAAAAATATTAATCGGGTGACGTAGTCTGCTTATGCTAGCACGATCACGTTGATCTTTCAGATAACCTGGCATAACTAATAAAAATATTGCAGAATCCTCAATTAACAACTTTTTCGATTAGAGCTAAAAGCTAACAAACACCACTGGTGTTATCTTTAAAATATTTGAGAAAACTGAATCGTCTCTGGCCTATTTTGAAACAATGGCTTCCGTTAAACCAATGAGAAAATTTATTTTCTTTAATGTCTCCGAATTTAAAAATTTTATTAAAAATCGAAAATTAACCGTTTACCCACAATCCGGTATACAGGCACACACACAAACAAATTCTTTATTTTATTATATAGTATATATATATATATATATATATATATATATATATATATATATATATATATATATATATATATATATATATATATATATATATATATATATATATATATATATATATATATATATATATATATATATATATATATATATATATATATATATATATATATATATATATATATATATATATATGCCCTGTTAAGGTTGGGTATAGAAAGAATGAAAAGTTGCAAAAAATAACAATTTAGAAAGAGAAAAACTAAAAAATAATGGCCGGGTGAAACATAGTTAGTTGTACATTTTACGAAGTTTGGCTAACCCAGAAAAATAGTAATTCTTCTTCTTCAAAAAACAGTTCTGGAAGATAACAAGTATATTCAAAACACATACCTTTTTATCCATAAAAAGATATCCAAGCCTGGATCGGAGATGAGTTTAGGATGAAACAAACAAAAACTTTTTGGCTAGTGAAAAAGGAATCAGTCCAGTTCTTTTTGAAAAAGATCACTATTGTTTTATTGGAGGAAAAACAAACTAGACAAATCATCATGTTGAGGCACGACATCATTTTAGGAATGGCTCATGCCAAGGATGTGGAACTAGTGATGACTGGAACAGGAGTTAAAAATGACTGTGGGGGATTTCCATCCCTGACGGTAGTTGGTCAGCGGATCATCCTTTAAAAAAACTGGAGATTTTATCAGGAGAGTTCTTTAGTAGGCATTAAAACCGATTTATCAGGAAAATTCTTTAGTAGGCATTAATCCAATTTGTCAGGAAAATTCTTTAGTAGGCATTAATCCAATTTGTCAGGAAAAGGAAAATTCTTTAGTATGCATTCATCAGAGACAATGAAAAGGACAGCATGGCGATAGGTGAGTTATTTTCAGCGAACAAAGCCCAACATCAAATGAAGATGGCGCAGAGAGGCCATCCTTCGAAAAAAAGCTTCTCCACCTTAGGGAGGTGGGAGCAAAAAATATTAAAACTCCGTTAAGCGGAGGGCAGCAAACTATCGAAATCAAATTATCGAACATCAAATTATCGAACCATCAAATTATCGAAAGCTATTCCGTCTTTCGCGCTCTTCCTTTTTATAAGATACAAAAACTTAAAATTGAAGTTGTAGTGCATGTTGTGCAAGTTAAAGTTAAAATTACCTAAAAATCACGAGTTGAGACGAAAAATTGATTATGCATTAAAAGTTACGGTTGAGAAACACAACAAACACGCGGAGATGAAAGATGCCGACGACCAGTGGAATTCTCAGAAAAAAAAGGGTGGAAACTTCTCGAAATAAAGGGGCTCTTTTAAGGAGCTGGTAAGGAATTTTAGGGGGAGAATGTCCAAATTGCGCTACCGCTTAAGGGGCTAAAGAAAGATGATGAAAAATAAAAGAATGTATTACAAAATTAAAAGAATTAGTATTATTGATTAAAAAAAAACAGGATATTTATAAATTAGGCTGTGACCTAATGTCACATTATACCCCCCACTGCAGAAAAAAATTTTTGAAGAAAATTTTTTTTTTTGTTTTTGCCAAAAAATATTAATCCAAAAAAATTTATAAATGAAATTAAGTTCTAACAGCCTGCAACTCCAGTTCACCACTACTCCACTTACAAATAGTCAGATGTTTACATAACAATCTATATCAAAACTTTTGATAGTAAGAGTCTGAAATGAGAAAAGCTGTGCCTCAAACATAAGACATACAAAGAATTAGTAACACATAACAACACATACATATAAGCAGCTTTACATGGCTGCATCTTGATTAGTGAGATGGCCAAACAATGTTAATTGTTTGATAAATGGACGAAAAAAACACAAAACAATCTTAATTGTTTGCTACCTGAAAACAAACATTTTGACAATGAATCGTCAACACATGTACTATAAATTAAACTTGAACAACATATGCCTTGATGCATGTGAATGCCTATAAGTGCAATAACACCCGTCTAAAAAAATTCAGGCTACATGAAGTAGACTGAGAAAATCTTCTCCAAAGAAAATAACATTAAGGAGGTAAAATGGATAATTGATTATTCAAAAAAAATCTCACTTAGTAATAGTGGAAAAGCAATTGTTGAGATAACGGACATTAACTCAAATTATTCCTTGTAAGAAGGAATTGAAAAAAAATTGATTTGTTTGCTGGAAATTATTATGAAAAAAAAAATTGAAAAATTGCAAACAAACGAAAAAAAATCAGGCTACCATTGTAGACTGACAATACTCCGAGCTTAAACGAAAAAAACTTTGTACAACATTTTGTACATCAATCCATTAAGTGAATTTTGAGAAAAAAAATTGAAACCAATCAAACAAGATTGATAAGTAGTAATCCGAGTTAAAACGACAAAAAAATTAGTACACATCAAACTGTATACCTGAAACAAATCAAAGTCATTAGTGAGAGCAATAAGTGCATTAACATTATTAATTTTAGACTTGAAAAAAAAATTTAAAAAAATTGCAATTAAATTTACTAGTTGTAACAGGAAAAGCCTAGGCAAAACATTAAACTTAACAAAAACTGCAAGGTATTTTAACACTTAAAAAAACAACAAATTGACTCACAGAACTTTGACCAAAAAAACTGCTAAAACAAAACAAAAAAAACAAGGCCTTGACACATTGCTTACAAAAAGCATTACCTAACAAAAATTGCTGAACAATATACAATTAACAAACTCAGCATCAACAATTTGTATAAAACAACATAACACCAAACAATAAAAATCATAACAACCGTTGTGACACCTTGAGATGTACAATGAGGTGTACTTGTATACATTACTAATGCAAAGAGAATTCACACTCTGCAAAGATCCAAAAAAATTTTGTATGTAATAATAGTGACTTATGACATACTAGAAAAGGAAAAAAAATACTGTACAGAACTACAGGGTCGAAAAACAAAAAAATTGGCATTCGAAAATCAGAGGTCATTAATTAATTACAATTATGTGTTTAAGTAATTTAAAAAAAATACAAATATTAACATGAAATATTTGTTAAAAAAATTGCAATCAGTTAGACATGAACAACTTTGTATCATTTGTTCGTTTATAAAATTAGTGATTACTTAATCAATGTATTATTGATTATGAAAGAATTGATGATTATTTCATATTATTACAACACAGATGAAAGAATGTTCTCAAACAAAGCAAAAATGTTTAACCTCAAAGGACACTTAATTATTAGTTTAACATTAACAATGAAGGTAGCATTGTGAAAGTTATGTACTTTAGTAATTATTAACATATGAATATTCAAAGGTTACGCAAAAGATTTTTCTCCAAGAGCATCAAAACAATTCAATTATTTAATAATTGACCCGAATTATTTTTTGTATTTATTTTAAATTATTATTATATATATATATGTCATATATATCATCTGGTTCTTTGACCAGGGTATCATAATTGATCTTCTGGTTTCTTTGACCAGGAATACCTTCTGATTCATTTTTGATCAGGAAACTAAAATTAATAATTAACGTCTGGCTCTATTATGGCCAGGAAAAAGTAGAAGAAAAAAATTCTGGTTTAATTTACCAGCAAAAATCGTTGAGCTCAGGTATTACCCAGAGCAATCGGGACATATTTTTCCCAATTAGTTTAATAAATTAATCCCAAAAAATTTTGATGCATCTGTATTACCAGACACGATTCAGGAAATTCACTATCCCAAATATTTTTTTTTTTTTTTTTTTTTTTTTTTTTTTTTTTTTTTTTTTTAAATAATTCAAGTAAATATTAAATTATCAGATACTCCAGTAAGAAAATCGTAACACATTCAAACATATAAGCTTGGCAAATCTTACATCAAAACATTGATTCACTAAAATTGAGAACATGACATAATAAAAAAAATTGGGAGAGAGCCAAATTTGAGAACATTAGATAATAAAAAATTTGGCAAGAGAATTATTTTTTGAAAAAATGATAAAAATTGCCCAAAAGAAAATCCAAAATTAAACTGCTCATCCTCCATCATTAAAAAACCTTCATTTTTGAATACCTCATTCAATTAAAAGCAAATTAGTAAAATTAGAAACATTAAAAAGTTAGAAGAAATAAATTTATAAATGCAAAAGTCATTGATATTGTATAACAACTGCTACAAGACCCCGCTGTTCCACGGATATGTAATGACCAGCATCACACACAACGATGCCCAAATAACACTCGTCACACATATATCAATAAGTTAATTACAAAAATTATTGTCAAAAAAATTATTTGTTAAACTATAAGGATAAACCTTAGGGATAGTGATATTGTTAAAATTATCAGGCATAATTATTGAATTAGAAAAAGTTCTATTACGGGTTTGAATTGGGGTCATCTAATGAGAAAAAAAATTTAAATAATAAAAGTATCAATTACACAGGTATTATTACTAATTGTAACCTTTTGATAACCTCATGAAAATAATATATTGAAATATAATAAATTTTAGTATCAAGAAAAACACAATTAAAAATTAGGTAACCCTTTAAATTAATCATATAACGATATACTTGCATAAACAAGAAATATCAACCATTAGAAAAAAATATTGTCATTAATTATTTCAAAGTGCAAATAAATACCCAAACATTTTAAAAAACCAATTATAGATATGTAATTGTATTATAATAGATTAGAACACTAATAATTTATCAATATAGGAGAGTAAGACATTGGCAATTCATATTAAAAATCAATTCAATAACCTATCAACAAAATAATCAATTAAATTATTAAACATGACCTATTTCAAAAGCATACGAAGCAAAATTTTTAGTACACATAGAATTTACCAAATATTAAGTAATGATTATTATTTTAACCAATTGCTGTGAAAGAAACTTTTTTTTTTAAATAATTTATGTAAACATCAATTTTATAGAATAAAAGGAATCTTATTTTTAAATTTGTTATATGAAAAATTATTTACCAAATCTTATTCAATTACTACTTATTATTTAATCAAAAATATTTATATTAATCATCCTAATCAAAATCGCTATTTTTAATTACTATTATAAAACAATTGTAATATTCAATTACAGAAATTATGACAAATAATTATTATTTACTCAACTTAAAAAATTATCTATTTGGTTATTGTATGAAACAAATTAGTAAATAACCAAAACAAGATATTAATGAACTAATCAAAACATAAAGTCTATTAAAAAAATTTGATTACATTGCATAATTTATTATTGTTTATTTGGCTATTCTATCAAAAACTATTGAAATAAACAATTCATTTCCTACTCCAAACTTAAAGAAATTTATTGAAATTAAATGTAATTAAACATTGAATAATAATATCTTACTTTACTCATAGTAAAAAAATTTAATTTGAAATAATACACATTCCCTGGTCAAAATAAATATAATTAAAAACTATATACACCAACCGAAAAGCGGAACGGCACCAGATGCCCTGTTAAGGTTGGGTATAGAAAGAATGAAAAGTTGCAAAAAATAACAATTTAGAAAGAGAAAAACTAAAAAATAATGGCCGGGTGAAACATAGTTAGTTGTACATTTTACGAAGTTTGGCTAACCCAGAAAAATAGTAATTCTTCTTCTTCAAAAAACAGTTCTAGAAGATAACAAGTATATTCAAAACACATACCTTTTTATCCATAAAAAGATATCCAGTCCTGGATCGGAGATGAGTTTAGGATGAAACAAACAAAAACTTTTTGGCTAGTGAAAAAGGAATCAGTCCAGTTCTTTTTGAAAAAGATCACTATTGTTTTATTGGAGGAAAAACAAACTAGACAAATCATCATGTTGAGGCACGACATCATTTTAGGAATGGCTCATGCCAAGGATGTGGAACTAGTGATGACTGGAACAGGAGTTAAAAATGACTGTGGGGGATTTCCATCCCTGACGGTAGTTGGTCAGCGGATCATCCTTTAAAAAAACTGGAGATTTTATCAGGAGAGTTCTTTAGTAGGCATTAAAACCGATTTATCAGGAAAATTCTTTAGTAGGCATTAATCCAATTTGTCAGGAAAATTCTTTAGTAGGCATTAATCCAATTTGTCAGGAAAAGGAAAATTCTTTAGTATGCATTCATCAGAGACAATGAAAAGGACAGCATGGCGATAGGTGAGTTATTTTCAGCGAACAAAGCCCAACATCAAATGAAGATGGCGCAGAGAGGCCATCCTTCGAAAAAAAGCTTCTCCACCTTAGGGAGGTGGGAGCAAAAAATATTAAAACTCCGTTAAGCGGAGGGCAGCAAACTATATGACCATCAAATTATCGAAAGCTATTCCGTCTTTCGCGCTCTTCCTTTTTATAAGATACAAAAACTTAAAATTGAAGTTGTAGTGCATGTTGTGCAAGTTAAAGTTAAAATTACCTAAAAATCACGAGTTGAGACGAAAAATTGATTATGCATTAAAAGTTACGGTTGAGAAACACAACAAACACGCGGAGATGAAAGATGCCGACGACCAGTGGAATTCTCAGAAAAAAAAGGGTGGAAACTTCTCGAAATAAAGGGGCTCTTTTAAAGAGCTGGTAAGGAATTTTAGGGGGAGAATGTCCAAATTGCGCTACCGCTTAAGGGGCTAAAGAAAGATGATGAAAAATAAAAGAATGTATTACAAAATTAAAAGAATTAGTATTATTGATTAAAAAAAAACAGGATATTTATAAATTAGGCTGTGACCTAATGTCACAATATATATATATATATATACAGATTTATCAATTTATACATTTTAATCTAAATTATCTAATGTATTTTTGTACAACATGACACACAATGAATAAAAATTATAAGTCTTTTAAAAAATATTATAATTATAATATAATCATATTTGTAATATATCCACGTAATTTGATACTAAATTCATATTACATCAAGCACATAAACCTTTTTGTTATACTCTTTGGGCATATTTTCCTTCATTATCTAGTAGAACATAAAAATAGAAATTAGCACAAGCAGTTTTAATCAAAATAACGCTATGAACTAATGAACACAAAATACAGATAATTATAAAAGATTCTAAATTCAAATCATTTAATTTCATTGAAAAAATTTTAATTCAGGAATAGTAGCTAAATTTTAATACAATAATTTAATTGGTTTCAATCAATAGAAAATGTAAGTAATATGATTTCAAAATATTATAATTTTATTTAAGTTTTAAGTAAAATAGGGTGTTTCATTTTGGTCTTTGTTACTTGTTTACTTTATTTTTAGAACTGACTGAACCATTTTGTTTACTTTGTTTAGTTTACTTGAATAATGCATCATTATTCAACCAAAAGAAGTGTATATTAGTATCTCAAATGTTTATGAACCAAGGTGTCAAAAAATTATTTCGTATTGCCTATTATTATTTTTGTTGTTAGTGCTAAATCCATAAGAAGATAATTTCTTGCACAAAAGTTCGAGACTTTAATTAGTTTTGATTCATATGTTTAATTTGACATGTATCGGACAATGTACTTTTTTTAATCAAAATAATATCTTAAATTTTTTTTTAAATTTCCAATGGCACATTTAAGGACAATTGAATGTCTAAAAGATAACAGTAAATCTATAAACGAAAGTGAGCAGTCCTGTAGGCAAGGTAGCCAGTGAGTAGATGTCCAGAAACCCAGGAAGAGCAGGGCATCTAAACAGGTGATATATGTCCATCACAAAAGGTACAAAAAAGATCAGGAACCACGTTGATGCGACATAGATGTTTATTCAGGTCACCATGTCCAGATTTCTGACGAAACATGATGTCAGATTTCGTCCTAGGCAAAATGAGGGACATAATGAATATGTTTAAGCTATGGTTTATTAGAATAGCAATTTCTGAGTTCTTCGTGGAAAGAGTCCATGGAGATGCTCTTTATTAAACATTTGTAATTATTTAAAGGAAATCTGGAATTAGATGGAAAATGGAAAAAGACCATCTCTTTTACCTGGAAAGTGGCTGCCTCATTTCGCTGAATTCCATAGAATTACTGTCTTCTTATTACTGACAAACCAGTAAATTTAAACAGTTATCCTTAAATAAGGATTAGTAAAAATAAAACGCTTGAATTATGTTAAACAATTCAATTGTGCATTTTAAAAGTCCATAATATAGTTATTCATCATGAAACGTTATTGCTTAGTTCAACCTTCAATGAAACAAAGATTCAGTGGCGTAGCGAGCTTAACTCGCGCCCGGGGCACAATATCCTTTTAGCGCCCCCCATTCGAAAACCATACAATATTATATGTAAAATATACTAGCAATTTAATAAATAAATAAAGTAAAATAAATAAAGTCATAGATTCAAGCTAGTCTTTAAATTTGAGACAAAAAATGTAGTTGAGAGAACAAGACTAGATTTTAAAATATAGAATTAGTTCAAAAGATACCTATTATTTATTTTACATATTTATAAAGAAATGTTTTAAAAACACGCAGTTTTAAAACAATAAAAAAGTAAATATTTATTATCTCTAAGGAGATACATATGTTTAATAATCATATGATTATAATACATTAATAAAACTAATTACTATGTCTAAGTTTTCCGTGCTTTTGCTGCAGCAAATGTATCAATAATATAATATAAATTGATCATTTAAAATTTTTCTCTTTCCACACTTAAAAATGCTAGGTCACTTAGGCGATCTGTCAAAATTAATTTTAATTTGCTGAATGAGCGTTCGCAACTAGCAACTGATACTGAGATAGTCAGGAGTATTTGAAATGTCGCTCTCAGATTTGGAAAAACATCTTTTCCATTCGAGATTGATTATAAAAGTAAGAAATTCTAATGGAGTTTTAGGTTTAATTTCTTTTCTACTGCGGAGTAACATTTTGCTGTCACATATTTTGATAAAAAGTTCTATTACATTGAAATCTGTATTATAAAATTCACCCAGATTTTTAAAATTTTTTTTCAAGGTCGTTATCAACATTAGCCTTGTTTAATAAATTTTCAACGTCTAGTACAGGGATGGGCAAACTACGGCCTGCGGGCCAACTGTGGCCCTCTGGAAGATTTTATCCGGCCCGCGGATAGAATTTTTATTTGCCGATCAGTGGCAAATATAAACAATATACATCCATTTTCTTGTCGACTATGTTTAAAACTATTTCTGTTTTTCCTTTTTCAACAAAGTACTGATGAAGTTTTTGCTTTCTCTATTTTCGTTCTACAAAACATAAATTGATGGAAATAGTTAGCTCAGACAGCTTCAATTGGTAAAATGTTGAAAACAAAAGTTCTTTATAGAATAGCCGTAGATTGGCTCCAACTAGCGCTTGTCTCCCTCGAGGAGCTGACTCAGAGATGCCAACTTGCTCCGGACAGCAAATATATATTTTAAAGTGGTAGTTTATCAATTGTGATTCTTGGTTTAATAAATTCAATTTAGCAAATTTTTACCCACCACTAATTCTAAATAATTCGTAGGCTTATATAATTCACCATTTTATGATACTTATGTCATGCTATGCCCTTTAAGAAAGTAGCAAAAGAAGTTAAATATTCGCAAAATTTACTTTGTACTAATTTACCGCTTTTTTAATTATTTTGAACTGTCCGGAGCAGTTGGCATCTCTGCTGACTTATGGAATCTAATATAGTTAAATTGCACTTCCCATTTGGCAGACTGCGCATTTTACGCTCCAAAGAGAGGAAAATCTAACAATCGTCTGAAGGAGTCGTTTCTAAATATTCCAAAGTTTAACAAATCATTACCAAAAGCTAGTTTCGGAAATTTAATATTTCATGCTTGGAAAATCAGTGCATGTTTGCTTAATCTTATATATATGAGCAAGAGTTTTCAACTATGAACCTTAGAAAAAATCATTTCAGAAGTAAACTAACAGCAAAGCATTTAGCCTTGTTCCTTAAAATAAGCACATCTCACTTCCAACCTTAATGTAAGGAACTTTTAAAAATGAAATTGCAATATCCTTCATCTCACTAAATATTTAAATTAAAACTTGTAAATCACCTTTTTTTCTGAAATTTTGAAGTTTTTACTTGGCCCACCAAACATTTTTTTTCTTGATTTTTGGCCCCTTGACCAAAAAAGTTTGCCCATCCCTGGTCTAGTAAAAATCCAAATTTGAAATTAAGGCACTTAATCGTGTAAATCGTGTACACATTTCCTGTTGGAGACGATCAAGAGTGCTTTTCATAACGCGAGAAATGTCACTTTCTGCGGAAAGACCACCATAGCCAATTCTCCAGGCACGTATTGTTGTATCCATATCCCATTTTTCACAAAGAGACTCTGCTTTTTCTATTGCCTCTTCACAGAGCTTGTCTGAAATTTCGGCTAGTTCAGTCGCTAATGATTCAAGATCATGGAACACTTCTCTAAAATTCATTCTAGGATCCTGTAATCTGAGCTGCACACGATCAATCCTTCTTAAGATTTCATACAAGAAATGAACTAAAGTTATAAAACTAAAGGTTAGTATATTTTGCAACAGAATTGTAGCTTCTCTTCTGTTGTCACTTGTAGTGGTAGTGTGCTCTGCTAATTTTTCTATTAGTTCTTTTATATTCTCTAACCCATAGATGATAACGATAACAGCTTGTGTATTCTGGCGCTCCATCGCGTTTCAGATGTGTGACCTGCCATCACGGCAGCATTATCGTAACATTATGATCTGCAGTTTGTTAATGAAATTTCATCGTAATTTAATTTCTCTAAAATTGTATTTTCGATCGAAGCTGCATCTTTAGCATGTATTTCAATAAAACTCAAAAAAGATTCTTTGATGGAAACTTTTTTATTGATGAAATCAGCATCTACATACCTAGCGACTAGGGACATTTGTTCTCGATGAGAGATATCAGGAGTTGAATCAAACAAAAGTCCATAATATTTATTTCTTTTGATATCGTTTATTAGTTGATTTCGAACTGTAGATGCCAGAAGATGAATGAATTCACTTTGAATCTGTGGTGACAAATATGAGAACAACAAATTTCTCTGTTTACAAATTTTTTCATACTCTATTCACTTAATAATAGAATCTTCGAGTAGATGTAGTAAGTAATCTTATTTGATTTATTACTTACCAAGAATGCCTTGAACGTGAAATGTAGTAACATAGAGAAATATACAATATAATTTATGCTGACATTAAACTTATGTATAACATTTAATAACATTTCATTTTTATTCTTAGCAGAGCGCAATGACAAGGACGTGAATTAAATATTGAAATATATTTAATATGAATATGAATTTAATATAATATTTAATATGAATTAAATATTATGAATAATATTTATGAATTAACATTTATTATATTACACTGGCCCTAATTTAAAATATATTTTCCAGAGATCAATTATAATAAAAAAAAATTATCCAGCAAGTTTGTTTTGCGGACCATTTGGCGCCCCATTGTGAGTAGCGCCCGGGGCATGATGCCCCCCCTTGCCCACCCCTCACTACGCCACTGCAAAGATTGAGTTAATTTTGTATTAGTCTCATAGTTTCTCTATGAAAAGCGGAGTACTTTTTAATCGTCAGTGTTGGGAAAAGTTTAATTAACTAATGTCACAAGAAAAACTTTGCAATACATTTAATTAATCTGCTCTTATATTCTAAATAGACTGTGTGGTATTTGGGTTTTCAAATACGACATGATATTTATTTTGCTGAATGCTACCAGGAATAATTAAAGTACGTAATTTTAACAAAATTACTCTGATAATATGACATCATGTTGATATAGTCATCTGATTATCAGTCTTATTTCTTTAAACTGTATGGAATATATTACAATTTTTAATTTAGGCAACTATATATAACACATGCTTCAATTGGAAAAATCTTAGAATTCCATTATTCGCTATTGATTGTCTAATTATCTCTAGCTGATAAACAGTATCAACTAAACAGAAGTTATGGATACTTTTTGATAACGCGCGACAATCCGAAAAGTACGAAATCACATAGCGCTAGTGATCAAAATTAAAAATTATATTGAGTTTTCAACAATTCTTATCAGTTTTTCCTGTGTATTATCGTTTTTATGATACAAGTCTAAGAGGCCACACACTGTAAACTAATACAATCTTTAATAATTTTATGGTTATTATTGCTGGTATTTGTCTGTTAAGCCTGTTGCAATAGCACTACCTATTATCACAGCACCCACTACCTATTAACGCAATACCACACATTACCAAAAATTCGCTCGAATTTATAACAGCTGGTTCAATTTTTAAATATTAAAATGCGAGTTGAATACCCGGTCTATGTACGGTGTGGGGAAAAACTAAACAATCCATAAATCGGTATTGATGAACACTTTTAAACCATGCTCAAAACTGAAAGACGTATACTGACATAATTAATGACTATAACAAATCCAGCGTTTTAATTATTACTAGTGGGCTGTGCCCCCTTCTCGCTAACGCTCGCCAACCCTCGAGAATTGCTACGCAATCTTATATGGTTTGCTTCGCAAATCAAGCTCGCTTCTCTCCCTATTAACTGTGGTACATTGCAAATGCACAAAATTCTAAGAATTCAAAACAATCATTCAAATCCATATAACAACTTTTTTTTAACAAAAAATTACATCTTTTTAGTAAATACTAAGTCATTAAAATAAATTTGAATTCAAATAAATGACATGCAATTCGTTAAACCTATTAGAAATGTGCTATAGTATCAAATCTTAAAGCGTAACAGCACGACTGAGACTCATTTTTCAATGAATAACTAATAACAATAATAAAACAAATAAATTCGTGATATATATCAAAAATCGTCAAATAAATTCGTAATATATAAATTCGTGAAAAAAAGCGCTCTCGACAAAATACTAAAATAGAGATCTATCGACAAAGACTACTCACTTCTGCCTAGCTTAATAGTATGATATTGCCGCAGCTGATAATGCTCTCTCTGGTTATTTCAGTTTCTGTATTTAAAAGAGCTATATGCTGAGCCACCTCAGCTAGATTTGGCATGTGCCATTTTTAGCGGCAATCATTGGTCGATATCCTAGCGTTGCCATTCGGGGAATTGTAATGAGGCTTTTTTTTGTCGCCGTGTAAGAGAAATATATATATATAGATTTGTTGCCCTTCCTGAGGACTTTACGTTATTAGTTTAAGTAACACATGATTTTAGAAGCTCATCAATCAGAATAAAAATGAACTAGATTCAGTATTATTGCATCATTTGACATAATGCTATTGTTCGACATGAACTCTTGATTGAAAAAAAAAAGAAGAAGAAAACATAATCAACAGTTCTCTTGGGAAATAACTCCTTTCGGTTGGTCGTAGAAACCTAGTATCTGCAATATACTAGGCTCTTACTGTCCACCGAAACGGATATTAGCATATTTAGCACCTAATATAAAACACAAATTAAAGTAAATAACAGTAACCTATTACCAAAATTTATTAAGCACCATTATTGTCAATGAAAATATGGTGATTTCTTATATAAAGACAGATACGTACCTTTTGTCCATTGCTTCAGCTTTTTACCTTAAAATTTATTATTTTAATTTCAGTTTGTATTTAATACCAAAATAAATTAATTGTAATTTTTGAAATAATTTTATTATAACACTATTACTTTCATAATAAGTTTTGGTAAACTGAAATTTGCTTATTTCAAAATCCGTAAAAGATCGCCTAATTAATACTGACGCCAGTGATGACCTGTTAAATGTTTCCCTTGATACAGCTGGTGTCGACGTTAAAGATACTGGTGTGATGAGGACCTATTATACCAATATATATATTTTTTAATTTCCAATGAGCTGCACAATCGGTCTTGCGGATAAGCAGACCTAGTGCGTTCTCCAGAGGTGGTATCCACTCTTTCAGGACCACCATAATGGGTGAGATACCGTTGGTTATGTTACTTTGGATGTTTAGCTTCTGCCACACTAGATGGCAGCACCGAGACTCTATTTGGATGCTAAAGTGCACTAGGAATTTAATTTTGCCGGAAATGCCAGGAGCCAATAAGGCACTCCAGGGATCTTTTACATGCCGCATAATCATACCACATGGCCGTTGAGGATTTTCTTCATCCCGAAAATCCGGTGTCTGGGCTGGGGATCGAACCCGCAGACTTGGACTCAGAAGGCCGACGATAAACCAACTGCGCCACCCAGCCACTTATACCAATATAGGTGCTTAAAATAGGTACTGCTGCATAATAGGTGTTTTGACATCTCCATACTACACATTCATGACACTAAATAAGCAAACTTTATTTTCTGTTATTTGTTGTATGAGAAAAAATAACCATTCTGAATAACCCACATTTGCCCTACACAGAAAGGAAAACCTTGAAAACTTCTCATGGTTAGCTTGATGATAAGGGGATTCTAACCCATGATCCGTCTACCACTGAGAGTATTTTTCGTTCGTCAGCACTGTGCTTGATGCGATACAGGAGCAGAATTAGAATGGACCAATCATTGCCGGGATTCAAACTTGGGTTACTTTATTGGAAGGTATAATCCGCTGAGCCAAAAAGGCTCTTTAGCATAATTATTTTTTTATATTTTTTATAACCGTCGTCGAACAGCCGACCCAATTTTGAGTTTACGACTACTAATGTTCAACTTCGCAACCTTGTAATTTGAACCTAATACGTCAACACTATGGTCGGTGTGAGCTGGGTGCGGAATTTATTAATTAATTGAAAATATTTATTAATTTAAAGTATACAAGCTTATTTATTTTAAAAATTTTATGCCATCTTATCAGTTTTATGCCATTTTATTGATTTAAACTAGTAATATTAATTCAAATATTCTTGACTTTAAAACTTTTTTTGCTATTGTTCTGAAATTCAAATTTTAGAATGAAAGAAAATTTTTTAGTCCCCGATCCCCTAAGAATCATTCAAAAATTTCAATTAGATTGCTTGGTTGAGACTTATTATAAATGGAATATATTTTCATAAATTTAGCATTATAGCCATTAATATTTTAAACTGTAGATAATTTTTTTACTCTCTATATTTGAAAAATATCATCAATGTTTTCGAGGTTGCAGCATCATTTAATCAAGTAGGTGCTCTTTCACATTTTTAATAACTAATTGTTTTTATGCATTATGTCAAGTACTCTCAATAATTAACTTATGTTTGACTTGTGAGAGTTACTTGTCCAAATTAATATTTTTAAAGTTCTCTGTAACCACGTAATAATTTTGCTTGTAGTTAATACCTTTTAAACGCGTTTCGATAAAACTAAATTATAAAAAACAAACAGTAATTCAAGTAAAAAAACAGTTATTTTTTACTTAGCAAAAGTAATTAAGACAATGTATTTAGTTGATATGGGGAGCCGTAAAGAAATCGCTATGCTATTATTGAACCCAATAATGCTTCATTAATTTTAGTATTAAGAACCAAATGAAAAAATTGCTTTCGATAGTGATTAACTTTTACAACCATAAGTTTTCAGAGAGAAATAGCATCATGCCAAATGATGCTGAATACTGTTAATCTTTAAGTTGATAGGATAAATTTCATTTCTAAGAGAGTGTTTTACTTATTTTTATTATGTAAAGCGTTTAAGGAAAAGCAACAAACAATAATGCATTTTTACAAGAAATTAGAATCATTTACATGCATAAACAGTGCCGATTAGCATACTTTCCCAGTGTTGATAAATAATTATTTATTGATTATTGCTGATTTACTGTTCTATGAGGGAACACTCCGGTCATTTTATTAAAAATGCCTCGTCTGCACCTATTTACCATAATTCATATATTTGGAGTTTATATAATGAGCCAGATCTTTTACTAACAATTCTTTTTTTTTCAGCCTAAATTCTTGAATCAAAGCTACATTTCAGCTTTAATATGTTTTCTCATCCTCAATATGGAACACGGGGTAGAATACAAGATAGAGAAACTGAATTGGACATGGCTGGTTTTCTTGAAGATATCGGCGTCGGAGAATTACCAAGTTTCGATTCTGATCCTGGTGATATGTTGGAATCAACTGCTCTTGGTAGTCATGTACGACAATCACCAAGAAGATCACCGGATTCTAAAATACCTAGATCTCCAATAAGAGCCGGATTTCTTGATGAAAGTTTCCATGAATTAATGGATGATATGGGTATCGATGAACTTCCAAGTTTTGAATCAGAAACTGGTACTAGGCAACCAACAGCATCCGCACGCGTTCCACGTCCTAAAACAGGACCAACTATGAGAAAAACAGAACTGGATATGGATGATTTTCTAGATGAAATAGGTGTTGGTGATCTTCCAAGTTTTGACTCTGATACTAGCGGTGGAAGATTAGATTCAAGAGCTCCCGGTATGGGTGCTCAACGAACAAGGGCTCCCGTTTTTCAAACTCCGACAACTTCGCGAAGAATTCCCATGGATGCATTTTTAGAATCTCCGACGGGAGCCGAAATTGAATATGCTGCCATGCAACCAAGACGTTGGGAAGATTGGCCAGAAAAACTTAAAGAAACCGAAGAATTTCTTAGCGAAACAGCGGAAATGCTTGAAAGGTATCAAACAGAGTATGATCAGTGGCTAGCACAGCGATCACCTCAAGTCTCTCCGAGAACTACTCCACAAAGACATCAGATTCCTCATGATCAACAGGATATTGAAACATTACTCAGAGAAACAAAAGAGATGCTTGAACGTTATGATGACGAACGTGGTGTGCCCCGAACGCAAATCTCTCCGAGGACTCAAATGCTAGCAAAGATGTACCCATCTCTCGATCCTCGGAAAAGCCCTTCAGCTAGACCGGAAATACTTCCCTATCCAGAACTTCCAGTGAGACCTACTTCCGCAAGAAGACCTCCCTCTCCAACACCTCCAGTGAGACCTGCTTCCCCAAGAAGACCTCCCTCTCGAACAGCCCCAGTGAGACCTGCTTCTCCGGGAAGAACTCACACTCGAACACCTTCAACGAAATCTCCAAGAATACCACAAGTTTCTTCTCCGAAAAAACGAGTGGTTGGTCCTTCCCCTAGGACGCCAATAACTTCAACTCCTTATTCACGACCACCAAGACAACCTGTAAGAACAGTACATCAGCCTTATGAACCGGAGCCCGGAGATCTGATTGATCTCTATCCCAGAGCTTATGCTGATTATTATGACTTTGTAAGTGGGCAGACAAGACAATCCGATGATGACTTGATCTTTTTTCCCGAACATGATTGGACCGCATCAGAAATGGTATTTTCTTTTTACACTGAATAATAAAAATAAGCTCAATAAATAAGAATTAAACATCAAGTCAGTTATAAATTGTAACAGGGAGGAGATAGGTAAAATACGAATATTTTAATGAGGAAATTCAGTTATCTGATTATCTTTGGCAATAATATTCATGATTTTAGTAGTAAAAGCTAATTATTTCCACAAGGTCTGCAAAAGGTACAATTTAGGAAACCAATTGCATATCTCGTACTACCACCAGTTGTACTGACCTAGAAAATTTGAGCAAAAATGAATAAGCAAATAACTAAACAGACCCATATCAAATGTTTACTAAGCGTGAAATACAGTACTATATTGTTTGAATTGTAACGAACTCAGTAAATGGAATTATAATTCAAGACATGGTCGTAAAGCATAACAGTTTTTTGCTAGAAAGCCCCCGAAGTATAACTTTTACTTGAAAATCAAAACAGAAATAATTATACGACAATCATTAATTTTCCAATTAATCAATATATTTAATATTTGATAGGTGAAAAGCTGTGTTATGTTTTAAGTGCAACATACAAAGCTTTTTATTTTTGACTCCAGATCGGCGCATATATCTTGAAGCCAATTTACACATAACACAATATTTTCAACTTATACAGCCTACCATACAAACCAAACTTTTTGTCAGGGTTAACTTCAATTATCACATCAGCCAGTAACAAAGTGGGTACTTGGTTTAATATACATCTGACCAGTTTCAATTACTTGTATTAAGGAGCTCTTTTATTTAATTTTAGCTTACTGTTTTCTATTTTTTGAACTGAATTTGTGGATTTTGGATTTAATTTCAGTTTTTTCTAACTTTATATTCATCTGCAGCTCTTTAACCTTTTCTGAGCTGAGTTTAAGCTAATTAGATAGTTCCAGTTGATTTTCATAAGGGCTACTTGCTGAAACTTTAACTCTTTGTGATTTTGAAACAATTTCCTTCCACTTAGGATTTGAAATCTTGGAAATTGTTTCAAATGAAACCTGAAGTTTAAAAGAAAGCATTGAAGCATATTGTTTGCTTAATTGCTTCGTGAGAATCTCTTGGATCTAATTGATTCGTTCCCATAATTAGATTTTTTGCAGGCGAAAAGTCAGTTTCATAAAAAACTAATGGCTTTGTGGGCAACATGCCAGATTACTTAAAACTTTGAACAAAATATTCAACTGTCGTTGCCTTATTGTAAGCCTTGGTCACCATATTAGAAACTTAGTATTGTGTCAGGCCACAATATCAGGCCATGGTATCAGGCCAAGATAACTGCGTAACTATTTTTCATCTGCTTCAATGAAGTACAGTTTAAATGGCTTGAATGTGTTATACAGTGGTTAAAAGAGATGCATTGCGTGTCCTGGTTACTGTAACATACACAAACAGGTAGACAGACTCACATTCCATTAAATGAGTAATAAAAAGTGCTGTATGATTTCATATTTTACAGACATGTGCAACTGGTATGAGTTTATTTTTCTAGCTAGTTAAATTATGTGTAAAAAACTAACTAATTCTAGAAGATATTGAACTTATATGTTAGATATTGAGCCTGAAATGTAAAGCCAAAATCATATCTAAACGGTTTAAAAGTCAACAAAAGTTACAATTTTGGCAACTATATCTCTTTTTAAACAAAGCCTTATTCCTAGCCTCAAAGAAAAGTTAGCTAATAAAGAAAACAATAGAACATAATAAAATAAATTGTTAAACAATTATTTGATGCATTTCATAATGCGCTGTAGATGAAAAATTACAAAAGTACCTATTACCTATTATCTTAAAAGTACCTATTACAAAAGTACCTATTATCTTATCAGGTATTTAACCCTGCTTTAGGCATCATGCTTATTTCCTTTCGTGTAAAACAATTAGGGTTATATTTATAGAGGTTATATTTATAATGGATCTAAATTTAACGCAAACTTAGGAGAGCACACACCTATTGAAGCAGACTTTTTTAAAGTAAAATAAATGTGAATTAAGAGAATAAAAAAGAATAAGATAACTTTCTTCAAGTTCTGATTTATACAAAAAGTTCAATAAGATAACGGTTTTATTAAATAAAATAGATTTTTTTCCATCACTTCTTCGATACCACTTATTCATCCTCATCCATCAACATGACAATTTGCACCAAAAATTTGAGTATGCTTAGGCGGTATTTTACAGTATTTCTGGCTAAATATTTAGATGCACAGCCGTGTAAATATTGTTTAATATTTTGATAAATTCTTTTTTTATATACGGTTGCGTGATAATATAATTTTCAAGCCTATAATTTTTCACCTATAATGAGTTTACCATTAAAAAAATAAAAACATATATGTGTAGTTGAAATATTCAAACTCAGTTTCCAAACTCAATTCTTCAGATTCAAATGTGAGATTTAGCTCAAATATAACATATTATTCTTCTGAACGAATTGCAAAATTAAACGGTGTACAGAAAATGCAAATCTCTCAAGAATGATCTTATTATTATTGTTGAATATATTAATTTAAAGACGAATAAGATAATCGAATAAAGACGAATTAAGAGAACTAAGTAGTTGAATAAAGACGAATAAAGGGGAACAAAGAAGTAGAATAAAGGCTACCAAACTAGTAAGTATAAAATATAGAAAAAAGAAATCGAATCATTAGAACAACATTCTTTTATATCTTCCTTTCGAAATCTTTCAGCTTTAAATTTTGCCACTTACAAGTATGCATTTCATTTAAAAATATTATATTATTTTATCATATAATTTGTTCTTTTGAAATTATATTTGCTTTAACAGTGTGATAAATAATATTCGTCTTCTTGCAGGAAACCGAAAAGGCTGTTAAATTACAGGAATATGAAGAAATGAGAAGAATACTTCAGCATGTTCTCCGAATCATTCACCCAGAAGTACATTACAGCAATATAGAGCCACCTCTTGTTCTTCTGAAAGCTTTGGTTAGAAGGATTCAAGAAATGATCGATAGTGGCAATTTGGTGAGGTTTACACTGAGATAAGTTGTTTTTTAAAGTTTACCAACGATGCTGTGCTAGAAGTTCGTTTGTAAAATGTTTTAAAAAGCAGTTACGAAATAGTTTAAACTCAAAAGTTGAAAAATGCTGTGTTGTATCTACCAACAGAAAAACATTTAAGAAGTTTCCACACTAATGCTAGCATGTAAAAAAGCAACTCTATTTTTTTCCCAGTAAGGCAAAATCCTAACAATTCCTGAGCTAAAGTTTCACTCATTTAATAAACTTAATTATTAATTAAATCATGAGTAGATTTTTTTTTTAAATCAACTTATGAAACTCTTATTTTTTTTAAATTGATAAAATGCTTGGATACTTTTATCTTTTTAAGGATGCCAAGCATTAATGAAGGAAACTAACACTTTTCCTAGCATCTAAAGTAAATTACGATTTGATTTAAACATTTTAACTTCCCTCGATTTTGTCGTTCTGAAACTTAGCTTTATGATGGAAATAATACATATTTATATGCTTGTTATGCACCATTTATCTTTTTAAACTAACAGGAGAAAAAATATAGAGAAATGTTATTGTTTGCAGTTGGGTATACTATAGCCTACGTCACAGATCGTGTTATTCCTACTAAATTTAAATAGTAAACAGCATTTTCTGCGAACCTGATTTCTAGCAACAAGTAAAAGCATCAAACGAAGTGTCTTGTTTATAAGTCGCTACTCGCCAGGTTGGAATTGTATTAGTCTAGTTCCTTTGGAAATAATTTATATTGTTGTTTTACCGAAGTTTATGAATTTAGTAAGCATATTTAAAATTCAGTTTATTAATTAAACTAAAAGGTAAATGTTATTCCTAGTAAGTGGAAGTAGTTGTGCTTTTTTCATATTATACCCAATTACTGTCTACTTAATTTTAAAAATAGATTTTTCTATTTGTTTATTGTAAAAAAAATAAAAGCTCATGAAACCGTAAGTTTTTATCTGGTTACAAATTTAAACGTTAACAAAATACTCCTTTAATTTGCTTTTAAATGGTCTATCATTTTTGGGACGTTAACTGAGTGGACGATTTTGAAACTAATGGTTCTGAAATAAATGGTTTTGAAATCATTTACAACTAGCATGGAGCAACAGTAAAAAATTAATTTAGGTAACTGGACATTGAAGATAATCTTTTCCTTAGATTCGAAAGTACATGATACAAATTTGGGAATGCAGGACACTCAAAACTCTTCATGTGTTGAGGGGAAGGGAGAAAACATTTCCGTGTCGATTCGAGCCCCCATTCTGCCAATCCTAATACTGACCCAGCTGCAAGGAACTTAGTGGTTTGATTAGGTGGACTTAGTTGGTGCGATGAATGATTTTTCACCTAGTCAATAGTTTGAATACCATCTTATTTATGGTTTTTGACGGTTATGTTTGAATATATAAAAAAAATGGCAATTGAATACATTTTTTTAACCACTTTCTTCGTTAAATATTCTAACAGTGTATACCTTTTTAGCTCCAAGATCTGACAACTAAAAAACAAGCGAAAACTGCCCAGATGAACAACTTGAGAAAACAAATTCAACTTATGGAGTCAAATCTGCAGGAAGCATCTCGTTATTTACGCGACATCACAGACCTTTGGAACCAAAAGAAGGGAGAATATCGCAACCGTGTTCATCAACTTGAACAACAGCAAGGTCGTTGATGTACAACCCTCCAAAGAGCAGAACCTTAAAGACAATCTCTCAGGATTAGAACTCACTCAGAAAGAAAGAAAAAGAAGAAAGAAAACATAAGATAATCAAGACAATCTATCTAAAGGAAAAAAGCTCGATTTCTTTTTTTCGGTACTTACTCAATTTTGATAAAGTGATCAGTCTCTAATTTAAACAAATAATTGTTGGCTTTTATTTTCCTATTAGTTGCCAGCTCCCATAAATTCCCGTTAATTTGAAAAATCAATTAAAGCTAAGTAAATGTATATGGTTTAATGTGTTCTGCTTAAGAAACTAAGTTTCTCACTATAATACTCGTACTTCAAAATTAGTAAAAAAATTCAGCAGAGCTTGTTCACAGATAACTTTCCGTCGTTTCTGTAAATGGAGACGACGACGATCTGTAGTTGGTAAGGTGCCAGACCTCTTAATCTGTGCTATGCTCTAGGGCGACTGGAGGTTAAAGCAGTTGGTAACTGAATAGCTTACTGCAAAAGCAGTTCAAATCATGGTTAAGTGAGATATAACAATTGATAGAATATATAAACTTAATAGACATGAATAATCGAATGATTAGGTAAAGATATATTAAAACTTAATAATACAGATACATTTGAATGAAATTATCGGGGGATCTGTAAATGGCCGTCACTTTGCACTGTTTTATAGTTTTTCCTCAGTTGACAGCGCCATCTGTTGACTAATTTTTTTAAAGTATGAAGCCTAGTTGGATGACAAACTGGGTTTTCTAAGCAGAAAAACAGCAAACCATTTATTTCTATCTCTTTCCGTTTTTCCCTTATCGAATTTTCAAATCGTCGGTCATACTTCGGCCATCCAGTGCACCATTGTTTCAATCAAATACAGATTTCAAATTTTAAAAATTAATATTGGGTTACTATGATTAACCTAAAATAATAAATTTCAAGCTTTTTAAAGTTCTTCGTTTACCTCCAGATCTGTAGACCATCAAATTTTTAGGGACCCTTTCAAATTTTACAAATAATTCCCCCCTCCTAAGAATTGCCTACTAGAATTATTAGCTAACGAAAATTGAGGTTTTATTCTACTAATTAAGATTAATAACTTCTGAAAATACCTAAGTTCTCTCAAGTTATAAATCATTCAAAAGCATGACTAGTTTCATTGGTTCATACGCAGAATCTTTATTCGGTTCAAGATTTTGGTATTGAACAATTTTAACAATTTTAAGTCTACAATTCTTCGAGTTCTAAATTAGACCCATGGTTACCTTTTTATCCATAATTTAATAAAAATATATATTGTTTATTGATACCTCGTCCCGCCCTATTCAGGGCACACGAGAGTAGAACAAACATTCTACAGACAAAACATACATAAAACATAAAAAATTACATTAGCAGCAAGTATAAATGACATATAAAGAAAAAATTAAAGTATGAAAATATTTACAACATTAAATAAAAAAAATATATATAAAGATTTTCTTTATACTTATAAAAGCAACCACCTTGACTCAGTATTTTTGGTTAAGTTTTCATTCGGTAAGTGGAAAGTATTTCGTTTGGTGATATTTTTTTCCAATGCCCACCCGATTGATACTCGTCTTTCAGGTATTAGTTGGGCAGATTTGTTGACCACTCTTTCAGGGGAATCAAATTAGCGTTGCTCACACATCCTATAGTTGAGATTAACGTCATTTGTAGCGATAAGTTGCCAAATCTTGTAGCTCTCCATTATTAAAGGAATAGCCTTTGCTCCGAAATGGACGATAAGTCAACCTCTCTAATTCAGGGGCTTTAGGATAATCCGCAAAGAAAAGCGTGTTTGCGTGCATCGATTTACATTGCTTTTCGGAAACTTTTTTTAATACTCGAAAAAATTCCTTACAAAATATAAAATTTATTATTATTGTTATTTAAAGTAAAAACTATTATTTATCGCTAAATAGAAATAGTTTAAACAATTTTTTTTGGGTTCTTTAATAATTATAAAATAAAAAAAAAAACCAAGCAAATTGAGAAGAATCAATAAATTAATATTTGCATTAGATTTAAGCTCATCTAAAATTGATCCTGGTTTTGGGCAGTTTATCAACTTCAGTCTTTTCGGAAGAATTTTTGAGGGATTTGGAATAACATCAGGTTTTAATTTTTTGTTAACATCTTTTCTGTTTACTTTCAGGGGAGATTCTTCAAAATAAATCTGAAAAAAAAATTTGAAATACTTTTTTTAAATTTTCATACTTAAATTAAATCACATTAAGAGATCTTAAGATTAAACATACTCCCATTACGTTTTCTGCAACAAAAAAACTAATTATTTCAGCAATTTAACACAAGATTTTAAAGAAAAAGAAAATATTATTTATAGATCCAAAAACATATGAAAATTAGCATATTAAATTGACTTCTTATAAAAAATACAAAAAAAAAACGTTTGAACTTTAAGCGATAGGTTACCATAAGTAACTAAAAGAAATTAAATGGGCCAGGATTAAAAAGGTTATATCTGACATATTAGTGAATCAAAATGAAGTACAATTAAAATCAATATTTATTTTAATATTTATATTAAATATTTATTTTAACCAAAAAAAATACTTAAAAGCGAATACAAAGCTTGGCAATTCTGAGGTAAGTTTGGTGAGTATTTATACGGCCAATCCTTGCCTTTATTTATTTGTTTTAGTAAAATCCTAGAGCAGCCCACTCCATAGCGAATATTTGAAATCTCGTCAAGTTGGCTATTATTAATTGTTTTTTACAAAAAAAATTAAATTATTACAAATTTATTAAAATATTTTCAATAAAATAAATAAAAAATAACTTACCTTTACTCTAATGGCTAATCTGTGGACACTCCGACAAACTTCATGCGCAACCACGTTCAATATAAACTTTCCACATCTCCATTCAAAACCGTCCACCCTATCCTTTTGCTCAATCAAACTCATTTGTTATCCACATTTCGGGCATTCTTACGTTTTCGAAATTAAATTTTGATTCATACAAATTCATTCATCAAATTCTTATATTTGATGTATAGTAAGAAAGGAACAATTCGAGTAACCCAGAAAAGTTATTCGCTGATTTGTTTTTAAAGAAAAAGACAAAAACAAGCATTCAGAAGCAAATTCTAACAACTTATGGTCGTTTATATAATACAAATGCAAGTAAATAAACTCAATAAAATATAAATAAATGAGTATTTACCTCACATAAGTTTGCTCCACTTCCAGGCTGTCATCCTCTGCAATTCATTCCCCACTTCTTCTTTCTTTCGAGGTATGATGGAAATATTAATATTCGATTTCCTTTTTTAAAAAACTTTTTGCCCAATTCATCGCTGCACAATTACCCATATCAATAATTTTAAATATACCCATGGACTTCAAACTGTCACGTTAGTATCACTACGTAACAAGCGAACTTGCTTGCTCCATAATGGCGGGCAGTTCAGGTCTCCTAATATAGGATCTTTATTGCTAAAAGAGTCTTATTGCCCAATACATCGCTGCGTCCTATAGCAACAATTAAAAGGTACGATAATACCTCTGTGATGTGCTGCTCTAAAATTAATTTTTACAATAAAAATTATGGAATAACGATAGAATAGCGCCAACTTCTTAAACCAAGTCAAAATTTCTTGATGTGCATTTGTCTATAAACATAAAATTTTCTAATCATTTATCATAAGTTCGTAAGATATGTTTTAGTGATAATTTTATTTACTCCAGTTTATTTCCTTCTGTCATATGACGAATTCTAACAATAAACAGAACAAAGAAAAAATATACAATGATTATGCATCGAGCAAAATTTATGGAGTAATTATAAGCAATAACGCTTTTCCATATTTACACTTCCGTCTGCTTAAAAAGATTATTGCTGTATGCCTACCATATAAATATGTTGTAAAATCCTAATACATCTTACACTAATACATCTAACAGTGTAATACATCGTACACGCCAACGCCAAAATGATGCGTTTGCACTTGTCACACTTTTGCCAACGCCTAAATGATATTCTTATGATTGTCACCAAGAATTAAAGTAGGCAAAAATCTAGATAATCGCGACTTGAAAATGATAAATCCATAATTATATATTAAAGCATAGACGTAGCGTGAAAGGGGCACACTTTTTCTTTTTGAAAAGCCTATCCGTTTATTTAAAATTTTAAGTTTATATGCTCAGTTATTTTTTTATATATGTATATATTTATACATAAATGTATGTATGAAACTTAAAATTGACTAATACTTTTTTCAAAAACAAGAAGTGTAACTCCCTCACTCCATGCCTTCGCCAAAAACAAAAAGCAACCTACCACAAAATCACACCATGAATTCCAAAATGCTAATAAAATATAGCTAAAACTATAACCCACCAAATCATGCTATATCTACAACTACAGATTGCAAACTTTATCGTCCTCTCAAACATCACCATATCTACCGTTTAACGTGTACTAATAAGCCAAATATGTATCGTATTCAACATTTAAATAAATTCAAAAACAAAAAAAAGGGGAAAATATAAAAAAAATTAAAATAAATTGTAATTTATTAAATAAAATGTACTTTTATCTTCATTAACACGCAACATCCTCAAAGAAGTAGCATCTAATCTTTTATAGAACAAATAGCCGAATGGTTACAGGGAACTTCATTAACGCGAAAAAAAGAAAACGATATACTAATCAATCTATCTAGAATACTTGAGCTTTTTACCGCAGCGTGGCGCTGAAACTATTTGTGAGAGTGAGAGAAAGAGTTGCTATTTTACCACGTTTTGAAACGAAAAAGCGTTCGCCTTTTTATATTCTCAAGCATTACGTGGAAACTATATATTTTTTCTGACTATAACTAAACATCTGTTTCAAATCTTTAACAAAAGCTTAGCAACAGCAGAGCATATTTTTTTTAAAATCATTCATGTTTAATATTCATAAATTGGTTTGTCTTTCCAGTAAGCATCTTCTTAAAGTGCATTCAAAAAAGGTGTTTAAAGTGTAAAAGATGTGCCCGATTGAATAACATTTTTCTTAGCAACTAGAAGAAAAAAATGGAGTCTGAAGAATTCTACTTCAGTAATCTTTGGTTCTAATTAGGAAAATACTTTGAGAACGCTTAGTTTTATCGGTCAGCATAAGTACTTTTTTATTTCACAAAGATGAGTGAGACTGCCGTGTATCTCCGTCAGGGTAAATTTAAATTGATGTTTCAAAATTTTTTTAAATTTATGTAGATACCAATCAGATATTCAATTATATTAATAGTTCATGAATTTAGGTAATAAAAAAAAAATAAAATTCTTATCAACGAAGCGATTAGATTATCATCAATGGTAAGATTATATGAAAACAATATTTGCTTTCGATGTTTTAGTGCACTAAATTCCTCTTTACTTATTGGATTTATAAAATAGCATAAATCAAAATTTATAATTATACTTATCTTAATTAAATTTACTTTAACTTTCCTGAAACTTTTTCTCTAATGAGAACAGTGAAACTTTTTGAAAAAAGCACTATCGTTTTGATTGAGCTAAATTCAATCTAAAATCTTTTTGAAATTTACATATTTAAAACTAAATAGCTCTTTTTCATAGTATATTTGGCGAAGTAGTTTCCATATAAAATAATTAAAAACCATTATAAATGAACCCGAATCGCTATGAAAATACTGTTAACAACATCAGATACAAGCTTTTTGTGATCCAGTTGCAGATATGACGAAATTTGGTGGGTTCTTACGTTTAAGCTATTTCGCATTTAGAATTTTCCGATAAGCATCAACGTGCTGTGTTAGTGACGTTATTTATAATCGAATCAAGCGTATAACGAATGTTTGGATTTTACCAAAATACTTATCTTAAGATTGCTATCGTCAAACATTTAGATAAAGCCATGGTGGGTCAAAGGATTGAGCGTCATCCAGTGATGGCTGGTTGATACGAATATTGCTTCCGGCTTGTACCAACCTCAATGTTAGAGCAAAATATTCTTAGTGGTAGAAGATTATGAGTTAGAATCCCTCACAGTTGGGCTAACCATGTGAAGTTTTCGTAATTTTCCTGACAATATAAAGCAAATGCTGATTAATTCCATCAAAAAGTTCTCCAGGAAGGGTAATTTGTTCCATTTCTTGATCCAAGATTTGTCTTTGGATAGGGTTTAAAATTACAAGGTCAAAGTGTGGCCTTGTAATTTCGAAATATTGATAGTCGTAAACTCAGTGATGGGTCGGCTGTTTAATGCCGGTTACTAAAGAAATTATGACTGACGATAATCAAAAAGTTGACAATTGCAACCACAGTCAAAAAGTCTACAACTTACATGTTAGACACAGTCCTTTGTTTACTTTTTTTTTCCCTTTCAAATAAATTTAATTCCATTCCGCTAAACAACTGCATGATTGACTCAATCTTAAGTCAATGATTAATAATTGCTATGATTCATAATCACTCTTAATGAGAGTTTACATGGTGTTATTCCGAGTTTGAAATTCATAGTGATACTAAGGATTTCATCATTGTAAGTTTTTCATTCTACAGATTTCAGCTACATGTTTGTTTCTGAAACCTCTGTAGAACCTCACTAAAAAAATAAATAAGTAAACCAAATATACTTAGTAATATATAATATGATCTATCTTAGTAATATGATCTATCTATCAGAATTAAAGGTAGCCGAAATCTGGAAAATATGGTCTCATTAGTTTTGTCCAAAGAGCCATTGAAAATTTGGGTGCTTTAACATTTATTTCATTTTTTGCTTCACTTTTTGTACGAATATGCAATTTTTTGTGCACAATTATAAAATTCACTTTTATCCAAAACAATTCTATGTAAAAAATGATTTTTACTAATTTTTTAAATTTAAATTAGTAAATAAAGGTCTGGCAGCAAAGGCTATTTAGTGTGATGCTATATTTTCTTCTCTCAATGCATAGTTCTCCGAAGTTAGCTATTATACTATAGTATAGTTGCTCATGTAGATAAGAAGACCTGCAGATTCTTAAATAATACTTAAAGGTACTTATATGTGCTAATAGCTCGTATCTTTTTTTTCCATCCCATTAGAACATCAGCTAATATTGAACACCGAATCAACGAGTTTCGCATAACTGTTTACCACCACTTGGGTGTTGATAGTTTTATAACTATCTCCACCTATGTACTAGGATGGTGGTTAAGTGAACGCCATGGTCGTTCACGATATGCGGAGTTGAGTTGTGCTTAAATGCTTGCCTTGCAACAAAAGAAGAACACATTAGAAATTTGTAATCTTTATTTTAAACTTTGAAGCTCTTTTCTTTAGTTCATGTTTAATTTATTCTTCATGAAATATAAATTAGTTCATTTGACCCATCTATTTGAATAACTCTGTATTAATAAGAAATTTTATGGAGGAAAGTAAATAAACGATTTCAATATTCTGCCGTTTTACACTATTAATTGTAGTTTTCTTTCTTTTATTTTAAATAATTGGTTTCCAATGATGAAAATGGCGATAGATTATTTTCAGGGAATAATTTTTTTGGGTAATTTTTATACAAATATTTTATTTTAAATAGGCCGAAAACAACAAAAAAAAAAGGATTTTAAAATGCCTGTTACAGCTGTATAAAACTTTGAATGCGGAACATTTCGACAAAATTTATTTTGAAAAATTCTCAACTATTAAACGAAATATTTTTGTTTCAGCTATTTATTTCTGAAATAAATTGAAAATCTCTGTCAAAAATTATTTCCAAGAACTGAATCAAATTTCAGCTTTCAAGAACTTTTACAGCTCCGAGTTCATCGTTCCCTCTTCGTGAAAAATATCTTATCTTCTAACGCGTAGCAAGCATGGAAAGGTTTCGAACTTCTAGTCCTTTAACTTCTACTCCAAGAAGGGGAATACCTCGATCAACTAGAAGGTCACCCCATCGTTTATCACCTGCCTCCTCTAGAAGCTCTCCAGCCATTCCAAGCACTTCGCATCAAATACCAACACAATCTCCCATTGACAGATCTCGGTCCCCAGAGGCATTAAGAAAATCCCCTTTTCTCTCACCACAAGATCATTTTCGCAGAACTGTTTCTCCAGAAACATCACCAAAATATCTTAGAATTCCATCTCCAGGAACACCATTACAATATTCCTTAGCTTCATCTCTAGGTGGATCAACACAATCACCTGGAAGTCCAATAGAATATCCTGGAAGTCCAATAGAATCTCCGGGAGGTCCAATAGAATCTCCGGGAAGTCCAATAGAGTCTCCTGTCGCTAGAACTCCAAGTCCGAGACCAAGAGCACGACGACGCTTATATAAAACTCCATCCCCTGTAAGACCTGAGCTCATAACTCCAAGTCCGAAAACTCCTCCTTGGGAGACGGCTTTTAGACGCGCGCTGTATCCTACACCACCGCAACCTCCTACTCCTCCGAGTCCTGATACTCCAAGTCCCGCTCGTCCGACTGCAAGTCCTATTCATCCCATTCGTGGGCTTCCATTCACTTCAAGACAAACAATCTCTCCAGAACGCTCCCGTGAATCACTTTATGAATTCGGATCAGATTTTGTACGCCTCAAACGCGTTCCACGGATTCCTTTGGAGCAAAGACAGGGAACGCCTCCTGATCAGAAATATCATTATGCTAGTCCTGGAGTCACTCCACAGATAATTGTTTCAGAAGATTCGTCAATAGAAGATGAGAATATTCCTCCGGAATTCCGTGGTCTGGTTCCTGCTTATGAAACGGAAAAACTATTCTGTCCCAGGGAATTAGAAGGCAAACCTGAACATGAAGTATGTTTCTTTTTATTATTTTTCTTCTTCTTATAATTAAAATTTTCGTGGATAAGTAGATTCACTTACCGATAGACCCACGTATATATTTGTCACCGATTGCTTGCCCCACGGTTGATTGGCAATCAACAGCAGAAACATAAATTATAAAAAATTAACAGTAAAAATAAGGAATTAAACATTGAAACAAATTACAAAAACAAAGAATTGAGGATTTGATAAGCAAAAAAGTATACGCTTACAAATACTTTAAATTGTGGTTTCAATGAAAGCTTATCAGCTGAGCTTATTCCAGTTTTCTGCTTACCGTATTCGTGATAAATAACGAAGATCGTGATCAATCATATTTGTTACATAACTTCTGCCATCCACATTGCCTCAGTCGTTTCATGTTAAGTCAGTAGAGCACTCCGAATTGTCAATACTCACCTGCAAACAAAGCGATGGTATTGAAGTTCAGTATTTGATGATAAGTTTTTGCAACTTACTAGAAATTCAAAAAATGTGGGTTACCTTTTGGACGATTTTGCTTGACTGTAGGTACCAAATAAAGGACACAATTTGAATTTATAAATATTTATCATATTTTTTAAAAAGAGGTAAATTCTTTATGCTGTCCATTGCGAACCATGGAGTTAAAGATTTAATAATTTTATTACCAAAGACAAGTAATTACCAAAGGCAACCAATTACCAAAGGGGGAAGTTTGGTAAACTTCATTTTTTTTATAATATTCTTGTTGTTAACTTATCATATAACAATATGTGGTATAACTACCACCATAAATATTAAATACCAATTCACTAGTATATAAGACATGTTAACTTGATTCTATCTTGAGCTACCTTTTGATAGATGAAGGTTGACATAGTCTATAATTAAAATCCCCACATTTGTGGATCATAAATCAATATTGGCAAGTTCTTAATCACGTCTGGGTCATCAATGTCGGGATTTTTATGTTTCTGCACGACGTTTCATAATCTTTAATAGTTCGGAAGGCTTCCTATAACCCAATTTTTCACCAGACAAAAGTTGGCAAATTTCTTGTTGCGATGATTCGCCTGATCTAACACTTAATTCTGTTTATAAATTATTGTAAGGATCTGCAGCATCAGGATTCATTAAAATATATCGTACAATCGATGCAATCTCTGGCTGTAATTGAGAAACAATGTAATTATCTTTGGTTATAGATTCTGTTACAGGTTTGGGAGATGCAAATCTGAACGTGCTTTCACACATAATGAACCAAAGAGCAGGATAAGATCTGTTATATACTGGTATTTGTACTGCACTTACCTCAGACATGGCAAAAGAAGTCTGAATGGCGTCGAAAGATTTTTTTTTCAAACAGAAATCAGAGTTAAACTAAACTAAATTCTTGATGGATATAACTAATATCAATTCAAATCGTCGGCATAGTCACCATTGAAGTGTTGTTTTATCACCTTAATACAAGAGAGACTTATTCAGAAGGTTGACATAGTCTATAATTAAAATCCCCACATTGGTGATCCGGACGTGATAAGAACATGCCAATGTTTGATGGATGATCCCCATTAAACAGTTGATTTGCTTCAAAAAAAATAAACTGCTCAAAGAAAAGAGGAAAAAAATCCGTTGAAGTAAATAATGTCTCCCGGTAATAATAAAAAGAAATGAAGGAAAAAAATAAGCAAAATAAAAAAGGAAGAGGAAAAATTAGCGAATTGCTGTAAAAAAAATAATAATGGGCGAAATGCTATAAAAAAATGATGAGCAGAAAATGATATTAATGAGTAAAAAAATACACCATTAATCAACTAGTGGTATTTATTTGTTCATTGAATTCTATCCCAGATAAAATTCTGGAAGGGGAGTAATGTGGTGTAACTACCACTATAAATATTAAATACCAGTTCACTAGTATATAAGACTTGTTAACTTGATTCTAGCAAGTGGTACCTTTTGATAGATGAAGGTTGTCACAGTCTGTAATTAAAATTCCCCACAAATATAAAACATATCGTCGAATATCGTATAACAACGTTATATAAAGTTCATTTCCTGATACTCATATTTTGTCATCGTAATGCAAAATTAAGTGCTTTATTAAAGCAAAATAATTTGTTTAATTTTTTTCATGATTTTCTAATAGTTTACTTGCGATATACCATTGATATATAAAATTCATTTCCTAATATTCATGTCTTGTTATTGTAAAACGAAAATTAAGTATTATATTAAAGTAAAATAATTAATAAAAATTTTGAATTCGAATAAACCTTTTAATTTTTTAAATAATGCTATTTATCAAAAATTACAGCCATTTTCACAACTTTTAAGCGTTTTAAATTAACTCTGCTAATTCAATTAGGTTTCAAATTAGGTTTTCAACGTTAAATCAAAAAGGGAATTACTTTAATTAAATAAAAAAATTTATCTAAGCGTAAAGAACTGTTCTGCATTTGACTAAACTCCTGGCAAAAGAAGACGAATTTTAATAACATTACTGCTTTAGTAACAAATATTATATGCTGAATTAGAGCTGTAAATAATCTTTCATTATCAAACCAAAACAAATTTAAATGTGTTCTTAATACTAATTTAATCTACAGTTCTTAACAATCCTCTAGAAATGCTAACATCTTCAAATGCCCACAATATTCCTAGCTTTCCTTTAAAAGACTTCACTGTCCACTTGGGAGGTGATAGAGTCCATGTTAAGAACTTCTGATTTAACCATTTACCAAGGCTACATCAGCCTGTCAACATTATTTTTTAAAGGTTTCACCAGATAACGTTTTCAGTCACTCAATTTGGAAAAATTTTAGAATTTGAAATAATTCATGTTTAATACATTTAATTAGAATATAACTTTACTCAAGAATTGTCATATGTGAATCAATATTCCCTCCTTACGTTTATTTCGATTCACTTAAGCTGCACTTTTCCTACATTTTATTCATTCGTGTATAATTTCATGCGTACATTTAAGCGAGAAAACCAATATTACAATCACTATTCATAGCATAAATCTCTATTATAAAAAGAATAAAACGGAAAAATAGGATTCAATCATTCTCGGTACTGAAAAGTACTCAAACTGAAACAGGCATCAAATATATTGTGATAAAGTTTTAAACTAAACAAATTAAAAGTTTTACTTAGAACATATACTATTCTTGTTTTATCGTCTGTTGCAAAATATTTCTGAACGAAGAAAAGTTTAAAACATTTTAAAAAGTGTATGTTTATTACTCATTGGGGAAATAGATATGCTTTTCATATTCGCACAGTTCATATTTTTTTAATAGATCAATTTCAACACCATTATCACAAATGAAGAGTTGTAAGATTCATAAAAAATCAGGCTCTCATAAGCAATTATAAAAACTCAGCATAACAAGATCAAGTAAAAGAAGCAGACGATAATTTTGGAACTTTTTGAGGTTGATTGTTTTCCAGAATGAGTTTTTTTCTTTTCAAAAGTGTGCATTTTTAATTTTTTTAACATAATATTAATTTAAAGAATTTTAATGCAGTTTTTATGATTAATTTATTGGTAGTTACTGTCTTGAACGACGATTTTAGCATGAATATAAATAATGGAGAAGAAAAACAATTTTGTTTTGTCTAAAGAAACGCATATTGGACTAAAATTGAAAATCAATCTAGCCCAGTGGACCACAAAAGAGCAAACATTAATCGAGGCAGTTTTTGCAACCCATGACTTGTGACGTTTATAAATATCTAAATGAAAAAAAGATTTTTTTTCTAAAAAAAAAGAAGGAAAAAGTTTATAAAGTCGAAAGAAAAAAACATTTAACGATTGGGTAACCAATGATCGCTATAATGCGATCCTAATTTCCTCTCTTTTGCAATATTCTTTTCATTTATTTACTATTTATTTATTCTTTTATAGGAACTTCTTTCATTGATGAAGAAGTTTTATGAAGGCGATTACGAAAATATCAAGGAAGCGATCAGAGAACTTGCGAAAAAGTATATACCACAAATGAGAGGAGAAAAAAATACGATCATGATTCTTAAAGCTTTGGAAAATTACATTGAAGGTCTTCTTGTAACTATTCATACGGTAATTCTATTTTATTCCTACTAGGAAGCTAAAACCTCTTTTCACTGCCGTTATTCCCCACCAATGATTGCTTCTCAATGATAAGTGTTTTATAGTATTAAACAGTTTTTTCTACGAAAGTTAATATTATTCGCACAAAATATATGTACTAAAAAGAATTCCGTTTGTTTACGCTTGTGTTCCCACTTTCCACGTCAAAACATTTCCCTTATGATTCCACAAGATCTATAAGTGAATATAAATAATTTTGCTGAAAAATGATTTTTGAAATATCATTTTAAATTAATGTTCTATTATTTTAACAAAGTTGGTAAGTTCGCAATCAGCTTTATATTTAGCTGGATATATTAAATCCGATTTGTGAAAACATCACATAGTGCATGAAGTTAATAATTCAATTCTTATTTATTTAAAGTTCGATTTAGACTCCCGTTTAAATAAGATATCCATAAAATCAATTTAAAAGTGTGGCATAAGGCTAAAGAAATTATGACAGTAGAATATTTGAACAATCGTAAAGTAGACAATTATTTAGAGTGTTCTTTAACTTTCATTTTCCATAGCTCTCTTAATTTATTTAACGTTCGATAACTCAAAGTCATTGCAAAAAATTGACGCATTAGCGGAGGTTTAAACATAAAGATTCCGTTGATGTAAAACTAAATTCATTCACGTGGTCATCTATGCAATTAAATAAAATAATTTGATATTGTTACAAAAACTGGATGCTTCATAATAAATAGGTAATATAATAATAAAGATTGAGACTAGATATATGCAATTATTGTGCTGTAAAAATTCTAAATAATTATTACTCCCAATATACTTATGTCTCGTTACCACAAGAGATACTTCTGACTGAAAGTCTAAGGTTATCTGCCGCTATGGAAGCAATAGTTAGATCATTTTATATGGGGAATAATTGAAAAAATTACATGATTTCCCCAAACTAAAGCAATGTGAAACCGTTAACCTAACGCCCCTATCCAAAGTGTTTCCTTCGCAACCACAGTAACATCGTCTAGTTAGTGTCTCGAAGAGTTCGTGTGATAGCTGGATGAAAATAAAATATTTATTAATATTGCACAAAAACTGTGGAGTACCTTTTATGGGTGTAATCATTTCTATGTCCAAACCTAAGTGTTGAGAAAATTTTTGTGTTTTATCTTTATGTAAAACAAAAGCAGATAAGTTTCAATATAAAAAAGAGAGTTTGTTCTGAAACCAGTCTCGAGAACGTTTCACTCTCGTCTCAATTACATTTAAAATTAATGATGGATTTAAAATCACTAAATCGAGATGGTGATCTTTTTTATCTACTTTATTTTTTATATTATTAAGCTCTCTCAGAAAAATGCTTAGCACAATTTAGCATGAACGTAGTTAATTTAGCACTTTTGTTAGATACTTTGTTAGATTTTGTTACCGAGAGAAAAAATCGAAATTCATTAAGTTTTCGTTGAATTATGGACTGATAAACTATGATGAGTGTGGCTTGAAACTCCTCCTGTGTTCATAAAGCAATGAAATAATGACTCTTTCCTTTCTTTTCACGAAATTCGCACCCCCAATCAGTAATGACTAGAGTGTTTTATACAGGATATGATATTCTCATTAAGTAACAACTCAACAAATATTACTAACAACTCTGCCAAATTCTATTTTTTTTCTCTTTCTAATCAAGAGTTTAAGTCCTCATTGCATTTCAAGTTTGTGGTTTCGGTAAAAATTGTTGACGAAAGTGAGGTAAAATCTGTTCGTAAAGATTCGTAGAACTATTGGAGCAAAGCTAATCAACCACGAAACTGTCAATAAATCAAGATGTTCGTTGTTTAGTTGGTGCCCAATATATCATCTCCTAAAAGTCAAAGTTGCACTACTATCTTATAAATTATTTGTTTCTTGTAATTTCAGAAAATTTAGAAATACTAGAAGTTCAATGAAAAAGTATCACATATTTTTACTTTATATGACAATATAAAAACGTTGTGTACAAAATTCACATTTGAAATAGTCATCTTCATTCTCCTCTTCACTACAGCTTTCGTGGGCTCAGAAAAGACACTTTTTCATGTTGTGAATGAAAAACACCTTTCTTTGTTTCGTTATTTTTCTTTTATTTATGAAGTACAAAAGTACATTATTACAATGTAAACAATCAACATCTGATACATTTTTATCGTCTTCGTCGGAAAAAGCATCAATTAAAGATATAGTTTTTATTATTAATATTATTATTATTACAAAACTGTTTTGTTATATTGGTTCTTCATACTCTTTTCTTTTTGGTTTCAAGTTTTTTTTATATACACTGAAAATTAACATTCTCATCCTTGATAGCTAGATTTTCCTGATCTTATTATCTTTTTTTTTTCATTCTCCTGATATTTTACATTGGTTTTATATAGTGATGGTAGTACCCGTTCATATCCACACTTATCGCACTTGCCCAGAGAGTATCCAAACGAAGCAGGGCCATGGTACTACTGGACTTAATCCTCATTATTTGTCAGTATATGAATCCTTAGTAAACTCATAATAAGTAGGACTAAAAATATTTTTTCAACCGTGATTGCCAATAAATAAGGATAGTTTAAACAAAACATTAGAGGGTTGACACAACAAAACAAACTTATCGAGATAAACTCCATGAATTCAGCAATAACAGCACGTTAATATGGCAGCTTCTTCTTACAGCCAAGCAGAATGTAATTCAGAGTCAGACTGTTAGAAAGCAAAACTAATTTTGCCGCATCTAGGTACCTTGTTTCACCCGTACTATATGATTTTTACCTACTGACCTATAAGATAATTAATTAAATCTTCAGAATAGCTTTAAAATCATTAAAAAAACTTTCTAATAATGTAAGGGAAGGGAGAGTTGGAAAAAACCGGGTGGCTGGATAAAAGCAGAATCTGGCACTTTTGACTAGATTACTGCTATCGAAATCACAAAATGCTCCAAGTCAAAATCTCGGGAAGGTTAGATACATTCACCTGTAAAGGTCGGGTACATGAAACCTCTAACACTTAGGATGTATAATATTATCCATTTTATTAAGGATTTCTGCTCTTACATCTAATCAACTAGCCCATATTTTTTGTAATTAGAATAGGCTTCTCAAGATTACGTGCCTCTCCCACTCTTAACCCTTTTGTAATTTTGCATTGTTATGGAAAATCTTACGTTTTTTCTGTTTAAGTTGAAAATGGGAGTGTCCTGATCCAAGGAAAAAAGCATAATTTGTAGCTCCATGGTAACAAAGAGGGGAAAAGTGTGCATAGTGGGGAAATCGCAAAGCTTTGAAACACCACTTCTATTTACAAAGAATATATATAATTCATGATAAGCTCCTAATATGATCCTTGTGTTCAGTTATTTATAATCCTTGTACGTTTCACATTAGAGGGTCATATTTATAATTCATTACCATAAAAATAATTTCTGTAATAAAATATGTACTTTTTTCATTATTTCTATATTAACTTAGTTCCATCCTTTCAGATTTGATAAAGCAGGGTTATACAACGTATTTCTAAAATTTAATTAATTTACCTCCAAAAATTTGCCTTTTTTTGCATTAAATACTTATTTTTGAAACTTTTTTTTTCCAATGCCCACCTGAATAATGACCTAGGTCATACAGGCACCTGAAAGGCAGATTAATTGGCCACTCTTTCTGGGCACCATATTAGGTGGGCCAACGTTGCTCCCACAGTAAGGACAGATAGTACAGAGAGGGAAAGAACATCCATGCCTTGCCCGTGATTCGAACCCAGAACCTTTCTGATGCAAGAGCAGTTCCCTAACCCCTACACAGGCCGGTTGGCATTTTTGAAACTTAAGATCACATTTATCATTCAAATAAAAACGAAGGCAATTTTAATGACGAATCTGCTTTGGAAAGAAAATAAAATTAGAGCCCGGTTTTGTCTAACTTTCTCTTGCAAAACTTGGATTATTTTATTTGTTTTCATATTGATAGTCTTATTGCTTGCATTCGGAACTAGTAAAATAATTATTATTATTAGACCTACATCATTAAATAAACGTTTGCTTAAAAATGACAGCATGATCAATCAGGAAGATCTGAACTGTTGAAAATGGCTCAAGAGCGTATGAATGAATTGAGGTCTGATTTTATGGAGGAGAAGAACAAGTAAGTAGATAAATTTGTTCAACTATTTAAGCTTGAAAACAATAATTTTTTTTTAAATTCTATCGTAGGTAATATACTGCAATACTTGAATTTTTAAGTGTTTTATTGAGAAGTATTTAAACGTTTTTTTTTCTGGTTCAAAATATTAACCAATTTACACATCATTATCCTTACCTTATTTTCTGTACCAGACAATTAACAAATTTAACGTAAAGAGAATCGCCTTAGAACTAAATCGAATAAAGTATAAAATTGTTCATTTCATCTATTGTTACTTAAGAAAAAACAAAATGGAAATAGTTTTTAGCTAAAAGCAGTGTTTTGAAAAATTATTTTAAACAAGCCTAATTTAAAAAACGTTTAAGTCTAATAAATAAGTTAAGTCTAATAATAAAAACTAAACTTACTTCAACGATACAAAAACTATCTATTTTTTTTCTCAAAAAAACAAGCTTCTCCATAAGAAGCTTGCTTTAATATCTATTTAGAAGAAAAAAATTTCTTATTAATTAAATCAAGTGCGAATTGTATTTTATATTAGAAGGCTTTATTCCCTGCTCGCTTCACTCGCCAACCCTCGTAAATGCTTTTCAATTATCATTGTCGTTTCTCCTCAAAATTCAATATTTTACTCTACTTTTTTTGTAAAATATATAACTGAAGATCAAATGGAACGAATGGGCTTTGTCTATATTTCACAGAAATGACGATTTCCATCTGTTGCATTTTGAAAATTATTAAGTTTTTAGAAATCAGTAATGCGGAAAATCTTTTCTCCTCGGAAGTTATTACACAGTGAGCCATGCTTTTTATCATTTTTTGGGGATGTTGTTGTTCTTGACATCAACACAAGTGCGAGTTTATGAATCTCAATTTCATTATGGTGAGAAAAATAAAATTTTCCACACAATGGAAAAAAAGCTATTAATTCGAACAAAAACTAAGATTTAAAAAAAAAAAAAGAACTGGTCCACGCGTTAGTTGTAAAATAGATGATATTATTCTTCTTGAAAGGCGTAAAAAACTTATTAATAACAATCGGGCAAATATTTTATTTTTTATTTTGAAACCATCGATACGACTCTATTAATAATTTAATAATTATCAAGTTTTGGGAGAAATTTTGCCATCGTGGAGGACATATTGTTGGAAGTAACCCACATTTGCGGTACCAAAAACCACGAAAACCTCCCATGGTTAGTCTGGCTGCAAGGGGACTCTAATCCATGATCCGTCCATTATTGAGGATATTTTTAAGTCAGCACCGTGGTCAATGCGAGCTGGGTGCTGAACTCGCATCGACCAGTCATGGCTTGGATTCGAACCCAGGTTTTCACATTCGAAGGCGAATGCTCTATCCACTGTACCACCATGGCTCAGCTATTAATAATAAGTTGAAAACAAAGGAGAGAAATGCCTATAACCGAAATAGACAATAGAATACATTAAATGCAGGCAACACAGAATTTTTTAACCAGCCTCATATCATATTTGCATCATTATCAATTTTAGCGACGCCTATGCTAACAATGTAGAGTAAATAGGTGAAGAAAAAAAAAATTAAACCTTTTTTTAAAATCATTTTTTAGCCTATGTATATGTTTTTTGAAATTTTGACATGATATTAATATTAAAGTTCTCCTTTGAACCAAAAATTATAAAAAACATTTAGAGTGTCCGGGAAAAAGCCCCACAAAAGCAGCTATTAATAATAACTTGAAAACAAAGAAAAGCAAAACGTATAACCGAAATCGGGCATAGTATCCATTGAATCTATGCTACACAGACTTTTTTTGCTCGCTTCATATCACATCCTCATCGATTTCAGCGACATTTGTGCATGACATACATTCCCTTCACATAAAAGTTCTTAAGATGTAGCTAAATATGCAAAAATTGAAATTAAAATTATCGACTTATTGCTGTTCGACCTGAATTTGGGACCATATTGTCCAAATCGCAACTCTTTTGTAAATCCTGTCGAAAGACAAGAACATTTCTCGCACCACATCACTTTCAAGACAATGTCATTTTGTTCAAATGTAAGTGAATGCTGTTTCAATTTTGATAAATGTTTGTTTCAAATTCGACAGTTTTTGGTTCCAATGCCATTTTAACAAATTTCGTTCACTTTCGAAAAACCCTTTTTTACAGTTTGTGCCTGAATCAAAATGTTACACATAAATTATTCCCGATAAAAATATAAATCACAAATTACGTCTAAATAAATTGTTTTTGAAGAACGAAAAACTCACTATTAAGACAATGCATCTTGTTCAAATATAAGTGAATGCTATTTCAATTTTGATAGATGTTTGTTTCAAATTCGACAGTTTTTGGTTCCTTTGCCATTTTAACACATTTCGTTCACTTTCGAAAAACCCTTTCTTACAGTTTGTGCCTGAATCAAAATGTAACACATAAATTATACCCGATAAAAATATAAATCACAAATTACGCCTAAATAAATTGGTTTCGACGAACGAAAAACACACTTTTAAGACAATGCATTCTGTTCAAATATAAGTGAAAGCTATTTCAATTTTGATAAATGTTTGTTTCAAATTCGACAGTTTTTGTTTCCTTTGCCATTTTAACACATTTCGTTCACTTTCGAAAAACTCTTTCTTACAGTTTGTGCCTGAATCAAAATGTAACACATAAATTATGCCCGATGAAAATATAAATCACTAATTACGCCTAAATAAATTGTTTTTGAAGAACGAAAAACCCTTTTATGTAATTTATGATCAAAATTTGTCAATAAAATGTATTGCTTATTATTAACAAATTATATATGGAGTAAAATTATAAAATTTATTTAATTTTTCATTCACTTTTAATTTCTCTTTTTTCTTTTTAATTAGTGTACGATTCATAAATCATTTCTGTTCACTATTTTGATATTGCGAAGTAACAATTAAATTATAATCCCCCGAAATAATTTATGCAACTATAACGTAAAAATATGTTGAAATAACTATTTTCAATAATAGTTATTAAACAATAACTATTTTTAATGAAAAATTAACTATTTTTAATAATAACTATTTACAATGTAATAAAAATTTTTATAATAGCTTTTAAGTAATAAATATTTTCGATAAAATGATAATATTAAAGTAATAAAACTGATTTTAAAATAATATAACTGGTAAAGATTATGACTCTTACAGTTTGCGTTGGTTCGCCCCCCCCCCAGTCAAAAAACGCCACTGTACTGGATTGATCCCTAATATCAAATTTTAAAAATGCCGTAGAAATCATTTCACAATAACTATGCATATACGTCATTTGAAATTATATAGTTTAAAATGACGAAAGGAAAAAAATTCCAAACGTTTTATTTAAAAAATATTACGATCACATAGCATAATAATATTAAGTAATAGAATTCTTGAAAATTATTTTTACTTAAAATTATCTTTAAATAACGAGTTTTATAACTGAGCACAGTTTTTTTTCATTTGCTTCATTAAATACGAAAATATGGCGAAATATGCAACAAAAAAATGTAAATTAACTTTAAAGAGCATTTTTCAACCACTCTTTTGTCTAAACTATTGGAATCATAATTTCCAAATTACGCTTACTCTTCCCTATATTGTTCTTCAAAAATCGAAACACGTTGAAATGGAGGTGCGTTTATTCTGAGAAAGCACATTTTTTTGTCTGATTCAAAGTTAAAACTAATAAATTAGCACATTTAAAGTCAACTTTCTAAACTTCTAAAATTGCTTTTCACTGAGTGAAAATGCAATCATTAGATCAAAAGTTAATAGGGACGATATCTCCAACTTATTTTCTCCCTGTAAATTTGGATGACAAATCACGTAATTTACTTTTTCCCAGTCACGAAAATTCTAAACTGTTGAGAAAGCACTCTTTAAATAAATTTTCAAACTAAGTACATAATAAAAATGTTATCCCATTTTTGTAGAACTTCAGCAGTTTACATTGCATCATTTTATCTTTACAGCTTTAACAGATATATCGAAATGTTGGAAAGTAAACTGATGGAGGAAGCTAGAGACAACAGAAGACTGGTCGGGAAAGAAATCGAATTAGAATCGCAATTGAGAAGTTTACAGTAAGTAAAGAAAAAAAAATTCTTATTAATATGCATCAATCCTTTCAAATAATAAGACTATTATTATAAGCATTTTATATAAGTTTAAAAATTATAAAATGGGATTTCTATACCTTATTACAACCTATTAACTCCATAAGTTCTCTATAAAATGTCGCTTTCTTACGTGTGATAGAATAAACTAGTGGGCTGCGCCCGCTGCTCGCTAACGCTCGCCAACCCCCGAAAATTGTTACGCAATCTAATATGGTTTGCTTCGCAAACCAAGCTCGCTTCGCTCGCTACTAACTTAGGTACATTGCAAATGCACAAAATTCTATGAATTCAAAACAATCATTTAAATTCCATATAACAACTTTTTTTTAAAAAAAAATTACATCTTTTTAGTATTTCACTAAGTAGTATTAGTATTCGTGAAATACTAGATTTAGTATTTCACGAATTCACTAAGTCATTAAAATAAATTTGAATTCAAATAAATGACATGCAATTCATTAAACCTATTAGAAATGTGCTATAGTATAAAATCTTAAAGCGTAACAGCACGTCTGAGACTCATTTTTCAATGAATAACTAATAACAATAATAAAACAAATAAATTCGTGATATGAATCAAAAATCGTCAAATAAATTTGCAATTTATAAATTCGTGAAAAAAAGCGCTTTCGACAGAATACTAAAGTAGAGATCTATCGACAAAGACTACTCACTTCTGCCTAGCTTAATAGTATGAGATTGCCGCAGCTGATGAGGTGAATTTCGGAAGAGATCACATTTGATGAGAATGCTCTCTCTGGTTGTTTCAGTTTCCGTTTTTAAAAGCGCTATATGTTGAGCCACCTCAGCTAGATTTGGCATGTGACATTTTTAGCGGCAATCATTGGTCGATTTTCCAGCGTTGCCATTCGGGGAGTTGTAATGAGGCTCTTTTTTGTCGCCGTGTAAGAGAAATATATATATAGATTCTTATTTGATTGAACTGGGCATTGTTTTAAATAATTTTTACAGATATTATGTTTGAACATATTCTGAAAGAGATTTTGAATTGAGTTTATTATAGTTCATGAAATAAATTATAATAAACTTAACACAATGAACAATCTTTCCTTTGGAGGCATCTGAAAACGGCTTCCCTAGCGTTTTTCCGAATTACTTTAAAGATTGTATATGATTTAAAACAGCGATGCATTTTAACTCGAACTTAGTATTAAAATGACGACTTTTTGCGAATATGTTGTTTTCATAACTGATGTGAGTTTACAACAGTTACTCACTGCCTTGGGTAAAGTTTAGCCTACATTTTAGCCTACATTTCTATGTTCATTCTAAAAATGGCGAAAAACGTCAATATGGAAACTGCCACAGTTTTGAGAAAATAAAAAGTGTTCATGGTCTAGTTTTTTAGTATTCAGAAACTTACTCCACTTACAGCATTATCTCGACTCATAAAAATTTGCAAAAAATGAGGATAAGGTGATGATTTTCATAATTTTCATCGAGGTTGAAATATGTCTCGTGTTGGTGACTAATTATTAAGTGCTTTATATTACTAATTAACAAGTGCTATTCAAAAATGCTAATTAATAAGGACAGACGATATTTTAAGTTACGAAAACGTAGACACAAAAACGTACTTTCTCTGAATAAACATACCTTTTTTTCGATAGATTTGGATTCCTGACCCCTAATGTAAATTTTGTTATGTATTATTGAGAATTTCACTTTTTGAGTATATCGCTATATCTCGAGAACATGTTAAGAGAATTGAAAAATCTTTGCACACAATTATCCAAAGGTAATTCCATAAAAAAAATAACGTTTAGTAAATATTTATTATTTTTTATTATCTTATAATGGGCGAAATTTTTTTAATTGCAAGGTATACAATTTTTTGAAGAATATAATTTTGTATGGCAAAATACAAAATTTGAAAATGAAAAATTTGTTCCTGAAAAATTGAACTTCATTGAATTGAACTTGAAAAATCAGATTCTATAGTCTATCGATATTTCTTGAAAAGTCTATTCGATCAACTTTGCTCAAATTTTGGATTTCCCTAGTAAAATTATATTCTTTTAAATGATACAAAAATTTGTGTACCTTATAGTTCAGCAATTTTTCGACCATTATTAGATAAAATAATAAAAATTTACTAAAGTTTTTTTTTTTTTGCACGAAATTATCTTTGGCTGAACGAAATTTCATAAGTGTGTGCATAAATTTTTAAATTCTCTTCAAAAATTCTCGAGATATAGCAAAAGATACCAGAAAAGTAAAATAAACATTAAAGGGTCGAAACTTTCAAAAGCTTTCCTGACCAAACTATTGGGATCATATTTTCATATTTCCCAGATTGCGGTTAACCCCTATATTTTGAACCCCTATATATTCAGAAATCCGTCTCTGTCAAAAAAAAAAGGTATGTTTATTCAGAGAAAGTACGTTTCTGTGTCTGATTTCGTTACTTGAAATATCGTTTGCACTTTTTAATTATTATATTTGAGGTCACCTCCTCGGGTCATTAAGATTGAGTCCTAGACCGTGAAAATCCGATCATTGAAATCAAAAGTTGTTCAGGGTGTTCCTTTTTTTGAGCGCTGTACATAAATGTAAAACTAGCATCTAAAAGACCTAATTTTCAAGGTCTCCCCGGGCTCAACAATTGAGACCATATTTTTCAGTTAAAGGTTGGGCTTTGAAGATTAAAAAAACCTAATCCATTTCAGTGCAAAAAATGTCAGATCAAATTATGGGGCAGGGTAGTACTGGACTCTGAGTGCAGCATCTGTAAAATCCATTTTTACTGTCAAATCTTATAACGTGATTTTTTTACGACAGTATTTATTGAAGTACAGTGATGCAGTGATTTTACGTTAAATATTTCGTTAAAATTACGGTACATCAGAATTTTTGTTCCATGAGACTCTGCGTTTAAGATGAATTTCACAATAAAAATTGCTGACACCCAGCGTACTGGGTACTGGTACTTTTTCCGTAATTCGATCCGGAATTTTTTGCACTGTGAAAATAAAAGTGCGTTTGTTTACTCAGTTTACACAGTGAAAGTGCGTATTTGTGTCTGGTTGCTGAAATGTTCCAAAAAGGGAACCTAAAATATCATGAAACTCACTTTTTAATGAAGAAAAAGAAAATATTTTTTTCAATTTTTTTCTTTAAATATAGGATACAGTTGTCTGTACAAAACTATTTAGAGAAGTAAATCTAACTATGGTCTGCATGAAGTAGAGTAAAAAATCTGTATATTATCTATTTTTTTTTAAAAAAAAATAAGAAAAAAGTGCTTATTTCATGGTTCTCTCTAAAAAATGTTCAAAGAAAAGTATCTTTTGAAATTATTATTCTAATTACTAAAGTATTTCAGGGAGAAAATGGCTCAACCTTTAGTTGTAGAGCGGGAGGAATATGAGAAGTACGAACAGGAACTGGAATTGGTAATTTGTTTGAACTACTTTTCATTTGGATTAAGGGCAATTTTTTATCTAAAACAATTAAAATCTCCCCAAGTCCAGCATATTACAAGGGAAAGAGTGACAATTTGTGCTATGTAGATTAAAGCAAAAAATAACGTTAATGAAACCCAATTGAAACTACATAAATTGTCTTAGCTAAAAACTCCTCCCGCCACAATGTCTGAGATCGTCTGGTGGTATGGATGGTGTTTTCTACAATAAGGAACGATGCAAGCTCCATATCACCTATACTTACGGGTTACTGATTTTGGTGTATTTTGTGCCATTTGAATCACAAAGTGTTTTGAGATTCTTGCAAACGTGGTATTTGATTACTTATTACTTGTGTTCACATTTCTTACAATACTTGTACTTACGATGCTATAAGTGCTAACACTAACGTAACAGCTTGCATCAAGAACAAACAGTAATAAACAAATGGAAAGAGGCCGAATCAGGACTGACAAAAAAGGAATTTATTCAAAATCTAGGAACCATGTCACCTTTTTTAACAATATATCTATCAATAACTAAAACAAATTTTCACTTCAAACTCACCAGAATTACTTATAAACATCAATATCTTATGAAATACGGCAGATTTGAGTTCAGAAATTTTCTGATTTACTTCTATTAATGAAAACAAAATCATCCGTTTGAAAATATCGCCTCGCAGAATAAGCTGTAGTAAGTAGTTACAAAGTTTCTAACCTAAACTAGAGTAGGTATTGAGCTCGAGATTGTTATTGTTTACATTTATATTGAAAACACCATCCATGGAAACAAGAATGGCGCATTTTAGGGAGGGTAACTTCACTCTAGGACTAACACAATAGGCCGAAGAAAGATATTCCTTTCTCTTACCGGCCAGCAGAGCCAAAACCATTCCAAAACAGTGAGCCCGCACCCCTACTTGAAATATTCGTACCTCTAGTCACTGTCACAGGTGCAGACGAATGTCTGGGGAAGTTCTTATTTCAGACAAACTACTATACGATAAACGTAAGGCCTGTTTACACGGTTCAAGTTCTTGAATCCGAGAAATTGGTAGAATTTCCCTTTCTAAGAAATTGGATGATTCGTCGACACTATCCAAGTTCTTAAATGTCACTGATTGGTTCGAAGAAAACCTTGCGCATGTGCATTGTTCATATTCATTATAAAATCATACTTACATGACTTTAAAATTACTGAATAAATTGAAATAAAATCATAGTAACAGAAATAGACAGTAACAGATTAACTTATTCTCACTAAAATGTATGAAAACAAGCAACAAAATGACACAATCTGATGTCTGCTTGCTGACGTCACAAAACTTAAGAAGCTGATTGGTTGAGAGGAAAAACTTGGATAGAAAGTAGAACATGCTCTACTATCGTTCAAGAACTTAGACCAAGTACTTCGATGATTGTTTACACGATCCAAGCTCAAAGCAAAACAGGTTTCCATCAATATCAATTAATCTCTGTCCAAGAAATTCAATCGTCTAAACAGGCCATTAGTTTACTATCGTTTCAGTACTATAAACAAGAACCTCCTTCAGAGTCTAAAGGTCAAATGAGGGTAGAGAAGCGAAAAAACACGTGTTAAGAGGTATAACCAATAGGGACAAAGGAAAAGGTTTAAATGAAATAACGATGAATAACAATGGAGAGATAAGAAACGGATTTGATGGGATATGGCTAGAATCCCAGGATGCAACAGATTAAATTAAAATGGACTTCCTAACCGTGGAATACTCAAAAGATCAATAACTAAATAATTAAGAGTTTTTCAAAATATATAAGAACTCCAAAGATCAAGTTCGGAAGGAAGGCAGTGTTGAATGATTTTAGTAGAAGTCGAACCTGTGATTCAAATTCCAACTGGATGAAGCGATGAATAGAAAATCGTTTAATATTCTTACTTATTCTTCTAAGTTTAAGGGTACGTTTAGTTTGATCAATAAACTCATGACCACATTGAAACGAAATTTGATAAGTACCCCAGTTATTAACACTGGAGAAATTTTTGTTTATTTACTGAGGAAAAATGACTTTAAACTCAAACTTAGTCAAAATCTTAGCTATTCGGAAACTGATTTTCGGATAATAAGGTAAAGCAATCAAGCTGTTAAAGCTCTATTTGGAGAATTTGGTGAATTGCGAGATTAATTTTCATAGGTGGAATCAATAATATTAGAAGGAAAACCACGATCTACGGTGATAGCTTTAAGATAAAGCAACTCTACATAGAGGAGATAACTAATTGAACAAATTTTAAAAACACGATAAACAAGTGTGTTTAATGCAAACAACTTTTGGGTTGAAGGGGTGGGATAAAAGATCATGACGGGGAGTGAAACTGCAAATGGTTTTTGATAAACAGTAATAAGAAATTTATCTTAATTAGGAGCAAAATTTAATGAAAGTACGAGTAAAAATTTAAGATAACGAGCATATTTAGTGATTGATTTTCCCAGTAAATAAAGTTTTGTTTTTGTTATATATATATATATATATATATATATATATATATATATATATATATATATATATATATATATATATATATATATATATATATATATATATATATATATATATATATATATATATATATATATATATATATATATATATATATATATATATATATATATATAAAAATTACTTAATTACACACACTTTTCTTTCATTCTTTGAAGGATGAGTTAAGAGCTAGAGTACCAGCCCTAGAAGCAGAAAATAGAACCCTGATACAAAATTATGACAGGAAAAGAGTGAAATATAAACGATTACTAAACTATATATTGGAGGCACATAAAATACTGTATGACGTTTGTGATTTTAAACACAGAAAGTTTTATCCGCAAAGCACAGATCCACCATTATCTGGGATTGAACTCCGCTTGGCAAGATATGATAATCCAAATTACGGATTACCCAGTACGCAGAGCAGTCCGGCGTTAACTGTGAAGGAAGCTATGAAGGAAATGGCTCTCATGGCTCAAGCATTTACTCAAGGACAGGTAATTCGACTTGTTCTCTTGTTTCCAAAATTAAATTGTCTTGAAACGTAATAATAATAATGATAAAATTAAGATAGGGGAGTGTCGAATTTAGATTTTTGATGAGGAAGTTTTAATCATAAATTTAATTCGGTCATTTTAGACAATCATAAAGTATTTAAGTTTTGGAATATCCTGTAAGCAATTAATATAAATTTTAGAATTGAAAAATGATTTAGTTTTAGTTTTATATATATATATATATATATATATATATATATATATATATATATATATATATATATATATATATATATATAACCTGTAATTGTGAAACATTGTTTTTTATGTCTTTTTAACTTGTATCGAGATGCCCCCGACACATTCTGTAAATAATTGGTGTTAATCGAAGTAGAGAACACCACTAGGAATTCCGTAATAGCCACACTTCATGAATATATATTTTTTGAATCCTTGTCAAAAATGAAATTTCCAAAAAAAAAAAGTTTTTACATTAACAAACCACTGTTTATAAGCTAAACGGCTATCGAAATCTGTCGAATCCCAAGTTAAAATATCAAAATCCAGTTTAATTAACTGATGAAATTATGAGTTGTTTTTAATAATTTCCTTAGCGTCTTTGTTTTTTCTTCGTGAAAATGCTAATTTAAGAACCGTCCTGTGTATGCTTCTTCTTCTTTTCTTTTATTTCTTTTTTTTTTTTTTGACGAAAAATATATCTTATGGAGGGGGATTATAGATAACCTGAATATTGAACCAATGTGTCAAATTTATTTTAAAAGACAACTGCTACTAACTTATGCATTATGTTTTTGTTCAATCCTATAATCTGATTGTTTCGAATATTTCAACATAATCATTATTAACATTAAAGAATCTGACCACTAACACTACTAAATTTAAAAAAAGCTGGCAACATGCCCACAAAAGCCGAATCATTAGGAAATGTTTTTCCTAATGATTCGGATATTATTAACTTCTTAGAATACATTCTAAAAAAACACTTTCCTCTCCATGAATAGAAAAATGCAAATCATTAAACTAATAGTTTGAGAAATTTTTTCTTCTCTTATTTTAATTCAACTGGGGGAATGATTTATTTTTTAACAAAATAGAAAGGAAAAATAATAATCCTATTATCATTACATATTATTAACTTCTTAGAATACATTCTAAAAAACACTTTCCTCTCCATGAAAAAAAAATGTTTGCACATGTTATAAAAGAAGCATAAAGCTCACAGGGAATTAATGTTTCGAACGAATAACCCATATAATATACCTATTTATTCAATATCAAAATGTGATTTGCCCATTTTTATTCCATCTTTAATGACATATTTCAGGTAGCACCAAGCGAAGAAGTTGCACAAAGGGCTGTGGAACAGTGGCACGATCTTATTTTGGAAGAAATCGAAAGAGATAAAAAGTATCTGACTGAATTTGCTTATGAAAAAGTCGGCTATACAGAAGCTGTTCTCAAATGTTTACAGGAAAGAGATGCCATTGTGAAGTTAGATTTAGAAATGATTCCTAAGGTATGAAAATATTTTTAAAAAATTTTAAACACCGACATAGAAAAAAGAGGAGACATTTCTCTAAGTTATTGGAATTTTTTTCTGTATTTTCTAAAAATTTAGAATAAGGAAAATAATGTTTTAAAATGATTTTCCGAAAATCGAAAAACCTATGCGATGTTCTGCAGAATGCAGCACAAAAACTTTAATCTTCTGATACTCTGCGTGCAATGTCGGACAACATTTGATAAAATTTGATCACTTAAGAAGTAATACATTAAGGCTGGTTTTGTCTGTTACTATACAAAGCCTTTACAAAGTGATATAAAAATATAATTGGTTTTACCCTTGTTGATCGAAATTTTTAACCAGAATGAAAAATTATTAGAAAGATGAGAAATTTGATTCAAGGGCTGACTTATTTTGGACAAATCAAGATCCTTTTGGACAATTTTATAATGTTTATATTTATTATTATATGAGTTTTGTGGGTTTTGTTCCATGACCAAAATATAAAGTAATACCGTGTAAAAAAAATCTCACAATATGTGTCGAACGTTCTGAAAATTAAAATTTATTACTTTTTACGAAATAATTAAATATAATTGAGAAAATATATAATTACCATTAATTAATTGAGTTTTATAATTTATTATCAAGTTTATGATTTCCGTTTCTTCTCATTTTTTAAGTAAAGCAAATTTTTTATCCGCTGTTTAAAGCTTAGGTCGCAGAAATTTAAACTTCAGACAGTTTTCGCTTACAATCAAAGTTTTTCTAACCAAATATCAACTCAAGAACTACTCAGTCAGTTCCCTTTTTTTTTATTAAATAATTAAATTAACAGATAATTAAATTTTCTACATTGTAGAACAATGATTTTCTGATTTCTTTATCTTATAATAAATCTTAAACATAAAATCTTATCTTAACATAAAATATTTTTCCTAAAATGTAGAAAGTTTTTAACAAAAAGTTTCTCTTTTAAGAAAACATTTTGGCTTTTTGCTAAAACATTTTCTAGTTTTATGAAAATATTTCAAACTTTTTAGCAAAATTTTCTATTTTTTAAGAAAAATATTTATGTTATTGAGGAAACTTTCTAATATTTCAGAAAATTCTATATATTTTTTCTGAAACTTTTTGTATTAATTAATAAAGGGTGTAATTTTTTCTTGATAATATAAACTTTTTCACCTGTGAAAATGATCTATAAAGACAAAATATATTTTAATAAAATAAATAACATTTTATTCAAAGTTTCACCTAAGCACTTCTGCGAACATATATCACGGGTTTCTAAACAATTTTCTAAGAAATAATTTTATTCCCACGTTCTATAACAAGTATGAAGCACTATGTTATTATGACTAATTGATAAAACGTGGATAAGCCCCAAACGTCCCGGACAAACATTATCTTTGTAAAATTTTGTGAGAAATAGATAACATGTTCAAGTTCTGTAATCAGTATCATTTAAATATATACTTTCAAATAGAACGGCTATAGTTAGTTTTAAATTAACTGCTAATTTGAAAATAAAGTAAGTTATTTGCATTATTATAACATTAAATTATAATAAAACGAATATGTTCTTAATATAAATGAATTTAAAGCGGCAAAAATTCCCATTACATGTTTCTTAGATTTAAAATAATTAATTTGAAATTTTAAGGAAATTTAATATATAATTGATAATATAAATATGTCGTTATTCATTCTTTTTAACAAAATGCTCTAGGTTTTAGAAAATATTTTTATTACTGAGGGAGATTTTCTAATATTGCAGAAAATAATTTTATTTTTGTAAAAAATTTCTAGTTTTTCAAAAATAATTTTTATATTTTTGTAATTATTTTCTAGTTTTTATGAAACTTTTTTGCATAAATTATTAAAGGGTGTATTTTTTTTATTGAATAGGTTAATAATAGGTAATATTGAATAGGTAAATAATAATTATAGTCATTTATATCAACTGTATTTATGTTAAAAATAACTAAAATTAAGAGTTATTAATATAGTCTCTTTCTAACATTTTAAGTATAGATGATACCATTAGAATTCATATAGTATTTTTTTAAAATTATTAAAATTTATTTTATTAAAACCTTAAGTTTTCCTCTGATCTCTGTACATTCACAGGATACTGGTTAACGAAACCAATCCCACTATTTGTCGTCGGACTAAGAGTAGGAGGTTTTCGTAGTTTTCCTCCTCCTCATATAACATGGGTACTCACAGAGTCCACTTCGAAGACATGTATTGTCTCAAGATCTAGGAGTTCCATTGTCTTCTGGGTTCAAAAATGACAACATTGATGGCCGTAAATCCAAACGATAGGGATAAAAATATCTAATCGTATAAACTAATATTTATTGATTTAAAATTAATATACTTTTAATTCTAATACTTTTAATATTCACAGTAGACATACTTAATAAATTTTAACAAACAGAAAGTTAATTTAAAAAATATTAACTTCATTTAGATTACGTAATGAAAAAAAATAATATTTATTCCTAATTTGTAACTAAGAAGATGAGTAATTTTTATTATTAACAAAATAAAAATAATTAATTAAGATGTACAAAACAATTTACTTTCTCCTGGTTAATTAAAGATACAGATTAACGCATCTCAGGAGTTTTATAAATAATACTATTTAACATTATCAATATACTATTTATCATCAATATAATAAAAATAACATAGTTATAAAATTTTTTAAAGTTAACTAAGTTTTGTCACATGCTCTGCGTAAAAACGAATTAGTGCTAGAAGTTAAAATAAAACAATTCTATTAACAATAAATTTAAAAGCATAGTAAATTACTAAGAAATCAATAGTACTTACTTCAGTTTCAGCATGTTTTCTCTTTAAATATCCGTCCATAACAACCTGGTGAATTGAAAAACTTTCAAAAACTTAATCGAGACACAACAGAAGAACAAGTGAAATACTAATATAAGTAGGGGAAATTAATTCACTCTATCCTTCTAGTTGCCAAATCATGAAAGTATAACTCTAACAACCAATCAGAAAAATGTTAAACTGTCACATGCTTAACTACTTACCAGCGCAAGTGAAAGGAACTGAATTCAACACATACGTCATAGACCAAGATCTAGCTTATTATATGTTATCAGAATGACTCGCTCTGTAATCAGTAGTTGTGCTATCACACAAAACACGTCAAATCTTAACACGTGTATGGTCAGTACCGTTGCCACCCAGAGAAAGTTATAATAACATTAAGTGGGGCAGAAATAATTATTTAATAACTGTCAAAAGGTTAAGTGAAAAATATATCGATGAAACTGTAGGATGATATCGTTATCAAATCATTTTCATTTATACACGTGTTCAGAATACAAAAGTTTAACTTATTAACACATATCTAACCAAGCATTCGTGGGTCAGTGGTTATGATATGCAACTACTGACCCACGAAGGCTTTTTGATGGTGTGAGTTCGATCCTCAGCCTTAATTATATTTAATAAATAATATTAAAACAGATTTAAATATTAATATAGATTTAAAGTTATTTTATTTCTAAAATTCTCACATAGATGGCGCCACTAGAGTAAAAGTATGATATTATTTATGTGTTACGTAATATGAGATGACGTCATAACTTCATAATATACAATATCTCCCCAAATAACAAAGTTTCTAAGTGTTGCCATCTTTAAAAACTAATATTAAAATTAATAAGTGTTGCCACCCTCAAAAAACTAATAAATAAAATAATAATCAGAAACCGAAACTAAAATCGAAGCTACAGGCGGGCAGAAATAAGAATACGGGCAGAAATAAGCAACTTCCGGTTTATAGGTGGGCAGAAATAAGCAACTTCCGGTTTGTAGATGGGCAGAAACAAGCAACTTCCGGTTGGGCAGAAATAAGCACCCCTTGACTTTCCGTGATGACGTCAGGAATAGGGACCCCCCGCTGTACGCTGTAGCGCTGTCTATACTACTTACGTTTGGTAAGGTTTCCACTTCCACCATTGATATTGGAGGATTCGTATATTCACATACTACATTGCATCTTTTGCTGTTGTTCTACTGCTGCAAAAGACTGAACACCAGAAAATAATGTTAAAACGGGGAGAGTCAATTTTCGGAAAAAATACATACTGGCCTACCCCTTAAGCGTTCAATGTGTCTCTTACTGCCTAAGATTTACGACGTCTGAAAAATCAACCAATTCCGATATATAAAGCCAAAATTGTTCGATTTAATGTTCTGTGTTCTAATTCTTAACTCTATTTGGGACAAAAGGAATTGGATCTAAAGTCAAGACTCTGGAAATTGTGGTCATCGCATACCCATCCGAAATTAGAAGATTCGCCTTATTTCTATGTTTTCAAAATTTTAAATAACTGAATAAATGGCATTCAGTTTTATGGGAAAAGACTATTACCAAGGTTTATGCTCAGTGGCGTATCTAGGGTATGGCAAGTATGGCGAATGCCATGGGCGCATTATTTCAAAAAGGCGCAAAATCGATCAACATCAACGATTTTCTTACTTAAAAATTTTATTAAGTGTTTTTTTAAAATTTATATATATATATATATAAAGAGAGAGAGAGAGAGAGAGTTAGTTAGAGGGGGAATTAAAATAAAGTATACAACATTTAACCATTTCATGTGGGCTCGAAAAGAAGACATCGTCTTTTGAGGGATTCTTTTTGTCACTGGGGGAGTGAAGTATGAAAGGGAACCTCTAATCGTAAAACAAAGTAGGTGACAAGCGTCAAACAATTCAGGTTAAATATAATTTGTTAATGTTCATGAATACATTCACGATAAATACTAAAATAAGTAACTGAAAAAAATATCTTTGTCCTTTCTGCTGTTATGTTTACGACGATTTCGGCAAAAACAAAATTTTAATTATAAAATCATAATTCAAAGAATAATGCTTAATTTTTAATAATTATTACTCTCGTTGCTAACTTTTTGATTCATTCCAATTAAAATATTTTTAATTTTAGAAAATTTCCTAAATAATTCCCATTTAATTTTCATCAAAATCCTTTTACTAAAAGTCTTTTAACCACATATATAATTTCAAATGCATTTAAAATTTTCGAAAATGTAGCTTATCATTGCTTCACAACAAGTCAAAGCTGTAATAGAAAGAATTTAAGTTATCACCACAGGGCCGGATTAAGAACCTCAGAGGCCCTAAGTACTTATATTTTTGGATGCTCCTTAAATATAATTAAGAAGATCAATATAAATAAATAAAATATTTTTCTTAAAGAAAACTAAAGTTTACAAAAATAAATAAATGTATAATTAACTGCAAAATTTAACACTTTTTGCAGAGAATCTGGTGGAAATCAAAATTTTTCAATTAACTCTGTGAATGTTTTTTAAGACTAATCAAGTATTCTTCGATTTTAGAGGAAAATTAAAATAATTCCTGTTATTTCATTTTTAAAAATTTCCTGACCCACAAGCTATTTTCCCCCCTTTCAAATCTATAAAATATAACCTAATTTTATTTTTAAACTTTCCGGGTGTTACGTAATGTTTTCGAATATGCTTTTTAAATTTTTAATAAAAATATTTTCACTGCGGGTGTCAAGTTAATATTCACGTAAAAGAAAAAGAAAAAAAATATCGAACTTTAACCAATTTTTATGGAGAATACAAAAGGTTAATTCAGTATATAAACGAAATTAGTAATTAATAAAAATAACAAACAACTCTTTTTTTTCTATCTCCTAGAATGTTGAGAAACCTGAGACAGTTCTCCATGAATTAATAAAAGATTTCTTATTATCTACCGCATTTATTATTAATATTAATTTAACTATTTCGCTTTTTGTGTCAAAATCGGTTTGTTTCCAATCCCTTGAAAAACGTAGTATTTATTTTACTTTACATTATTATTTTATTCATAATAATCAATCAAAAATATTCGATACATTTAATGTGTTTAATGTAAAACAATTTAAAGTTCTGAATTAATAATAAACTTAATTTATAATTAAACCGTTACATGCTGCTTTACTTTAATTTCATGTTTGTGAAAATTAACAACAGAAAGTGAGTTTTGTATATAAGTGATAGTGTGATTATTTTAGAACGCACAATCATGGTTATATATAAAAATAAAATAATTAACTAATTAATATAATAATTAACTAATTAATATAATAATTAACTAATTAATATTAATATAGCTTATATAGCCTGTGCTATGTATGATGTTATAGCTTTTGAGTAGTAAATATATCGATATATCAAATTTCTTTTTCCTCGGCAATGCATAACGTATTTATTCAAAATCATGTACTTTTCAATAATAAAAAAAGAAAACAAATCCTAAAAATATTTATTGATCTTTATTTAGAATAGTTTACTTTGATATTCATTTCAGTTTAAAATAATATACTTAAAAAAATGCTTTCGACTTAGATTATTTGGTATTATTTATGTATATTGGAAAATACCATACGTTAAAATTAAACTATAATAAAGAAGCTGAATCCTTAAATTTAAAATATTTATCTATATGAAAAAAATTGAGTAAAAATATAAGAGACTAAAAGAAAATGAAAGGCGAACGAACGAATTTTAGGATGTTCAAAAGTGGGTGAGAAATGTAAAGAAACTTTTTCTCCTTATCTAAATGAAAGTGAGACCTCCCATAGTGCATCCCACTGTAACTTTACTCTTTCTTTTGAAGAAGTCCCCCATTCTTAAACAAGAAAAGATAAGAGAAAGACCAGAATGCAGAGAATCCATGATCCCTGAATAAATTTTCATTTTCTTTATTTTTTCACGAACTACCACAAGCAAAGAGAAAAGAATTTGTTCCTCCTCTTCTTATCACATTACAAGATTGTAGTCCTTCTAAAAAGGCAATTAATCAGGGAACCCCTTCAGGCAGAGATAGATCTTTGGTGATGACCAGAGGACAGAGAAATGTAAAATCCATAGGGTGTCTCATGCTTGTAAATCTTCAGCTTCATCAGGGGTTCAAATCTCTTTGAAAAACGTTTTCCGGATCTGTTGAATAGATTTCAAAAAGAACCCCTGCTGTAAATTAGCGTAAATCCTTCCAAAACAGGAAATATTTGTTATCCATGGTGGGAATCACCTCCACAAAAGTGTGAAATACTAACAATGGGAGGTGCCTCTGTCTGGTAGTACACCCTTCTATTTTGAAAAATAAAGACAGACGTAATTGTAAGTTGTTAGGTGTTCACGCTCCAATGAAAAATTCTGCTCGTTCTAGTTGTTATTTCAAAATTTAATTCAAGAAAATAAATATTTATAGTCTATTTTGGAATTTTATAATCTAATTTGATAGGTTACAGCTTTTTCAGATAGGTTTTAATTCATTCAACTATTTAAGTGGTAGGATTTTTTTCCTTGATTGTAAGTAATCATTTCCTAAATATTTAAATAAATGTATTACGCATAAATTATTAATTAGCGTTATAGGCGTTCGTTATATTTTTTAGAAATGATGTCTACGTGAAGGGATGCCAACTGCTAAGATTTCTCAGAAATATTTTATTAAGTGGTGGAAAGTAAAATTCCAAAGCTTGCAAACGTTTGGATAATTTTGGTTAAATTTAAAATGCTTACCACTAGATAATTGGAATGAAATTGTATTTAACACGAAATTTCGAATTATACATACGTAGTGGCTTAAAAAATAATTTTATATCAAATTTAATAATTAAATAATTGTATATCTGCATAAACCAAGAAACAAAACATAAATTTTGCTACCACTAGAAAAAAGTTTCCCATTAAACAGAGCAAGTTGGCATCTCTATATGTATATACATCGAGAGAGACATTTGGCTCTCCCCCCTTTTAATTCAATAAATTAGAATTTATAATATTTTTTAGTTTCTATTATTGCTGTTTTATATGAAAAAACATTTAACATGCACAAGGAATTTTTTGTAGTAATAATTATACATTGTATAATTAAATATTCGTTAATGCTTTATTATTTAAATTAATATGTAGTAAAAAAAAAGATAAATGTTAAAATTTCAAATGTTATTGGGGACATAATTTTTTAAATTTCCTGAAAATTTATTGCCATAGGTAAATAATTTTTTGTTTATAAGTAAGTAACATTTATAAAGTAACATGCTTTTATTTTTATTTATTAATAGATAAATTTTGAATTTAACCACTTGTAAAAGTTTGATCTTTTTTTTTTCCTTTGAATGGTTAGGAAGCATATCGTCAGTTGTTGGCATTTTTTTTTTTTTGTACTCTAAGTTACAGAAGTATATTCACTCACAATTTTAATTATATTTTAATGCTTTAAATGTGAATTGTAATAATCCTTCTACTTACAAATTGAAATTTTTTCTTCTAATTTTTAAAGACATGTTTGTTCTGAATTTTTAAATTATATTCAGTTAATATTTATCAAACTGTCTTTGAGTTTGAAATTGAATCAACTTCTTCCTTATTTCTCGGCCACAAAATTTCGCAAATCTTTCTCCTATATTTTTTCTTTTTTTTCAGATTGCCATTTTCTTCCCTTTTTTTTTATTAATAAAAAATAGATTAAATAAATACTACTTTTTTAATTTTATATAAATACTATTCTTTTAATTTTCAAGTGTTTTGCAATATATGTCACTTACATTACATTTATATCATCCCATATCACATTGCTTGAAAAAAATTGGTATACTATTTTCAAATGGGTTTATTAAGTGTCCGCCATTTATATATTATATTTATTTCTTATAATCAAAGTAAAATGGTAGCAAAATAATATTAATGTTATAATGTGTAGTTTATAACCCAATCATTACAACAGTTTAGTAACTTGAAAGAAAAAGTTATCAATAAAGTGATAATCACAATAATATTTATTTATTAAATAATTATCTTTCTTTTAAGAATATATTTAGAAATGTATTTCCATAAAGATGCAAAAAGTCATCTTCTCGAATATTTCAATGATTTATATTTTTTTCTTTTTCCTTAAAAACAACTTAATTTACACAATTATAAACGACCTTTATAATTGCGCAAGAAATTTTTTTTCACTTTGCTTGAAAATCTCTCTAGGTACTTCTCACATTGCGATTACCCCCTAAATTTTGGGATTCAGAAATCTAAATCAAGGGCGGCGCCAGTAGGGGGTCAGGGGGGGGGCTGGAGCACCCCCGTCGGGCATGGCCAGCCCCCCCATCGGGAAAAATTTAAAGTCTCGTCGGGAAAATAGTCTGGTCACATTTTTTTTTCTAAAAAATGTCAAAAATTCATTTACAAATGCCTAATAAAAATTTTTGTAGTTGACTTTTTTTTTAATTTATTTTTAAGAATTAGTAACAAAATTTAGTAAAATATATTGTAAATTCTATGTAGTTGTAGTTTCACTGCACTACTCCTAACTTTGCTCATACATTGTTAAACTAGAGTCTGGATGCGATTAGACATGGTTGAAATTGAAGACTTTTCGAAGACCCATAGAAATCCTTTTCCCTCAAACACATCTTGATTTTCTAGGAAACTTATCTTTCAAACTGCTATTCTTTTTTCTGGAGAACTGAGGAGGGGATAGATAATCACCCCTCTTTACTGGGAGAATAACTGACAAAAGCTTGAGGGACAGAGAGAGAGAGGCAGGTCCTCTTTACAAATTCTTTTTTATGTAACATGTTTATTAATGGTTTATGGGATCACATAATTGCTTTGTGAAATTTTCAAGCAAAATGAAAGTAAAAGAATAAAATTTAAAAAATTCAGTTTTAATTTTTTCATTTTTTTAATACTTTTAAATGAGGAAAATCATTTACTTATTCGGATTCAAGGTTTATATTTTAATCAACGCATTAAATAAGCAGTCGGAAAAAAAAGAAAAACAAACAGTAACAAAATATTTGTAATTTATTTTAATTTTTTTGGCAGATTTAATTTATTATTTTTTTTTATCATTTTCTTAGTAGTAAAAAGATTGTTGATTGATTCAGAGAAACAATTAAACTGTCCGTATTCAATATCTTAAAATATATATTAATCAACATAATAGATTCTCATTGACTTATTTTATGTACAGTGTATGAAATGGAAAAAGGGAACACCTTGATTAACTTTTGATTTAATCGTATATTCACGTATAAAGACTCAATACCATATTTTTACGAAAAAGAGCACTAAAGCGCATTTTGTTCAGGATAAACATGCAAGTTTGTCAAAAGTTTAGTTTTAGGTTTTTAATTTTCAAAATGCGGAAACAGCCGCAATCTGGAAGATGATAGTGTCCAAAGTTATGGCAAAAAAAAGAGATGGAAAGTTTGGGTCCTTTAATTTTAACTTCATACTTCGATTATTGCGCATTATCTCGAGAACTTCTTGAGTGTATTGAAAAATGTATACATTAAATTACAAAAAAAAGAAGAAAAAAATTATGCACAAATTTTTAAGCAAAAATAATTTTAAATAATTATTTGTTATTTTTTACTAGTTTATTAAATAATAATAAAATATATTGAATTGTATGCTCTACATATTTTTACATCCTTTTAATTTCAAAACACAAACTTTCAGAGCAATCGATCGATTAGTTTCCGAGTTCAAATTTTAAGAACGTCGGTTTGTTTAAATTTCATTTATCTTTAATTATTCAATCAATTTTATTCAAATTTTGTATTTTACAATTTAAAATTACCTTCCACAAAATAATATAAAAATTTGTATATCTTGCTATTTTATTTTATTCTATCCGTCGTTGAACAGCTGACCTAATCTCCGCAGCCTTGTAATTTTGAACCAGAGCCGTTTTTAAGGATGGGCCCTGGCCCAGGGCCCCGAGTTCTGATGGGCCCCCCGAAAAGTCTAAAATCTCATTGCATTAATTTTTTTTTTTTTAAATTCTAACTCATTTATTATTTATAACTCAAGAGGGCCACCAGATCCCACTTTTTTCTTCTTTTTTTGAAGATTTATTCAGATTATTTTTTCTTTTTTACATAGTTGGATGCTTTTCAAAATCTAATCGAAGTGCTTACAAACATAAAATAATTGTTATTCTTCACTTTTCTAACCAAAAGAGCAATAAAACGCTTTTTCTACTGATGAAAATATCCCCACTTTCGTAGCTACCACCCACAGAGTTGTTAAATAGACTCCTCACTTTACACTGTGAGAATATGTTTTTAGCTTCTTGATATTGCCTAGGGGCTCTTTTCTCCTAACTTCGGAAATATCAGATATCCACAGAAACACCCTTTTGTTTGATTTCTGGTCATAAATTTCTAAGAAGAAAACATTTCTAGGGCTGTAGATAGGGGGAGGGTCTTGTTAGAATCTGTCTTAAGATTTCCATACTGTCCTTAAATTGGGACTCGTTCCATTCGAATTTTTCTCTCTTACAAAATTTAGAAGATATTTTTTCTAATTTATTATAAAAGCTTTCTTTCCTTTAATCATCCTAAATGTTTCAACTAGCATAATTGTTTACTTTATTTAATTATTGTAGTTGATTTAATTCTGTTATTTTTCAAATCAATCGTAAGAGAATGAAATAGGAATTTCTATATCAACTTTTTGTAGGATAAAAAAAAGACATAAATCTTTCACATGGAGGTAAGCAAATGTTTCTATTAAATCAATTTTGGTAAATCAATCAAAACGTGAAAGATTTGAGCAGTTTTTTATATATACATTGAGATTTTTTTTGTTTTGTTTATTCATTTAAATGGCGGGCCACTATTCAATTCCCTCTTTGACTGGCCTATTTGCCAAAACTATTGATTTGGTCTGTTCCGGATAAAATTGATATAACAAATGTAATTTAATTTTAATTTTACTTACTGCTAATAGACAGAAACAACATATGATTTTCTTTAATAGAGCATTGAAATCAAATGATCATCAGCTAAAAAAATGTTAAAACATGAGAAAAAAATTTTCTAAAACTCCTGTATGATCAAATTTTCCATGTTTCCCCTAAATATGAAATATGTTTAATTTGCAATATTATAGTTCGTACACGAAATTAATTAATTTAGTTAGCTTACGATTTTATTGTTTATTGATCATTCTATTTTTAACTCCTTTTTGTTGTTATTATGTGTTTAAAGTTAATAAGGCTTCTCAATTTTTTCATTAATAAGGCTTTTAAATTTCCTAATCAAAGTCGAAGCAATTTCTTAAAGTTATAAATCGAAACTATATATAAAAATTTGACAGCTTTGTTTTTATTTTAACAGTGTGCATTTAATTTAATGAAATAAAAATAAATAAAGAAGTGGAAAAAATGTAAATAAATGACTGAATAAAATAAAAAAACTTCGTTGTCATATCATCTTTTGAATAATTTGAGTATTAATAAGTTATATAAAAATAAGCAAATTTTTAGTTTAAAAGGTAAAAAAAAAATTTGATTTGTTTAAAAGGTAATTATGCTCCATCATTCGATCATGAGACTATTTAATATCTGTTCCTAAGGATCAGAATTCTTTTTCATTTTACTTTATTGTAAAAATGATATATACTTAATATTTTCATGTGATATGCTGCAGTTTTAAATACCTAAAAGATGATTGAAATTGTCAATTCAAAAATCAATTAATATTTAAACAATTAATACGTAAAAAAATAATTGTCGCAAGCAAATTAATATTAAGTAAGAACGAAACAAAAATGATATCAATATATGCGAATCACTAGTGAGACAGGTGGGATGAACGACATCGAAATCAATTTGATTGAATAGTAAAACTGGAAGGTGTTTCTAAAATCCGGAAATCAATCAAGCTTCAATTTTTTTTTATTTTTTTTGTCACGAAATTTATCAGGGGCCATTCGTTAGATTTCAATATGTGTTATGTTTTTTCATAGATTAAATATTAAACATTAACAAATATTTGTCTTTTAAAACCTTTCACTTTATAATAATTATTAATTCTATATTAATTCTATAATAATCTTATAATAATTATTCTATGATTGTAATTCTAAAACTAATTGCTAATTGATATAAAGCGTTAGTGTGTATATATTAAATGTCTTCCATCGGCGGAACCCCGACATTACGATTAAAGTTTATTAAGGTAATTACGAATATTATAACCTAAAAACAGACTATTTTTAAAATATTTAATTCGAGGAATGTAGATTTTTCCTCGTTTTACCATTTTCAATTTTAAATAAGGTTTTATATCCGACAGTTAAGTTTGCAGTCCTTGAGTTATATCTAATCTAGTTTTGAATAATTTTTGGTGTATATACATAAGCTGAAAATGAATAAGATAAGCCGAATTATGGTTTACTTCTAAATGAACTGAAGATACTTGTTATAAACGTTAAAAATGGTAATTTGGAAAGCATTTTTCAAGAATGTCAAGTATCCAAATGACTTAATTTATTGAATTTAAAAATTTTTTTAAAAAAGTATTCGCAAGGCAGGTTTGTATATTTGGGGCTGATGATTATGAAATCTAACACAAAACTGTGAGATCGGGGGCTCTATTCCAGCTGATGACAGTTTTTAATTATTATTTCTTAATACTGAAAAATTTTTTTCGTATTTTTTTAAGTATGCATGTTAATAACTAGTAATTTAACAATTATTTAAAGAACTGGAAGGCTCCGCTACCTATTCATTTTGCTCACTTACCCTCGTGGTTGCTTCTGCATTCGTTGCAGGTTTAGAGGAAAAACGGTTTATTTCCCTTTTTTTCTACAAAAATTACGATTGAATTACCATTTACATTTTGAAGGTGATTAAATTTAAGTAAATCAATAAAATTGGTACCAATCAATAAAATTGGAAAATTGGTACCTGCCGCAGAGTTATTACTCAATAAAGTTGGACTCAAGGGATAGAGCATTCTCCTCCGAATGAGGTGCACCGAGTTCGAATCCCAGTGATGGCTGAGTGATATGAATTCCACACCCGGCTTTTACCGACCACAGTGCTGACGTGAAATATCCTCAGTGGTAAGCGGATCATTTCTTAGAGTTCCCTTGGTATCAGACTAACCGTGGGAGGATTTCGTGGTTTTCCTCTCCATGTAACTCAAATGCGGGCTATCAAAACGTCCTCCACGAATGCAAAAATTTCTTCCACTACTTAATCCTGGAGTTCTCTTGTCTGCTGGATTAGGTTCAAAATTACAAGGTTACGGAATTAAACATTAGTAGTAGTAAGCTCGAATTTTTGGAATTTTTTCTAGTTGTGCATAAATTTTTTATTGTTTGAGTAGAATATTTACTTGAGAACACTGTAGAATCTTATGATGGATGTGCATATATTGTTTATTTATTCAGATATCACTTTTATATTTTTTCTTTGTTAATATTTGAATCATGATAATTTTTTTTATCAGAACAAATATGTCTATGTCATATTTATTATTTTTCGTGTATTAAAAATTTTTGCTTATTTTCAAAATTATCTTAGCCCCCCTGTCGGGGCATTGCTGACCCCCTGTCGGGCTAAGTCTAGCGCCACTCTTGATCCAAATCCGTCGAAAAAATGGCATGTATGAACAGAAACTTCAGAGAAAGTACGTTTTAGTATCTGATTTCGTAACTTAAAATATCATACCTGCACCTATTAATTATCATATTTTAAGTCACCCCTTGAACCATTGAGATGAGAAGAAAGTGAAGATCTGATCATTAGATCCAAAGTTATCAGGATGGTCCGTTTATTTATTTTTTTGAGCACTTAACGTCTAAAAATTTATAATTCAAATTTGTTTAATATTTTGCTTTATTTTTAATTTGTTCCATTGTGATGCGAAGATAATTTTTCATAATTTGTTTTTTTTAATTAAATATGCTAAAATGTATTCTGGTCTATTTCTTTACTTTTTGCCTTTTTTTACTGTTAGCAAAAGAATTATTTCTAGATATTCTTAAAACTAATCGTCAACTTCCCCTAATTTATTTCTCAATAAAAAATGTATTATTGTCGTTATTAAGTCTTGTTTCGTATGTAATTGTGTGTATATTTTCTCTTATTATCTGTTTTTATATAAGGATTGTAAAACGTAATTATATTAAGAGCATCGGTTTTCTTATTTTATTGAACAGTAAATAAACTAATCAAAATATATCTTTTTTTTTATTGTTGCTATTTTATTCGTAATTATCATAACAAATCGTAATTATTTACACTGTAGTCTTTAATGAATTTTTTATATCGCGATGATTTTATTTTGATGTTAGCAAAGCGTGATTATTTAAAAAAAAAACAATTTCCTTCAGTTTTAATTTTGAAAATGTTGAGTAATCATCCGGTTATGTTATAGTTCTTCTTTAACTCAGAGCTACATTTGTTGTGTGTACGTAATTCTGTTACCAAATTATATTTGTAAAACTTTAAAATATAATTGTGCTTAATTAAACAACTTCTTAGAATTTTTATTGACAATTGAAAAAACGCAATAGAATCTTCTATAAATATGATAAAAAAGGTATTTTAATTTCTTACCGATGAGGATTTCGAATACACGTGAATGCATAACATTTAAAAAGAGATAATTTTATTGTTATATTTAATATTTATTTATTTATCAATTTTTTTTTTAAAAATTCAATTCAAACTTTTTGTGATATTGTCAAAAGAGTTAAATACTTCAAACAATGCTTTTATTTTGTATTGGATAAAAAAAAAAAAAAGAATTTTAATATTTTAGTAAGGGCGCCAGTAAGAGGTTTGCCATAGGCGCTTCTTTCCATAGATACGCCTCTGTTTATGCTACAACCAAAAATAAGTATGTTCATTTTGAAACCACTGCCACATCGTGCAGGATAAATAGTGCTCTTTGAAGCTCTCTCATCAAGCAAAATGAAAGATAAAGACGAAGCTAAAAAGCCTATAATATCAAAAACATCCAAAAAAAATCCTTGCTTTTAAACTACATTTACAATTTTTCTGAAGAGAACAGCCTCAGTTTGAAATCTGATAATTAATTGAAATATTTAAATCCAAATATTAAACGATTTTGAAGAGTCAGAGAATTTTGTTCGATTATTTCACCTAAGTTTTTTTTAATTTTTTTATTTCCAATGCAGCTGGCGATACAAGCATTATCCTAACATCGTACAGAGATAAAAAGAAAAATGCAAAAGAGGTGAAATATACAAAATACAAAAACAAGAGCAAGGTATCAACACAAAAATTAAATCAAGAAAGTATCAGGAGTAGATGCAGTTCTTTGTGAGATCTGAACAGTTGAGGAGATGTTCAGCATTCATCGTCGCACCACTACGGCAGAGAGGGCAGGCAGGATTATCCACTATTTTAAAACGGAAAAGATGAGCGTATAAGCATTCGTGCTTGGTAGCAGGACGAAAGGCAGCTACAGCACTGCTTCTTGGGCGATCGGGGAGATTGAGGATGTCATTTCTCCACGATTTTTCTTTTGTCCGTTCTCTTAGCAATGATATATACAAAGAAATCTCGGCTGCAGAGCTGTTACTCATTTAGCACCGCCCAGGAGGCACGTGTAGCTTTAGGGATGCTACGAACGCGAGTAACTTTGCCTCCCTATTTCACCTCTATTTTCTCTTCTCTATTTCACCTAAGTTAAAACCAGTAAAATAAATTTAAAATTCTTTATTTCTGCATATTTTTATAAGTCTAAGCAAATCAGAGGTGAAATATTTTTTAAAGTACTAAAAAATTAGATCATAAAAACATTTTTCAAATTCTGAAAATATGTATAAAAAAAATCAATGAAAAGAGTTTTTGCTCTATAATAAGCTGCTTAAATAACGCTGATTGGAAATCGATACAGCGTAAACTAAGTTACGCACAATTGTTGTAATTTCGCAACAGTTATTAAAATTAGAATAAAAAGTGTTTTTTGTAAGGACGAAAAAGCCATTCAATAAAAGCCTTTAATCCAATAATTGGGTAGTTTTTGAAAGATCACTAAACATGTTCATTCAACAAGCGATTCATTTATTGTACTGATCCTTAATTTCAATATTTTAAGCAAATTTTTAAAACATTTTTAAGCAAATAAAAATTTAAAAATTATTGTTTCAAGATTTGAAAGAAGTTTGTTAAAAACTGCGTAAGATATGAGCATTTAAAGTATTTCTTTTAAACTTCGCATGCGAAAGAAAAAATTTAAAATTCTTTTCATATTTTTATTGTGAATCGTATTTGGTAACTAATGAAAAAGTCTGATTAGTATATCTTAAAAATTGTAAAAGTTTTAAGCAATATTCAACTAGTTTTTGTACCTTTACAAGAAAGTTAGAAACATTCAGGGATTTTCCACAAATTATATTTAGTAATATGAAACAAGATTGATTAAAAATGACAACGGCATTGTGGGAGATCATTCTTTAAAAAATGTTGTTAACTTTCAAATATTTTTTTTCCTCGTTCTACCTTATTTTGGCACACGGATAATTGCTCTAAGGTATTATGATTTCTTATTAAATTTTGTTTTATGATACAAAATAAAATATGCGAAAACCCCTTTTATTATTTTGAGCTTTCTTCTGAAAAGTTCAAAAGCTACTCAGAAAATTGCGAGAAACTTTTTAAATTTTTAAGGCATTCAAATCAGATTTTTTTTTCATTAGTTGCCATATAAGATTCACTGCAAAAGAATAAAAAGAAATTTTTTAATTTTTCGAGCACATGCGCAGTACAAAAGAACTACTTTAGATGCTCATATCTAAAACAGTTTTCTACGAATTTTTATTATAAATTTTTTAAAACAGTAGTTTTCTAATTATTTATAAATTTCTCTAAAAATTTTATTCAATTTTATTTAATGCTTTTGAAGTTATAACAAAAAAAATTAGGACAAAAAAGTTTATTTTTTGTAAAAATGCTCATAAATATTTAAACGAAATTCGCGAAATTTTATGCAGTTATTGAAAATAACTTCCACCAAATTAATAGATTCAAATTACAAGCTTATTGCTTGATATTTTTAGCACAGAATAAAATAGTTGTGTTCAAAAATACTTGTTTTGTTTCGTTATTTATTGTCTGTCCCTCAAACCTCTGAAAGCGCGAAACCTTATTTTTAATTATGAAAAACTGCGTGAACTAAACACTTCTGAAAATAAATTATTTTCTTGAGAAATTTAAAAAGGTTTCAAGTACTGAAAGCGCCTCTTCCATTATTGCAGGATTGCGAATTTTTGCGGAAAAGCTAACAAAATTTCCTTTTTTGCCATTTCAGATTGAAAAAGCAGAAAAAGATCTACGTTTGAAAAAAGAAAAAAACGATGAACAAATGAAAGCAATCAAAAGGGTCGAAGCAAACTTGAGGTATGCTAGTGAATATTATCGTGATATAAAGAATTTGTGGGAAAATTGCAAATATAAGTACCTCTCTGCTGTCCGAAGACAAGGCCTCAGAATGTATTGGGATGGAGATAGATGGCTTCCAGCATTTCCCTCTCCAAGTCAGCCGGAGCGAGTACAAATCCTTACCCCACAAGAATACGCTATGAGACACATACTGAGAACCATCGATGATGAGCCTGTTTCTATGGGATAGAATCAAGAGGATTTTCCTCTAAAAATCAATAAATAGATATTATTTGTTTACTTGCTTACTTACTGAGGCAACTGCACGCAGTTTGATGTGGATAAGGTATACAGCCAACTTTCTCATGCCCCTTTGGTTTGAGATTTGGCTTTATTCTATCCCTTAAATTTTGTTCCTTCAAACTCCGTCTCAATTTGACTCTTATAAGACATTCTTGGTTTTCTTGCTGTCAAGAGCCCATGAAAATAAGAGCTAATTTTTCTTTTGGCATTCTCAGCACGTTTACAATTCTCATTCTGTCCTTCATAGCTAATTTAAAATTCAAATTATAAAAAAGTGATTTTAGACAAACCTTGAGTAAACCATGAAACACTGAAAAGAATTTTTTATAATATCAAAATGAAAAAAAAAAAATTAATTATGAGACGATAACTCAAGATTGCGCAATGGAGGAGTTCTCTTCCAATAATTTGCTTGCATTTTGATATATTGAATTTCTTTTCTTTTCAATAAGTGAAGCTTCATGACTTACTTTAAGGCCTGAAATTACTTTTTCTTTCTTTTAAGTTTCTAATTAATAATAGTGGTAAAAGAGAGATTGAGAGAAAAATTTCTTCCAGGGTCCTCTTACTCCTCTTAACTAGTGAAATGCAATGCAAATCACCATTTGCGTTAAATGGAGAAAAGAAACTGCTGAAACCTTCCACGGAATGTGAATCGGTAGCAGAAATATAGCGAAATAATATTTTACAGGATTAATTTATATTTTATATTAGACTGTGGGAAGTATACTTCTAAACAACTTTATTAATTTTTAATTAAACTGCTTTTTTTCTACAAAACTGAAGTAATTTTGTAGTTTTCCCAGAGTTAACTGCGCATTTTCTGTAGTGCAGTTAACTCTGGAAAATATGTGTGTATTTCTGGTGTATTTTGAAGCTAATGTGAGGTAATTTATCACTAATTTATTTCGAAAAAACTTTCAGCTTTTACCTACAAAATTACTGAAGTTTAAATGAAGTCACCCAAAAATCATAAATTTTAAAAAAAAACTGAAATTTTAAATCCGTGGATATGTTGCAATAAATTTACTGTAATTAAGCAGTCATTGTTTCAGAAGTATACTTTCTGATATATCTGCAGAAAAGCTGCAAATACTTTGTTTTGTAGTAAAATTGAAAGTGAGGGAGTCTTTGAAGTCTTCAATCTTGCTTTCCTTGTTAGCAAATCTTCAACTTTTTATATATATTTTCTTTAAATTATACATTAATTTCTTATATTTAGGTAGAAATTCTAAACATATATATTGAGGACGGAGATAGCGTACACTGTCTATATTCATAAAAGAAAAAATTCCTAAAATGTATGTTTGATTTAATTGTAATTACTTTATAGTTAAGAATCTTCGAAAACTTTTCAGCTAGATTTTAACACAATTTAATTATTTTAAAATATATCTAAAATTAGGTTTTTAATATTTCTGCATTTTAATAATTTTATTACTAATTTTAATTATTAGCTTTTGTTATTTATTTATTTATTTTTGACTTAATAAAACTGCTTTTGCGCGAAGTTTATAGTAAAAA